>NC_136852.1:18602751-19808584 GCF_951799975.1 Gobius niger
GCAATTCCAAGGTGACATGTGTTGCCAAAATGCATACATTTTGCAGATTGATGGCTTTGCTGTGTTGTACAGTTGGTCAAGTGCACAGTGTCTGCAGCACCTGTAGAAACACCATTTTGTGGAAGAACTTTAGAACAATAGAGTTACTATTGATTTCATTCATCATTTATAGTATTATTAGCAAATAGATGAAATCCTGTAGTCAGACTGGGCTCTTTCCATCTTTTTTCTGATATTTCCTGCATGTATTGTAAACAAAGTTGGTTATCTGGGATATTCTTCCTGTTTCATAGAGTCGAGCCCCTCAGAGAAGGACAGTTAACTCTCTGGAGACATCTATTTTTACAGTACGGCCTGTGATTGGCTAACGAGGTGTGTGTGTTGTGTCATAAGGCTCCTGTATGCCATCTGTCGCCCAGTGGAGCCCTGCTGAAGCCAGACCACGCCTCAGATCTGCCTGTGAATGTGAAACACAACCTTGGGCTTTCCTTGCTCTTTGAGTCCTGAGTGCTCCGCTTCAGGAGAGGGAGGGGCCATGCGGAGCGGAGCGGCCATCATGACGCCAAGGAGCTCCTCTCTGATTGGTGCCGCCTGATTGATTTTTATTCAAACTGCTAACACAAGTCGACAGTAAATAATTGATGCATGTCATGGTATTGATTGCTGGAGATTGGAAGTATTGGCAGAGAAAGTGCCATCTGGTCATACCTACTAAAAGTAATCAGAGCAGATTTACGCAGCAGGTGTCCCGACAGATTGTTTATTATTCATCTCCAGATTAGTCTAACTGCAGTTTCTTGTCGCACAAGAATTGTTTATGATTGAGCTGAGCTGGCTCGTCCGCGGTCTTGGATGACTGAAGCGTGGGCATGTGTGGGGGATTGTTATTTCAGCAGGATACAAGTTTAGCATGTAGCTATCATCAATCTACTCGGACGGGGACTTGAGGAGAGTGGAACATAACAATTAGTGTTCACTCAAGTCCGCATACGAGTAGACAGCCACTATAGAAAAAGAACATTCTCGGAAAACAGTTCAGCTACTTTTAAATTGCAAAAAGCAAATACAAATAATGTAACTTAATTAGGAATTTCGTTGTATTTTCTAACGCTACCAGTCATGTCATATTGAGAGTATGGTATAGCAGTGATACAGGCCCAGTGCCATCATCTGCTGATGTGGTGAATCCAACATGTCTAACTCTGTGCTGTAACGTATCGAGTCTGGCCCAGGGCCCTGATCCGCTTAATCTGCCACCTCCTACAGTGGTTTAAAGCAGGCGGCTCACAGATGGATACTCCATGGCTTATGTACAATGAGACGTTAATGAGAGACATCTTGAACAAGCATCCGCCATGCTACAGGCGGACAGGAAAATCAAAATTCATCTTTGTTACTCTTACATTTAACTTTTGAATGTGTTTTAAACATTTTGATTCATACATTGCTCATTATTGTCTTTTATCTTTGAAACATAGTTGATCATTATTAGGATGATGACCTTTACTGCCCTATAATGTTTTGTGTTCTTTTGCAAAAAATGTTGCAGCCAGGATGTGTCAGACTGTCAGAGGAAATGGAAGTTCTCCTCAAATGGAAACTCGGGCTTCATGTCCTCTACTGCACATGCTTGTCACTTTCAAAATACATTCATAAAATCTAAACGACCTGAATGTAGCCTGAGACACATTTTCTTTCCGGAGCATATTTAGTACATTATTATTTAGTGAAGGAACGCTTGCTATTTGAACATTTTTGTCACAACACATGCCCTCGTCTGAAGCAGCAGAGACGTCACTAAAGAACGTCCTACATTCTTTTATATCGGGACATAAACATCTCAGCTATTTATGAATTGAAGGTGATGTCATAGCAGTGAGGGCTTTTACCTATTCCGTTTTAATGAGACTACAGAGTGGTCTTAATGTTTGAGCTGTAAAAGTTTGACTTTATATCACCTGACTATGGCGAGATGACTGGATGGAAGAGTTATGAACTAATGCTAATTGAATGTCCTCACAGTTTAACACAAATGGCCGCCCTGCCCTTGAGACTGACAGGAACAAGTCGCCCTTCAAGATCGAGACGCCAAATGGCTTTCTTAATGTCTGCGGGTTCAGGTTTGTTCACTAGCAAGGACCACGCCACAACAAAGTGCAATTAAGATTTTATTCACAGGTTATAGTGTAGAGTGAAACTGGGCGAGACTGTGGGTGGGGGCTCCGTCTCGGATGAACCCAGCTATTCAGGACCCCCCTTCTAAGCAGGAGAATCATTGCTGAAATGGAACAGACGTGAAGGGAGGGAGGGTGGGGTCGACAGTTTCAAACAAACTGAGATGACGTGGCTTGGCTTGGCATATAATGGCTTGTGAGTAATTAGAGGCGTGGTTAGGTGAAAGCAAGAGAGCAATATTGACTCCATGAATTGACAATATTTTCTTCTTAGTGCATCCATTCAACACCAAGAGGAGTTTTTAGGAGCTTTTTCCAACCTGTGAGAGATTGATCTCGAATCAATAGGTAGCCAGAGGTTCCCATCCCTAATAGTAAGCTGATTAAAGCTACCTCCTCACTGTAAGGTGCATAGGAGTGGGCGGGGTGAAGGAGATGGCATGTGACCGTATTTGAGCATAAAGCTGCTGCCGAAAAGCAGTGAATCATGTGTCCACCACTTCTACAGAGTACGGCAGTTCCTCCTTTAGATCAGGGATTTAGAGAAGATTTTGGAATTGGTGTTGGTTTACAGTTACAAATGAGACACTGTTCAGGGAGCAACTCTAAATTTGACTGCCCATCATTGCTTGCTGTGTCTTGCTGGGCCTTTCAGGTTGAATATTTTGTTGTGGTTGACTTCATCTGCAGACAAGAAGAGAGCAGCTGATGCCTGATCATGTCATCACTGTTGGCGTTTGACTCGTGTTTATTTACCGGCAGAGCAGCATTTTCCTTGGCAGGTGCTAATGTCTGTCTCTGTATGAAAGGCAGTATGTAGCTGCTTAAGAGAGATGGCCAGAAGCTCAGCTACAGCCAATTGTCCTAATGCCAGCATGCAATGGGACAGTCATGGCCATCGCTGTCCACTGTGTTTGTTGGCCGCCTCCTGACTACATCATGGTCGATGCTTCTCTAACGCTCAGTCTCGCTTCAGTCAGACAGCTGGAACTCTGTCATCTACACGGCATAGTGAGTGCTCAAGTGGCGCCCTGCCTCTCTGCCCTGCCCCTACTGGCTGCTTCTGAAATGGTGCGTCCCTCCTATTGACGGTCTTCCTGGTCGCGCCGGGCAGGCTTATCCGGCCCGTCCCGGCGTGTCTGCAGGCTGCTGAAAGGACGCACAGAGAGAGCAGTGTGCTGGTGCCAGGCTGCAGCTTGTGGCTGAGTGCTCATTGTGGCTGCTTCACTCTGTCCCACACCACCCTCTGTTTTCACACCAACATCACCCGAGCAGGTATCTGTCATTCAGCTGCTCAGGTTCTACCTCTCATTCAGCTCTCTGGTCTGAAGCTCGTGTTTCTGCTGCTGCCTGGGCCAGTCTCAGTGTGGGTTTGTTAGTGGGAGTGTGTCGTGACTAGCACTAACAGGGAAGCTCTGAGAACACAGCCATGATTAATGTGAAGAAAGAGTGTTTTTATGACAGTCGGGTGATTCATTGCGCTCACACAGATGTGAACATCCCAGGCCTTGTTCATGCCACACAGACTCCCGATTCTAAGTGTTCTTGTAGACTTTCCTCCGAGATTCAGGCTGTGGAATATAAAAGATATCTCTGCTCAAACGCAGAACTCCACAGTGGTTCCATCTCACTGCCTTCACATGTCTGTTTTAGACACAGCAAACCCACTGCTTTGTTTATGCACAGGCTGTACTGCTCCACTGCCCTGGGCTCCAGAGAATTGTATTTCAACAAAGCCTCAAACTTGGAACATGTTTACCTAATGGCTGTTTCCAAATACAGCGTCTAAAATAATTTCACCATTTAATAAATGTGAAACTCATTTCCCTGCACTTGTTCACTTCATTCCACAAATGTCCCTGTGTTCGTCTGTTGTCGCATGGCCTTGTAATGAGCCTTTTAAACAGTAAATCATCCGAGTGGCACGAAGCGGCGCATGATGGCCACTGATGCTCTGGGCTTTTGTGGAGGTGCAGCTGAGGCAGATGCTCAGGGCTCTCAGTCTAAATTGGCTGAATGAGGATGGATTCTGTTGAGCACTATAGCTCATTCAGCCACTTTGTCTCCAAACTGCGCTGCTCAAAACCCAAACACACGGATGCTTTCTGTGCTCCCTAAACACGCTTTGCAATGTGGAAGATTTCAGTAATTCAGTGCTACCTCTATTCATCATTTTTGCACTTTAAGTTGCCACCAGCTGCCATAATAAGAGTAGGCAGACGTAACATACCTCTGACACAGTGACCTGCAGAAGGGCAGTGATTCACTCCTCTCTGGCTCATCATCAGCTCACGCTTGTGCCTCTGATGTGCGCTGTTCTCTTACATAACCCACTGGACACATTACGTCAGGGGTTCATTTCAGATTTAACTCATCTTTTTAATGCATCGCTCTAGACGTATAGAATTAAAATTATTTATTTAGACTTTATGCTTGGAGCTGCTGACCATCTGTCGTGCGCTCTTTGCACAAACAAAGCCTGCCAAATATTCATGCTCCACCAGCATTAGCAAAAGACTGATGTTCTCTACCACAGGAAGAAAAAAAACATTAGGGATGACTAAAAGGGAATGCGATCGTTGTGATTTGCTGAAAGTTTTCAATTCATTTGTGATTAGATTTGCAGCCCTGCAGTCAGCGTGAGGTCTCTCTCGCAGTGAACGCTACTGAAAAGCAGCTGGAGTGATCAGGTGCTGCTCCTCTGTTGACTACAATCCAGCGTAAGTCACTACTCGAGGCTCCGCTGCACCGTCCAATCAGGGAGCCGCGAGGGAGGGGTGGGAGACGGAGAGCGCTGATGTCAAATTATGGAGAGGGGAGCTGGGAAACACGTTACCATGGCAACTCAAGAAGAGAGTATAACTCCGCTCGAGAGGCATGAGCAGAAAGCAAATACTGACTGTTCCCTAAAAGTACAAACTATAAGCACTTGGGTCGCATTGTAATGCTGAGAGCTGAGGAGAGTTCCAAGAAATATTGTTTTGTACAATTTTCTAAAAAGACACACAATTATCAGCAGCAACAACTTTAATTTTATATTTGTATTTATACATCTTAGCTGTGATAAGTTAGTGCTCAATCTGCCAGTCCCAAGCCCAGATGAGAGTAGCTTCAGGATGAGTATATGGTGTGACAACTATGCCGATATGTACAAAATATGCACATAGAATGGTTTACATCACGCACATAGTATTGGTTACTTCATGCACATAGTTTGGCTCACTTCATGCACATAGTATGGGTTACTTAATGTGCAGTATGGGTTACTTCATGCACATAGTATGGTTTACTTCAAGCACATAGTATGGTTTACTTCATGCATATAGTATGGGTTACTTCAAGCACATAGTATGGTTTACTTCAAGCACATAGTATGGTTTACTTCATGCACATAGTATGGTTTACTTCAAGCACATAGTATAGTTTACTTCATGCACATAGTATTGTTTACTTCATGCACATAGTATGGTTTACTTCAAGCACATAGTATGGTTTACTTCATCCACATAGTATGGTTTACTTCAAGCACATAGTATGGTTTACTTCATGCACATAGTATGGGTTACTTCATGCACATAGTATGGGTTACTTCATGCACATAGTATGGTTTACTTCATGCACATAGTATGGTTTACTTCAAGCACATAGTATAGTTTACTTCATGCACATAGTATGGTTTACTTCATGCACATAGTATGGTTTACTTCAAGCACATAGTATGGTTTACTTCATGCACATAGTATGGTTTACTTCATGCACATAGTATGGTTTACTTCATGCACATAGTATGGTTTACTTCATGCACATAGTATGGTTTACTTCAAGCACATAGTATAGTTTACTTCATGCACATAGTATGGTTTACTTTAATGCACATAGTATGGTTTACTTCATGCACATAGTATGGTTTACTTCATGCACATAGTATGGTTTACTTCATGCACATAGTATGGGTTTCTTCATGCACATAGTATGGGTTACTTCAAGCACATAGTATGGTTTACTTCAAGCACATAGTATAGTTTACTTCATGCACATAGTATGGTTTACTTCAAGCACATAGTATGGTTTACTTCATGCACATAGTATGGTTTACTTCATGCACATAGTATGGTTTACTTCATGCACATAGTATGGGTTTCTTCATGCACATAGTATGGGTTACTTCATGCACATAGTATGGTTTACTTCATGCACATAGTATGGGTTACTTCATGCACATAGTATGGTTTACTTCATGCACATAGTATGGTTTACATCGATTACAGAGACCAGCCCGCGCTGTCAGGCTCCGAGTATGTGTGTGTTGTACGCCGACAGAATGGATAATGAGCATAATCCCACAAGGCAAGTGGAGCGAGTCACACAAGCTTTAGCAGCACATCCAACAGACCGGGCTGCAGCTCTGGAGGAGCCCAGATAACTGCGCCGGAGAGAGAGGGCCGCGACTGCACTCTGCACAAATCCCATACACTGTCCTGCCTCTCCTATCATATCTTTTACCAGGGCGGGGGTGAGATGGCAGGAAAATAAATCTCTTTTAAATTATTGTTATCTATATTTTAAAAAAAAAGTATATATGGCTTTTCTCTGGCTCAGGAGCATAGCCAAAATGTTGTTAAACCTCCACTTAACCAACTCCACTCCTGTACAGATTAATACAAAAAAAGTGGCCATTCTGTTCCTCCAAAGTCCTGGGCTCCATTCCTTGACCAAGCAGAACATTTCTGTGTGGAGTGTTGCCTCCATCTGCGTCAAGTTCCCCTTCCTCCTAACATGATGTTCAGGTTGGCCCATAATGGCGGCGTGTGAAGTAGCGGCAGCTCAGGATAGGGCTGCTCGATTATAGAAAAAATAATAATCACAATTATTTTAGTAATAATTGAAATCGCGATTATTCAAACGATTATTTGTTGCCTTAGTTGATGACATCATCACACAGCGCTAATGTTTTTATGTCAAACCAAAGCCTGAGCCTTTAGCTCGTGAAATACGAAGGGAACAGAAACAATCATCTCAGCAGCATGAAGTAATAAGAGTTTGTTTGAGCTCCGTTGATCTGCTCCTGAAGAAGAGTTAGACTTTTCTACTAAACAAAACCAGAGCCTGAGCAAAGGATGTTGAGGCTTCTAAAACAGCTGTTCTTCTTTCAGCACAAGGTGAGCTCTTAACAGTGGTGTTATCTCAAGAGTTAGGTATAAAAGTATTAGTAGATATTATTTACAGTTCTGTCACGCTGCGCTGGTGTTTCAGCTGATCAGACGCGTCACACAAACCGCGCAGGACGGACTTTTTGCGCTTTGGATGGACGAGCGGGAGGGCATCCTTAATAATCGTTTGTTCTCGATTATGCTATTTTTGTGATCGTCTAGTGTAATAATCAAAATCGTAATCGAATTTCGATTAATTGCACAGCCCTAGCTCAGGACTAACTCCCATTCTGAGATCTGCGCAATTTAGGTGTACAACTGTGTAATGATGACAATAGAACCACTTTACTTTTCTTGCTTCATTTGAATATATTGCCCAGCCTTTCGTTTAACATTAGTGCTAAGAAGTCCGAGCATTCCTGTGGCAAAGGTTCTTTAAAGACCCAAGCTGAGGAGGGGTAAACAAGGCTATTAAGGCAATCTCTCTCCACTGATGCAACCGCTGATTACTGTTGCAGAGAGACGTCAATGTCCATCATTTTCATTCAAGAAAATACTCCACCACCACCAGCAGCTGAACCGCATGCTCATCGTCACACTCTGCCACGTGCAAGCGCATGTGCAGGAGCTGCTATTAAAATGGCACAAAGCCTTCTGGGTGTGTGCAAGAAATAATGCATGGACCGCAAATAGAAACTCAAAGCAGCACGGGGTCCCAAAGAGTGCACTGTTATTACTGCAATTACTGTAAAATAAGGCCTGAGGTACGGGGATCAGGCGATGTTTGGATGCACTCTCAGCTAATGGGAGCTGGCTGTGTAACAAAATGGGGTTTATGATTGGAATTGGTTCACACTCCGCAGCATTAAGGATTTCGGTGACCCACAGAGATATGAATTATTGACACTGCAAGCTGTCTCCTATAGTCATAATCAGTCTGCATCCAAATGTGACTTTGCCCACAGCCCACAAACTGTGTCACATTCAGATGTGCGCGGCTCCTCTGCCTTCCAAAGTAAACAGATGCATATAATTTCCCCTTAATTACCATTTCAATTATAAGGCGTCGCCAGACACGGAACAAAGTCGAAAACACAGGATTTTTTGACCCATGTTTTGGCATTGATGTTTCGTTAAAATGCATGTTTGGCCAAATAATGATTTTGTTTATTTCTCTGACAAACTCAATTCAAAGCTCAGATGGCGTCAGCGTTCTTAACACAGTAACTGCGATGTCCAGTTAGTGGCGCATAACGTCTTGTTGGTTTCATAACCGTCCCTCGCCTTTCCTCTACTTATCTAAAGCCTTATTTGATTGTAATGGAATAGTGTCTGCCAATATTATAAAATCCAAAATGTTTCATTTAGTCTTTTTGTGTAACGTTTCCTTTTAAATCAGTCAGGTTTGAAAAAAAAACCCACACTGGTCTGACTTTAAAGAAAGCGTTAACATAACATGGGAATCCGCCATCTTAGGGAGTACTAGTGACATTTTCCATGTACACTAAGGGATACTTTACTATGGTAGTCACTGGAGTTGTTGCATTTGGACACCATCCTTTGCTACATGGATTTACCAGTTGTGACTCAGTATGACTTGTTCCATGGCTCTTCTCTACACTTAATGTATTTAGCTAATGTCTGTCTATGGACAATGTTGACTTGCGCAAGACAAATGACGGATTCCCATGTTAACGTCTAATTTACGTTTCAATTCCATTCCGTGCTCATAAGAAATGCACTGACAACACGGCATAACAATAATTATATTGCTGTCAGAGATGGTGTGTTATATGAGCCACAGAAGCATTTTCCTCTTTTTCTTTTGTTAAAGTAGAAACCTGTTGCTTGTTTTCTTTTGTTTGGCCACTTTCACAGACCACTGCACCCCAGGCACACCCCTCAAGTGCTGACGTTTTGGAGAAGCTGTAGCCCTGTCATCTAGCCATCACAAGTTTAAGGCTGCTTGTCAAACATGAATCTTTGCGCTTTTTCACTCCCTCCACATCCACAGAGAGGACAAGAGGCTCGCTTTCCCACCCAGAAACAGATGCAACAGTCTGAGTCATTCTCTCTTCCTGTCAATGGTCATATCGCTCTATTCTAATCCGTGTAGGTTTCCACATAGAAGCTTCGTATGGAGCCACAGTTGCCTTTGGTAGATTGACATTTGTGCCAATGAGCCCTCCGAACACCAACTACTCACACATTAAGCACGAAAGGCCGTGACTTTATCAGCAGAACTCCAGATGCTGGGGTCGGATTTAAAAGGAAATTGTTTCTCGAAAGCCTCAGTGGGATTACATTTCTAGGACGGTGGCCGTTAGTTGTCATTTGAGCACCTCCCGCTTGGAAAGAGTTGCCCTCTTTAACTTGCACTCGAGCCGGAGACGCTCGTTAGACTTCTTTATGGATCAAAAACGTGCTGTGGATGGAGAGCAATTTCCTGCTCTCTCTCTGAAATGATCTGGAAAAGGATTCATAGCTGTGCTCAGGGCCTGCGTTGGCTAATTAGCTTCGGACTAAAGAAGGATTTAATTTGCTAGGGTCCCTGATGGGGCAGGTGTGCATTTCTACACGGTGTGAAGAGATTACTTTAAAGCAGCGACAAACATACCGGATATCTATTTTTCTTCAGAAAAACGGCTTCCAGGGCTGCGCCAGAGCTCTAAAGCGCAAATTGAATCAAAATAGCTCATTCAATAGTCGTAATTTGCAACTTTCAAAGACCACTATATTCTTTGCAAACAACAAAATAACTCCACGTTGTTTAATTATGTATTAAACCTTCTGACCCTGACTCAGCAGATCATATTTCATTCTTCTCTCAAATGAACGCTCCTGTGTTTCAAATGTCCACAACTTTTTTATGTTTGGATTAAGAAAACTCTAAATCTTTGTATTATTATTATTTTTCTGAGAAGCTGTAATACCCAGCCTTTGTACCTGTACAGTGGCGCTGAGCTGCTTGAAGCTCGTCAGACTGTGGGAGTCGGTGGTCACGTTGCCGCTTGCGCATAATACTCTTTGAGGCTGGATTTTGGGCTTTTTAGTCACAGTTCTTAGCCAGCCACTGTAAGCGGACTGTCTCTCGGGAGCTTCAGCATCAACAGACAAGAGCAGCTTTGTTCTAATTAAGCCCGACCACACTCTGCTATATGGAATAACAAAACATTGTGAAATCGTGTTGGTATACACAGACATAAATTTACACACATAAACTGCTTCGCGAGACTGAAGGAATGGTATTTTTTTCCCCGTCGTAGTCTGCTGCTCAGATCTTAAATTAAATCCTGCTGCAGTGTTGATGTAGCCTTGCTTCAAACATGGAGATAAAGATAGAGGCCGCGGGCAATAATAACAAGTATCTTTGGGTAAACAGGTAGCCTTGTCAGACTCTCTCTCAAGTGGTGTATGTGAACGGCATTGATATCTGCTCATCCTCCTGTCTGAGAGCGGTAACAAAAAACAAAAAAAGTTCAGTTGAAGCCGCAAGTTTGTGTGTTTTTAATAATTTACCACTTTGCCGCGTCTTGCTTCAGTGAACATTTTCCGAATGACTGATTTGGTTTTTCACATTTGCCTGTTCTAGTTTCCCTGGATGTCCTGATAACCCCGAGTCACGGCGAGATTAGCCTGGGAGAGTCCAAGTTCTTCATTTGTGAAGGTAAGTGTTGGGACTGGGATCTGGGATTTAATGCTTGTACTGTGGAGGGAAGAATTCTTTCCTCCACTTGGTTTCTTCCCCTGTTATTATGTAGAAGTGTTTAGACTATTACATAATAAAATAGGAATAATTAAAAGAGGTCTGCAAGTTTCTGAAGTCACTGTAACTGCAACACGCTGCAAGCTTCAATATGTTTTTTCTGTATTTTGCTGTATCCAGTGACCGGAGCTGCCAAGCACATAGACTGGTTTGGACCAAAAGGCGAGAGGATAGAGCCCCACAGACAGGACATAACAGTCAGCCGTAATGATGAGTCATCATCCACCCTCACCCTGTACAACGCCGTAGAAGACAACGCGGGGACCTACAAGTGCGTGGCCACCAGCGGAGACCAGCAGGCAGAGGCCACCGTCAACGTCAAAATATTCCGTGAGTGCAGCAAAAACGAAAGCTCTGCGCAGAGGGGAAAGCTGTTTGTTGAAGGGTTTTTTATTGACTGTTCAAGGGCAAGACACTCCTTTTTTTTTCTTTGTGGGGGAGGATGGATTTTTCATCAGTTCAATAAACGGTGGGAAGGCCATTAGAGGGGCCGTCTAATGATCCTGTCCGTGTTTCTCCTGAACAGTAGCTGTTATTGTCAATGAACACCAAGCATCAGCAAAGCATCAGCACATGAAGTTTCAAATCATCTTATGCTTCCAGAGAGGTTATGTATTATCTATTTTAGTGATTCCTACTGTGTTAAGGTTTTGCTATGCTAAGTTTCTATGTAGCGTCAATTCACAAAATTAGAGAAGAGTCAGGAAAGGTGAAAAAGTCAGTTGTTTTTTATTTTTATTTTTGTCTATCTTAAATTTAGCACGTTCTTGACATATAACTACTTACTTCTATGAGCGCTGTGAGGTGCATTTAACAGCTCTTAAATGTGTTTCGTGTGTTGCAGAGAAAATCACTTTCACAAACGCTCCATCTCGACAAGAGTTTAATGAAGGAGACAGTGCCAACATAGTGTGTGATGTGACCAGCTCCCCTCCGCCCACCGTCTTCTGGAAGTACAGAGGAGTGGGGATTCAAATGCAGAAGGATGGTAAGGCTCTGAATTGGTGCTGTTTTGTTGACAGTGAAAAATGAAAAATCCAATCGTATGAAAGTTGCGACTAAAGTGAGGTGCTTTTTTTTGTTTTTTTGTTTTTTGCACTGAGTTCCATTGAAAGTTGTGGCTTTTTTCTGATCCTTTTGAAGCATAGAAGAGCTTTGTATACACTTGATCAAACATACTGCTCCGGTGTCACCAGAAGTAAGAAAGCTTTGTTTTATCATCTTATTATCAGGACAACTGCCTCTGAGTGAGAAATATCTCCCCAAAGAGTCTTTTCGAAAAGCAAAAGATAATTATTAGTGGAATGGAACCTTTAAAGGCTGCTTCTGAAACAAACCCTTGTTCAGAAATATTTCAGCCTGCATAACTAGCACTGAGGTGAAGCAGATGTGAGGCCAGTTGGAGAATGGGGTGGAGTTGGGCTGCAACACAAGCTTGGAAGCAGATGAGGCGGTGGAGGTGAAGGCTTAAATGTAGGGTCCCGGGCGAGGGGATAACACCGGCTGCTTCTGAAACACATCGTTTTACTTCCATGCACAAATTACCTTCAGTAGTTTAAACATTTCACCTCCTTTAATAAAATGATGGGGTGGAACCTTTGTTTTGCAGTACCGTTTTTTTCTACTATATTCTTAACCATTCAAATCCACCTGGTGTAATCAGTTTATTTTACACAATAGTACACAATAGATCCACATTGTTTTGTGAAAGTTTTATTGGATGGTCTGCCCAGTTCACTTCTCTACACAATCATGCTCTGAACTTCTGGCTGAACAATCGGGATGCGAGAAATCTGCTTAGGTAGCGCTTATTTTCTTTACTCATCTCTGACCTTTTTTTTTTTTTAAAGCCAACACCACATTAACAATATGTACAAAAAACTATGTCGGGCTTCTGAATCTTTTTTGTTCACTTTTTTTTGTTTGCTTTTGTCTGTCTCAGTTCGGTTCAAAGTTCTGCCCAATAAGCACCTCCAAATCCGTGGGATAAAGAAGACGGACGAGGGCTCGTACACCTGTGAGGCCCGGCAGTTCGCTCGTGGGGAGATCGATCTGCGGGTCATCAAGGTGGTGGTGAATGGTCAGTTCGCTCTTTTGATATGCTTTTGTGCACATCTTTGTTCGGCCACTGTCCTGTGATACACAAACACTCTGTGTGGAGCTGCCAGGCCTTTTGAGCTTACATGTGCATTAAGCGGATGTGACTGTAGGTTGTACAGTATAACGGCTGCCCAAGTCACAATCACATCGAAAGTTAATTGTAAATCACCAAGACTGCAATTTTTAAATCAGTTAAATTTTACAAACAACAACAAATATGTCTCCGTGGGGTCTTTTATGTTTATAACCCTGCTGCTAACTCAGTTCTGGCATGCATACAATTCTTGTTTTACAACAGCAGTTTATACTCTCAACAGTCAGTGCTCCTGGACATGTTTAAAATTTTAAAACATAGTTCACAAATCTAATCACAATGCTGGTGACTCATGTGTAGTCCGGGTTTTTGTGTGTGCCCCTGTCGCCATTACTTTAGTATTTACTTGAAAGTGTTTTCTTGTTAAATAGCTTGTTCTGTCTCATTTCATTCTTGTGTTTTTATTCCAGTGCTCCCGACCATCAGGGTTTGGCAGTCAGAGGTGAATGCCACTGCGGATGTTGGGAACTCCGCCATGTTGACTTGTGCTGTCGATGGCTACCCCGAACCTATGGTGACATGGACAAGGTAAAATGAGACAGACAAGAGATTATTTATTATTATAGTTTATGTTATGCTGCTTGCATTTTATGTTTTCGTTATTTTTAGTAAAGCACTTTTTTGGGGTAAAAACATTTCGATTATTTCAAATGTTCTAAGTGGCACTACATGGGAGAAGTTTGCAATGACCAAAGACATGAATTGAATGTAGAAAGACGCTTAATGATGGAGTATCAAAGGAGCATCTAAACAGTGAAACCTGAAGACCAGGCTATTGTCAATCGGCACACTATCCCCATTATGTGAAGCAGTCATCGATAGCCTCAGCTTTTGTCCCTGTTCCATTTGCTTTTGAAACTGCAGTTAGCTTAGAAAAACCTGTGCTCACTTTGAGGACTCACAAAAAGTGCAAAAACACAACTTGGCTATTTGAAGAAGCACTGTTTAATAGCAAGATATAAAAAGAAAGCCTCATTCACATACCCTGCTGTCACAAGTGCCACTTTGTTCATTAGTTATTGATAAAGAAATAACAGTTGTGGTGTCAGAGAAGTAAACACAGTAATAGTTTATTATTGATGTTGATTCAACTTGAAAATATGCTTTTTAACAGAAACAAAGTTGTTCTTGAAGCCGGGGAGAAGTATGGCTTTAATGAAGATGGCTCAGAAATGACAATAATGGACGTTTCAAAGCTGGATGAAGGCGATTACACCTGCATCGCCAAGAACAAGGCTGGAGAGGCGGAACAGGAGCTCAGCTTAAGAGTGTTCGGTAAGACCTGCCCACGGCCCTGAGTGCAGCATAAGGAACAGTAAAGGAGGCAGAGCGGGTGGGAGAAGAAAAATGGTGTCCATTGTCTACATCACAAAATGAGGTGTTTTGTGTGGGTTTGTCAGTGTTTCAGGATTGTGGAAAGTTCGAGAGTAGGATGTGCTCATTAGGTGCTCGGTTGTACTTGTGTTAGGTTATGCTTTATTTCATGTACACTAATAACCCTGGACTTTCACACTGCAGTGTATGGTTTATCTGTTTGGAATTCACAATGCATCACCACATGCAACATCCATTTGTGGAAATTATATCCTACATAAAATGAAATGTAAATGGATGATGATCTTCCATGTGGGACCACTGTGACCCTGTAAGTTAAGTGCTACTTTCGTGATTTACTTTTGCAGGTCACTTATAATTTAGTCTCCGGTATGTCGAGTGGTGGACATACTGGAGACTTCTGACATCTGGCAAGTAAAATGAATTGACGTATGATGCTACATGTACTGCAGAGTACTCCCAATATAAATGCACATTAGAGGTGAACAAAGCATAGGTCTGAAGATAATATTTCACATCCTGTGTGGATGTATAGCTGGAGCGTGCTGATATTTATATTCAGCAGAAGCCTCACATTCATCATGCACAATATTCATAGCTGCACTGCAGACAGAAAAGCTGCAGGCTACTCTTCACCTGTTTGTGCCATTTTAGGGTTCACTTGCTAACAATGCTCTTTGCTAAATAACCTTTCCTATGTTTACAATGGTAAACAAAGCACTGGAAATGAGTTTCATGCTTACTACAATCCATTCAGAAAGCAAATTACCAGTGTGCATAAGCTTGTTACACCCTGAGCTGCATTAAAAAAAAAACGGTACACAGGCTTTTTCAATCAAGCTTTTCTTTGTAAAATAATCCACATGTGAATAAATTGCAGATTTTTAAACATTGTCGACTGGACTGGGTTGGTTCAGGTGAGGGCATTTTGCTTCTATGTGCTGAAGCTTCTTACACTTTACAGAATACATAATTACTGGACGACTGAGAGCCTACTGATTAAGGTTGCACATGTGAAGTTCACTCTAAAACTACTTACATGTATGTGCTTTAATATAAGCATACTGAGATTCCCAGAAAGCTATTTTCTCCTCACTCCAGTCCAGTCAGCCCAGGAATCCCTTGAAATTTTATTTCTAATGTAAACACAAAGAAAGGCTCAATGCTTTCAAACAAGTGGTGAAAAAGGCAATGCGTATATTGAGTCTTTAGTCTTTAGATTCCCCTGCCCGTCAAGCCGCTGATCCTTGCCCAGCTTTTGAACTCATAGATTCTCTGCTCCTCTGTCTGTGTACCGTCAGCCCACCTGACTGTCTGCTTTAACAAGCCGTATGTGTCTTACAGTCAAACCCAAAATCACATACACTGTGAATCAGACCAGCCCGGAGATGGAGGAGCAGGTAACCCTGACTTGTGAAGCCTCAGGTGATCCCACACCCACCATCAGCTGGACTTCTGGTGAGCACGTCTTCACTGAAGGAGAGCAGGTAAAGTCTGAGCACTCGTCGTGGTAACAGTGTGGGCAACAGAGCTAGAAACAGCCTGAATCCGCGGTATCCACTTCCCCTCCTTGAACTGTGGCGTCCTGTGAGAATTTGTCTGACTAGAGTAATGAGCCACACCTGCACAAGTAGGATTATAATGGCCTATTTCTGTGCTCCCTGGCACTGGAGAACTACCTGCATCCAACTATTGTGCACATATGTGTTACCAAATCAAAGAATAATGTTTTTCAAACTCAACTATGGACAGATTTTATGACAAAGCAGTGTTTCTCATGCTGGTGCTTGTACTTTCTAATGGGGGCACTCTGTAACCTCTAGGGAGCAGACAAAGCAAAGCTGGACACCTGTGTTCCAAGAAGAGGAATTGAATACCTTTAACCTAAATTCAAGTGCTATATTGATCACTTGCAGATGCACTTTTCATTACAAAATAAGGTTTACAGCCACTACATCCACTTAAACAGCAATCTGAACCTACATATTGGATTTTGTGTAATTAACTGAACAGTTGTTTTTTATTGTCTTGCTCACACTTTTTAATTACAAAAGATTCACAACAAAAAAAATAATTTGAAGCTGCCTGGTGCTCTGTATTTACTCAAAGATGCACTTGAATTGTGTTTACATTGCCATTGTCCGGCTGTAGATATGATAAATGACTTACAGTAGTTGCCCCTGAAACTTTTGTTTGGCAGCTTCTTGTTAACTTGTCATTTACATCCTTGATACTGCTGGTAATATCCCATTTTCACTGCATTCAAATCAATGAATACCTCATTGGTATTCTCATACATGTGTTGCTCATGCAGCCAGTTGTTGAAGGTTGTACTGTCTTTCATTAGCTGAGATGGTGAACAGTACAAAGGTAGACTGTAGTCCATACAGTTCTGGAGCCAGCCCATTACATGCACTCCATTTTCTTCCAACAGGCACATCTAAACAGGATCTATCAGGTATGGCACTGATGTGGCACAGAAATGTACTAGAGTTGCCTCTAGATGAAATCATTTATGTTTAGAATAAACTCTTAATGACAAAAATTTGGTTGTGAAAATGCTGATTATCACAAGGAAGTAGCATTTCTGTGTCGCTGTTACCTGATCGTGTGAACTCTCCATCACAGCATGAGGTTGCCTGGATTCAAGCCCAGCTCTGTCTGTCATCTCCATAGTGCTGCTGTAGACTGTCTAACATTGTCATTTTACAATATCATTATTGCATCTTTTCTTTAAGCGATCCACTGAAAATCCAATAAAAAGCCACACTCTCTCCTGTAGGATTGTTTTGGCCATGTGCAGTTTGGAAAATAAAAAAGGCCATATGACAATAATAACAGACATGTTAGACATGACAGCACAAAGACTAAATGATTGTAGCTTGTTGTGCAGCCACCTGTCCTGCTACAGGCCTGAGTGTGCAATTGTATTTTGGTGGAGTCTTGTAAAGCACATTACCACCACATGAGACTGGCACATGAGCACCATCAGCCACAGTTTACACTGCGTGTGAGGCAGTGTCAGTTCCTCTTGAGAGCTATGTTATTGCTGAGCGCAGCCATCTGCTGTGGCTCTATTTTTGTTGCTGCTTTGACAATCTGATCAGGATCTGTCAGTGTAGGAGTCATCAGACGGTCTGTTCCAGCCTCCACACAGCACTGTTTAAACATGCCAGAAGAATCTTTGCAGGTGGGACTGCATTCAAACAGAAGCCTCCCATGTGAAGTGCAGTATCCACACTGATCTGTGCCGGTCACATGACACATCATGTGATGCACAGCTGTGCTCTGGTGGCAGTGTGTTTTGCTCAGTAGCTGCTGTGTCTGTTGTAGCCTGTAGAGTAGATTAAAGCTCGTAGATGATGTGTCCTAACGCAGTTTTCTCTCCATCACTGGGAATGATTGCAGGAGCGCTCCTGAATGCATGAGGATCAGCGGCTAATTGTTCTTTTTGTGTCCATGTGGTGTTTGTCCCCCATGCTCTGTTTTCATCACAGCTGTATTTCATCAAGGATGGCTTTGACAAAAACTACTGCTTTTTGTTGAACATGTGTCAACAATTACTCGTCATTGTCACTGTTCAGAATAGATGTACCGTAATCTGTTTTTAGAAACTAAATCCCTTTTTTATAATTGCACTGATGGCCATGCTTTCAGATAACAGTTTTAAATGCTCCAGAAAACTGTCCCACTTGTCTAAATGAACACAGTAGAGACTCAGCGCTGTGAGGCAACGTGATATTGGGCTTTACAACAAACAACTTTATTTGATTTGACTTTCTTTCAGTGTTGTTCTTTTTGTCCCTTTGTTGCTGAATTGTGAGGGTGAACATGGATTATTAAAAATAGAATTATTTAGTTAAAGGCCATTATTCTTGAACATAAATTGAAGGTGGCATTGTCTGATGCCCGTGAAGAGCACAACAAAGAATGGGAGGATTACTGCTTTGCTTCCATACAATAAGAGTAGTGCTACTGTACATAACAAAGGCCGGATTTGTCAGAAGAGATTTCCCCTCTTTAGGGTGACCTCTGGAGTCATTTTGTTCTTAAACACTGTTCTTGTCGCTGTTTTGCTCCTCTGGATCTTCTGAACGTCAATTTGACAGAATTTCTGTACATTATTGGGATTTTCTTTTGTTTTCCAGCGGTTTTTTGTGTTTTGATTTCTTTTGCTCTTCAAAGCAGCCTGACCATTGTTGTCATAGTACACAAAGGGCCACTCTTTTACACAGTACGTTACCAAATGCTCTGATGCTTGTCAGTTTTTGTACTGGAGAGAATTAGCCTACAACAATAACAACTCCCACATACAGTTGAAGTGGTTAAACTGTAAGAATAAAACATTTGAGGAGTTTGTTTGTTAAGTCTCTCCAATGGGCTTTTATGATGCACGTCAGAACAAATACCGGGACAGCGCTCGGTAGAAGTGGAGAACATAATGCTGAGGGTGTCCCTTGGGACCCGGGCGTCACCGCTTTGTGATTCTTCAGTTATACACATCCTGGTCGACTGTTGTTTGACTGGCTTTGTCTTTAACTAACACCTGTCACAGATATTACTGCGTGACCGTCAGCTCAGTGTCTCCGGAAAGCTTCTCTGTGAGTCAGGCGACGGTGCCCCTTTCACTGGATTGCTGTTTTTAATTGGCACCTACTCCTCCTCACAGTGTGGTTATGCACAGTTGAGATAAAGAAGCGTGTTCTGACAGAGGGTTCCAGTGCCCTTCAGAATAAATTACACCATAAACAAATACTATTGATGTACCTAGGATTGTTTTTTTTCTCTCATTCTCGCTTACCCCTTTTATTGCTAAGTGGGTTCAGGAAGTGTTCATTCCCCTCTTGCTTATTTATTTTATTTTGTTTTTTTATTACACACAGGCGTATAGAGACTTTACATTTCTGCGTTATGGGCAATGAAAGGAATCACTGTCCTAAACTTAGAGAATGGGTCTGCTGTCACTATAATTTTCATATAATATGGACAAAAGTATAGAAATAATTCCGAGAGATCTAAAAGCTCTCTGTATGCTAGCAATACTAAAGATACTGCATATTCAAAGGAGCATATTCAAAATGGAAAAAGACATAATGATCCCACTAGGTTGCTTCTGTTGATCTTACATCTTCTTGTGGCACCTGATGAAATCGCTGTATCATGTCCTTTACACTTCAGTTCTCTTTTTCTTTGTGGGCCATCGCTTTCTTTCACTTAACAGTATCACACAATTCATCAAGCATGCTTTGCAAAAGGCTGTTAGCGCTGTTGGCCTGTGCTTTAAATGTGTGTTGAGGATGTCTGATCTGTTTGATAATTTATTTAGAGAGTATTAGTTGTTTTGGGTTATTTTTGATGTAATCCAAACACTTGAAAGTTGTTTTTTGGGTGGGGGGGGTAAATATTTCTCATTTTCATTCCAAACATTGCTTTGCTCTTTTTTCCTAACTTGCAGGAGGCCATGTCTGAGCAGTAGTTTAATAGTCTGCTGCTTGTTCCAGATACACCAATGACCTCCTTATCGAAACACACGGCGTTATCACGAAGCCAATGGACATATTTATCATAGGGTCAGGAGCATCGTGGTTGTGCAGGAAATTATCACCAAAATATATTTTTTTTCTTCCTAACCCTTGTGCCTTGTGAAGGGAAATGCGTGTGTCTGAAAGAGAAGATTGCTGCAGAACCGTGTCTTTACATGCTTTTATACATATCTGAATTTTAGCCCGATCTGATCAATTTCACCATTTTGTACACACGGGAAATGTGCACCCATACACTTCCATTATCAGCTCTTTTCATACCTCCCTTCTCTAAGTCAATGTACTAACATTTATGTACCCTGTAGTTTCTCAGTTATATCTAACAGACTCTTTTGCAATTATTCTTGTAAAAATAAAGTCATTTTAAAATTTGCCCAATTATACTGTAACACTTGCTCTCTGGCCCCTATGACGCTGAGCAGTTTGGGCTCATTCCAGCGCTGGAAATGTGATTATTAAGTATTTCAAAGCAAGACATAGACTAATCATCATAACGTGATTGTTTTACAAGAAAGAAAATACCAAATGCTTAAAAATATGGTGAAATGCTTTTAGAATGTTTCTGTTTATAAGATTATGTATAAATTATGTAGATGAGTAACACATAGCTGATTAGCTGCTATTGTTCTTTTATCCCCTTACTATACCTCTTGTACAGGAAGTCTATGGGGATTTTGAATGGGATTATTACTTCCTGCACCAGGGAGGAGCTCATTGTGAGAATTCATGACTTGAAACCAGACCAAAAAAATGTGTGAGGCTGAAAACGGTTTTAATGTCAGTGAGTAGGGCTGTCACGATAATTACTATATTGACTTATTGTTCAATAAATAACAGATGAACTATACTATACTACTATTTTCGGGCTCGATGTTTATCGTCTGTACATTTATTAGCATTTCCCTCCTATTTTTTCTTTGTAAAACTTCGATCTTTTACTGAAGCAAATTGAATAATATTATACTTCATGTTTATTGCAGCTTGTGTGGTGTTTTAGGATACGATGATGCACTTTTAGAACAAAGGTTTACTGTCATGTTTATGCCAGAGAGTTGACAGTATCCAGTATCGTTAGAGTCAATAATATCGTCTACCGCGATACTTTCCTACCTCAATATATCGAACTTCAAATGTGTTATTGTGACCGGCCTATCAGTGAGTACCTCGTCGTGGGTTTGAGTGAAAAAGCCTTTTCTGGGAATGTGCCTGTGGGTAATCAAAAAACATGCTACAATATCATCTAAAATACAGCATGTTTGTAACAGAAGCTACAAAACAATATTCTTGCACTCCCAAGTGGCCCATTTTTTAACAAAGCACAAGGGTTAGTGAAGTTTAAACGAGTTTCACAAATGCATAACGCGGTTTCTTTGAACTTGAAGCAGAAGCACAAAGATTAAGGCAGACAGTCCAGTGCGCGTCATGCCAGCTTTACATGCATACCGATTATTTTTCTAAGAATTGTTTTGCCTTTTGTTTGTTGTTCTGTCTCTGTCCTCACAGGCATCGTGGACTCGGCCTGAGCAGCACAAGGTATTCTAAATGCATGCCTTTTTCAAACTCCCATCCATCTTTCATGTCAGGACGGTCTCATTTAGCTGCGGATGGACGTAGACCACGACTTTTGATTGGGGCGCGCCTGTTTAGGTCTTTCACTCTTTGATTTTGTTATAGGTTTTTCTCACATCTGCCTGATCTTCTGCCTGATCTTTAGTTGGACTTTGTGTTCTGTCGTGATGCATGCCGTTTTTTTCTCAAACTGTTTTTGAGGAAAAATATCACACTTTTATCTCCACCCACATGTCCTCGCCTGGCCTGCTGCCAAACTGATACCTTCAGACTTACACTTGCATTTATCTATAGCGCTCGCCCGTCATCAGTGAACGTGCATTGTAGAGAATGCCTGACAGCTTTTGCAGAAGCCAGATGCCTGTTCCTGAAACAAATTAACATTGGCAAAGAAACAATCGCCCACACGAGCCTTTTTAACTCAATCAGAATGTGGGTTTACATATGGGAGAATAGTGAGAAATTCTGCTCTCCTCAGGCAGCATATTAAAGTGATCTGGTGTACAAAGTTATTCATTCTCATTTGGCTCCCGCAGAAACTCAGTAAGAACTTTAATTAAATTTTACAACTTATCTTAAAGGTGGAAGCCTTTTTCTGTTCCGTCATTTTTCGTTCATTCATTGTGGGAAAAAAAATATTTTTCATTTCATTGAATTGGCCGACAACAGTTTTTAATAAGCCCTGCAATTCGATGTGATTTGATCAATATTAATGAGGGTTTAGTGATTCCAGGAGCACATGCTGTTTCTGCCGCTCTACAACTACTACAGCTACAACTTCACATTTGTTAGGCTGCACAATATATCACCAAGGTATTGTTGTTGCAATGTATTATCCGTATTGTACTAACACAGACTATTATTAAAAGGCACTGGTACTTAAAGCAGTACTAAGTAACTAATGCCCCTAGAGGCCATAAGCATCACTGCAGGTGTCGTAGGATGTTGCGTTTTTTACTAATTGTCTGTGAGAGTAAATACTACGCTGACAGAAAAGACAAAGACACAATGGAGATAATTTTTTTCACTCAATCTTGGCTATAAATACTGTTTAAGTGGCGCTAGCCCGCTGCTAGCTTTGCCCGTTTGCCTGTTAGCTTCTTCTTCGTGATTCTATTAGTGTGTATTGGTGGCTCAAACCCGGTGCAGGCAAAGTTGCAATTCTGGTTTTCTGGCCAGAGACACCAGGGGGAGATGAAAGACCCCCAATCATCCCATTAACACTTGTATTACCCCCAGAGGGACTACGGAAAGGATTTATTAAGGTAAACAAGTTACTTAGTACTGCTTTAAACATGTACAAAAGTCATGATTTATCATTTATCATGATTTTGGTCATTTAGTTCCATTTGACCCTTGTTTTGATCCTGCTTTAGTATTTTTGTTGTTATGGACTTTGTTGAAATTTGATGTACTGTTGGAATGGTTAAGGTAAATATTGTATTCAAAACAGTGTTGCTTTTTTATGGTTAGAAATGTATTAAGTTATGTTGTAAAATCCACCAGTGAGCACTACTGGTTGTCACATTCCTCTGTAGTGTGTGAATCCCGTTAAGAAGCTTAGAGCATGCAGAGGGTTTATGAATGTGTGGCATCTCTGTGAGTGATTTGAAAAGGTAGAGTCAGAGAAGGCTGCATTTGTATTCGGGTCAGCTCCAGCACGGTGAGACACGAGTATAACATGGCTTTAGTTAGTTCTCAATTTTATGCTCTGATCCTCCGCAGCGTGCCTGTCTACCCGAGTGAGCTGGGAACGCTGCTGGCTGGCTCTGCTTAATAAAAGCTATTGACTGGTAGCAGACTGTAAGGGGAGGGTCTACTTTAGTGTCGTGTAGATGGGAGTGTTACGCGGCGTCTTGAGCGGGGGTGCAGACTTTAGTGTTCAGGTTGTAGGGAAATTGTTTGTTACTTCGGGTCAGAGTAAAAGGGTACCGAGTTACGCAACGGTCTCTCCGCTCCTGCTACCCAGTTTGCATAATGAATGCCCCAGACATGCTTTGTCTTTTGAATTTGAATATAACCAAGGAGGTTTTCTCTTACACGACTGTCCGGATGGGCCCTAATTCAATATGTGTAAAAGCATCCATGCCTTTGTTGGGCCGACAGCTTGGATCAAAGCCATGTGAGCAATACAAGCCTTGATGTTCAGTCCTATTGCCCTCAAACAAAACAATTCACAGGAGCACAACAGCGCATTTTAAACGTACTTGAAAAATGTGCATCTTATTTGATTTTATTTGTTTAAACCAGGTTAGATGATCTTCAAAAAAGGGTCACTTGGTTATTATCCTTTGGGAGTGTAACTACAAACCCTAATAGTTAAGTATCTGGTGACAGCAGGTGAAACCACAGTTGATCTGGGGTCAGCAGCAGGAAGCACTTTACACTGCGTTCCAAATTATTATGCAAATGACATTTTTCTAAGGTTTTCTAAATTGTCAACTCAAATGAGAGTCAGCATATTTTTTAAGTCTTTAACTGGTAGAGGATCATTTAAATGTGGTGGAAAAAATTTCCTAGTGATAACAGTATTTTTTTCAAAAATAAATATAGTAAAAACCTCAAAATCCACTGTTCCAAGTTATTATGCAACTCATCGTTTCAATACATTTTAAAGCTTGTAGTTAACTGAAAATGGTCATTTGTTGTATTTGCAGCATTAGGAGGTCATATTTACTGAAATCAAAAGCTTTTTCAATCAAAAAAATATTAACAGGTCAAGTTATATTTTGACATAGGAGCCCTTGTGTGAAGCAGCTTCAAAATTCTTAAATCCATTAAAATTGTAAGTTTTTGGACAGTTTCTGCTTGGATTTCTTTGCAGGATGTTAGAATAACCTCCCAGAGCTACCGTTTGGATGAAAACTGCCTCCCACCCTCATAGAAGTTTTTTTTGTTGAGGCTCCAAATGTTCTCAACAGGGTTGAGGTCAGGAAAGGAGGGGGTCCACATCATGAGTTTCTCTCCTTTTTTGCCCATAGCAGCCAGTGATGCAGAGGTATTCTTTACAGCAGGACATGGTGCGTTGTCATGCATGAAGAGGATTTTGTTAGGGAAAGCATGGCTCTTCTTTTTGAAGCATAGAAGACAGTTGTCAGTCAGAAACTCCACATATTTTTCAAAGGTCATTTTCACACCTTCAGGGAGCCTAAAAGGGCCTAATGGGGCCGACCAGCTCTCCCACCATGATTCTGGCCCAAAACATGACTCCGCCCCCTCCTTACTGACGTCACAGCCTTGTTGGGACATTGTGGTCATTCACCAACCATTCACTACTCCATTGATTTGACCATCTAGGGTCACACGGCCTCATCAGTGAACAAGACTGTTTGAAAACGAGTCTTCATGTAGTTCTCAGCCCGTAGCAGCCGTTTTTGTTCATGAACATTCAATGAACAGTGTAGGGGAGGCCCGGATAGAAGGTTTATGCACAACTGCAGCCTCTGGAGGGTCCTACACCTTGATGTTTGGGAGACTCCAGAGGCACCAGCAGCTTCAAATACCTGTATACTGCTTTGTAGCATCTGTTCTCTGAATCTGATGTGTTTGTCTGGCAGAAACCGTCCATATTGTGCCTTTATCGGCACAAACCGGAGTGTGCTATGAATCATCCACAAATCTCTTATCAGTACGATGATTACACTTAATCTTTCATGAAATATCGAAGGTTTTCATACCTAGACCAAGGCATTCAACTATTTCACGCTTTTCATCAGCAGAAAGACCCTTTTTCTTTACCATATTGCTTAAAAATGATGATCTGCATAATAAAGTGGAACACCCTTTTTCAGTAGTTTTTCCCTTAACTGGGCTTAACCCGACAACTAATCATCCCAGGTCTCTGAGATTAATGTCAGTGATTCATAGAGCCCCAAGACACGATACCATCCATGAGTTTCATTATTATTGTTGTTTTTTTTACCTTTTTGACACAAAAATCCAATTTGCATAATAATTTGGAACGCAGTGTATAGCGGCTTCTTGAATAAATGACAATGTTTAGTAGATCGGGCATTTACACTGGTTTCAAATTCAAGTAAATTACAACCCTCATGTTATAAATAAAACATACTTTGACCTTAAGTGACATTTCTTCCCGTAATTTAAAGGCTGCAGACTGACTTTTTTGTAGTGTAGTGCTTAATACGGCTTGTTCTATTCTCCTCGATGTTCTTTCATCCGCCGTGTTGTTCACATGCCGAGGCCTTGGTGTGAAGAGCTCTGGATACTTTCTCATGCCCTGTCTCATTATTTATTGACAAATGCACTGCCCTCTTTCTTTAGCTTGTCTTATCTTTCTTTCCATCTTTCCAGGTCACACATTCATGCAGCCGTATGTCCTGTCAATGTTGCAGCGCACGTCTGAATGACGTCATTATCAATCCTACATGTGTTTGTTCTTCTTTTAGAGTCCAGATGGAAATGTAGTCGTAAGAAGTGATGCCCGCGTATCCTCCCTGACTCTAAAGTATGTCAAGTACACAGACGCGGGCCAGTATCTGTGCACAGCGAGAAGTGCCATTGGTGAGGACGCCGCCACAGTATACCTGGAGGTGCACTGTAAGTATGCTGTTGATTGTCAGATTAACGTGTGGAAAAGTTGTCTCTTGGCTGAGATTTTAAAACTGCATTGACAGGTAAAAGGTTGCGTTCAGATGACATCATGGATTTCCGCTGAACCAGTAGTTAAATAATGAGATTAATATTCTATTTAATATTGAGGACAAGTTTTGGTAGAATTTACCTTTTAAAAGAGACACATCTCCTGTATATAATAAACTCTCTTTGGGAGTATTTACAATATTATAACGTTTTGATCTCAAGGTAAACATACTTAGGGTGGCATTTCACTTCATTTACGCTGTTTTTAGTGATCCTGTTGAATCTAATTAAAGTATTAAAAGCGAATAACAGATTTCTAAAGATCTAACTGCACTTATCATGGCGCCATTGATTTGTGAGCATGGTGTTTGTATGTAAGTATGTAATCAACTTTTACTGACAAAATACAGATTGATTAATATTTCTAGGGGAAAAAATTGCTCGAGGTTCAATATCTTCTTAATGAGGTGAAATGAGTTGAATGGGTTAAAATACTTAAATACTATTCTATCAGAAAGGGGTGACCATGTTCAAACAAAAAGGCTTAATTGTTATCAGTTGAAAGGGCTTGAAGCTACAAGATTAATATGGCAGGTTTGTTCACATAATTTATCAAGACAGGTGCAAAATAGTGAGCACAAGCTGGCATATGGCTGTTTGTGTGCAGGAGGCGCCTAATTTAGAATTTTAAATTGCTTGTATTGCAGTTTTAGGGCCCCAAATCTGACATGTAAAGGAGAGAATGCTGTATGTCTAGAAAAAGCTTAAATGACTCTGCTACTTGTCCACTTTTGAGCAAATTACCCTTTCTCTTTGGATATTTCATTCAGTCGTCCATAGACCTGCATACAGGCCTGTCCTCCATCTGACAATATGACATCCAATTTTTGAATGTGAATTTAACCTATGTCTGACTCCCGTTTGGCTGTTACCAGTTTTGTGATTATACTGTATAAAGTCCCGAGGATGAAAGAGTTTTCAAACAGAGCATCTTTATCAGTAGTGACAACGCCCCAAAGGAGACAAAAGATCTAAAAATCCATTCTTAGCTGCTGCAGTCTCATTAATTCTGCCTTTGACAATACATAAATCACACCCCCTTTATGCACAGGGCACTGAAACCGAAAATGATTGCAAATGTAGAGTGTCCTTGTGTTTTGTCAGACGCTCCTAAGATTCTGGGCACAGTGGCTGTGTACACCTGGGAGGGCAACTCGGTCAACATCAGCTGTGAGGTTCGGGCCTATCCCAGTGAAGTGTCCATCGAGTGGCTGCGGGACGGACTTCAACTGCCCAACTCCAACTCCACGAATGTCAAGATCTACAGGACGCCTTCATCCAGCTACTTACAGGTAACTGCTTATATTCAACAGTTCACACACGCTCTGTTCATCAACATTTTATGAAGACTGCGCTGAAGTGTAGGATTTTCTTTCAGCTACATTGTGGAAAAAGATGTCCTGAATTATTTAGCAGGAAACCTCAACAAATAAAAATAGGCTACTCTAATGGACAAACGTAAAGGTCACCTACGAAGGGTTGACACAACTTTATTCATCTCTTCTGCCTTCCATACGGTAAACGCACTGCTTCCCCCTATTTCTCTGCAGATAACGCCGGAGTCGGAAAATGACTTTGGGAGCTACAACTGCACTGCTTCAAATGAGATGGGAACCGAGTCCAAAGAGTTCCTCCTCATTCAGGCCGGTCAGTCCTGTACCAACTCTTACGCAACCGTTTAATGATATTCCTTCTAGTGCCATAGGGCAGAAAGTGAGATATACAAAGGCTTATATTGCAAGATAGATATTGCAAGTACAAAACAGGATTGAAAACAGCCTCTTTAGAACCAAATAAGATAATTTTTTGTGTAAAAGGATTTTATATTCAGCTCAAATGCTAAAAGAACCACTGACAGATGATTTTCTCTTCGGGTCTTTGAGTTGTTAAGCAAAACAAACAGCCTTAAGGATTTTATTCAGCGCAGTTAAAAATAAACACTACTGGTGCTGTCTGTGTGTGTACACATGCATAGTCTCCCACTATCACTCACTACCACAGCACCACTCTCACACTGTGTGGAAGATTTACAAGTCTGCAGCTTTAAAATGAATCGACAACACCTCAGTTTCCTTGTTAGAGATTACACTGGCTCCTTTTCCTTCTCTCATCAATGCACTGAAATCATCAATCATTTATTTAGATGAAATGAAATGACATCAGTATCAGTTTATGGAGTCAGTTTAGCACAGTGCTATGTGAATCCAGCCGCAAGCTACCAAGCAACAACGTATAATCATACAAAAACATGATGGAGATGCTTTAGGGTAAGTTTTATTTATTTGAAGGACAATGTGCAGTTACATTAAAAAGATGGCTGCACCAGATGTAGCACCATGTCATTTCCAACAAGGCACATTTAACATACACAGTATTTAGCAGCATTATTTATGCAGAAACATATAATCTCACCCACAGAATTCTGCTGTGACTTATGCATATTTATGATGTTACAAGACGTTAAATGAAGTAGTTCATTATTGTTCAGCTTATTTATAGGAGGCCACCGTAGCCTCTTGTCTTGGTTCACTGTATCCACACTTGTCCTGACTTAACTGCTGTGGGTGTGTTACAAAATAAGAGTCTAAAAAGTTCAAACACACCTCACAGTGCAACAGATGTCACGTCCTCCACTCAGCAGCTCTGTGGGCATGCTGCAATCATTCCACTCCACCAGTAACCCCCTTGTCTCGCGTCCCGTTGCAGACGTCCCATCGGCCCCCTCTGTCAGCGAGGTGAGGCCCTTCTCCACCACCGCTCAGATCTACTTTGAGGAGCCCGAGTCCAACGGAGGCGTGCCGGTCCTGAGGTACAGAGCAGAGTGGAGAGCTCCGGGGAGCGGCCGCTGGCACCATAAGGTGTTTGAGGCTCAAGATGGTAAGAAAACAGAGCGTGGGAACATTCGGCTCTGTTTACGGGATGCTTTGTGTCATGTCAGTGCTATTTCTACTACTCTGTAAACTAATAAATGTCAGTAACAGATATTTTACAGCATTATATAGGCTTTGACAAACTATAACCTAGGGAAATGTCTTGGTCATTGTTACTTTATAATACAATATAAAACAAGTTGAAAGATACAAAAAATTATGAAAGATTAATAAAATTAGGGCTGGGATAATATCCACTTTTGTCACGGTCCAATAGGTATCACGATACTCAGGGGCCGATCCGACACCTATTGCAATACAATAAGTGCCGGTAATTATAATGAATAATATGTGTACCTTCATCAAAAGTCATGTGGCCATTTGATATTTATTGAGGTGTTAAGATTGAAAAGTGCATTAACACAAAATGTGGAGTGATGATGAAAATGCCTCCAGTAGTCCAACAGTATTAAAGATATTGTGATACTTGATATAGTATCGATACTTGGTATTGCAGCACAAAGTATTGCGATCTGATATTTTGTCCCAGCCCTGATAAAATTTAGGTATACAGATTTGCATACTTATACGTATTTCAAAATTCAATGTGCATATTATCTGTTTATTCCTTTACTGACTGATATAAAACTTGGCTTGAAGATTAAATAATGATTTTAATGACAGCTACAACACATTTTCTTTCATGCTGACTGTAGATACTGTAGTGATGATGAACCAGTAGATACTTGTGCTACTTCATATTAATTAAAGCTGTGAACTGCATCTCGTGACAGGTTTTGTCAATGAGATGATCATCACAGACCTGAAGCCAGAAACCAACTATGAAGTCCGACTATCAGCCATCAATGGGAAAGGCGAAGGGGAAAGGAGTCCTGAGGAGTTTTTTAAGACTGAGCCCGTCCGTAAGTACATGTTTATTATTCAAAATGCAGCATTTCCCCCTAAAAAAAACAATTGGAAATAAAACACTACGATGAATCCCTTTGTGCTCTGTCTTAAATTGAATTGCTCAAGTGTTTTCATGCAGAAAGTAGTACAATTCCTCACCCTTTGTCTATTACACAACCAGTGCCGGTGTTTGAACCGCTAGCATTTAGCGCCATCTGTTGGTTGACGACAGCGATGTCACGCCGCGTGCTTATTACTCACCGTAGGGTTGAAGTCTGTTTGGAGACACTTGGACAGCATTCAGTGTTATCTTGATGCTAATCATCGGCCGGCTCTTTCTTGTTTTTGGCTGAGTTTTTTCCTGCTCTCATGTGGGCAGTGCATCAGATTTAGTCGTCACCCGAGTCTTATTGAAATAAACACGTAGGATTGATGTGTTTTTCACTAAGGCACTGTTTAGTCTGTTTCACTGGATTATCATCTTTCTCCTTAATTGATTTATCTGTACACAGCCATATATGGACGCTCTACAACCAACTTTTTTCTTTTTATTTATAATGAACAAATTCTTTCTAATATATCAAACGCACAAAGTATATTTTTCTGTATTGTATAATCTTTTTGCAAGAAATTCTGCAAACCCATTTCTCTCTGTACAGGTTGTTGTGAGCACACAGGCATTTCTTAATATGCAAACCAGTTCAAAAGGGTCTTACCTAAAATGGCCTTCTCTCCATGACATGCCTCTCTTCCCCAGGCTGCGCCCAGAGCAGCACCGTCTGAAATAAAGTGCAAACTGAAGAGCCACTTCACGGGCCCAGACTGTCATTGGCGAACACAACTGATTCTGATTGCTTGATTTGTTTCCTTTTATGTCCCTAGATGGCACTTTTCGTTTTGTCGCGGAAGACAAAGGTTTGTTCCGTAGTGAGGATAATAGTTGATTAGCCTTTAGTGCCCTAGCTTTGTGTGTCCCTCTGGACCTCCATAACTGTCCCTGATTAGCTACATTTAGAGCCATGATTTAACCAAAAGTATGCTCCGTTAGCCCAAATCCCTGACCTCGTTTGAGTGTTACACCGGCGGAAACCTCACTTTTCTCTTACCTCCAGAGCGTTATTTACGTAGCGCGGTGTTAGCTATGAATATTAATATGAATTACTTCTCATGCTTGATTCACAACATGAGTAATAATTGTCTTAATGACTGTATTTCTGAAGTAAGTGCGAATCTCTGCAGTTCAAACGCAGTGGGGCCCCGCGAGCTGCCGCCATTGGGTGTGATTTGTAAATGTTTACTTTCGGATTAGGCTCATCAGCTTTGATTAATCAGCTGTCGCCTAAATCACAAAGTCTTAAGTGAAGACAAAGCTGCTGGATGCACCTTTAAGAAAACAGCGTTGTTGCGGTGCCATGCCAGTCTGTTTGTTCGCCTTAAAGGGATTTGTCATGCTTTACTCGTGCTGTCGTGTCTTATTCTTCATTTGTCTCGTTCACTCTCACATGTGTGCGTCATGTGATCTCCCACTCGCCGCAGAAGGTAACAGCCTATTTTTTTTTAAAAGGACCGTTTCCTCATCAGATAATTCAGATTAACTCATCCATTTAACCGTGATTGCTCTGAAGCGATCTTGTAATGTAACCCAGCTCAGCTCCAATTGACTAATCACTCATTTGGACATTTGCCGCAGCAGGATGAATGAGGATGGACCAGAGATGCTTTGGTGGTGATGCATAACTGTCACCAATCTTTAATATCATTATCACATTTGGTTCTTTCCCCCTGGTCTTATTTTCTTTGAATTATGCCTCAGAAATGGAGCTTGTACCAGTTTAGCCTCAGGTTTCCTCATCATCTACTGAGTGTGCAAGTAAAACATTGTTATTAAACTAATTCCTAACCTCTGATTCTCTTACATTTCAGACATATTGCACTAATATGTTTAATAGTTTGTGTTGATGTGCATTCAGTGTTTAGTTTGTTCCAGTTCCTGTGTGACAAAATCTAAATATGTAATGCAATAGTCAATAAAGTTGTGTGATTTACTTTCCCTAGAGTTACCTTCTCATCTGCTGTTTTTTTTTTTTTTACTGTGAAAGCCAGTATGTAAAATAAACAGTGAGTGAGAAACAAAAGGTTCACGTCCTCAGAGCTGTATTACATTGACACTATGTTGGTTGTCTGCTGATTGAAAAACACTCCCTGGCTGAATCAGATCAGCATGTGTGCGTGTCACTTGGTAATTAGACTGACTTGAGACAATCTCCAGAAAGTGATTTAGAAAAGGCCAAGACAGTCAAATGAAAACCCCACAGTGGATTGTTTGTTTCTAATAACAGAGTTTACTTATTAAGGACACTGGCATCTGTTTATTAAATATCGTGTTCACACAAGGTGTTGCTCTGTTCCCACAGGAAATCCCAACCCTCCAAAGCTGGAGTGGGCTCCTCAACCCAAAGGCAACTCCCTGAGAGTGAGCTGGATCAAGCAGGACGATGGAGGCTCACCAATCTTACATTACCTCATCCGTTACAAACCTGTGAGTATCGCAACTACTGGGCTAAAGTAATTAGTTGTGCATTATGAAAACAAGAACTCTGCCATTCTTATTTTTGTTTTCCTATCATCACATCTTTGATAAATTGCTTTGTACTTAGTTTCTCAAAAATAACAGCGTATGGTCCTGGTTTGTCCATGTGCAGGTCCAGGCAACGCAGTGGAAACCAGAGATCCGGATGCCCACTGGCAGTGACTCTGTGGTCCTCAGTGGACTGGAATGGGACACAGAATACAATGTCTTTGTTGTGGCCGAAAATGAAAAGGGCAAGTCCCAGGCAGCGTCGATGTCCTTCAGAACGACAGCAGAACCTGCCGGTATCCCAGGTATGCTCCCTCCAACTCTCACAGATGACTAAAGAGCAACCTCACAGCTCAGACATCAGAGTCTATTTTTACCTTTGCGCCGCTCAAAGGTGAATGACAACTAAATAAATCTTCAAAAAAGATTTCTTGGACAGCCAGAAATGATTTTCCGGTTGGATCTTCTCACTCTCGAGTTTTGACAGGCCTTGTTAAATGAGCCTGAGTTTGCTCTTGCAGAAATAGGACAGGCACTTCCTGCAAAGGATGACGGGATTTCTACTGAGTGTTTGTAATTTTGAGTTCTGCTTTGTCAAGAGTAAAAAAAAAAGTAAAGCATTACAAAGCATCCACGTCTCCCTAAATATTTCATATTAACATTTCTAACTACTTTGAAATGTGGAAGCAATCTAAAAATACTGTTAAAAGGTAAAAGTATTGCCGGTTGGAAAAGGTGAACTAAAAACTCCAAAGCACTATTGTTAAATTTAAAAAGCCTTTATTGGTTCATATATTATTTTATATTATATTATGTATTTTTGTCCACCTTTTCCACCTGACTGGCTATACCTTTACCTCTTTAAATAGCATCTGACTGATTATACTTTTTAACCAAATCCATGAAGCGCTCCCCATCCTTTATCTAAAAATAAACCAGCTTTTCAGATGTAGTGAATGCTTAACGGAGATTAAGCAGAGCTTGTGCTTTCTTTTTCCAGTCTAAAGCATCCCCTACTCTCCATCATCTATCAACATTGTGCTGTGCGTTTTTGATGTGTTGCCATTTCTCCCCGATATAATGCTGAGTTTCCTTATTATACTTTGTTTGATTTCAGACCGTACACATTTTCACTTTCTCTCTTCCTGTGTTCTCCCGCCCCTCTCTGGTTTTCCTCTTTGTTTCCCTTCATTTGCCCCGCTCCTCTCTCGCGCTGTCTCTCGATGTGCCCGCTCTCTCCTGGTCTTGGACATTGGTGTGGTGGACCACCAACATTTGCATCCTGACCTGTGTGCATTATCAGCCACTCAGGGCTGTTCATCTGTGACATACACTTTGGTATCACTCATCCTGTCTGTCTTCACCATGTTCCTGCTCTAATAGGACAGGGAATAACGAGCCGGCCGTTTTCAAGCCTCTCTGGACAATTTCACGCCTTAGTTTTATCAAATAAAAGGTGCTGAACATCTTTAACATGACAGACACTGAGCCAAATGCATCAGCACCAGCAGCATTATAGACTCTGCAGTCAGAAAAGTCTTTATGTGGGATGATGAATGACAAACAAAAACCCTTATAATGATTGATGAAAAAGTGTGTGTGATCGTAAAGTTAGTATTTTTAACAAATATGTGCAAAATATGTCGTTACATTTTCATGTCTTAATCTTATCCATATATTTGCATGTATTATGTGCTTTCATTTAAAGATGTTTTTATACATTTTTTAAAAATAATTTGCATCAAATATCTGGTGGGAGACTAACAAAGATACAGCAACATTTGATCCCTAATTTTATGTTATAAACTGTGTAAAATGATGTGTACAATACTTTCGGCAAAATATATTTTAAATAATATGAAAATGTGTTATATTATACTAAATGTTTAAAGAATACGAGCAACAATTTGATTGAGTGTTGCTTACTAAATAAAAGATGTATTGAAATTCAAAAGTATTTTATGCCTTGCACCATTAGTAGTTTGATGAAACATCAGATGGGTGAGTAGTTTCTGTTTTATGATAGACTGTACGATGCAGTAGGTATCATAGTATGTTAATGCAGTAAAAGTAGGTGTGTGTTAGAGCCAATTATGCCTCAGCCCTGGTACATAAACCTCCTGTTGTTTGTCCTGCAGATCTGGGAGATGAGACCGTGCTCAACATGAACACTATTCTCTGGGCAGGCATCATAGTCGTAGTATTTATCCTGCTCCTTCTGGCTGTGGATGTCACGTGTTACTTTGTCAACAAGTGCGGCCTCATTATGTGCCTTTGTGGGAAGTCGGGCACTGGCACTAAAGGACACAACCTGGAGGAGGGCAAAGCTGCATTCATGTAAGTCATGTTTTTATTAATAAGTATTTTTTAGCAGATTTGTGCCATACAGGTCAATACAGATTGTAACATTGTGTTGTAGTTGGGTGCAGTATAGATGCAGACTGCCACAGAAGGCAGACTTTAATCAAATTGTGTGGGTAGTAGAATTATATATTGATTTTCCTACATTTTATGCTTCTACTTTCAGTCATATGCAGCCACAAATATTGATCTTGTAGCGCTGCCGACAGACACACAGAGAGAAAATCTATACTCAAGTCATGTAGAAAAAAATACGCCGTATGCTGTTACTGTTATGAAAATATAGACTGTATCTTACAACAGAAAAGATGAGTCCAAAGAGCCCATTGTTGAAGTTCGAACGGAGGATGAGTGCACAGCCAATCACAACGCAGCAGGCCCCACAGAGCCCAGTGAGACCACGCCCCTCACAGAGCCAGAGTAAGTGACGCTGACCTGCAGGGGGCGCCCTTTAACTCTTCTTTTGAGCTGTCGTACAATGCACTCCACTTCAAAGAATAACAGTTTATCAGATGACACTGATTTGGCCTCCATTTATGCCTCTTTGAAAACGATGGGTCATTCTTGAGTGGAGTCCACTGAACTGTGTTGCTTTTTGTATTTTTTCCCCCCATTCAGAGGGACTATCGCACTTTATGTTTCTTCTCCTGCCATTGGAGAGCTTTCTGATCTAAAGGTTGAAGCAATACCAGTTTATGACAGTGATTATTTCCGGCATTTAGAGTGGGATCAACTCAATAAGTTACTTGACAACCACAGAAAGCCATTTTTCATGTAGGCAATGTGTAAAAATGCATTTCAAATTTGTCACTGGTACTGTTTAACCCGTAGTACTGTAGTTTTTACTCGACTATTCCTAGTATATTAGTTTTCTAGTCTGTGTACTCCATGTTGTGTGTATGGGGTGTATCTTTTATGGTCCACTCACTGCATGACAGCTTTTTTTAATTTATTATTTTGGCCTAATATGTGCTTTTTTCAGTTGCTTTGTCTTTACCTGTGTGGTGTTCTGACTAACCCCGTGCATGCTGGTCCCGGCCACCTCCCTCCGTCACAGTCCACCTGGTGTCTAGTCTGTGTGTCTCTGTTCTCTCCTGCTCTCTCAGGCTGGCGGCTTACACTGCTGCTCTGGCACTGGACACGCTCTCCTCCAACACCGCCACCGCCACCCTCGACCCCGCGCTGGACAGCCCCTCTAGCGAGACCACCACACTCACATGTAGCCTGTCCACTCCGGCGAACGAGCCCGCGCCCCCAGCTCCGTGCGCCGACTCCAACACTGCCCCACCAACTCCTGTCAGCTGCTTTACTGACCACTCAGAAAAAGTGGAGGAAACTGAGCAACCGGTGAGAAAAGTGGACAAACCGAGCCCGTTGGTATTGGATCAGAAGGAACTCAACATTCCAGAAGTGCAGCCGAAACTCAACACCCCTCCTACCACCCCGGACCGGACTAAAGGCTCCAAATCTCCCACGCCGATTCCACCGAAACGGAGATTTTCTCCCAAGCTTATGGCCGCACAACAGGCAAGAAATAGCCCGCCCGTCTCTCCACTCGCTGCCTCTTCCCCTTCTCCCTCTCCCACACTACGTAAGCTCGCTCCGCGCCCTCCAGTGGCCCAAAGGCCCGACCCGCAGGACTCTGTAGCCTTAGATATTAACACTGCCACCAATCCTGCCCCTAAACAAAATGTACACAGCACTGCCCAAGATCAGAGTAGCTTTACAGCCTTTGACACAAATAAACCACTTAACCAAATGGACGACCGTAACATAGCTATGACCAAAAAGGCTCCTTCAGGTGTCCTAGGCAACCCCGGCCCGAATACCGAAGAGAATGCAGCTTTAGTCTCAGATGTCCCAACTGGACACAATGCTCATTCCTCTCTCAACAACTCGAACGATCTCCTCGCGACACATCTCGACGCGTACGACCTGCTAACACCGACCGACCCACACCTCGCCGGCTTGGAAGGTTCTGACACAGAGTTTGAGCTGGGGAGCAGGCCAGGGAGAACGTCATCGCCACCTGCCGATCTGATTAGTCTTGACAGCCCACCCTCTGACCCTGCTCTGCCCGATGGAGATGAAGTAGACCCCTCAGCAGCGCCTGTGGCCAAGAACGCTCCACCTGTCTGCAACGAGTACGGCTCCCTCTAGAGGTTTATCTGTGTGTTTGTGCGCAAGTGTGTGTGTGTGTGTGTGTGTATGCCCATTCATTCACCACCGCATCCTGCCATTGACCACACACTATCTACCGTAATGGTTAATTTGGCAATGACAGTTTTAGACTAGTTCAGTGTTGTGCTGTGCTGTGAATGAAAACTCTGGTGTCTTAGTTGTTTTTTGTTTTTATGCTTGTGTGTCGTTCTCCATTTACTTTTGAGACCCACTAGAAAGGACTTTCCACAGTCTAAAGTTGAATAGTTATGATTAAATATGTCAGAGTACACTGTATTCATAAATCACGGTGATTGTGCTTGTAATTTGGAAATTACTTCACAACAGGTTTGTCTCCGCACCAAAATTGTCACCAATGCACCTAGTTATATATTTTCCTCTCTTCTTTCATTAACTGTTCTTTGTGTTGTTGTTGTGGTCGGTCATGTTGATCACATAAATAATTTATTGCAGTTTACAAACAACGTTTAGTGTAGTGATAGTCGCTTTTCTCAGTTACTTGGATTTACAAAAAAAACATTAGTATACAATATATATAGTAGCTGTCAGCCGCAGGAAAAATAAACCGCTATCCCCATTTTTTCTTGATGAGTCTGCCATAATTGTCGAGTTTTCCCTACTGTCAAGGTGGTGAAGAAATATGTAATAAGATGTCTAAGGATAAAGGACGTCTTTTTACATATGGGTGAAAATGTCATTCTGAATACATGGCTCAATTGTTTGAGTTGTTTGTAATTAAAGTAATTTAGATCCATGATTTAACCCCTTTTCCCATTTCACCCTTCCAGGGACTTTTTCTCAGATGAAACAGGCAAACTGGAGGAGGCCGTGTTAACAAACGCCCTGGCTGAGATCTCCACAGGACACAACAGTATCATACAAACTGAGAGCAAAGCATGATGGGACATGACCACTTTGAAACACGGACATTTTAAGTGAGAGCATCCAGAACAACTGTGGGAGTTTTCTTTCCAGTGCCCTTAACTTCATTTACAAATCACAAACACTGGTTTGAGTGCACTTTGTGTGCTCTTCTTGGGTCACATGACAAATGTTTACTTCACCCTGAACTTTAGGTCATAAGAGATTTATATTATTTTTTTATCTTATTTTTTATTTACTCTCACATTATACACAGTAACTATAATATCTGCCTGGAAATTTATGAATTTCACTAATAACTTTTTTATGTGCTTAAGGTTTCAACTGCCGTTGTGCACAACAACATTGAATTACTATGAAAAGATGTAAAAAAGGACTATATACAGTATATATATATATATGAATATAGAAATTATTTTTCTTATGTTCATGTTCTCCTGTTCAGATGTACATTGTTGTATTTTTGTTTGATGCTGAATTCGTGGGTTAGTCTTATTGAAGCTTGTTCTGCATGTCTGACCTGTAAGAGTTTTAAATTTTCATTTACAGTGGTTGGTGTTACAGCTTGTCTACTACAGGAATGTTGTAGGTGTGTGGATCATGAAACCAGATCTTTAAGAATATTAAGATAATGCTACAAAAGTTTATTTTTTTCTTTTTTCAAACCTCCTTAGATTTTAACTGTACTTGTTTTAGGCACTAAAACAAATTACATATCAATATCCTATGACAATATGAGAACAGTCAACACATGGCCAGACAATAAATAGTTAAATTGACATGGCCTGGTCCTGGAACAACAGCTACAAGTTCAACTATTTCTGTATCACGTGCAAAAGATTAGCTTTATTTTTTTGACTTATGAAAAGTGTGTTTTGTAGAAAAATGCATTTTTTGTTTAAACATTCCTGCCTGCAAGCTTGTGCACTGCACCTGTGTGTCTATACTGTCTTGTCCTCAGTTTCTATAATAATCTGCATAGCGTTGTGACAGAATTAGCCTAATTCTTTTTAGTATTCTGAATGAATAGAACTTAAGTATAATAAATGGACTAACATGGACTTTATTACATGTGGTGTATAAAACTGTCTGTCGCAGCACTACATTTTGCCAACTGTAGTGAAAGAAGGTGTTTGATTCATGGCATGACTTAAATCTTTTTAATAACAAATTGTGCTTATAATGTCCATGTTTGCTTTGGGCAGCCTCATTCCCACAAAGAAATGATAGTACAGTACAGTTTTCCTCTATCAAAGGCCTTTTTTTGTCTGTGTCCTGCAGGAGCTTTATAACATGCCATGCCAGTAGTAGAAAGTTGATGAACTCTAACCTGATGATATTGGTGTAAAAATATGCAGTGTTTTTACTGGGCCATGACAGGAAAAGGACTTGTTTGCAGCTCATCACTTGTTCTTCCACTATTCACATCATTCCTTGTCAATCTCATCTTTAAACACGTTTTATTTGACTTTGAATTGTGTTCATGTACAGTTACAGTATGGGTGCAAACCTAATAAAGAAGGCTAAGTCTAATACGTCTGGCCCATTTTGTCAGAGTGATCTTAAACGTCCTAGATCAGGGGGCTTGTGGTGGGACGATTTTCTTCCTCATCAAAAGACGAGGGGCTGAACCTCCCATATCGTAAAGTAAAACGCCACTTTCTAAATCCCAGTTGTGCATCATATATGACCTAATGGGATTAGGGACATCCCCGCAGAATTGTTTAAAGGAATTGACATTTTTCTGAACTATGTAGTTAATCTCTAATGTGGGCAATAATATTTTATAAAAAATAATTTAGGGGTCAGAAGTTCTTTGCTGGAGTACCATGTTTTGCCTCTGTATTCTTGCCCTACTTTGTGCTGTGAATATGTGTAAACCTGAAAACTATTAAAGCTAGAAAGGAGAAGGAATGGTTTGTAGTGGAGGCAATATGAGTTTTTGTGTTATTGTCAAAATGTTGTATTTAGGAGCAACCTATTACCATGCATTTATTTCCTCAAATCTGTATAGCGTTGTATTGACCCCGGTCCTCAGAATTGCTCAAGCATGTATAAATGAAACAAAAGACGGAGCGACACAATAGCATTGTTAGAAGCTCAAAAAGTCAATTCAATCCTTGAGCGCACGCAGTACCGTGTGTTAGTCAGTAGATGGCAGTACACGCCCTCCAATTGCGTCTTGTTTTCGCCGTGTCATGGGCGCGCGCAGGACTATTAACAGAAAGGTTACAGTGCAAACAGGTTATTTTGGGTTGCTCATTCTTCGGGACACTTGTTCAGATAGCGCCATGGAAAACAAGCACGTGGTTATATAATGCATGTTTGTGCGTGAGTCAGGTTAACACTTCCCGGCTTGGATGTCAAAATATTGAGTGGGGCACTGAGAGTTTGGTATTTTCAGCAGTGGCATGCCTACAGCTAATGTGACACGAAGCCACAAACGGGTGCTGTGTCAACAGTGTCCGTGACCACAGCAGACCGCGGTGACCTGAAGAGGCATCCTCTTTCAGTATGCCACTAAAAGGCCCAGCTTCACCTCAGTTCACTTTTCACTTGCCTCCTAAACACAACTCCTGTAGCGGACTCCGCTCCGCCAGTTGTGCTTGCCCTTTCGAATTGAAAGTGGCTAACCCGGTGCCCTGTCAGTCTTCAGATGCCCTGCAGATGTCTCTGATTGCAGCAGGAGAGACGAGGAGCAGAGGGCGATCACTCAAAGCCGTGACGTCGGCCGGTGATGATTTGCAGCCAGTCAAGACAGCGGCAAACTCCCGGTGTAACGCAGGTATTGACGGGAGGTGTCTTTCACAATAAAAGCAGAGGGCGCGCGATTCGACCCAGCACAAACAGCCTAAATCTATTTCAAATCACCGTAGGCTTGCTGCGCTCCCAACTTAACTTTGGCTTTTGGCTATTACTGTTGCATCCATGGTGGTTCATAAAATTAGGCTATCCCAATTCAGTCTCACACACGTGGGTCATTTTAGGAGAACTTCACACTTTGCGTCCCCATGAATTTCCTGTCTTTCACTCAGTGTTACACATGTGTCATGTAACCTAGCTAGTGGCCTTTGATGAAAGTTAACTTGGGATATGACAGGAGCTATCGTTTAACCTGTGTATAAAGGGCCTTTTATTTTGAAGTGCCCAGGTGGGTGGGCGCGTCTTTCCTCGTGCTGCTTGACGGCGGCGGCTGGCTGGTGATTTGCTTACTTGAAGCAGGAGTGAGTTTGGAGCGCGTACTGTGAAATGTGTAAGCATGATGTTGCCTGGATAATCAACGGAGGGCGCGAGGACAAGGAGGTAGGAACAACTGTTACTGCGCACTTTTATTAGGCTAGATGATTATAGGCTATTTGACAACTGACAGTTTAACTCGGGTCATTTCGGTGCGTGAACTAGGATGACTTTTCTATGGTGGACTGATTATTCTATATTTTATTGTACTTTATCATAGTCTGCCTGGGGTAAGTTTGATTTAGCACCGTTTTGGCTTCCAAAGAAATAGACTTGACGGAGTGATTTGAAACTATTATATCCTAAAATTTGGCCACCCCATTCACATCGCTAAGTATTTTTGGGAAATGTCCTTTTGTCGACAACAGGCAACTTGTCATTGCCCGGTCAGACAAGGCACTGCAGGAGAGTGTTGTGGAGAATAATTTGTCGCAAAGTGTGGGGATTTCTACGCGCGGGTATTTCATATGCACCTGATGCGCGCAGACGGAGGGGAGTTGAGGCTTTATTACTTGAGCATCACTCGGCTGCCGCCAGACCGTATAGACTATAGTCATCATAATTACTCACAAATCTATCTAACAGGCACAGCCCCACGACCCCATCTATTATCACGCCCTCATCAATTAAACACTTTGATAACTTATTTAGGGATTTTTAGCGGAGCGGTTTAATTGTCTTTAACGCGTCTAATCACGAAGACGTGCAGTCTAAATGAACTAATGAGCCTCGAGGGTGGCTGGTAATAGCGGGCCTACCTGTTGAGCTCAAGGATGTGTGAGGGGCTTGATAAATTGAAGCGTCACCTCTCAGTATGCAGACGTTATTACAGCGACGTGACCGCGCGCAACGAGACCTCCGACTATAATCACCACAAGTGCAAACTGTGGTGCGTATCGACCAGCCCCTGCCTCTTATCCGCTCTTTAATTAAAATACATAGCCCTGCACTTATAGCCATAAGGGTCTGGAATAAAATACTACAGTTGTCTTCAAATAGCCCAATTAATGGCCTCGGCCTTCTGCATTTTAAACTCAGAAGAATTTAAACTTTTAAACTCAAAACTAATAAACTGTCATTTACTTTTCTTACTAGATTTTACAAAGACATGCATTTTAATTGAAATTGTGGAGCTGAGTGTAATTAAATGTGCTTTGTGTCACAATGTAACTGAGACAGGTGCTAATGATCCTGTGATCCTGCACAAACCACACACCACAACAGCTGAGGCCAACAGAACCAGGCGGGACAGCACACCTCATGCGTGGCTCAGGCCGGGCTCCGAGAGGAATCTGCTCTGGCAAACATGGGTGTGCTCCAGCTCCACAATCCTTCTCACTCCAGCATTTTGCTGCAGCGGGCCAATCAGATGCGTCTAACGGGAACCCTGTGTGATGTCATCATCACAGTGGATGGCCAGGAGTTTCCTGCACACCGCACGGTCCTGGCCTGCACCAGCAAGATGTTTGAGATCCTGTTCCACCGCAGCAGTCTGCGATACGCACTAGACTTCTTGTCCCCCAAGACCTTCCAGCAAATCCTGGAGTATGCGTACACAGCCTCTCTGCAGGCCACAGCAGAAGACCTGGATGACCTGCTGTACGCTGCTGAAATCCTAGAGATAGAGTATCTGGAGGAGCAGTGCCTCAAAGTGCTCGAGACCATCCAGCACGAGGAGAGCCACGATGTAGCCCTGAAACACCACAGTCCCACAGACCACAGCGAGCAGCGTGCCCGCCACTGGAGACAAGTGCTAATGTCAAAGAAGCATTCCCTACAGGACGGGCCCGCCCGCTCTGCCCCCTCTGCCCTGCACCAGCTGGCCCTGTACCACATGTCTGACAGAAGCCCCACTGCCATGGAAACACATAACACTCCACTGAGCCCAAAACTGCTGCAAGAGGGCAGGCCCTCAGAGCTGTCCCAGGCGAGCTCTCTGGATCCCAGCAGCATCAAGTGTGAGAGCATGCAGGTAGATGAGTGCCCAGACGGCCAAGGCCACCCCTCCAGCCCGGGCCAGGGGAGCTGTGTCTCAGAGCAGCCTCATGATGATGGGCCAGGGACACCCCTAAGAGGCAGTGTCATCACAAGTGCCCGAGAACTGCACTCCAGCCCTGAGCATGGAGGAACAGTTGGCACTGCTCTGGACTCTCTCTCCGGGATAGGGGACAAACATATGACTTCCATATACTCTATGACTGCTAACCACACTGGGGACGGGATGATCCCAGTTTCTATGGCACCACCTTTGGGGGTCTCACTCGACCCAAGGGCCTACAGCGGCCTGCTGCACCAGGGTCTGCTGCACAGGGAACTGCTGAACCGACTGGGCCAGTTCGCAGCAGGGATGAGGCAGGACCAGAGCCAGTGCTGTGGTGAATGTGGACTTCAGCTGCACAGCAGACAGGCCATGGAGCAGCACAGGTAACTCACTTAACACACACGCTGACACTGAAGAAATGTAATACTTGTGCCAACACACCGAAACATGAAACAAAACATATCAAAACATTTATTACCTATTTTTTTTTTTGAAAATGACATTGAATCATTTATTCACTAATTACAGTGTATGTTGATTTGTGCGTTGTATGTTTTTAGCCAGTGTTTGTTGTGAAAATATATAGATTTTTTTATACAAACACTTCTTAAATGCAATGAAAATGTAGGCCGTCTTTACCCACCTAATTATTCATAGAAAAAAACTAAACAAAAGAGTGGTACCTGGAAGCAGTAGTAGTAAATATGGAAATGTCTTCTCAGGGACACCTGCACTCATGTCGTAGAAAGACGTCTCGGCGAGTTGGAATTAGCTCTTTGTGAAATACTTGGTATAAAGAGCCTTGGTGTCGCTGTTATTCACAAAGGCGTACTTTTTAAATTCTGTTTGATTATTTGTGCAGAAGCGTGCCTCTCACAACAGGCTGTCTCTCAGGCTATTTGATATGCATTCCTTTGCATCAGCCGAGAGAAGCCTCTCAGCAGGGACCGGCTGGACGCTCCGGCTTGATGATGGATAACTTCTGCCTCCCAACCCGTTGTGTTGTTTTGTTTATTTCTCTTTTATTTATGAGCCTGACAGATGAGATTTTGTCATTGTACACAAAAACTTAGCAGCACACACAAACTAGCTCAATGACAGCTCTAATTATCCTGATTTTAGATGGTAATAATTGCAATGGCTTGGCAGCGTTTTACTCATCACTAATCATTACAAACAAAACAGCCTTTGAGTGGTGAATCCTCATGTGCAGTAACCCATCATTAGTCCGGAGGCTGTAGCCTGTAGTGCCCCCCGCAGAGCCTGAGTGACATGAGCCTCTCTGTAGCAGTGGCTGAAGTACTCGGTCACACCAGCGTCCTGTGGGATATTTGCTGCTATGCCTCTCACTCGTGCACGCTCATGTCCGCGGGTCCAAGGAGCTCATTGGTGCCACTGCTTTAGGACGGAATGAAGTTGGTGCAGGGCTGGAACCAGGTCACTGAGCATTCACCTGGTCTGACGCTGACATTTCAGAGTTGTTTGAGGACACCACTTTTGAAAAAAAAGAAAGAAAAAAAGCAGGTTTTGTTGTTGAACGTGGAGCAAAATTTAGAAGACAGAAAAAAATGTAGAAAAAAATATCTTTTGTAGGAAGCTTATTTTGGAATACTGCTTGTGTGATATGTATTACTTCATCAAAGCCATACATTTTCAGTACCTTTTTTTTTGTTCACATGTAGTTATTGTGGTAATGTTGGCCAGTTGCCCTGCTGTATGCTGAATTACTTCCCATGTTGTTTGGACCACATCTGTTTTTAGGTCACTCGTCTGTTTGCGGGGTGATCCAAGGATAACAGTGCAGATGCCTAGCATGCTTGGATGTGTGTGATATGATATGATAGGTTTTGCCGGCGGAGCTCCAGCGAATCATCTTCTTTCCCTCTTTTCATTGCAGTTACAAGGGAAGTGTATATGCGTGCACAACACGTGTTTAGCTGGGATGTAATTTTGAATGCATTTGTGTCGTGTGTGTGTGCTGTCGTACAGCGCTGGCGGGTGGAGGCACGCGTTTGTCGGCACTCTGAAATTAGCCAGATATCCTATTGTCTGTGTTCTTTTAGCATTCATGCATTGTGATTCACAACTCCAAGGGCCTCTTATACTAATGATGCTGCATTCAGTGAGGGATTCTTGCCTGAATTCAAACATGATCCTCTTGTTACGAGGACAAAAATGCGTTTGGATTTTTGGGACCATACAGACCAAAGGCACACTAGATACTTTTATCATTCCAGTTGTGTTGTGGGCTCAGTTTCTGATAACACACACTTGTGTTTGTCTTTCCACAGGAGGCTGCACTCTGAGGAGAAGGGCCACGGCTGTGAGTTCTGCGGTAAACACTTTCAGGACAGCATGCGGCTCAGGATGCACATGTTGTCTCATACAGGTACAAAGTCACACACTCCTCACACAAACCACTGCTTATTAAGTCTCAATAGTGCTGTCTTTCAGATGCACCTGTTCCATACCACTCACCCCTCCCCACCACACACACTCTCAGTTAGTGCTGCTCCGAATACTTGGATCATGCTTTCTGTTCATGCTTAGGCCTGTGCACCTCTTCTCCCTGCCGCCTCCCGCTGCAGTCTCTTGCTTGAATCGTTCCAGTGTTTTTTCGGAGACTTTGGCAGCGGGCCAGCTCGGCCCCTTCTGAGTGATGACATCATGAGCTGCCGGCAGGCCTGGGTGTTCTGCCAGTGTTCCGAAGCGTGTGTGATGGCTCGCTCGCAGATGTGTGTCCAGGAACACACTGTACCCAAATGCAGACTTAATCAGACCTGACTGCTCTCCCAGCTACTTCATCCAAAATAGAGAAAGAGGAGCGAGGGGGGTGAGGGGTGGGGGCTAAAAATGAAACTAAAACACAAGATGAATCCACAGTAGGAATATGTGCAGACAAGGCCAGGTCCACATCATGTCTGCTCGTCTGACCGTTGTTTGGGAATGACATACTGCTGACAGATAAAAGAGAGTCTGTTTCTTTAAACTGAGCTTAAAGCGCTTCACCTGAGTCGGCCCCGCTTCAGTATCCTCCGTAACCCTAACCACACATCTAGCCTTTCCTCTCACACCTCAGCATCACGCTCCACACTTCAATCGCCTCTGTCATGTAACAGCAGCACCTTTAACCTTGTTTGAATTTTTGCATAAAGTCGCTACCCTGATATGTCACCCCTTAATACTACAAAGAAAGATGTGTGTCTCGTTTCTTTGTGGCTGTGTATTTGGTATAGCAGCCTTAGATCCTGCTGGTTGCTAAGGAGCGAGTGCTCCACCGCTCTAATGGGCTGATTTGGTATTCAGCTCGATGCTGGCTCTTATTTTGGTATGCCAGACAAAGTGTTTTGATGGAGGACGATTGCAGCCGCGTCTGGAGACAGTTTGATGGTTTATGGATGAGAGCACACTCCGTGCCTTTGACTGCACAAGACAATGCACTATGTTCTCTTCTTCCCTTATCACAGAATCACACACAGCACAACATACCACACTGGACAGTGCCACACAACATCAGCATCTACACACTTGTATTTTTATTACTATGGAAAACTACTCACAGCCAAGTTTTATTTTAGACTGGGTAACAAAACGTGCGCTTTCAAAACAATAACTATTTGTTTTCAGGAATTGTTGTTTTAAAAATGAACAGATTGGGGCTTTTATTATTTGCACAGCATTGGGAACAGTGGCACACTGTCTGTGCACAGCGCAAGAGTTGAAAGAGGACCACATTTAGGCTGTGCCGCTCAGAGTTCCCAAAGCTTGTGGGTGTTTTAATGAGTCATTTTAACTTCATTTAAAGCCAGCTGAGCAGAAAATAGATCAGTGAATGAGCCCTGGGCCAGTATGGATCTGCAACCGATTTACATCTCTGTGAGAGCCAGCCCACATCCCAACAGCTGTGTGTGTGTTCAGGTGTGAGAGCGGGCACCGCACACTGTCTCTTTCATGTCTTCATCAGAATAGACAAGGGCATTCCAGAGGTGAGCGGGGAGGCGCCGTTACACTGGCCGCAGTGGGATTTGGGTAGTTGACACTCAGTATTTTTGATATAGAATATGCTGGAGGCTGTGATGCTGTAGACAGAACCATAGACAGAGCGGCCTAAGAGCCGGTCTGCACAACCTTCACTGCACAAGGCCGCGGTAAATAAGTCTTCAGCGTGCCTCCTTTCTGGTTAAGAGAAGGGCCGGTGCCGCTTGTCTGGTGCCTTTGTTTGTCCTGAGTTGTGTTTTTATAGCACTTTCTCCTATTGAACTCTGCACAGTTACTTCCTTGTGTTAACACCTGAAAGGCACAAGTGCGTAAAACCCACTCCGTAGGCCACTTTTCATTAGGCCTCCTTTGTTCTTTCCTTCTGGCCTTTTGCTCAGCGTTAATGCTAAATGACTCCAATTACTAAAGTACTGTCTAAAATACTTCTCACTTGCTCTTACAGCTCCCGCAGAAGCACTAGTTTGTGATCAGTGTGGAGCGACGTTCTCCTCAGAAGATGCCCTGGAAGCTCACCGACAAACGCATACAGGTATTCATGAAAATAAAAACAAACTCTCTTTGTTACTTTTCCTTAACCTGGCACCAAACACCCAAACGCACTGTAAAGAGCCGTCTGATTATGGCTCGAAATGTGCTTGTCATGCTGGCTGGGTTAAACTGTTCCTGTTATGATGCTCCATAATTTATCAACACAGAGGTGGGAGGCCCTCTCACATGTCACCCACTAATATCTCTTGGCACCTAGAGCCACCGAATGCCACTTTGCCACAACACCAACGTCACCATTTTAAAGAAGCACACACCACAATCTGGTCAAGTATGTCACTTTTGAAACAACCAGCTACTGACAATATTTTTCTTTCTTTCTTTCTTTCTTTCTTTCTTTCTTTCTTTCTTTCTTTCTTTCTTTCTTTCTTTCTTTCTTTCTTTCTTTCTTTCTTTCTTTCTTTCTTTCTTTCTGTCTTTCTGTCTTTCTGTCTTTCTGTCTTAAGTTTTAAGTCTTAAGTATTAATATGTATATTATAATATACATGTCTTTTTTATTGGTAAAAAATACTATAAAATAGACATTTTATACATTGTTGAAAAAGTAAAGTAAAGTAAAGTACTTTTTTTTTTTTTTTTTCTTGTAGTGAAGTCAAGTGCTTTATTTGTCATCATACAGTTGCATGAACAAAATGATGTAGATGACATTGCTGATTAGTCCTAAGCCAATTCGCCGCCACTATGGCCACATGACTAGCACGTTTTTGGAGGTGAGGGAACTGGAGCACCCGAAGAAAACCTATGCAATCATGGAGAGAACATGCATCCTCCACACAGAAAGGCCTTGCGTTCCTGGGATTCAGACCCTGGACCCTCTTGCTTCGAGCAAAAGCTCTAACCACTTAGCCACCGTGCCCTCCCTAGTATTCAGATCCTGTGCTTTTTAATTGGATACAAACAAACAAATGTTATATTTGTTTATTACAACCATTACTCCTTGCTATTTTTTAGTGTTTAGTCTAAAAGTTTTTGGTCTGTGGTTAAATTCCATTTTTTGCTCAAAAAAGGAAGAATGTGTAATTAAAAATTAATAATTTTTGAACATTTTCAGTATCAGACTTCAGCATCATAACCTCAGAATAAATAGAGGGAATGATCATATGTTTTATAATAGCTAAACTGTCACTGGGGTCAGATTTCTTTCAATTTGATATAAGATGAAATGCATCTCCCTCTACTGCTGCTGACTTCAGAAGTTAAAAAAGCAGTTTGGTCTCCAATAATGATTGAGTATTGTTGTACATTACAGCCGCCATTGTCCACACCTTTTTTGTTACTGTCAGAGAAAGGCGATCAGCCTCTCAGGCACATTGGCATGTAACTGTAACTCCGGGTGGCACACACACAATGAATAGTTAATGGATGTGGACATAGAGGGGTGTTAACGATGCCCAGAAGTTTCTACCCTCATCTCCCCTGGTTGTAAACATCCCCAGCTCAGTTTCAGCTTGGCCGGCATTGTAGATCTGGAAATACTTCCCTATTTTGTTATGGCCTCAGTCTACAGTGCCCATCTCCTTTCATGCTGAGCTTATTTTGCTTTATGCGTCAAGCTGAAATTGTGTTATAAAGAAAAAATATGGTATAATTCTGATGATCATTGCTTTGGGGTGTGTCTATTCTAAGCCAAATTTGCTTCCTCATGACAGATTTACACGTGCCAGAGCTCAGAGTGACATGTTTCCCTTCAGATCCCTGAGCAGAAACATAATACTGCATAGGAGAGACTGGGTCCAGAGCTGTTGGGTAACACTGGCATGGGACTAGTTTACAGTGAAAGTTTAATCATTTTGATATGTCAGAGGTGAATGGCCTTTGGTCAGTGACATGAGATCAAAGGGAGGAGGTGCAGCGGGGGCAGGGACTGGGAGGATTTCCTGAAGGCAGCAGGATGGCTGCTGGTGTTGGATGCCAGGACTGAGAGAAAAACATCATGTGCTCCTGTTTACTCCTCACCACAGCCATGACATAGTCTCCTCTGACCTACTTGTCAGTGCCCAAAATAAAAGAATGGATCTGTCTCCGAACTGCTCCACCAACAAAGGAGTTTGCTTCATCAGAGGAGTCAAGGCTTTGGGGCACTTTGCTTTCAATTTCAGGAAACTCCAGGCAGGAGCTAATCTACAGCAGTCACAGAAATTGACTATATGCGTTAGCTAACTATTTTGCCACCTTGCCTTTAAGGCAAAGGCCAAAAGAGTGCTGCTTTTGTGTACTCACAGCAGCTGCACTGTTTCCACACATTACTGGTTGCTTTGCCAAGTGAATAATATTACCTTCTGCCCAGGCTCTAATTAAACAGTCCTGTTGCCCACTGAATAACAGCCTACTTTTACAATACAGCCCTACTCAGTGTGTAGCTGCCATCGTAACAACCAATGGCCACTTGTCATTTGTAAAGTTAAACTCAAATTAATCTTGTGCATATCTTATTGTATTTATTTGTTCTGAGAAGAGACTTTAGGTAAAGACAAATGAGAAAAACTCTGAACATCCAGGAACCGAAGGAGCTAAGACATTAGCGTATTGTGTGACCTCAATGAACTGGTCCATGGAATGGTGGTTAAACACGAGCGACGTATCTCTTGTTGTATTAATTATTGAGTTGGTTGTTCTTCACTCGGGTAGATTAGCCGCTCACTGGTGAAGGCCTGGGGTTATTTAAGGTACTGTAGTGTTTCTGTCTAGAGGGAGCAGCATGAGTACAGTAGCATGAACGCACAGGGTCATGTCAGGCCGAGCACAGCATGCATGACTGTGTATGTTTAACTGGCTAATATTATTATACTAACAGGAGTTAAGGACTGTCTTTATAGTGTCCTCCCACTATTCTTTAAGTACTGCTTAAACTATTCTTTAAGTACTGCTTATGAATATCAGTGTACTTGTAATATCTGTGCATTGAAAGAATTTAATATCTGTTTCTTGGTTAATTTATTTTAATAAGCTGTGTTATTTTCAGTTTTTAAAAAAAAGTAATTTTAGATTAACACACAAGCATTATAAAGGTTGTCAGTGGTCTTGTTCAATTTGCAGCAAGTTTACTTCCAGATTCTCAGGGTGGGAAAACTTTTGTGCGATGCTTGAAAAGAAACAGGCTGTGCTTATTTGTGAATGAAGGGATTAGCTTGAACACTTCACCCCAACAAGGATCATGATCCTATCTGGTTGCCTGGACACATGGTTTTGTTTCTTGGGCAGCGTGAGAGCCTGGCGGACTCCCACCTCAGTTGGACTGAGTAAGTGGCAGATGTATGAAAGCAGGCCATGTTAAATCACACGAGGATATACATAGTGTCACTGTGGATGGCATAACAACCTCAAATTGCCCCTAATTACCAAACTTAATTTAGCAAGCAGTCCAATAATGTAAGAAATGTACATTTTTGTTTTGACCAGGCAAATTCCCACTATTCAGCCTGCTTCCCACAAACACAATGCACAGTCAACTCTCCGGCCATTCTGAAATGCCATTGATTACATGGTATTTACCCCATTGAGGGCCAAAGGTCAGGGGTCATCCAGTGCCTTAAACCTAAATCCCAGGCCCATTGTCTGGTTAAGGGTGAGAAAGCAGGGGGCAATGACGGCCAACTTTAGAGCTTACTCTCTCATAAAGAAGCTCCTCCGCACTTATTATTGGGGCTTACTGGAAAACCCAAGAACCCAGAATGCTTTTTGTTTCAAAGGATAAAGCCTTTGAACAGCAAGACAAAATACGTGCCACCAAAAACATTTCATTGTCTTGCGATTTTTAAGTTTAGACTACATGCCTCGCTACATTATTTGATATTTTATTTCATTCTCTGTGAAGATTGTGCAGAAAAAAATAAAATAAATATCTACGGAGCCTTTCCACGGCGTGTCACCGTGAGATCAAGAGTGAGGGTTGGTGACAGGGTATTTGTCAGTGTTTCTTACTCATGTTGGAGAATTCTTGGTGACAGAAACAAACGACATGCAGATCAAGCAGTGTCTGGGAGTCCTGACATTTTGCCTACACTATTGTTAACTTTACTTTTGGAACAGACAGCACCGTGTATAGGCGAAATCAGGGCAGGCATTTCTACACAGTGGCATATTTTATTAATAGTCTGGATAAATAATGCTTCATTATGGTTCTGCAAATGAATGAAACTCCGCTTTGAAGTGTCTAAAGCAAAAGATGTGTTAAGTTTGAGGGAGGCTCTGCTTTCACCACACTAGACACATTAAAGTAAAACGCACTCCCCCTGCTGGCTTTAGGTGTTATTGCATTATTCTTTGGACCAGATCATAGCTTCTCATCTTTAACAGAGCATGTAATGCAAGAAAACCTGCTTGGTTCAGATGTGTGTTAAATACTTACTATTTTTAGATCAATGATGATTCTGCAGTCTCAGTTAAGCATGACTAAGGCAAAAGGTAATACTGTTTCACGACTGAAAGGATTTCCTGTATGGTCAGCGGATAAGAGGTGGGAGTGGGAGCAGAGGCAGTGAAAGTGGTGGGGGGTGGGCTTTTGTCCACTCAAATATTGTGATCCGTGGGTGAGAAAAAGCCTTGGTCATTAGGCAACAACATAAAGACAGGGATTGTAGGAGTTGCACAAGGAACCTATGACTAATGGGCTTGGTCAATGAGGGCCTGAACCTCATTGTGTGCCCTTTGTGCAAAAGTCCACAGGCTAAAGCCCCTGAACAGGTGCAGTTCATTCCAGCGGATCACCTCCCTGCAGGATTGTTAAGATCAGGGAATGTCTTTCATCCTGTCTTCTTTCTGTTAATGATTATAAATGTAAAAATGATCATCTATATTAGTGCAGTACAGGGATATCATTCAAAAGATAAACATTTGAAAGACAACAAATAAAACACAGACAGGCATTTAGTGCATTCATGCCTATTTGTTCTCTAACGAACTTTAAAATGTCCGGAAATGTCTTTTGTTGTCTAGATTAAAAAACAATACATGCTGAATGATTTCCATCCATTCTTAAAAATGTGAATTTGCTTGAATAGTTTTTCTGTCTTCTTTGAAAAGGCTTGTCTGTTAACTTGATTGAACCTAAAGCAAGTGTCTGACACTCTTCCCTCTTAGTATGAGTGTGCTGTATCCTTTTCCCTGCGTTAATTCCAATTTAATTGCCAGTTGCCTCAAGGCACTTCAATAACAGTAACAAATGATTTGATTTAGTGGACCTCATCAGACTGCATTTTAAATGCGACACAGCAACCCCACTTGAATTCCAATGAAGTGCTGGCACAGTCTTCTGTTTACTAATGATCCTCCGCTGGAGATGTCTGATTGAATCTGAGTCAGGACCAATGGGAGCTGCTAGCATTGTAAATGATCTGCAACCTGAGCAGACAGAGAAATAAGCGGCTCATAATCTCACATTAAAGCTGTAGTCTCTGACACCAAAACAACTAGTCAACCAGTTTTTAAGTCTGGCTCTTATGATGCAGTATAGTGAGTGCCAGTGTGAATCTGGATGCTGTCATACACACAGCTTGTATTTCGAGCATTGAGAGCATGACAGCCAATGGATCTTCACATAGACATTCTGACTTGAAGTAGCTTGCCAGCGTCTGCCTATCTGTATTCCTCTCCACACTCAGTGCAACAGGAAAGCAGCCCCAAAGAGATGCCAGGTCACACACAGGATTAAACTGGATTGTGTTTTTTCCTGCAGTCCTGCCTTTAATGGCTTGATATCACTGCTTAACATTCAGCACAGAGTGCATGGTGTAGGCATCATTTAGGGTGGAGTCACTATCTGCCGCTCTTTGAGCACACAGACAGAGGGCTTCACGGGCTGAGGCCGACTGCTGATGGGGAATGAAGAGAATAATTACACATCTAACACACCAGGAAGGTGCCATTGATTCCGTGATTGGCGTGCTGTGCATTGTGTGGAAAATTCTTAAAGAAAACAATGACTTTGATGGTTTAAAATAGAACATATAAAGACGCACAGTTGAGAGCGCCTGTGGGCTTTTAGAAGAGTTAGTTTAGGTGCAGGCACTTGCTCTTTGAAAGAAGCTTTTCCCTCAGAGGACTCACACAAAGTTGAAGTGACCCAGTTTCCCCACTTAAGGCCCTGTACTGAAATAACTGTGTCTTGTGCGTTCTCCAGGGACTGACATGGCGGTGTTCTGTCTGCTGTGTGCAAAGCGCTTCCAGACACAGAAGGCCCTGCAGCAGCACATGGAGGTCCACACTGGCATGCACAGCTATATCTGTAGCCACTGTGAGCGCCCTTTCCCCAGCCACACCACTCTCAAAAGACACTTGCGCTCACACACAGGTAAGACCTTCCGTCTCAACAGCCTACATAGATGCGGGATCAAACTCACAAGTGAAAAAGAGAATGCAGGTTATTGTTATACATTTGAGTTAAGGTATTTCGATGATGGTTTTAGCTGATTTGCGTGCAGCCTCTTCCACTTTTCTTTTTGCCGTTCTATAAGATGACTCACCTCTCTGATGACAGCACTGTACCGTTATGGCCGGTGCGTACTTTGGGCAATTTCATCCTGTTTATATTTTGGGTTCTTAGACAGCCTTTGGGCTTCTGCAATTCACGGCTGTCAGTTCTACTGTGGTTCACCCAAAATGATAGAGGAAACCCAAATAAATATTGAAGGAAAAGCAAATGGAAATGACTTGTCTGTGTGTTCTACTGAGGGTGAGTCTTAGTGCCGCGGGAGACGCAGAGATATTTACTGCCAAGATGTCCCCCTTTCTTCTTTTACCTTAAATAACACTCGCAGCTGTCAGGACGACTTGATGTCTAGACAGGAGAAATACATAATTGATGTGAAGAGACAGAAGTGAAGGGAGTTTTGGCCATGGCAGCGTATCTTGTTTGTATGCCTTTCTGCTTGGAAGTAACATTTTGTAAATGTCATATGCTCCACAGTGGGGTGGGGGATTGGGGAGAATCGGCCTGTAATGAGGAGAGCAATGTATCCTCTGACTAGGCTGTTGCTGTGGACACTGAGATAATGAGGCACATAGGTCATTGGAGATGAGTCAAACTCTCAGCCTAGGAGAGAAATAGATTAACTACAGTATAAAGAACAGAGCAGATCATGTCTGGAGGACTTGTATTAGCTGACAGCCCGGGGGGAATGTTTTATGGGCAGCCATCAGGATATCAAAATGACTCCAGACCAGTGCATCTGTGCATAGTCAGTGTGACTCTGCTTTCATTTAGGTGACCATCCATTTGAGTGTGAGTTCTGTGGGAGCTGTTTCAGAGATGATGGTACACTGAGGGGCCATAAACGCATCCACACTGGGGAGAAGCCTTATGAGTGCAACGGCTGCGGCAAGAGGTTCAGCCTCAAACATCAGCTGGAGACGCACTACAGAGTGCACACAGGTCAGTGCAACACAACACCTGCCTCACAGAGAACCAAATCACACTTTATTATCCAGCCTAAGGAATGTGCTTATCTACATCTTCGATCATCAATGCTCTGTGAATGTCTGTGAAAAATTAAGAACATCACATTTACATTTGAAAAGTATGGATTACACACTGCACAGGGACTGTCTTTGGGTCCAAAGTGATTGACTTGGCAATTTGTTCAATAAAAATATAAAAATCTTTAAATTTGTATTTCAGGGGAGAAGCCATTTGAGTGTAAGCTCTGTCACCAACGCTCAAGAGACTATTCAGCGATGATCAAGCACCTGCGCACTCACAATGGAGCATCTCCATACCAGTGCACTATCTGCCAGGACTTCTGTCCCAGCCTGGCCGCGATGCAGAAGCACATGAAGGGCCACAAACCTGAGGACGTGCCCCCCGACTGGAGGATAGAGAAGACCTACCTGTATGTCTGTTACGTCTGAGCGGGACTTAGACTGAGCACACACAATCACACTCCCTGTTCAGTCTTTTGGAAGGAGGGTTGTAGCGCTGGAAGACTGGGGCTTATAGTTTACAAGAGAGTAAGATTGTTTTGGATAACAAAGTATTAATGTGACCTATTGTTGGAGGAACATTGTACCTGACAGGGTAAGATATGAAGAACATGGGCTAAATAAATTACTATATTTAGTTAAAACATTCATTGAAACAGCAGAAGCCGGCTTTGTCAGTTTAAAGCCCAAAATAATTAAAATGTGAAGTTTAAAACATTTCTTCAAAAGCAAAAAAAATAAAATCTGTTATACTCACGTGATGAATATTGCTGTTTGTTGTGTTATTTCAGTCCATGGGATTGAACCTAGATTTCATCCGTGCTATGACAGAAAATGCTCGTGGCTGCCACTGCCTGTGTCTCTAGAGGAGGTTTTGTTACTTTCAGGATTGAGCATCAAACACAGATCACAGTTATTCCTTAAAAGCGTCTTGACTTAACGTTTTCTCCAGAGTCCAGCTCAGTTTTTCTCCTTTTGGTTTTATTTTTTGGAGTTGTTCGTTTTGTGCATGTTTTACTTGAATGGCTGCCATGTTTTGACCTCATAAGCTTGATTATTTAACTGCCTTGTCTATCTTGCAGTGGCTGTTCTTTCAAGCTAGCTGGCACAGACTTTTAGTTTCTTGCAATGTATTTGATTTTGCTATATATGTTTTTTACCAAATATGTGCTGGTGTGTATCACAGGCAGCATCTCTCAAGATAATTTCTAGTAGAGCAAGCTCTACCTCTGATTTTTCTTTTTTCTTTCAAACTTTCTGAAATGTGTTTATTCGTCAAAACATTTATTTTCTAACTACCACCATTCAAACACTGATGGTCAACAATGTGTAAAAAAAAAAGCCTTGTCATGGCTTTTATGTGTAGTTTTTATTGTTAGCTGTATACATATAGATGTCTTACAAAATCAAGAATCAGAATTTTCTATGAAAAGTTAAGAAAATGTGAACTTTTTTTTCAATATGAAAAAAATCTGACATTGTGTCATTATGAGCAGGTAATTGTTAATTGTAGTGTAGCTGTAATGTACAACTCGTCCCGTTATTCCCTTATGTGAGCCTAACAAGGCCTTATAGAGTTGAACTTGTTGTATTTTTGTATCACAGTAATTTGCTATTTGTTTACATTTGGTATGATTTGAAGAGACATCTTACTGTGCGTTTTGTAAGTGTTGATGAGACCCCTCCCTTGTGCCTCTTTTATATGTAGAGCCTTGATGTGCTTGAATACATGGGTCTGTGCTATTGGTAGATGTTTCTGAGTGTTTGTTTATTGTTACTTAATTCAAATAGACTGCCATGTAGATCCACTCGTCTGAATATTGCAACTGGAAGCAACAAACTGTGATAGTGGCTGATACTCTGATGCAAGTTACAAGCAATTTTGATGTAAAAAAAAAAAAAAAAAAAAAAATAAACTTAAAAAGTCCACACTCGTCTCAAATATGTAGTTGTTTCAAAGTGACAATAGACTGAGGTCTTTGGATGAAACCAGTGAGTAAAACAAACCTTGGCGTCTGTGGGCATTCCCAATGCCTTTTAAGTAGCCAACAACACTCAGTGCCATGAAAATACACATTACTGTATCTACATGAACATGCACTATACTAGATATTCAGTGGACCAAAAGAAACAGAGCACTTTTGTGTGAAAAGGGGTTTTCTTTGATCTTTCTATGTTGTGATAATGCAGATGTCCTTTTATTTGATGTGTCTAGAAGGATGTGACTAGCATTGTTTAGATTATGTCAATGTCTGTCTACCTCAGGGCCAGATCAAAGCTCGACCTGGTGTCCAATCAGGGTTGTACTTCTTGCCATGTGTGCAGTAAAACTTCTCTTCATTACAGCTTTGTAACACAGTGTGTGGAAGTGTTATCCTCTGTGTGGATTCAGGCACAACTCTGTATGCATCAGTGTTCAGTGGCATGGTTCAAAAAAGAATAAAACTGTTTACCATTTTATGCATTCGGTCTCCTTTGTGTGTTCTTGCTCATTGTTCTGACCACAGTGCTGCTGGTCATCACGTTACCATCAGCTTGAGTTTTTGTACCACGGGGACGACTCGCAAACAGCTGGAGTGGACCCTGGCTCTGTGGTAACCTTTGATGCAGCTGACCAGAGCCACAGCTGGAGCCTGCAACAAGCACAAATGAGAAAAATCAAGTGTGTCTCAACTCAGTCCTCAGGAGAACACACTAGCCCCCCTATATTACAAGTGAACAGCAGCTAGTGTTTACATGTTCAGTGGCTGTCCAATGCGAGTCATTATTTGTTATGGTCTTGTTATATCTTTCTTTTCACAGTAAAGTAGCCCTGGAGAGCCCTATAAATGTTTTATTTGGCAATCTATTTACTGGGCACGCCGCTGCTACCTGCATTGTTTTCCTCATCAATAATGGTAGCACTCCAAAGAAATGCAGGAATTTCCCAATGACAAAACGATTACTTACCCAGAGTGCATACAGGCCTTTTAAATGGTCATCCAAATTTGCTTATGCACATTGGCCTGAATGAGTATTGTTAATATGGCTCTTTTTATAATACAGTTATTTAAAAAGATGTCCTTGCATTTAATCTACTTTTCTTTTGTGAATGACCACAAATCAACATGAGAAAGTGTGATTATCAGTAGTTAGATGATTATGTTGTAGGAAACTGCTGACTAAATCATGTTTCTTTGCTGATAATTATAGGTGCTAACAACCATATAACAAATATCTGTTGTATTTGTCTAAATATACTCAGCCCATTGGGATGTTGAACAGAATAATTCATTCATTATCCATGAACACCCCTTGTCATAAATGTCGGAGTAATGCTTTAATATTTAGGATTTTATTTTATTTTATTTTATTTCATTTTCATTTATTTATCAGTTCAGTTCAGTTTATTATGAATATACAGTAAAAAAAACATTTTTACACATTCATTCATGGAATAATGCATATTCATAAATTTATGAATATGCATTTATTTACATAGCAATTACATTGGACGAACCAGATGCATTGTTTAAAGTGTTATAGCACATGTGCTAATTTTCAACAACTGTCCATAGGGGGCTTTTAGGTTACAAAGATAACACACATTATTGAACAAGGTTACAATAAAACACATTATTAAACAAGATAAGGCACAATTTACACATGGGAACAACTTATGGGGAAAGTATTTAGGATTTTAAAAAGCCAAAGTCCAACTTTGAGACAACAAGGGAAACCAAATTACCAAAAAATTCAAATCAATAGAATAATTCTAAAATTGAACTACATAATTAGTAGGGAACCAGGGAACCAGAAAGCATAAAAAACAACATTGAAACAAAGTTAAATAATAAAAAAGACAGTAAATATGTAAGCCTGGGCTACACTGAAATTTCATAGGCTCACACATTTCCCCCAACAACTCTTCTGAGGACATGATCAGGCTGCAGCATTAGGGATAAAATATTGGCAGTCACATTTGTATCCGTCCACCCCTGGTCCCAGCCCGCTCCAGTCGGAGGAGCTGAGTGAGAGAGGCAGCAGATTGAGTGGGGGCCAGTGTTAATGCAATCGCCTCTGTTTAATTAGAGTAAGCGTGGTGGGCAGCTAAGGCAAACCACATTAGCTACCATCTGCTGTGCTCTTAGCCACTCTCGCCATCATTAGCTCGTACAAGACAAGACGCAAACACATACATGACAGCTATTTATTCGGCCTGCCACTTCCAATACAGGCATAACTGCGTCCCATTTAGAAACTGCAGCGAGGATGTGCCGCTCATAGGCAAACAATGCACTGTAACTAAAGGGGGCTTTGTGGGACAACAAAGGAGAGACTGTAAAGGGACATTACAGTAGAATTGACCAGGTTCCACTTTTTCTTTTTCTTTTTTACAAAATATGTGTCTAAATCGCTCTTATCTCGTTACTAATGTTGCAAAGATGAGCGTAACTTCAGCAGCGTGAACGTCAACCACAAGATGGCAGCATGGTACATGGTATTTGCACTGTGGTTTGTCCACTCATATCCATGTCAGATTGTTGTTGTCTTTATCATAGTTTAAATGTAACATCTAAGTCACATTTAAACTAGTTATGTTTATGTTAAGTTTTATATTTCCTGTGGCACGATTGAACAGCAAAACAAAATTCAGTTCATGAGAATAAAACAATTCTGATTCTGAGGAGCTGAGGCGCAGGTCACAGTGGAGAGAGGATTCACAGCTCACTGGAAGTCCCAGACACAGCTGTGGTCAGGGGGTCCCGGACTGTTGCATCATGGTCTGTGCACGTGAGTGTTACAGATGGATAATTTGTTTTCATTATAATGACACCCTATGAGATAGAAAGTGCAAATAATGCTAAATCAGCAGAGGTGGGTAGAGTAGCCAAACTATTTACTCAAGTAGGAGTAACGTTGCTTTGAAATGAGTTCACTCAGGTAGCTGCAAGTACAAAGTATTAACTCAAACAATTACTCAAGTAAAAGTAATAAAGTACTTGGATAAAATTTTACTTGAATACTGTGAGTACTGAGTAAAAGTCTGATTTATATTGCACCCAATATTTAAATTTATATTAAATTGAAAATAAATGACTTTTACAAAACAAGAAAATACAAAAAAAACTAGGTGCAGGAGACAAACTACGTCTATTTTATAAATCAATCAGGCATATTTACCCACAGTGGAAACAGTAAAAAAAATAAAATAAAGTAAGAGTACCAATACAGACTTCATCATAATCTTACTCAAGTAGAAGTAAGTACTGCACAATAACACTACATGTACTTGAGTAAATGTACAACCCGCCTCTGTAAATCAGCAACAGATGTTTATACAATTTGAATGAATACACATTGAATTTGTTTTTGTTTTTTTATGATTAATTATTGATTTTGCTAAATTTCTCAATTAAATGCTCAATTTAACTAATGGCTTTCAGACAGTTGTCAAATTTTGAAGTTGATTCTCTCATATCTTCACAGAGGAGTGGTTTATTGTTTGCATTCTTTTTAATGGATTAAGGCCATTGTGGCGGTTCATGGAAAAACCCCATGTCACTAAACATAAGTTATTAAAGATCAAGTTAATTAACCACACCGTGAGGTAATGTTATTGTTGCTTCAATCATTGGCGCACACATTTCTGTCTGAATTGGCTCCAGTGAGACTACCTAGTGTGTATCTAGTCCAATCATTAATCCTTTCTCTCCAGGATGTCACGGTCAACATAAGCCACACATCACATGAATCAGTGTAAATGCCTCGGTGGGCTGGTACCGGCCGCCCCAGTCTCACAAGTTGCTCCCATCTCCAGTGCCCAGTCTGGTTGGGACATGTTAGCTGAAGGGCTTCATCTAGTGTCTGAGGTTTGGCCTCACCAAATGGCACACAAACTAATGGCTGAGATAAGAGCAAGGCTGATCCAATCTCAGCAGACAGGAGAGAGCTGGTCCCTGGGCAGAAGGACAGCTCCAGCTCACACTGGGCTGCGGCCAGGATCCTCGCAGTCTCTGGACAAACGTAGGCAAGATGGGCTTATGTGATGGTGACAAGATTCAGGCATAAATCACGAAATTAGGATGTGAAAATAAACATGACCAGAAGAGGGAGACAGTGCAAAAGTAATTAAACACAGTGTACTGTTCTCTTGCCTCAAAGCAAGAAGTCCAGGGTTCAATACCTGGTCCCTGTTAAAAAAAAGATCTCAACAAGTTCACAGACCAAATCTCAGAAAACATAGACCTAATGAAATAGAACAACCATCACTCAAGTTTGTTGTCCCTTAGAAGCATAGTTTGCACCCAGCAGAGTAAATGTAAAACACAAGCATTTTAAAGAAATAATAATAATAATAATAATAAATAATAAATAATAATGAAAATAGTCATAATCATAATGATTAAAAAATATTTAAAATGGCAATCAAGTCGTCTTCAAAGTGGTTTCTCTATAACAAGTATCACTCCTCAGAAAAATTGAACAATCAAAATGAGTAATTATAATAATAATGATAAAAGGAAAAGGAAAGAGAGAGTGAGAGTGTTGTGTGTCAGTAAGGGGACAGACCAGATGTTATTGTGTGACTGAGTGCTGAGAGACATTAGCTCATGACTCCAAATGGACATGATATGAGGCTTTTCAACAATCTGCAATAATGACCTTCTCTCTGAACCGACAAACTGTCGAGTAATAACCGTCGTGCGGTGAAAATTGACATTTTTTGGCACAGGTGAGATGGTTACCTAGCAACCCAGGGTCCTATCAGTGTCCAGTTCGCAGGTATCTCTGGAGATGCTCCGTGGACAAAGACCTGGTTCAGCCTGCAGTGTCCATAGGCCCCATGATCCCACAGGACAAACAACAGCCTCATTCTCTGCACCACTGCTGACCTCATTGTCTCTTTGTCCAGGGAAAATCCACACTTGCATTCTGTTAAACGGTGCGTCCTCGGTGAGCGGAGCAGACCTGTGCCTCCAGCTCAGGCCTGCCGATGAGCGCGGACGCAGCTGCCTTTAGTGGGGATTGAACGCAAGGGAAACATGGTAAGAAAGGCCAACATGACTTGCTTGAATAACTTCACTTCACTTTTCGTCCTTGGACCGATACACTTCTGACCAACTACCTTTCTTTAATGCACTCATCTGGTGGGTGGGGACCTTAAAGTGCATCATGGGACTATTTTCAGGATCAACAGATCTCTGTGAGGAAATACTGTATTTGGATTTTAAATATACTAAAAAAAAGGAGGTCCTGAAACTACACCAGTTGAGAACCACGACTTTGTCTCAAATTTGCAAACTAAATTGGTATTTTAATTTGGACTTTGAATGAGATTACTCTGATCAGTCTGTCACTGAAAGGTCAGAAAGGACTAATAATGATGAGGAAAAATAAACATAAATCAGGGTAAACACACCTATGACTCCGGTGCTTGCAGAGTTGCGATGGAGAGACATTATCAGTAATTGAAAATCCAGCAGCTGTCACAGCAACCTCTCACTCAGACAAAGTGTCAGGACTTGTGGACACCAAAGACGTGCAGTGCAGGAACTGGCTTCATTCCATTGGTAAGCACCCAAGAGGATTCCTATTGGCTACTGTGTAAAAAAAAACAAAAAAAACAATGCTCCCTTCGATTTTATGTTGCATATATTTTATAATGTGAGCTTTGACTTCAGCACACAGACTGGTGAAGCTTTTGGCCGCATTGTGCGCGGTGGGACTACTGGGGGGTCTGGCAGTTGGAGTCTGGTTTCTAGGTGAGCGCAATAAATGCTACCTTCAAATTCACACTGGATCAGTATAACCCAGATGCATTTTCTCTGTTTTTAACTGCAGTGAAACTACTCCTACGGCCTTCCTCTACCCATAGTCCGGTAGGTTTGGGCGACACCAAAGGAACCCCCTTCTGCAATGTAACTGAAGACATTTCGATCTCTGACTCCAGAAAAGGTCTATTTTCTCTAAAGCTTATATCAACTTAATAACGGATCATTAATTAAGCCGTGTTCGTTGTCTGAATCAGTGGTTGTATACTCTGCAGTGTTGCTTTGTTGAGCAGCTGCATTACTATTCAAAGTGCCACTTCACGTTGCATTGACTGCCATGAAAACACAGTGCATAATGGCCTGTTTGTTTTGTAATTCCTACATTAGAATAAAAAAAGACAGCTTTTCCGAGGGGCCGAGTATATAATTATTTATTGAGTGCCCATCTCTGAAGGGATTTTGAATGAATCAGGTTCAGTGTTTTACAGAATCAGTCCAGAGAATTCCCTTCTGGAGATCCAGCTGGGGAAGTTGCCCACTTGGCTACCTGTGTGCTACGAGAGGTGGAACTCCTCACTGGGAACGCTGGTCTGTCGGCAACTGGGCTATCTCAGGTCTGTTCTGAATCAACATCGCTTTACAATACCCTGAAAAGTCCTTACAAATTAGCTGAGAAATTGGCCTGTTTTTTAATTTCCAAAGCACGTGAGATTACCAGCCTGAAATCTGAGTGTGAATTATAGGGCAATTTATATTGTCCACTCTTTACAGACAAATGAAACACAAAGGAGTAAATCTTACAGACATTGGGCCAAGCTACACTGATGGCTTTGTGCAAATTGCTCCGGAAAATAGAAGTGGGCTGGAAAACATGTGGCAGCTAAGGTAAAACCATTTGTCTTTGAACGACTCTGCATATATTATACTTCACTTATGCATCAATAGTTACTCAGTTTGTTTTCATTTAGGGGAAGTTGTACCACAGGGAAGGTTATCGCTCTGCAATGTTTCGGTGAGCTAATTATTCACTTTTCTGCCTTTGCCTGAAATACAAAAGCCTATAGTCCTTAAGTAATTCTGGGGGAGAGGCGTGGATGGCTGACACAGTGATGGATGACACCTGCTGCAGCGGTGTTAGACCTTCTCTTTGCTGATGAATGGATCTCTGTGTAGAGTGTGGGACCAGGGCAAAGCTGCCCCGGATTATCGGCGGCGTTGAAGCCACGTTGGGCAGGTGGCCGTGGCAGGTCAGCCTTTACTACAGCAACCGTCACACCTGCGGAGGCTCCATTATCACAAGCCGCTGGGTCGTCACAGCCGCCCATTGTGTTCACAAGTAAGGTTTCGCCACGTCCCCTCCAATCAGTTTTTGCATCCGTAAGAGTTTAAATAAAAATGTAATTCTTTAATATTGTGTATCGCTTGTGTGTATGTCTACCATGAAAGCTACAGACTTCCTCAGGTGTCCAGCTGGGTGGTCTATGCTGGCATTATCACTCGCAGCTCGGCTAAAATTACTCAACACACGGGATATGCTGTTGAAAAAATTATCTACAACAAGAACTACAACCACAGAAGCCATGACAGCGACATAGCCCTGATGAAGCTGCGGACACCACTAAACTTCTCAGGTAAGCTAGGCTTCATCCAAACAGGCCTACGCATTATTAGGTATATCATGCTTATTTCACAATATGCTATACACTCGGAAATGGTAGCAATTTAAATAATAGTGCTTTCCCCTTTTATGATCCACTGGAAGCAGACTTTTACAGTTACTAATTAAAAAAAAGAATATAACTGTGCACTTCTTTCACCAGATACAATAAGACCAGTGTGCTTGCCTCAATTCGACTATGATTTACCAAAAGGAACACAGTGCTGGATCTCTGGATGGGGTTACACACAGCCTGATGGCAGTAAGAATCAACAATCATACTATCAATATACCGTACAAAATGTCTTTCTAATATAGCCTGCGATGATGTCAGACAATCTGTCATGTACAAATCCTTATTTTCTGTAGTACAGTCACCGGACACTTTGAAAGAGGCTCCTGTTCCTATAATAAGTACAAGGAAGTGTAACAGCTCCTGCATGTACAATGGTGAAATCACCCCACGAATGCTTTGTGCTGGATACACAGAGGGAAAAGTGGACGCTTGTCAGGTCAGACGAGTTTGAGCTATACGATAATGTAAAGAGGTTGTACTGTATGTAGTTCTGTTTTTTACATATAGACAAAACCATAAAGGAAACATCCTGGAGCCTGAGCGTGATGTGTACATACCTTTCAGGGGGACAGCGGGGGTCCACTGGTCTGCCAAGATGACAGTGTGTGGAGGCTGGTGGGAGTTGTCAGCTGGGGGACAGGCTGTGCCGAACCTAATCATCCCGGTGTTTATACCAAAGTGGCTGAATTCCTGGGCTGGATCTACGACATGATTGAAGTGAGACAACAATCACCCCATGCGTCACGTTTAATAGCAATACTGTATGGTTGTGTTCTGTTTTGCAGAATTACTGAGGAAGCATCAAGGCTGAAAATACTATTCCCACCGATTACAGCTGAATAAAAGATCTGTTATATAGGCTTGAAAGTATTTAAGGTTCTATTACATATTTATGTTATATTTTTGTGGCTTAAATATCAGTATATATATATATATATAATATGTTATTAAAAACAACTTTTTGTCCTACCTTCAAAAATGCAGCAGTTATTTTGTTCACCGCTTGGGGGCGTTAGTAAACTGCACAGTTTGATAATGGGAGCACTCTATCACCATGGAAACGGACAACAGCACTCTCGCTAACAAGTGAGAGACATCTCTTTTATAGACCCGGCTAAATAGCAAACAAAACTTTCCTAGAATAAAAAAAAAACCCGCAAAATTAGCATCAGCATTTTTGTATGAACACGAGGTCAACACTTGATCAACAAATCCAAGAACAAAATAGGCCTAGTTTATTTTGCGACGCACCGTGACCATGCCGTCTTCGGGAAGCACAGGAGATGTTCTGCAGCAAGTTAACCGGTTTTGGTCCATGCTGGATGATCTTTGTCAAGATGACCCCGAGGCCTATGGCAAACTTATCGAAAAATGTACCAAAGGAGGAGCTGATTTCAATGCTGCACCTGAAGTAGACTCATGCATCTGCACGGAAATACAGGTCAGTTTACAAGAGGATAGACAGAGGGAGGTTACAGGCTATTCAAAATAAGCACGAGACAATTCTTTGCTCATTCAATAACAAACTAAACATAACTGAGAAACTACTAGTCTGCTGTGACAACGCTCAACATCATTGTGGTAACTATGGTAATGGTAAAAATCCTAAATTTATGACTTGATTAATCCACATGAAACAAAAACAGTCACAAAGTTCAACGTCTTCTCTCTCTGCACATGGTCAACTTAAATGTCTTTATGTCATACAGGTGTTCAAAAGTGATTATTTGAAATGATGTGCTTTATATTGGTCCGATGAGAGGACTTTCAAGTTTATGTAGCAGGTTTGTGAATCCAATCACTTGCAGCCTATAGTCATTGTGTCACTAACGTGACCCCTGACCAGGGGCCCTTTGGGGCATGTCCAGTAGCCCTTGGGACTTTTTCTAAAGTGTAAAACACTTCATTTTCTTGAATCTAATTCTTAAAATAACAGTTATTTCGGTTCTTGTGACTCAGTATGAGTTTAAAATAAAGCTATTTTAATATAATATGGGGTCAATATCCTATAAGTGAACAGTGTACGTTTAAGTCTTTAGGATTTGTTTTTAACTGGTAGCCCTCGAACTACTTAATGCTCTTAAAGTAGCCCTCAGCTGAAATAAGGTTGGTGACCCCTGCTGTAGGTTAACTGATTTGAAGTAGTGCGCTATAATGTAGCAAAGAAATGTGCATTTCCTTTAAAAAACATTTTTTCCCCCAATGTACTTATTTTGTAGGCAAGTTTGTCCCTCCCCTTTCACCGAATTGCCTCTAAGGCCCCACTTTGGGAACCACTGAATTGTAGGCATTAATACATTCAACTTTTATCTACATTTCTTTCAGTATAGGTTTTTTACTCACAGCAAAGGCAAAGTACATGAATTAAAAACAAAACGTTATGCATACAAATCTCATAAAGAAAGTGTTGAAAAATTCTATAAAAATCAAAAAAATATAGTTCAGTGCAGTTTGCTCTTCCACTGTTTCCACCTTTTTATTTATTGTCAGAATCCCCTTGAGTCTTCATCGACCTTCCAAACTCCCTGTAGCCTGAACATGATACATATCCCACAATATAAGGTGTAAATGTAAAATTGTCATTTAGATATTGTTGTATTGTTCGGCGACGGCTGCCAGTATAACAGTTAATCACTTGCCTGTGCGAGATGATGGAGATTTAAATGACAGAGTGATTTTATGATATGGCAGTAAAAAATCTGAAGTGTTCACAGTGATTCCCATATGGAGCTGTCCCATTTGTCTCTTGTTTATTGGTTTGAAATGGTATGTTTCACCAATTATTTATGATACAACATCTGTGTCCTCAACAGGGACCAAGCCAAGGGCTGCTGTACATCAACCTGTGTAGCTGGAAACGCGTGCCAGCTCCTCAGCATCCCGGCAAGCCATTACCCTTGTGCGGCGGTAAACTGGAAATAGAGGGAAACAGAGGTCAAGGTAAAATATGGACCAGAGACAGCGGCCATTATACGCAACACGTTTGATATGACTATTAACGTAGTGTGGATTTACCTACAGGGTCTTACTCTGTGCTGGATGTCGCAGTAAATCCCGGGCTGCTTCGGGAATGTAAGCCCAGCAGAAAAGAGATGAACCAGCTCTACATTCTCCTTTTGAACTTTGCACAGAAGCAGCACAATCTCAAGTTATCTCAGCTGTTTACTCATGTAAGCTCAAGCCCTAAAAGTACCCCGGATGACTTGCACCGTAGACTCGGATTTCAGCAGTGTTCTCATGTGGGCAAAAAAGCCGACATAGGAGCACAAATAGGTAACAATATGATGGTGGCTACTACTGCACTGGGAATACAATGGTTGTAAAATAATCGTTTTTGCTCATGCTAATTTCCCATTTGTTTGATTGAAGAAGAAAAGAAAGCACACCAGAGTTTATAAAGTTTATATTAATATGACTTATTTCTTTTTACAGCCAGTCAAACACCAGCTTCCCTCCTGCAGCAGATATCTTCCCTACACACGGATAAGGAAGAGGGGGTTTCCGTTGCTCCTGAACCCACGGAGCATAAAAAGAAGAATTTGATCCAAATCCTCTCCTCCACATTTGTTCAACCACAGAGCCCGGAGTACCAGCTCGAGGTGAAGCCCGATACGGCAGGCGCTCCTCGCTGCGTGGAGCTGACTGTGGAGCTGCCAAAGGTTTCCAACATGTCAGAATGCCAACTGCGGATCTCCAAGGTTAGTGCTTTCAAGCAACCTTGAACAATGTTATAATGAACGGCTCCACTGAATCTCAGAACATAGTTGGAGATCATGAAAAATGCATAATTGCCCACGGTGATTTGGGTTTTTCTTGTGCGGGTCCAGGCAGCTGAAGTTGTTTTTCTTTTTCGTAGGATGATGTCTTAATGGAAGTTGAGGATGTTTACCACTTACTGCTGGACTTTCCGCACCTTGTTGATGAAGACTCTGCTACTGCTGTGTTTAACAAGAAGAAAAGACAGCTGACTTTGAGAGTCAACGTTTTATAATTATTCTTACTAATAATAATTAATTATTCTTATTACACTTAAAATTGTAAGAGAACTGCTGATTTAGAACATACATTTTGTTAAAGGGGCTAGATGCAAGTTAGCCATTTTATAATCACTACTGCCACCTCAGGTCATACGTGTAACTGCAGCGTCTATATTAAGCTCATGCATGACGTCACTTCGGACTGGAATTAACACCTTTTTTAACGACAGTGCAGGATTTTAGAGTCTGTTGTGGTAAATAGATCTGGGCTCATTGTACATGTAGGGTTAGGAAAATACTTAATTTTAACATTTTTAAACTCTGTATAGTCCCTTTAACCTTTTCTTCATTACTGCCATTTCACTGGTCTAAAACGATGCCTAATGCTTGCCTTCAGCGTTAACCCATCAAACTGAGTGATAATAAGAACAACATCTCATATGAAATTCACTAGCTACACTTCAAACTGCGTACATCCATGACAGTTTTATAGTAGGGCTGCACAATATATTGCAAAACAAAAATCGTATTGCAATATTAGGCGATGCAATATCCGTATTGCAAGAAGCCACAATATATCGCAACATCACATAGAAAATAGCCAAAAACAAACAATGCATTGAACTTATACATGTGTAAAAGTTTAATTTGACCCCCGTTTTGGTCCTGGTGTAGTGTTTATTAAGTCTTGTTTTGACACAATTTACTTACGATTTGTGTTCAATTAGACAAACATATTGTGTTGAAATGGTTTCGTAAAATCAAATCAATATCGTTCAGGCTTGTTTTATATACTTTATATACTTCAACAAAAATACTTAGAAGGAAGTAATATTGTTATTATTTTAATAAGATATGTGACACAGATGAGCAGAGACTGTGACAGATTTACTCAGATGGTGGAACAGTAAAAACCCTGAAATAAAATCTAATTATTTGATCTATATTTATTTCATTTCATTTTATTTATTCTTTTTTCAAGGTAATGCAACCTAAAATAAAGCAACAATCCAACAAAAAACAAACAAACAATACATTCCATGAAAAGAAGAACAGGAGTTGGATGAAGAAAAAAAAATCTTATAAACTCCAACCCCATTCTTGGAGAAAAACTTACAAACTAGATGGCCTAACCGATGTAAAAAACACATTTACACAATTACATATACACATATACACACATATACATACATTTACACACATATACACACAATACACACATATACATACATTTACACACATATAGGCAAGGCAAGGCAAGGCAAGGCAAGTTTATTTGTAGAGCACAATTCATACACAAGGCAATTCAAAGTGCTTCACAGTTGAAAACAAATAGAGTCAATAAAAACATCAACATAAAATTAATCAATTACAGTAAAAGGCGAGAGTGCAGATAAAATACTTTCAGTCATATGCATTGGTAAAAAGAACTGTTTTCAGCCTGGATTTGAACATTGTCAGAGATGAGGCCTGTCTCACATCCTCGTGAAGACTGTTCCAGATTTTAGCTGCATGAAACTGAAACGCAGCCTCACCGTGTTTAGTCCTGACTCTGGGAACCACCAGGAGGCCCCTCCCTGAAGTTCTCAGGGCCCGAGATGGTTCATACGGCTGTAACATGTCAGAGATGTACTTTGGAGCTAAACCATGAAAAGACTTGTACACGAGCAGAGCTGTTTTAAAGTCTATTCTATACACACATACACACGCAAAAACCAGATGTAATCAACTTTCGATTTTAACTTTTTTTTTAAATTATTATTACTATTATTATTAATGATTGTTTGCTAAAACAACAGTGATGCAATGGTGACAACAGTGGCAATGGAAACAACGACGAGGCCACCAGACCACACAACGCACACCCACACACGCACACAGGCAGGCATGCACGGGCACACACAGGCACACACACAGCACACACACAAAAGGAACAAGAGGAGGATTTACATTTGTATATTTTTTTGGTAGTTTATACATTACGGGCAGAACTGTGAGCTGTTACATTGATTTCTTGCCACAAAATAAAGTGCAAATATATACATATTATTGGGTGTCATTATCGGTTATCGGTATTGATTCAGATTTTCATTACCGTGCATCCCTACTAAGTAACCACTTCCCTTTTTTCATGTCAAGATGCCACAATCTCTCATCATCGCCTCATCAAAGCCCATTAGCTGCTATGATTTACCTAATTAGTACAATGGTACATGTACAGTTTATACAGTTGTTTATCTTGGTGTGTGGGTGTTGGGATGGGTGGTGTAATGATGTGGGGATGCAGCAGTTCACATGACTGTATAATTAGGCAATAACAAACAACTGATCCATGCATTTATTCATTTGTTTATTAATTAAAACAGGACACGCGATTTGGCAATGTGAACATGTTGTAAACACTATTGTACGGTTGGCAAACTCTGCACATTAGAGCTTATACAATATATTTTGGATGCGTTATGTGAAATATCATACCTTTCATGTATTGCATTACTTTGACCATTTAGCAAGCAACATCTTTAATGTATGAGATCGCAAACATTGTGACATGTGCTTTGGTTATATCCAATGTAAATACAAGTGAGCTTTGTGATATGGGGTTACATCCATTGGTCCCGGATCATTGTCTTGTTCTTCTTAATGCATTAATGGATCACAATCACAAATATTGTAGTGGTCTCTTGCGTTGTCAGGGGAGTTGTAACAGGTTTGTCGCACTTCTCTCTACCGTCTCTCTCCGTGGTCTTCTTCAACCCATGCCACAATCTTCCCCTCCCAGCCCGGCACTATCGCTCCATCTTGAAAAACCTACACATAAGAACATTCACAATTTTGCATATCTGAGAGAAAAAAAATCGACATGAATAACGAACAGAGATCTCGACGCAAACTCAAAACGACGACTCAGTGCTATCAGAGTCTTTGGAATGTAAATGAGGGTTTTGAAGTATACGCTGGACATGCTGTGACTATTATTAGCATATTATACTCCATAGCTGGCATGTATTTGCGTTGTGAAGCTGAGGGGGGAAAAGAAGTAGGGTCTATCATTTTTTTTACCTCCTCTTTGACGGTGCCAAACTCGGGGTCAAGGGCTTTGAAGTGGTATCTGAAAGTGCCTTGTCGGTCCACAGCGGCCTTGAAGTCCCTCAGTGTCACCTCACCCAGCCTGCAAGTGCAAGAGCGCATTATCATTCATTATCTGCGCAGATGTGCTACTAGAGCACACCCACACACGCATTAAGAATTCTCTGGGATAAACATTTAAAGAGCCGAGCCACAGAAGCATGCATTTATAGTCCTGGCCATACACGGTGCCAGCCCTCTGCCCTCATCTGCAGCTTTCAACCAAACATAATTTAGCTGAAATGCCACATGCATATGTATCAAGCGAATAACATCACCGTGACATAAATGGTACACAGAGCACTTATATAATCACCTTTTGGGGATGTTAATCAGGAAGGGAGTGAGCGAGCGATCAGTAAAGTAAAGCACTTTGGTTGTGACGGCTGCGTCCAACCCCGGGCTGCTCTGGGAGTGCGCCATTTCTGAGACAAATGACAGAAAAAACGTCAAACACGGCTTTTCACGGTCTCAGTCTAACACAGCAGCGGATTCACACTCAATATTGTCCCGCACACACTGGACTGGTCCGTAATTAAACGTCATCCTTTGATTTAAAAGTCAGATGAGATGGGGAAGGAGATATTCAAATCTAACAAGGCAAAGATTTTGGTTGCCTCACTTGAGCTTTGCGGCCAGGAGTCACGGTCTGTGGAGTTGGCTCTGCGCCCTGGGGATTTAAATTCCTCCTAGAAGAGAGGGGCATTACTCAGAATAAACAGACTAATCTCTCCATGTGTTTATTCAGCTCTGGATGGGGGGAAAAAGTGGCACGCACCCCTCGGTCCTGTCTGAGCTGTGTGTCCAGAGAGTGTAGGCGGTCCATGAGGCTGGCCACGCCCTGCTCCAAAGTGTCCAGCGTGTGATGCTGCGGGTCGTGTCCGGAGAAGCCGTCCCGTAAGCTGCGCAGAGCTTCTCTCACCAGCTGCAGCTCCTCTCCCTGCCAACGGTCAAACCCACTGTGTGAGTCATACCAGGTTAAGAGGTGGTAAAACGGAAGTTCCTTTAAACTTTGTACCCGTCCAAGGTTGACTTCATGTGCTTTATACTGGGCTTCATCAGGCTTCTGTTGCTGCACTAATCGGTCCCTCCTCCCGACCTGCTGCTGCTGCTGTGACAGGCCAGATGAATGCCATAAATCACCAGCCGCGTGCACTCAAATACATGTGCGAGCGCACTGGGTATAAATAATAAAAGACAATACCTCATATTCGCTCAGTAATTTGTTCCGTTCACTCAATTTGTGTTTGAGCTCAGCCTGCAAACACAACATCACAGCGTCACACTGATAAATGGGGACAGCATTGTTTTCCCATTAACTGCAGCCTGTGGTGAGATGGGTCAGGCATTACAGTGTGTCAAACGGATATCATAGCTTGTCTCACATTTTCCCCTTCCAGCTGATCTTTGGCCATGTTGCTTCTCAACAGTTCTTGCTTGAGCTGCAGCACGGTGTCCTCCTGCACTGCCAGGCGCTGCTGCAGAGCATCCTAATGAGACAGGGACCACATCAAAGAAATAGCAGTGACAGAAGCCCCGAATACTGAAATACCTTATACACCTGCCTTATTGACAGCATGCAGCCGCCACTAAAGCTTCATATTTGCAATAGGACATCGATATTTAAAGCCACTCTGTGTGACACATTTCTTCCTGTACATTGAATAAAATACAAGCCTTTTCTTCAAGTAATTCTAGTATCCCAACGTCATTTTACATTTTAGATCCTCTTCCAAATGTTGAAGCTACAAATTGAAATTGAAACTATAATTTGTAGTTTCATTTTCAGTGGTTCCCAACCTTTTTTGTCTCAAGTACCCCTAAACTTTGAGTACCCCGTACCTCGAGGATCTTGCCAATATCTTGCCAAAAGTGGTCAACTAAACAATTTTTTTCAGTATTTAATGGAGTGTGTGTCCAAAATGAAGCTGAAATACTCTCACATTCAAAACCTTGTACTGAGACACATTAAACTTTCTTTTGAAGATAATAGAAACATAAAACTGGAATCTTCCGCAGTGGGGCTCTAAAGCACAAAAATCCTCTTGGATTGGCATGGCAAACACAGGCGGGCTTTATAAGTTATACTGGATGCTGTATGAAAGGCTTATGTACCTTGATGGCCTGAATGTGGCGCACCTCCTGTTTGTGCCTCAGAAGGTCTCTCTGAAGCGTGAAATAAATATATTCAATTATAAAGGTTCCCATCTCCACACAATGTAAAACCTAATAAATGTTTGTGTTATTGTACCTTAAGATCAAGGGTCTCTTCCATACTTTGGTCCAAGCGGCTTCGGATTAAAACCTTCAGAGAAATAGAAAGTGTTAGTAGCATGTGTGACATATGACAAAGGCCACCACTAGATCAGAGCGATTCAGATGTGCTTTACACAGGAGTCATGAGACAGCTGTAAACAACACAAATGTTCTGATTTGTGGAGCAACAAAGTACATATTAGTTTTGACAGAGAGGGGGTGCTGTACCATTTGTTCAGTGTTGGGTCGGCTGTCTCCGTAGCTGGCTGTCCCACTCTGGTCCTCCTCTGGGAGGGATCCGTGTATCAGCAGAGCCTATAGGAAAACACACAATGTTTGTATGGAGGATTTACAATGTCCAGAACAGTGATTGCCATCTTTACCCAACATCCTGTATTGACACAAGCATTTAAATCAATAAAACAGCTTCTAATGAGCTGCCTAACTGTTTAGTAAATTGGACACCAAAGCTTTACAGTAAATGATTTAAGTTCTTCATTACTGTAGGTCTGAGCACTAGCCACGAAAAATGGACTAACTTATTGTTGTGGTGATTCAGAGCTCTGGAATATCCCCACAAAAAGGTCAAAGTGCAAAGACAAACAGCTGAAAGCAAAAAAAATATAGCATTGTATCAGATTCAAGATTTATCACAACAGAAAAAGCAATGTTAATGATATCACAAAGGCTACAATTATTTTTAGAGTGATAAACTGATCTGTACTAACTGTGTAGTCTCGACTTCTACAAACATGCTCCGAAATGCATGACTGCTCTTTTTATATTATTACTTTTATAAATCTATCGTCTGTTCAACGTTGTTGTTTCTGGGAGTGTTTAACATGTGCCCCGTGAACTCAATGTATTGTTCAGACATAAAGAGTTGTACTTTTTGTATTGTTCCGTGTCCTACAGCAAAAAAAAACTAATTTCTTGAGCGTGGTTAAACACACTTCATGTAACCGTAACATTCAGTAAATGATATTCTTCTATACAATTATGACACAATACAGCGTGCTGTTGAGACAGAGCAATTACGGTTTTGTCAGGCGTCATCGTGACGCAAATCAAAACAGGTCTGTAATTGGTATAGGATATTTGACAGAACACCACTTAAACATGAATTTCCGTAACATTACAGACAACTTCCCAAGGCGAGATTAACAAGATCGTATAGGGAGAAAGGTTTTTTCTTTTCTTTTTTCAGACATTCATTGATTAAGCCTTAAGGTCAAAGTCAATTTTTATTGACTTTTCTATGCACGGATATGCAGGATTATGTGTAGGCGGTCATCCCATGGTCACGGTATGGAGAACTCAAATTACCCTATAATTAAAGTTAACAGCAATTATCAGGTCAGATGTGAACAGGGTGTAGAGTAAATTAAAAGTGTTTGAAAAGAGAAATTAATTTGATTTCTTTTTTGCATCATTAAGTTAAAAAATGAGACATGGGGAAATTATTTATCTTAAAAAAAAAATCCTACAAAATCCTGCTTCTGTATGCTGAGACTCGTATGCTGAAAGTGTGAGAGCACTTAGTTTGGCTCCATTAGTCGCTCAAATACCTGAAGGCGAAAGACCATCCTCCGTGCATCATGCATCTCCTTCTCCAGCTGCTCCTGGTGGGCGTCCAGCTGCTCCACCCAGGACTTCTCCTCCTCCTGCCCATCCTGCCCCAGGGACGGACACAGGCCACAGAGCAGCGCCTCCTCTGGAACAGACACAGGAACGAGGGACTTCAGCAAATGAAGGGGGTGGAGTAAATATGAAGATTCATTTCATTGCATCCAATCAACATTATCTTCAGCTTAGATATTTCTATCAAGTATTATGATTGTGATTTCTTTTTTTAAACTGAAAAACGTAAAGTACAAGTAAAGTACAAGAATCACAAGCATTTCAGGTGTTAAACTACAGCTTTGACAGGGTTTACATAAATGAACCAATGCAGACCGAATGTGTTGTTGGATATTTGTGCTTTGCAAATGCCAATTCAAACTGAAATGAATCTTTCAGCCATGTTATGAACACTCATTATAGATTTGAATCCTTCTGATATGCATCTATGTGAGAATAACATCTGTTTGTGAGTCATTATTAGGCAACAAGTCACTATCTAGCTTTCAGTGTAAAGCAACTTGAGTGGGTTTATGGCACCTGAACAAGTCAGAAAGCTGTACCTTATGTGATAGTACAGCTGTAGTAGTTATCTCCAAAGTGTCCAAAGAAAGAAAGAATGGTGAACATCACAATGTCTGAAATTGAGACAGCTTTTGCCTCTACCTCAGAGCGGTATTCTGACAGAGCGCCAGTCTCTGCCAAATAACACAATGTTCTTTGATTCAATATTGAATTTGGCAGTGATTTGCCAGATTTTTTAAAAATCTGAGCATGGTTGTCTTATGTGACACTATCTTGTCCGTACTCTTTTGGGGGCATAACAATGTTAAATCTAAGTGAATAATTGAGTGTTAGAGAATAAAATTAAATCGCTATTTATCATACTGGGTCAAGCTGTACAGTTGTACTATCTCTGTCATAGCCTTGACTGTAGAGCTCAGGCGCCTTCGCTCAGCCATTGAATGTGTTGCTTGCATATCAGTATGACGCTCGACAGAGGGTATTTATCCCTCTTCCTGTGGAAGCATAGGGAGACTTGAATGGTAAGACTAGCGCAATGTCTCCAGTTCTTGTCTCCAGGTCCTGCACTGATGGTAAATACCCTTCTCCTGCATAAGACATCCAGACTCCATTCTATTTTTTTATCTATCCTCTAGGACACCATTGTTTATTCTGTAACATTGAGGATTTCTGTTTTTTTTTAAAGTTATTCCCATACCTTTATGAATTTATGTACCCCGTACATCGAGGATCATGCATATATTAGTGACCAACTAAACTAGGATTATTTAGGGGGGTCATGATGTTATGCTCATTCTGCATTTATCATATTAACGTGGCAAGCTAATTCTGAATTGACATGTGCAGTGAATAGAACCTTTTAGTGGTCCCTGTAGTTTAGTTTCAACACTACTCAGAGTGTCTCTTCAGTAGAATGTGTACTGACCTAAGGCTGGTTTCTTCTCTGTCACCTCTGATTTGTCCTCCAGAAGTTCCCCCTGGGCCTCAGAGCGATCATTGGCTGTTTCGTCTTTAGAATCATCTGCGGTTTGGGTAATAACATACTCCTCTTTGGGAGAGTGTGCCGGGCTGGCTGAGGAGAGGCTGAAACAGATGGTGGGTACAAGCAGCAGTGAGTGCATTTGCATTTTTTGTCTGATGATACGCAAAAAATAGACCTCGCGACAAAATAGGAATACAGACCTAAATAATCCCCCATAGATCACAGGCATAGTGCTTTATGGCACCTAAGCTGAAAATTCTAAGTCATAAGCATTTTCAACAATACTCCCAGGAGCTTAGTACCATTGACTTTTAAGTTTTAAGTATAATATTATGATTCAGGGCGTAGAGCTTCTAAGAAAATCTCAGTCCAAGCAGAAATGCATGCAACTTTGTCATTTTTCACGCAGGAAATTCTTGACATAGTTTGCTCCCCCTTCGGCTATAATTTCAAAACATTATGCAGTGCACTTTGTGAATGGCTTCAGAGTGAAGTTGCTTGTGTTTTCTGAGTTCACAAAAAGCACCCCCAGGAGCCTGAGGTCTCGACTTCTGTCATCTCCACTTGGTTTTGTTTAGAGAAGAATTATGCGGCCAGTGTGCCCTGTGACTTAACTGTGAGTATATAGAGTGACGTCCACTTAAGCTTGATTTCTAAATGGAGATCAAGAGTGAGGGCGGGACAGAGCTGTGCATCTTTGATTTTCAGGCTAAAAATACATCAATGTGAATAAAAATATCAGACTAAGTTTAGAAACCGCTGAATTCTTGGCTGAGCATTTGCACAGTCAAACATATGCAGTCAGATCCAGCTTTGAGGATTTTCTGCTTACCCAATGGCATTAGTCTGCAAAACTAATAACACAGCTCATGCTTAACACAAAACAGAAGCACTTGCCTTTATAAAACCAAACTGTTACTAATACAGTGGTTTATGTATTATGTTTCAAGCCTCCAGCTAGAAAACAAAGATCTAAAAACTCTCATGAAGATTATTCTTGCCATCTTTGCCACCAACAAGACTAATTGCACAGGGTCATGTAAAAACAAGACGTGCTCCTTATCTCCTACTGCATTGATTATTCCTCAGTGTTTGTTTAACGGGATCAAAGCCTACAACTTATCTTGCCATTGCAGACAATGACATTTTCAAGATAGCCTTGATCACTGTCTCAGGGTTCAGCTCAAAACATGTGTGCAGTAAATGTACAGTTGATGTTCTCTGCTTCTTTGTTCTGCCAATGAAACAGAACACAAGTCCACTAGATTTCTACATACAGACAAATATGTGGACTCAAAAATATTCTAAATAAAGCAAGTGTATATACGTATTTCAAATAATAGAACTGTACAATGTTGGTACACTTTGTACTAATAAAGCAATATATTATTTTAAAATGGATGAGCGCTGCCACAGGAAGTTGGTCGTTGCTAGGCAATAGCAGCCTTCTGCCTGCACAGAAACATGCAGAGACACACCCACACCTCCTGGGCTCTGAGCACTGAACAATAAGTACAAGGATTAAAGTCATGTTGCCATGGAGATGTATCTTTATCACAAAGACATCACCTGCTGATTTAGATGTTAAACTGCCTCACACCAGAGAAAATCAAAGCAGGCAGTGCAATAGCAATGAACAAACAACGCTTACCATTTCATCTGTTTGGCTCCCATGCTGGTTCTCACAGGCTTAACCTCCGGTACACTCACTGAGATGCATCAGGGTGATGCCCTGCTTCTGAGTCAGGACCATAGCCCAAACACAGCCAGGGGCAGCAGGGAAGGGAGTCTCCACGTCCCACACTGGGTTCAATCAGAAGTAACAGCATGTTCAAATCCTCGGCAGCCGCATATTCCTAAAACATAAAGCATCAAATCCTAATGAAAAGCCATAAAGCATACCTCTAAATCATAGCAGGGCTCGGGATCAGCTGGCAGAGGCAGACTCACGCAGGGAGACAGAAGGAGGAGGTTTGTGCTCAGCGGCTCCTCATTGCTCACGCCTGGTGGTTCAGCTCCCATTCACAACATTATGTTTTTTGTTTCTCGTGGACACCGAGAGATGCAGCCCTCACGCATCTTTCACATTTCTTTTTATGCCTTGATTTCCTCCCTCCTCCTCCCGTCGCTCTGTCCTCCGCTTGTCTTTGTAGCAGCCCTGCTTCTTTTCAGTGCGCATGGATGTCAGACATGGTTGTGTCTGGGAAGGTGCACCCTCCCCCACAGCTCTCTTCTTTCACACTGAGGCTGGGTTGGGAAAAACTCCTTCCTCCGCCCTTTTCTTCTGTTGGACTGTAATGCAGATGAGAGCAGGACATACAACCTCTAGAATTATATTGTATATGAAGAGAATGATAAAATAAAGATACAAGTGTTTGGACTTGGTGATAAAAAACAGAGCTGTCTTAGAATAACGTTAATTGTTATGCAATCAATAAAAAAAATTGCATTAATAGTAGTAGTTGTAGCAGTCGCAGCAGTAGAAACTAGTAATAGCAGTTGATGTAGGAATAGTAATTGTGGTAGCAATAGTCCATCATATAGTATAGTTTATATAGTATACATTCATTTTTGCATACAATGCTGGCAGCAGTGATTGGGATACTTTCCCAGTAATAATTGAATATGTTTTAAGTTATTTTGTTCATATCATTCATGTGCAACATTTGAACATTTGAATTTCTTCATTGTAAGATCAATAGTTTCTTATCGTAATTAGATAAGTGGTAGGCTAAAGCTACATTACAAACAAATGCTGACTGTAGTGAGACTTAAGTGATTTTAGTGATACTTTAAACAACTACAGAATGTGTCATCAATAGAAACGACAGATGCTAAAAAGTTTTACTAAGCGAGAATGTGGGTGGATGTTATTATGAATGCAGAATAAATAAGACGTGACTTTGCCGCTAAAAGTAAAGAGAAAGTCATCTGTGCTTTGGAGCTAAGAGACAAAACACTTTGCAGCAGGGACACTGCGCACTCAGGCAATTTGTAAATCAAATGAGCTGCAACAGAAGGGCATATTGTTTGCGTGGCCACTGTGGAGTGTGTATGTAAACTGTTTTTGTCCTGGCTCAAAAAGACTTACCATCCATACTTCTTATTTCAGCGACCCCCAAAGGCATATTCACAGAGCTGGACAGGGTGATAAGATTCACTGCAGAGACTCTCATCCATTTTGCTGTCAAATACAATTCAAATATGTCCTGCCACTGATAAGTATTTTGGGAGAAAAGAAAAGAGAGAGGCAAGTGAGACCAACTATTGACACTTTGCATTAGTCACTGTCATTTCCAGATTTGTATCACTTTTCAAAGATTTCCTACAAAGAATTCACACAGGACAGCAAACTGCAATTTGTAATATGACACAAAATGGTATTAAAGGGCGAAATAACAATTTGATTTATGAAAACAATAAGCAAATGAAGACAAAAACATCTACAAGCAAATAGCTTAATACACAGACCTCTAACCCTGTCTTATAAACTAAATACCAACAATAACCAAGACTGATCAGCTAAAAAGGCAATTGAGTCTTTAGCCTAGGCGTAAGAGTTCCTGCAAATTGTCATAATAAAACAAAACAAAAATGCAAAGATAATTTGTTGAAAGATAACATTCAGAGCTATGAAAATGTGGCTAGACTACAATCCCAAAACAAAACATATCATGTAAATAAATGAAATCCAAGAAATAGCCTCACAGGAATACAGGCTACAGTATTTATGGTAAAGGCAACTGCTCACTCAATCCAATAACCAAATAGTAAGCAGTTATTGCTGAGTCTGACCAAGCCAACCCACTTTTGTAATATTTGCTAATATTTTCTCTCCTTTTCACACACAAAAAAAGCCTAACAGACTGGGCCAACCTTTTCATTACAGGCTTATGGCAAATGTTTCTTGTGCTAAAATGTTGAACTGAATAAGAAGATACACTTTGTAAAGGTTCGTCTAGTTTCGCGTTTTGGTCATTCCATGTGGCAGTACAGATGAGTAAAGTAAAAACTGAAGCCACACCGCAGGAAAGTCATTTCAGAAAACGTCAACGTCATCCTGCGCGACGCTACGTGTGTACGCTGGGCGGAAGTCGCCACCGGTGTATTTTTAGGACATGTTTTACTTTTATTTTCATTTTAATTCTCGGTTTTAAAGGTGTATGATGAAGGTATTGAGAAGTAGCAACCATTGTGTTAATACTCGCGAACAAGATGTTTGATACACTGCACCTATATGTTGTTATTATTACATCGAAAACTACAAGCTAATGTGCTAGGCTAACCACTAATGTTGTCAATCCCAGATCTGTAATAGCTTTGTATGAGCTTTTATGCAGTAATTGCGTGTTTGATGTGTATTGTTTAATATGTATACCTGTTCATACTTTTAACGTATGGTGTTCTGTCTGGTAGATGTCCAAACAACCGATTGGGAAGACGCTCCTGAGGAACGTGATCAGACACACAGATGCCCACAACAAGGTTAGTGATTTCAAAACAACATTTATTCATTGGTCTAAATACCATATATGCAGTGTTGGGTAGTAACTGAATACATGTATTTGGAATACTCATTTTGGTTAACTGTATTCAGGTACAGTTACTCTTTCATTTGAGGCTTTCTTCATATCAAAGGATTACATCAAAGTACTCAGTCATTAAATTTCAGTTTCATAATCATAACATTATGAAGAAAAAAAGGGTTGTGGGCATTTGCAAAGTGCTTTTTTGCATTCCAAATTAGCTGGTTAAGTTTGGAGCAAGTGTAGCCTAAACATCTTCTTATCATATGCCACATTTATGCTTTAATAATATGCAAATTAACGTTAAAGTATTCTAAGTATTTAGAGTACAGCACTCTGATTAGACAAAGTATCGGAATACGTTACTAAATACACTTTAAGGCGAGTATTCAGTATTCTGTAACTACATACAATTTTAAAGTATTCTTCCAACACTGCATATATGTGATTACATTTTAAGCTAGTCTCTTGATATGCAACCAATATTTCACTAATTTGATTGAGACTATGATGACATAGGTGATTTTAAATATTTTTTTAATATTGATGCTGGCAGGAAACATGTCCCTGAATTTAAGGCAAGGCAAGGAAACTTTATTTACCCCACGCATTTCGTACACAAGGCAACTCAATGCGCCTTAATTTAAGGGAGTCTGATTTTGAACAGCCAAGTCATCTTTTTATGTTAATACTAATTCAAATTGCGAACAATATATTTAAAAATGCGACTATTAGGGCAAGGCACCTTTATTTATACCGCGCATTTCATACACAAGGCATCTCAATGCGCCTATTAAGCCGTCAGAATGTTTTCTATTAATGGGATTGGAATGGCAAAGTTTGACAACAATAGATTAATACTTTATGACACAGTTTTGATTCTAAGTTTCTGTCATAACTTGTAATAAAACGCAGTTAATCCAATTGCTATTTTAAGATTATTGTAATGTCACAAGAAATATAGCTGGTACTTAACCGCTCTTGATCCACTGCAGATCCAGGAGGAGATGGAAATGTGGAAAATGCGAGAGTGGGAGACACACACGTCCCAACGCAAACATTTGCCAGCAGCAGCCAGTATGAGGTAGGACCTGTGAACGTCCCAGCTTAATATAAACTTGCTGAGTACAAGTGCCACCAAAGCTCCCCTGGGATTTGGTCTTATATTGTGGAAGTGCTTCTGAGAGTTGTCAGGCCATCTCTTTGATCTACTTGTTGATGGTTGTTTTCCAGGGGACACATGCACTGTGATCAAGAGTTGGATCCATCTAGACACATCAGCCGAAGCAGAGTTTCTGAGCATGACGACAGAGAGGCCAGATACTGGACAAAACAACTGTACGAGTTTGAAGCGAAGGATCCCGAAAGGTATAGTGTTGTGTACAGATTAACAAGATAATGTATTAGTAGTAAAGTAATACTAATCTCCTGTAATGCTTTTTGTGTGTGTGTTTTATAGATGGGGACACAGTGGCTTTAAAGAGCTCTACCCAGAGGAGTTCAGTAGTGACAGGTGAGTGCAAATCCTGAATTAAGAAAATGACTGAGACAGTAAATTAAATGGCAGTCATTTATTTGTGTCGTATGGCAGTGATTCCAGTGATTCGCAGAAAATGATCAGAGCAAAAGGTAAAAAATCCAAGTCTGGCAAGGAAGCAAGACTATCAAAGCGTTCAAAAAAATCCTCTCGCAAGAAGAAAAAGAAAAAGAAGAAAAAGGACGGGGAGAGCAAGCGAAAAAAAGCTGAAAGCGGGAGCAGTGACAGCGAAAGTGATGACAGTGGTGCTGCTAAAGACAGACCAAGACAGAAAAAAAGGACCAAAAGTCGACATAAAAACAAGAAAAGTGCTAAAAAACGGAGGGAATCTGACAGCAGCTCAGTGGACAGTGACAGTGAGAAAGAAAAAGAGAGACAGACCTCCAGGAGAAAAAAACGCAAGCAGGGCTCCCATAAACCCACCGACTCTGAGCCAGACTCCAAGAAAAAGAGGAAAGATTGGAGGGCAGCTGGAGAGGAGAGCTCTGATGGAAGTTCTGGAGATTGAGATGCAGCTCAAATAACAAGCACAAAACTACTGCAGCCTGTTGTTTGTTTCCAGTGTGCAGATAGTTTTCTCGGCACTCCTGAGTTTCATTGTACTTTTTTAGACAACTAACCTGTGCTGTCTGTCTTCTCCATGGGCGTTCTTTTGTTGCAATATCTCATCAGCACCACTGTTGCTTGTAGCCCGCAATACAGCAGAGGAAGCAGCAGGAAGCAGGGTAAAGCTGGCAGGGCGCACACCTCCTGCTTCTAGAGGAAACGGGAAGGCTGTAGGTTCATTCCTTGATCACTGACTTTCTCTTTGGGACGTTCACCACTAGGATTTGTATGCACAGCTTGAATATCGTAGTACTGTTTTGAATTAATTGTTTTTTTTTTTAACATGTTTTAAACGAGGGTGTTACAATCCTGTGAGCAAGAAACAATCATATCATTTGATATTTTTTGTTATTCCAACACATCGTACAAAACACAGCCTAATGTCCTCCAATCATCAATTATGAGCTCACAAAGAAGCTGAATAGTAATCAAAAAAACTAACAAAATCATGAAAATATGGTGCTTAGCTGTGAGATTATGTAAGTTGTGTAACATTTTACACTTCTCTTTGGTCAGATGCAGTAGTGTGTGAAACACACACAAATAAAACCGTTAAACTGTTGTTAACTGCAGTAGATGGATTGTATTTCTGCATCTTTACATTCTTAAGCTCAGCCCAGTCTGAAGCCGTCTTTGGGATGCAGTACACCGCTATGTCAGCAGCTTGTGATCAAGGTGAATGAATGTAAAGACTTGCAAAACTGCTCCTTGACTGCTGCTCAAGAGGTCTTCACTGCGGTAGAAACAAACTGCAAACATGTACTGTATTAAATGAATGACAAAACCATTTTTACCCTTTATCCAAAAAGAAACTGTCTTCTGTTACACCTGGCAGATTGCATTTGTTCTCCTTTGGAAAAAGTAGTAACACTGAAGAGAGGTTGTCTAAACAAACCTGGCAACAAGCAATGCCCTACCATCTGTGATTTTCGATTAAGAAATGTTGCACAAGGAAGCCCACTGGTAAACTATTTGTGTGCTGGAAAAGCCTAAAGCCTTTCTCACAGTCTGTGTCAATAGGCTAAGTGTTTTCTCCAAGCTGCAGAGAGTGGGCTGCATTAAGCTTGGCTGCAACTGCCCATTTGTTGGAAAGGGAAGAAAGAAAGCAATGCTCAGGCAGCAATATCACAGTTGACATAGGTGTAGAAAACAAGTTAAGGGTTAATAAGTATTGAAGTAGTCACTTCCATAAGAGGGTGTTGATGTAACTTTTTTGTTGAAATTGAAAAAGCACAAATGACTATCCTTTGTACATGTTGTAAACCTGTTTTATACTTGAGATCTATATAAAATAAACAAATACAATATAGGTTGAAAAGCAAAAAAGTTATTTTTGGTTTGTCTTTTTACCTTTTTACAGCACTGTAGCATTGCCTGTTATGCCTTAGCCACTATTTTGGCCATATTAGGAAAAAACAACTGCAACGACAAATAGCTAAAATTACACAAAAGTGCTTTAAAAACACTACTTTTAGTGGTCAGCATGAAAGTTTTCTTGACCACTTAAAGACAGTCTCCCCAAACACATTACTATGCATTATACATATAATGGGTTTTTCGGTGGGAAAATTACCCCTGTGTTGCATAGAGGCAGTTTTTCTCTCCTCTGTCAGAAGTGCTGATGAGACACACTTTGCTCCGTTCTCAGTGTAAGCTAGAGTGTCTGTCCGGGTCAATCTCTTACACTGGCTGAAGCCTGAGGCACTGGGCTGAGCACATTTCAGGGTTATTTTGACTGAGTAACGATTACAGATTGGCGCAGACAGTCATACTTGTACTTGTGTTGTAATATAAACCTGCACACATTTCAAGTTACCTGCAGTAAATTATGGTGGAGGCACAAATCAGATGGATGTTTCTGTACACTGTAGCAGCCTTTTCAACTAATGACAATATTTAGTCATCTATAAATGTGAAATGTGCAAGAGATGTGCACTGGGTATTTCCTTTGGAACATCCGAGTCTACCACTATAAAACATTTCACCCAATAAATAGAATAAAATACAAGCATTTATTTTATTACAATTATTCTTATCATTGAAAAATACCTTTAAAATGAACAAACAGAAGAGCTTTTTGAGCGGTTCACCTTTGCTGAGACCTGATAAATAATCATCTTTAATAATCCACTGCACATGGTTGGAATCATAATGAACATGTCAAAGAAAACGTGCTTCTAGATAGATCTGTGTTTTCATCTTTAATGTAGAGCAAGTTCATTGGTTATTTAAAAGCAATCTTTGCTTCAATGGGGAAGCTACTAAAAGTTACCTTCACATCCCTCATCACAGCAGTGTATGTGTGACTCTCTTGGTGAGTTATGTCTCCCCCTAGTGGATTGCCCTCTAAATTGTTTGCCAGGCCACCTCGACAGCGTTTAAATTCAGCGTCCTATTCAGGCTGTCATGTTCCCGGGAGTCCACTCTGCTACACGGCCGCTATGCAGCTTTCACAGTAGTGCAAATCTTATAAATAGTACGCAGGCATCAAATATTTATCCTCTCGATTCATGTGTCCCTCTCTGCCGCAGTGGACACTCGGAGCGGTTGATGTTGAAGCACAAAATGAAAGGCTTGGAAACACACATGATACCCACACAAAAATGTTTATTCCCCTTTTCCTCGGGGTTAATGACCCAAATCTCAACATACTAAATAGGACGGGTGTGATGACACAGGTTTTTAATGTAAAAACTTGCAGCCAACACCCAAATGCTTTGTAAAAAGTCATGTGACATATGACTTACTTACATAGTTAGTACACATACACCAATGTTTTTATATACTTATATATGTATCTTTTGTCTTTTATCTAGACCAGCCAGATACAGTACCCATTATTATACACAATACCTATTCAACATGATACAGTCCGGCCACCACAGAGGAATTCAGGTCCATCCTCCATAGAAATCTGCACTTGTAAAATTCGGTTCTTTTTCATTATTACTGTTATTTGTATAGACTGGTGGTGATACTTGTCCTTGTATCTCGTGTCTTCTGTGCAAAAGTTTTTTTTTTTTTTTCTTTAAAAAGAACCAAAAATGATTGACGTAACAGGTTACCTTGCTGTTCACTTTACATTTATGAAGATGGTGTACTGTTTTTTTGTTTTGTTTTTGTTTTTTGAACAATTAATCAGAAACAGTCACATCCAAACATCACACTCCCTTGGCATGTCACAGAAAAATAAAAATGTAAAAAATAAACAAAAATCCAAAGATACACTCTCAATGTCAGAGGCAATGAAAAAGAGGAAGGTTTATGACTAAGCAGCATCCTCCATTCGTACATCTTTTAGAGTAAGGCACTGCTGCATAAAGTAAGGACATGATCGACAGAGCTCTAGGGAATATGACAGGGAGCCAAGATGGAGAAAAACTGTTCAGCAACTCGGAAAGTTTGCTTTGTAAATGTGCTTGTGTCTCAACTGCTGTGTACAGGAGTGTGCTTATGTCATGGCCTGTTCTGTTTGTACATGTGCTTACTGCTGTCGCACAGGCTATAATGCTCCCTCACACGGTGCTCTCCAACATCCACTCAGTGCTGCTGAAGGTAACTTTCCTGTTAGCGAGAGGGGACGGCTCTGTGTTGAGCTGGTTGGTGGAGCGGTGCCACCTTGTCCTCGCTCTGCGCGGGTAACTATGACTCTGAAATATGGAGTAATCCCCACCATCAAAGGAAAATCTGTGCCTAGTTCGTGACAGATCATTGGGGAACAGCCCCATATTGGCCAGAGCACTCTTCTTGTCCTTGAGCCGTGGAGCCTCTTTGGTTCCAGCATTGGGCCCAATGAGGCACAGCGACATAGTGGAGCCGGTCAGGCTACTGTCCGTCTGTGTGTCCTCAGATGGAGGGCCAGAAAAGTGTGCGTCCAGGCTGGTTCTCCTCTTCATCCTGTCTGCAGACAGCACAGGCAGCTCCACCTCCAAGATGGCAGTGGTGCATGTGGGGTCCTCCTTCTTGTCAGAGTCCACTCGCAAGACCAGGGCCATGCACTCCTTAGGTGCCTGCCCCTCATCAGACGGCTGCTTGGACACAGAACGTGGCAGCCTCTGCTGGCTGCCGTTGGTCTGTGAGTGCATGCTGGAGTTGCCCTTGCTCTTGCTGTCCTCTGGGCTGCTGTAGGCTTTGTAGCGTATCATCAAGATGATAATAAACACTAGCACCGATGCCACAATTATACCTCCAATAATAATAATCATGGTGCCTCCCAGGAACTGACTGTGCATGAAGCGGCACTGGCTGACCTCGCTGGCTGTGTGGAACTGTACACAGCCCACCACTCGAGTGGCTGTGAGGGAGGTAATCCCATCATCATACACTGCCAGTACACAGAGGTCATACTCGCGTCCTGCTGCTAAGTCATTGATCAGGAAGTTCTTATTGGTTGAAGGTATCATCCTGCAAAGAAACACAACAGTAGACCATTAATCATCTATATTACAGTGCTCCCATCCAGCCATTTGCATATAGTGTATTAAATCACACAACGGTGTCAGTTTCTCACAACAAAACACTACAGCCATCTCAATCTCCTCCGGTGTAACGTTAGATATCAGTCACAGAGGTAGGCAAACATAAAGGGCCTAACACTTCATTAGAGCTGAGTGATGGGAGAGCGGGTCAGATCACACCATGCCTCTAAAAAAGCCCTCAATGGGTTTGTGCATGAAATGACAACAAAGGTAAGCTACAAGGTGATAAACAGGATAGACATGGCTCAATGGCTAAACAATATTCTACAACAGCTGCAGGCTCTTGGACAAGTGACGCATGACGCTCAGCCACTCTGGGTCTGAGTACCTGCGGTTACATATTGTCTATAACAGAGGGATTACAAAGTAGCTCACGGAGGAACAGACACTTCAGGTCAGCTCTCGCATTAATAATTAGATCTTTGTTGGCTCTTCCTAAAGGGCTTTGATGGTTATCATTTGTTGGAAATAATGTACCACCTAAAGACAAAACAACACTAAATAGGTTGAAAAAATTATACGGATAAGTCAGTTATTGTATTAGATCAAATGACTTCCTATTATTTACTACATAAATAAACAGGCATAGTACGGAATATGTTTTTAGCAAGATGGATAACTGGCTATCAATCTGTATAATTCTTTTATTGTTTATTGTCTTGCTTACAGTGTAGTATTTGATCACAGAAGAGATGTGTTTGATAACCATCCTTCATCTTGCTGCATGTCATGCATTTGTTATGGACCACAGTGGCAATGACCAGATGGCAACTCCAGATGCTCCTCTTTCTCTGATGTGCCCTCTCTAAGACCCTCCCTTCCCTATGCCCCTCCATACCTGTACACCAAAGTATCATCTGCCGTGCTGTTGTACTGGATCTGGTACATGCGGATGCCGGGGATGTGGCGCTCGGACGGCCAGCGGATGACCGCGGAGGAGGAGGTCAGCTCAGACACCATAACTCTCCTGTCCTGCTTGTCGTAGCCCTTGGTGTCGTTGCCAGATTTGGTAGAGGTGGTGATGTCAGAGAGGCCAGGGTCTTCCCTCATGTGGCCCGTGTTGTTAACAAACAGCGGCAGGGGGATCATATTGATCTCAACAGCAGCTGTGGCGATGCCTGCAGCATTAGATGCCACACAATTAAAGGCTCCACTATCCTTCAGAGTGGTGATGAGAATATCAAGGGTGCCATTATCATAGAGGATGGTGCGGGAATTATTATGCACTAGCTTTCCATCTGGAGAGCGCCAGTGGATCTCTGGGTCTGGATCACCCACTGCTTTGCATTTAAGAGTGACCCCCTGACCCTCCATTACAAAGGGCTTGGTGGCTATGTGTTTGGTGATTAGGGGTGGCTCACAGATAAACTCCTCTTCTTGAATAGACCAGAAATACTTGTCCATGAGGTGATCTGGAGAGGCGCAGGTCTCCAGATCGTCCTCCCTGGTCAGTCTACGCAGCCACAGCAGTTCACAGTTACAGTGGAGAGGGTTTCCTCCAAAGCTCACTGCCAACGTGGACGAGCTGGAGCCTTTAGTGTCTGACAGAACCTGGGCATGTTGAAAGAGACTGTCAGGTGGCAGCTTCTGCAGCCGATTGGAGGTCATGTCCAAGCGTACCAGTTTGGTCAGCAGTGTAAATGTTCCTGCACCAATGTGGTCAATCAGATTGTGATCCAGCGTGAGAGTGTTTATGTTAATCATTCGCCCGATGGCCTCCCACGGCAGAGTGCGCAGGTTGTTGTTCGACAGATCCAAATCCTCTATAGTGGATACAAATTCATCAAAGGCGCTGGGAGCGACCTCGTGGATCTGATTGTTCCCCAGAATAAGATGGCGCAGATTGACCAGACCTTTAAAGTGGTCACTCTTAATGGCAGTAAGACGATTCCCATCCATATGTAGCGCCCGCAAAGCTCGCAGGCCGACAAAAGCATGCGGCGTGATTTGACTGATGGTGTTTCGGGACAGAGTCAGGTGCACCAGACTGGTCATGTTGTAGAAGTCTTTGCGGCGAACGATGGTTATGAAGTTATCAGTGAGGCGCAGCTCCACGGTCTTGCGGTCGATCGTGGGCGGGACAAAGAGCAGGCCGGTCTTGGCGCACAGCAGCGTGAGGGTGGGGGACAGGTGTTGGCAGATGCAGCGGCCGGGACAGCTGTAGCCTCGCACCAGAGCCGCGCACAGGAGCACACACAACACCAGCCGCTCCATCTCGATCTGCTTCAGCTCCTGTGAGGGGAACACACAAAAAAACAGAAAGACAGACGGTGAAAAAGAGATCGCTGAATTAATAAAAAGGGGCCTATATCTGAGGCAGCTACAAAAAGACTGACACTGGCCAAGATTGCTGAGACTGCCTGTGAGGTATCAATCACAAAATGAAATAGAGCTTTTCTGGAGTAATGGCACCTGGAATGAAAAGCACCAGCAACATTGTCCAGGTCCCTGCGCCCTTTAATGGACTTTTTGTACTTTTCTTCTTTAGTGCCCATGTACAATGAACCTGTATTATATTGTAACTATTTCCCCCTCATTAAGCTTGCAACAGGCTGTGCCATATGTGCGTCTGCCACTGCACAATAAAGCCCATGTTTCTCTCATGGTGAATTCCCATCAGGATGGAGTATTCGAGGCAGAAAAGGGCACTTGTCAGCAGGGTGTGAGGATTTTATGACCTTTTCAAGAGCCATGCTTTTCCTCCACTCGTCATGTGTACTGCTGGATTAGACAGAGAGCTGTCATGTAAATCAAAGCCATAAAAAGTGAAACGTAAAAAAGGTGTGGTGTAACCAGTTTTTCAATGAAGACATGGCTGCAAGATATACAGGTTTAAAGGATGTCCGGATTCTCTGATTCCCATTTAGCGGTATTGATTTCACTCCTGGAGTGAACGCGCCTGTGGTGACAGGAGTAAAAAGAGATCCTTGGCTGTAATAACCATGAAGGACCCAGTGGAACACAACACTGAGATACTGATGCCAGTCTACCAGTGGTTTCAAACTCTTTGGCAGCCATCTTGACTGCTAATGCCCTGAGCTCATCAACACTGCTGATGAGAAGCCTGTTAATGCCAGTAAAGTGATGACACGACACGTGACGTCTCCTCCTTCTTTTCCACAGCCTGAAAACATCCAACGTGTCAGTCCACAGCGTTGTGTACTGGGTTACTGAATAGATGTCGTCACAGATCAAGTCTATCACTTTTGAATTTGACAGTCAGTCAGTGTGGGTCCAAAAGCCCTAAGGCAGAGTTTATTTACAATTAAACACAAATACTAAAAGTAGTTGTTGAATTTGAACTGTGGTGGTGTGGCCTCGAGCTGGGGTGAGAGGTATACTATTAGTGAAAAACAAACACGGTAACACTTTATAAGGTTACATCAAAGTGATGCACTTTTATGCTTTGGGCAATAATCAAGGACAAAAAACATTTTAATGTCATAACATTGACATTAAAAATTGTAACTGTCCACAGTGCTGTATGAGTTTCAATTAAGTTAATGTTTTGTGGTCCATTACATTTCACTTACGTCAACATAAACACTAAATTAAAAATATTGCACTTTTTTTTTTACTCTGTCACAAATGTGTCCAAAGCATAAAAGTGCATCACTTTTAATTACAGCAGTAAGTGGCATATTAAGGTATATCTTGCAAACTATTTTTTTCAAATCATGATGATTCATGATATTCATGCATAAACTTCATAATTATGAGTAGTTAATGTTTTTGTTAAAAAAAATTAAATGTTTTAGTGAATTCATCATGATTCTAAGATCATGATATATTAACAAGATTTCCTCATGAATTCAGTAGTTACTTAATTAATTCATTAATTCATGAAGTCATCAATGAAAGAACATGAAGTCATGTTAACTCATGATGAGTCATGATATCACCATGCATGAATACATCATGAAATCCTGCATGACTTCATGCAACCTTATTATTAAGTGTAACCACAAACACAAGGTTAAACAAACACAAATAAACACCATTTCCATAACAGAAATCACCCATATATACATGTGCCACCACCACCAAAACTACAAACACAATCACCACCTAAAGTGAACCCCTGTCACACCCAGCTGTCGATAGATTGGATCAACACCGACAAGAGGGATATTGTTTAAATTAACAAAATAACAGTAAACTAACTCAAAAATAAATGGCAACCAGCACTGAGCCTATAAAAGCACAGTGTGATTAGTAAACAATAATACCAAATTAAAGCCGCAAGCGGCATCGAACGGCCCTCGCGGGCCGTGCCTCCTTTAGCGCCTCTATTGCCGCGTCTATGTAACCGTACCAAGGGCGCCACACTGCATTTTATTGCCCTGATGTGCCATTAATCTTTGTCAGTAAACATCTGAGCTACATTTTTAGCCTCTCCATGTAAGCAATGGCTCAAGCCTGCAGAGGGCGCTAGCGCGCCCGTAATCTTTTTAATTTCACAAGTGGCATCAGACGACCCTAACGGGCCGTATTTCCATGACCACTGTCCACAAGCTCCTGACAGGGGGCGCTAACGCGCTGTAATGTTGTATAATGTGAGATGTATGTGTCAGCCCCATTGGATAACATGGGGGGCCCCGGGGGTCACCATGGCAACACCGTACAAAATACGATATGGGTCTCATTGGCTTTTTGGATCGGGACGCCATCAACTATTTTTGTGCCGAATTTCATCCATTTCCGACAAAGTAATTTTTTTCCCATAATGCATTTTTTCTTCTGCACCTGGAGGGGGCGCTATCGCGCCCAATGGCACTTTTTCCACATCTGTTGCGTCCAGGGGTGAAAGGTCAATAAAATGTATATTTCCGATTTTTAATCGGAGTTTGTTTGTGCGAATGGGAGCGATTTTTAGTTTTTGATGAATCGCAAAATACTTCGGAAAGATTGCGGCTTCGCCGCAAACAAACCATAAAACTTAGCCAAAAAATTTGGATAACTTTTGATGCCCCACATCTCGAGATGAGCTGGAGCGATTTTGAGCTCATTTGGTGAAACGCCCTAGGAGGAGTTCGTTAAAATGCGACGTCAGCGAAAACGCTGACTCAGCATTCTCCGGCCTTCCTTTCAAAATGGCGGACTTCCGGTTTGTCAGGGGGCGTGGCCACAATAATATTTTTTTTTAGTCGTCACATGACGAATATCTGTACCGAATCTCGTCGCTCTACGACAAAGTTTACTTCGGCCCCTCCCCCATTGGCGTAATGTATTTTCACTATTGTAGGTGGCGCTGTCGCGCCATTTTTTTTTTCCCCAATATGAAACACACATTTTAATTAATTTTTCACCGGACCTGAATTTTGGGCAAAGTTTGGTGAGTTTTCGACTATGTTCAGGGGGTCAAATTCCTGCTCAAAGAGCAGAAGAAGAAGAAGAAGAAAGAAGAAAGAAGAAGAAAGAAAGAAAGAATAATAATATTTCCGAGAAAAACAATATCGTCGCTTTCGCGACGATATCATATTATACATTTTTGGAAAGCTTTCAACGATCCGCACGCATCCGTGGGGTTCCTGGGTGGATGACGAGCGCTTCGCGCTCGTCATCCACTATATACCCCCATTCACACTATATACCCCCATTCATTTTAATGCAATAATAAGTATAAAGGCCCCACACCTTCGGTGTGGGCTTCACTGTTTTACACGGTGAGTTTACGGTTGACATGGGGACAGCGCTTCGCGCTGTTTTTGTGCGCTCCGCGCACTTAGGTTCAGTGCGCTGCGCGCACTGCGCTGTGATTGCGAATACAATAGGCCCTTGCGACGGCAGGCCGCTCGGGCCTAACAAGCCAACAATATTGACAAGATAAAATCATACCATTAAACTGGACTGTTAGGACCCTTAAGTGTTTTGATTACAATAAAGAGAATATAGAAAAGTCTTAAAACCTAAACATTTCTTCAGCTCACCAGAAAGCAACATGTGCACAGAAGAGGAAGTAGGCATGTGTAGCTCCACCCTTTACAGACTGTCATGTGATGTGATGACCAGACCCTGTCCCTGCCACAATTGCCTCAGATGAATCATGCATTGCACATGCTCTTGTCTGATAGCAGTTCGAAGCCTGGTCCAAAACATGAATAGTATGAAAAATTGGTGGTTTTCACTGTCATTATGTCGACTTCCTCGGGCTCATTCAGTATAAAGTCTTGGCTGGTTGTTGCCTTCCTTTTTTGCTCTGTTGCACTCTCCTCGCTGCGTACACTCTCACAAACAGGGCTGGCTACTGTCTGACAGACAACAGCACCTCGTTATCTCTGAAACAGCGTTGTCCAATCACAGCGCTCATTAAAATCTGCCTTTGTGTAATGTCATTTTCACAGAGGTAGAACAGCTCCGAGCACAAGTTGTTCCACCTTTTTAAGGCGCTTGATTACATCCACTCTGTTTCTGACAGCGCTGAAGCTATACCTTATTTTACTGAACTATTAAGAGCTTATTTCAGACAGGCACCAACCAATCCTGCTTAATCTCTGGAACTCTGGAGCAAAATACTAAACTTGTCCCAATCCAACATTATAATCTTTAAATAAGGACGATGTGATATTTTAAGATACGCTGGCTGGCTGTGCCTCTCCACCACATGCACTATATAAAAGTCACTTAATAAAAATGTACGGTGGTACAGCGGTTAGTGCTCGTGCTTCACAGCCAGAGGGTCCCGGGTTCAATCCCTGGGAGTTCTGTGTGGAGTTTGCATGTTCTCCCTGGGTACTACAATTTCTCCAACCACTAAAAACATGCACAATAGGCCAGAATGAATGTAGTGTGTGAGTATGTAAGTGATTGGTGGCGGTCAGTCTACCCCAAGGGGCAGCTGTGGCTACGATAGTAGCTCACGATAGTAGCCTGTCTGTGTGGAGTTTGCATGTTCTCCCCGTGTCTGCATGGGTTAGTGGTTGGTTATAAAAACATGTGCAATAGGTGAATCCTCCAGCCAGGTGTTTCTGACCATCAGCCTGGCTCCACATCATGGAGATGGGTCCCCGAGCACCAGCCCACGCTGGCAGCTCACTGCTTCTACAGGTCACCCAGCAAGATGAGGATGGGTCAAATGCAGAGAACACATTTCTCTTCAGACATTTTTTCTACAGAGATTAATAAAGTATAACTTACCTTACCTTTACAAGCAAAGACCTAATGACATATATAGCCTACATAAAGATATATGACATTTGTAAACCATTTGTTTACAATGAACATATTTGTAAAACCTTCTTCAGGATTTGATAATATTTAAGACAGTATGCTTACAAAATACATTTGAATATAAGCGGCGCAGGTTTTCATAGTGCCGTGCGTCCGCTCAGAGCGGCCTACGGCGCGGATGAGGAGGAAGAGTCACCTCATCCAGGAGAAAGGTGCAGTTGCGAGCAGAGGGAGGGCGGCAGGGACAGCAGTGATGAACGTGTAAAAAAGGCCAGTGTAGCCTACCTCAATGTGGGATGTGACGTGCAACCCGTCTCCAGCTCACACCGCTCCCCAGCTAAGCCCTTCGACATTTAGACTAAAGTGAGCATCATTTTAAAAGTTACTCATCTACCGTTCCTCAGCCAAGAGCAGTGTTGATTAGAAGTTCAGCCATAATCTTTCGCCAAGCCCATCTCACTTTTGCGTTTACTGCAAGAGAGTGCTTAGTGCCTGTTGGCGGCTATATATTGGCCACAAGGTTCGAAGCGTGGGAAAAAAGTATCGGCTCATAGGCCGGAAATTACAGTACTAATGATGGGCCATTATATATCACTGACTTCACTTTTTCCATCGCCAGTTCATTGTTCATTATTTGCCATTGTTTGCTTTTTAGGTATTATTTTACTTTTGGGCTAATTATGACGTTGTTTACCAACATTATTATGCTTAATAGGATAATTTAATTGTTTCCCTCTTTTATGTCTTCCACTTCCCTTTTTCTAAAGATCCTGGCCAAGGCAAAACAGCGTGCAGACTATAAAGCAAGTTGGATCACACAGTTTCATTAAAAGCACTCCCTGAGCACTCCCTGGTGTTAAATATGTGTAATTTGAGTCCTAACCTCTGGATACAAACACACTTATTTATTATTCTTGTTACACTGTGTTTCTGTAGTTTATTAAGGCCCTAACCTTGATTGTGTTAGCCTCCTTTAACTAGGCCACAAAGCTCGTCGTCTCTCGGAGGGCCATCTGTGCACAAGCATTTTCTGCCACGCCATCAAGAAAGCTCTATTGATCTTTGGGCAGATCACACAGGAGGGAAAACTTTGTTACCACAGCAACTCCGTGTAGAAATAGGTCTTTGAATCGCATTAACAAGACGCCCAAAAACGCGGGGGCCCTGATCGTAATGGGTGTTAAGAAGGTAAGATGGGACGTGCACTGATGTACAAATGGCTGAAGCGGTGGAGAGAAAAGGGCAGCTCTGCCTACAAATGCTTTATTGCTTAATATTAGCCAGAGCTGCTAAAATCGATAAGACGAAGACAGCCCAAAGCACAAGGTGAACTGGAGTTTATTTTTGTGCCGAGTCATGCCACCACAGTGCACATTAGGATGATTCAAAAGATTACTGAGGTCTGCTCTCTTATTTTACTATTCTGGTGGTATGGTGATCACACACACTAAGGTATTAATTAATTAATTCTTAGACAATTAATTGATACAAGTGTTTAAACAGTGCAGGCGGAAGTGGAGTGAAGCTCATCAAAAGTTGCAGTATCATTACTTAAAATAGTATCTCCCCACTTCCTCTCTCAGTTGAGGCAAAAAGCTATTTCCTTTGTTTGGAATTCATAAAATAATTCTTGTTTCCTTTCAGTGCATTAAATCTGTGAAAAATGCTGGTAAAATATGTATGCCACTCACTGGTAGTACAGATTTGCCCAGAGGCAGACTGAAGGTGACATAGCAGCCATACTGTGTCAACACGCTCTCTAACGGTGCGCCCCTAACTCTGCATTCACACCCACACCAGCCCGTGCGACACCGGTGGAGAAAGTGGGTTAAGCAACAAGGAACTGTAACACCTGTGAAATACTGTGCCAGAATTAAAGAAAACAAAACCGCTGTGGAAAATAATCTTATCGTGTCTGTGCGTGGTCTTTAACACCATGGCCTATAAACTGTTTTAATATATGTCGCCGTGCTGGATGAGATTTCTTATTTTATTATCCCAGTGCAAACCTGCGGAGTGTCATTGTGCGACCAAGGGCGCCCAAACTGCTGTTCTGGCTGCTTTATTTAAGGCGTGGCAGGGTTTGTTTTATCTGCTTGAGGGGATAGAGAGTATTTTCTTAGATCTTTGAGAGCTTAACCTTTGTACCTTTGTGAGCTGTCCTTCAGGCTGCCGAGGAGAGGAGCTGCCCACTGACCATTTACAAACTCGGTCCAAGGGGGAAAGGGAAGGTAGTTCAGCTGGGGGCGGAGAATGTCGAACATTGACTTCACAAGCCATGTTCTTTCAACATTTACTTTTTTTAAATTTAGTTTGAGTACCGGATGGTAGTTAATTACTGTGCCCAGTTATTACTGATTGCAGTGTTTGAAAAAGAACAATGATTACAGCAATTTCTCGTTGTCGCTGTTACTAATTACGTTTGTTAAGTGATGATGTCATCGCTCTACTTGGAGTCCAACGGCGCTTTAGCCCTATTCACTATGAAGGGATTTAGCTGATTTTAACCTGCAATAGAGCTGGCTATGAGGCTCTTTTTAAACATCTGATCACAAAGAAATATAACATTTACTCTGGATTTTCTTTTGTAGTGCTTTTCTGGCCTTACTTACGAAAAAAAACAAAAAAAAACATTGAAGGCTTATTTGATATCATTTTACCTGGAGAAATGGTTGAGAAATAGTGTTCGAATTAGGTGTAAAACAGTTTTTGGCCTTTTATCTGTTGTTATTTCAGCAGCAGATTCGGATTAAGTTGTATTTTTGGCTGTGTTTATCAGTTGAACTCTCAAGTAGATAATTTATTGTGTGTGATGTCACACTTAACAAACGTATAGCCAGCATCTTATTCCAGGACACTGGTAACTGGTATCTTTCCGACTTGAAAATTATGACTTGCGCCCTCAGCGCGTTCCAGGTGATTAAACTCGTATCTAAACAACACGGCTAATGCTACAACTGTTAGCTCATACGATGCTAACATTATTCACCTTATTCCGCCCCGCCCACTTTTGCCTCTTTTTGCCTTGTCTCGGCACTTCCGGTGTATTGACACTTCCGGTAAAGCCTGTTCATGTAAACGGAAAATGAAGGAAAATGTGCTAAAATCTGATGTTTAGTTGATTGATTTGTGTAAAATGTCCAATATTTGCACCAATATGTCAACACTGCACCGTTTCTCAGCACGGCCTAAAAACGGCTTTGTTTTCGAGTAGTAACTGATTTTATGTGGACTTTTCCAGTCCCATGTTAATTGATAGGAGAAAAGGGTCGGACACAATTCATGGCGGCGCCCACGCGATATAATAAAAAATATGCGACATAACATTGTGTTGCAAGCTGTAACTTTTGTTGCACTTTAATCATTCGCTGCTCCTCCACTGGGGGCCGCCATTACTGTCTTCATCTTGCATTTGAAAACGTAGAAGTCTTGAGGTCTCCGAGTTTACAAGTTCGAGCGGTGTTCGAAGGCCTTTATCCAAGTCGGAGGTGGGAAATTGACCAGTTACCAGTTGCCTGGAACGCACCATTACTTACAATCGGCTGACAATACTGCCTATTTTCAGTCACAATGGTACTTTCTTGTTATGGCTGCCATAGATAGTTTTTATGTGAGTTTTTATGTTCACAACAACATTTGCTTGGAAGGCTCACAGGTTAACACTTCTGCACCGTCTGAAACACTGTTTACTTAAGTTAAAGAACAGTCAAGCATTTAGTGCATCGCCATGGTGACTGACATTCATATTAGTCAATAGAAACTAAACAAAGGATAGTATGTCTATTTTTTGATTGTTAATTGCCATGGCACTGATCTTAATCGTTTTGTCACTTGAGACCCATGATAGCAGTGTTTCTACCATTGCTACGACAACAACTTAATGATTCACTATTGAGCAGAGCCACCCACATACCTAAACATGGGGATAGTTACAGGGAAGACACGTACGTACATACATGTTGTCATTGACATTCGCAAACAGCCTGTACAAAGACAGAGAGCCAGGGATTAAGAGTGAAATAATATATTATCAGGAGTGTTTCACCCCCCTGTCTGTTTGTTTGTGTCCAGGGGATGCTTATAATAGATTCATAGTGCAGTAACCACAGCCCGGAAATATCCTAATCTTTAAGGAGCTTGAGAAACCAAATAAGCCATTCCTATAGGACCATGGTGTAAGCAGTTTGAGCGAGTCTGCGCTATTTCCGTGTGTCACACCTCTCTGCTGCAGCTGCTTCTTCAAACACAGAACAAAGCGCATGTGAAAACAATCACGGAAACTGCGCTATGTGTCTGAAAACAAAAAGATCCTGCTTCGTTATATATCGAAAAGCCTTCCAACGCGCTCTCTCACGGTATCTATGGTACTGCATCGGTGCAACAAGGAACTAATTCTGTGTGTCTTCTAACACAGAACAAAACAGATGTGAAAACCATCATTGGGACCGCGCAGTGTTCCCCTCAGTTGACTAAAAGATACTGCTTAGTTATGTATCTTACAAGCAAGTATTCTTGGTATAAAACGTCAGAATTCACAACACCTGTGGGCAAACTTGCTCTTTCCAATTAGCACATTGGATAAAACAGAAACAGAGATAATTGTAAAGTGTGAGGCTGAATGTGGCACCACCCATTGCATATTAATAGAGAATTAAAAAAGCACATAAATTTGTGTGAAATGCACGTTTAGCCGGTGATTACATGGGCTTGGAAACTCGCATACCAATGGAATAAGTTAAGAAAAAAGTATCTTCATGTAGTGACATATAAGTGTTGTCCCCTGCAGTATATAACATAACAAGCCTGTAAACAGTTTGAAATGAATCAATAATATATTGTCTAAACATAATTACTTTGAATCTATATTTAACCCATTGTAATTGTTCTCTTTAATCTATTAACCCCCGCCTTAATCGAGCACATTTTCTCCTCACGTTTACTTTTTTCCATCATCACCCTTTTGTCACTTTTTTGTTGCTTTTTCTTTGCTTTTTCGGGTCACTTTTTCATTGCTTTCTTGTCACTTTTTTTGTTGCTCTATTGTTGCATTTTGTCACAATTTTATTGGTCTTTTGTGGCCTTTTTGTCAGTCTTTTGTTGTTTTTTGTAATTTTTCTTGTCACTTTTTACATTCTTTTCTTTTTCTTTTTTTTACGGTCACTTTTTCATTGCTTTTTTTGTTGCGTTTTCATCACATTTTCCCTCCCGAGGTTAAGGATTTTAATGTACATTTATGACAAACAAAACATGACATATTCTTATCACTATTATATTGTCAATTCTTTTGTTTGGGCGGGACAGAGCTGAATTTTGGATCCACACGGGGTCTGCGACTCACTGCACTTTGTGAATATCTCTATCCTCTACCACTTATTTAATACGTTCATATGTATTATAAAAGAAAATGGTTTCCACTGCTGCCTGTGAGTGTAAATAAAATAAACTATAAAACTCTCATAATTCAACTTTTCCGTATGTTTTCATTTGTTTTCATAGATGCCTCTAATGACATTGACAGAGATGGCACGTTCCCCCATCTGCGCTGATGCAGAGTAAGGATATTTTAACAGACAGTACTTTGTCAGAAAAGGCATAAACACCAATTAGAGTGTGCTGGCGGTGAACTGTTGGCTGCCCTTCTGCGACTTCTGTCAGGGTACAGGCATAATTATTGACAAGCCAACTTCATCCCCGTCAGCTCTGTCTGCAGCACTGGTGGCCCCGGAGCCCGGCAGTGCGGCCCCAGGGAGTTCTGGTCACATCTTATCAAGTGGGGCGGAGGCTATCTGCGTAAACAGCCACAGGGACATTTGCATATTGTAATTATGTCCGCATGCAAAGATGGTCTCCTCAATTACATCCCAATGCGAACGTCCAATGACAAAAGAATTAAGGAACCATTGCAGCCCCCCATAAACTTTAATTGTAGCTGGCGTTTCTAAAACAAGCTACTGAGGGCTGGCATCTTAGGCAGAATACGAATGGACACGCTTTACCTTCAAAGCGTTGATCTCTATTGAAATATTTACCCTCTTTACTAAAAAGCTGTGGCATTGAAGAATAATTAGGCTATTTTACTCAAACTGAAGTTGTAGCCTATGCCTGAGAAAAAAAAAAATACACTGCAAAATAAGCAGGTGTATTTTGTAGCACTGTTACTTTTGTACAAAAAAGAGGAAAATACGTTTTTGAATACTTTTTCAATGAGCACTGTACCCGAGTGTAGATTTGAGAGTCATAATCCCAAAACAACAATCAAATCTATTGTGGCAAAGACGCACCATGGGGCCCTGAGCTCCATTACAAAGACTCTTGGCCCCCACTGGGTGACTCACTGACTTAAGTACCATCATTATGTATCATTATTATTATGTATACAAAAGTAAATTCAGCATGTGATATAGACAAAACAGAGTAAATATAAGATACAGCCAAATACTTTCTACGTCTGATATTTTTTTGCCAGAACCGGCAAGAAAAAACCCCCAAGAATAACAAAACAAGAGATGAGATGAGAACTCTGAGAGGGTGGCACTCGGTAACAGTTTAAATCTACCTTGAAGAAATGGTTGAAAGATGGTAAGATTTGTGATCACTGTACAAACCTAGCAACCATAGTATCTTTCTAAAATGTTAAATATTTTGTAAATATCTGATCATAGTTGTTGAGGTGATCATTCTGCCGGTGCTTCTTGTAGATGCCTGTGGGGTGTTTTATGTGTATGTGTTTGCTATGGACTTTAGTGAGAAGGCTCACTGCACACAGTAAACCTGCCGTCTCTCTGCCTCTGCAGACTGCAGATGAAAATGAGCTTGTAGCTTTCTCTGGTCTGTGCAACACATTTTTTGTGCAATATCCCAGACAAATAAAAAAACAAAAACATTTTTTAATAAAGAATAGTTGGCCCGTAGACTTTATTCGATAGAACAGCACTAGATGAAAAAATGTGAAGCGCGGAGAAAAACATTCAGCAAACTGTCGGGACTCAAACCCAAGACGCTGCCTGAAAGGGATATTTCAGGATTTTTGACATAGGGCCTTATTTCCTAGTTATCCAGAGTGTTGTTGATTTCTGGAGATTTTTTTTTTTATTCATGCAGTCCTTACATTTGAAGAGTTTAGTGGTGCTATAGGCTAGTGCCAGGCTAGAGCATATCTATGGTAACTAGTAGCCTGCATTAAAAACAAACTCAAGCAAAGACCACCTGAAGCAAATCCCTTATAACACCGGACAACCGATTTAAATGTCTGTGTTGACTGAATCATTTTCAAAATTTTTGCATTTAAAAGAACTTATATTTGAGCAGCATCAGCTTCCTGGTTGTAAGCTACGCAGCGGCAGAGTGATCTGCTAGGTGACCGGATCTGCAGTAGTTTATTTACCTGCTGCATTACAGCACGTGGAATTCACAAAGGAGCTTTCTACAAATCAGATATGGCAACATTTGGAGGGCTACTCGATCATTTTGAAGAGGTTTTTAATGCAGGCTACTAGTTACCATAGACATGTGCTAGCCTAGCACTAGCCTAGCACCACTAAACTCTTCAAATATAATAATATAAGGACAACCCTCTGGATAACTAGGAAATGTGGCCCTATGTCAAACATCCTGAAATATAGACTAGACTATCGGATGCACCTCTGGACTATTTTTATGATTTCCCAAAACTCGACACTTTAACCACAACAAACATATAAAATATGACCAACTCTTCTACCCGCTGTCAAATGATGTGGAAACCAGGGAAATGGAATCCTCCGTGCAAGCGCATTTTACTTTTAAAAGCTCATGCTACATATTTTATATGAGAAAACGAATATCTCCACCATGCATACAGATGTTGTTCTTTTCGCCATGAGACAGATTTACTGTCAAATCCCATGAAAATGCTGAAGAAAAGTTGCCAAAAACACACAGACAAACAAGTCATGATAAAATAAGAAGTCGGTCGCGAGTGATGCTAGGAAACAGAGGGACGATGCTCAGTGACAGGAAGCTTATAGGATTTCTATTTCGAGACACAGTTATTTTGAAATTGTACAAGGGTCAGTGACAGGAGCAGAAGATTCATATGTCCTTTTGCTCTGTGATTATCTATGGGAGCATACTTATGATTTTGTTCCTTTGTCACTATATATACAGTATATTCATTTTGACAAAGGTGGAGAATTACACTACGATCTGTATTCAAGCAAAGAAGGATCCAGATCAAATCAGGAATAGACTGGATCTAAAAGGGGTGTACAATGGCCTTAAATTGCACAAAGTTATGTCTAAACTGTGTGTAAACCACACCATCTGCAACAAGAAACTAATAGTCGAAAATGGCATGACCCAAATTACCACCTGAAGAAGCCCAAGTACCACCGGTGATACACGTACCACGGTTTGAGAACCCCTGTTATAGGTTAACTAGCTGAGACCCGGCCTTCGGCCGGGCCTCGCTAGTCTCCACATTTGATATTCTGAGATTGTGAGTGATTACAAAGAAATGTCCAACCCGTCACACAGTTCAACTGTAGACCAGTGGTTCCCAACCCATTCCAAAAACTATGGCCACTACAAATGAGTAACAGAATGAAGGCAAAAAACAATTTCAAACAAACTGCAATAGGAGTGTTTGATGCACCCGTGCTCCTTTCTTATAAACTACAACCACAATATGTTCACTAAACTCGGGGAACAGGATTCAAGAGACAGTGGAATAATTATGGATAAATATTAGGGGTTCAGCTCTAACGGTTTGGTTCACGGTGCAGGACCTGTGGTTTGGTGCATCACGGTAGTGCACAATCAAAAAAATAATGAGTAGGTTTTGAACTGAAATAGCCTAATGATCGTTGTTTGACAGTATTTATAACCTGACAATAAAATGGGCAATGCGTTCAAAGCTGCTTTAGAATCAAATGTACCTCTGGGCTCACAATACGTGAAAGCAAAATAGAAAACAAAAGGTCCAGCAGCAAAGTAAAAAAAAAAGAAAAAAACTACGCAGTGCAGGCCATGCGCTCGTTAAGTGGTAGTTTCATTTTCGCTTTTACTCACACGGAGGATAAATCAGTCTGAGCAGCGCGTTTGATTAGAGGCTCGTGTTAGAGCAGGTTTTGGGCACGCACGCACACACATACACACACGCCCACACACGCACACATCGCCCTGTTTGGATGCGCGCACACGCACGGCAGTCAGATCTCGTGCACTCGCTTTTTTGTGACAGCGGGTTGTCCTCGGACAGCAGCACCACCAACCACGCACACACTCAGTACTGTCGCCAGGCTTCCTGGTCTTCCCAAACGGTCTCCCATCCCAGTCCTAACCAGGCACTTCCCTGCTTAGCATCAAAGTCGGTATGGGAAATAAACATGGCGGCGCCCAGGCGACGGCCATTGAGATAGCGTTTTCTATAATAGATATGATCCATATAGTATTGTTTGCTTAACAATAACCAAAGTAGAGTCACTTTTCTCGTTTGCTACTTCTGTTTTGTTGGTAAATCTTTCTTCTGAGGCCATGCATTTTCAATACTAGATACTTACTACACTAGACATGTGATGGCAAGGTCTGAAACACTGTTGAAAACGAGGCTCATATTGCACCGGCAGATCCCCTCTCATTGATCATCACTATTGCCATGTGGTTATATGAGTCTACACTGCATTCATGACTGACTTGTTTCGAGCTAAATGACTTTTGCCTGAAACAACACTGGCATCTGTTACTGTTTCAAACATTTATGACAAATTTCACAGATCAAATTGGGAAACACTGGACTCATGACCCTTATATGACGAGATTGTATTGTCTCCTCTCTATAGTTCATTCATCTTAATCCGACCAAACTCATTCTATCCTGTGCCATGTTGTTTTTTGCGACGACATGAGGTCACGATGGAGATTCATTACCAACAGGCTCCACATGACTGTAATCCCATTTTGAAAAAACTCACACTTTTCTAATTGTTACTCAAGACAGAGATTCAAACCCACACAGACTAGGCTGTAATGCATACGACTCAGTGCACACAAATAATGGACCGCACGGCGTTCAATTTGACACACTTCACAGAAACCCTGCACGAAGACGATTTAGGAAGAACTTTCAGTCAAACACCAGTCTTCGGGTATTAGCGAAATTCAGGTCGCGAAGCCAGACAAAGCTAAGACCTACAAAAAAGATTGCAAGTTTTTGTCATTTTTTGTGGCTTTTTTGTTGCTTTTTCATCACATTTTTTCATTGCTTTGTTGTCATGTTTTCGTCACGTTTTTGTCACGTTTTTGTCACTTTCTTGTAGTATCTAAACCAGACCCAGTGCTGGCCCTTCTGGGGCCCTAAGCAAAAATCCACACGGGGGCCCTACAGTAGCGTCCCATGGCTATTCGACAAAGAGAGAATCCATTTATGGTCAAAACAGTTCCACTGTTCCAGGGCAGAAGCAGAACATACAGACCTCAATTCAGGCCCTGCCCCCTGTGTGAGGACCACTAACCACTAAACCACTGTGAGACTGGGATTTAGGACTACTAATAGACTACTAGTCTATTTCCCTTTTTAAAATAGTAAATGGCAAATGGTCCCATTCTCTCACCTCTGGTCCCTGACCCACAGATTGGGAACCGCTGATTTAAAACTAACTGAAACCTGCTCCTAACGGTTGTTTCTGTCTTAGCGCTGAGAATTTGCCTGTGAGTCACCCAACCCGTTTTAGACTGTGCACATTCAGAGAACCAGAGTTACTGTAAGTTACTGTGCTCATGAGAACCATGTGGATTCAACTCAACAAAAAGGCCAAGAACGGCTTTACTCTCATCTACTCGTCAAACTACTGTCCTGATACTCCAGACTCACCAGACACAATAAGAAGAGAGTTTAAATGAGAGTGAGGCCCAGAGTTGCAGCCCAGAGTCCGTGCAGAGAAAACATGAGAGCTGCACCCGGACACGGGTGACATGATGCAGCCGCGGAGGAGCCGCGCATGAGGCGAAGCACCGGGAGACAGACGGCCGAGCGGGACACGAGCGGAGAAGCACTCGCGCTTTGGAAGAGACAAGGGGAAGGCGGTCGGTCTCTCCTGCTCATTCACTTGCAGACTGCTCCGTGTTGGTGTGTATGTGGCGAAGTAGGCGGAGAGTGAGTGCGCGCTGGAAGAGCCTGTCCCCGTAACAACGCGTTGATTAATCCGTGAAACAACACCGTAGTTTTACTGAGATGCGGGGCCCTTGCGGCTGCGGGGGCCCTACGCACCTTGCGTAGTTTGCATATAGGAAGAACCGGCTCTGATCTAAACAGCCAATAAGAGCTGTGGAGAGCTCCAGTCAACTGCCATCCCTGAAAAAGCAAAAGACTTTAAAGGGACTATACAGAGCTTAAAAATGTTAAAACAAAGTATTTTCCTCCCCCTACATGTTCCAGCAATGTCCTAATATGTAGAATGAGCCCAGACCTGTTCACCACAACTGCCTCTAAAATCCTGCACTGTCACTCAAAAAGTTTCAGGGCTGAAGTGCCGTCATGCATGAGCTTAATAAAGAAACTACAGTTACGCGTTAGACCTGAGGTAGCAGGTGTATAAAAATGACACACTTGCATCTAGTCTCTTTAATTCCCCGTGCATTTCATAATTTTACGTGCATATTTGATATAAAACCATAAAACCACATGACAAAGTTTACAATCATTAGCCAAAAAGATAAAGACTGAAATGCGTGTAAATAACGACCCATGCTCATGATGTACAACATGTGTGGCATTATACAGATGACAGCCTGGATAGAAGAGGCATTAATCCTGTCAGGGAAGAAATGTCAATAGAGAAATAGGGCACTGGGGCAGTAAATACTCACAGGGGTGGACTTTTGTGTTGGCGGTGATCCAACAATCTTTATTACAGAGACCTGTACGTGTGTTCACCGCCCCCCAAAACACTTCGATATTGTTTTTGTGCAACCTCTGTTTCTGTTATTGACTTTCTTTTGCGTTCATTGTAATAGCCGTCTAGTTTCCCAGCTTAACTCATTTTCTTAGCACAAATGTTTGTAGTTCTAGTCACCTTTCTCTGGCATTGTTAGCAAATACCAATCATAATTGTTTGTACATGTCCACAATGTTTTGTTCTCTAATAAGTAAATCATCATCATATCAACAATTTCTTTAACTCAGAAACATGTGACCTGTATAAACCAATCAAACGGCAGCATGGAAACTGATCAGGCACAATGCTAGACTTTTGTATACAGATCCCAGTGTGAGCCTGAGTAGGAATGATAGCAATTCTGGTCTTTCTCAGTTGCTGTAGTTTGAAATATGACTTTTGAGTGTTGGCTGCCAGGTCAGGTGTGGTTGCTGCAAAGCTGATTTTCACAAGAATACTTTACACCTCCATGAGCTTTGTGCACATATTTCACAATTGCAAAACCTCTTGACACATCACCGGCAGCACTGGATGGAGGCAGATTCAACTCAGCAGCCCACATGCCCACTTGCATGTGCATGAGATATTAATAAAACAGGAACCCACCATGAAACAGTAACCGCAAACCTGTATGACTTAACCATATTTGAGCGATTCACAGAGTGTGGGGGAATGCAATATTGTAGAATTAGCGAATGCGGCAGCACAATGCTAAACCTGTTTTCCATAAGCACATGATAATGATTTGCAGAATATGTATTTTTTATATTGTCCCACATCTCTGAGTCTTGGAGTTTTTTTTTTTCAAATAGATGTGTTGACCAGCTCCAAAACCAAGATACATTTTGAAAGAAAGACACACAGCACTGGATCAAACGGAGGAAGGTGATTCGCTACGGTCACCTATCACACCAAACGAAAGGAAAAGAAACAGAAAAGCCAGAAGAATGTTCAATTATGTGCATCCTGACATACCAGCATCATGGCTAATGAGGGAATTAAACGTTCAGAGGGCCCACACTGGGGCTGATGCCACACAGTGTGACAACCCTAATCACAAACCTGTCAGGGCTGTTTGTAATGGAAATGCTTATTTAGCTGTCTCTTATCTGACGCGTAATTATTATTATTTTTTATCTAAAGTTAATTTCACCAAATCATTATGAAACATAGCGTACAGAGCTACCGCGGTGAAGAAGGACTGACAGACTGACAAACGACGCATCATATATTGTGTCCGTGAAACGAAGCTGTAGCATAATTAAACGCCCATAGTGTGGTCAGAGCCTATTATAAAGGACTTAAATACTGAGCACATGCAGTGACTTTACCGGCGGCTATGGGAGCTTTATCAGGTGGCCACTGTCCTTTAAGCTGCGCCATAAGTAATTAGTTCACAACCTTTTTGATTGAGGTGGCATTATCAGAAATGTGTTCTTTATTTTTCCCGCCGCTGGTTAATTAGTAAATTTGATAAATTGGCTGCGAGATTGAATTGCAGTCCAAAGCTATCAAGTTCGAAGCAAATTAAGCCTGAAAAATGAGGACATCAGAGAGCACGAGGCGGGATTGAGGAGAGAGTGTTTAAGTTGGTTCTTCTTTTTTTTTTTGAAGAAGAAGAAAATGTGGTTTTAATTCGAAATCCGACATTACACGGCGTCAACAGATTAAGGCGGCGGGAAAATCAGACGTGGTTTTGGTAAATAAAGCTTCTGTGAGGAAATGTAAATTCACTTTCAGCGTGTGCATGATCGTTCCTGCGGTTTGAAACCCCTACCGCGCCGAGTTAATAATAATTTCTGCTTTTTCATTATTCTGCGTTTTAGCTGTCAGCGATGGCCTTTCTGTAGAGCTGAGTTATTTCCTCTAGCTGATTCTAAAGCCTTTAGAGATCTCACTTCAAACCAAAAGACTGTACTTTAGTGTAAAAAATTGTGAAACCCTATTGCATTTGGGTTTGTGTTTGTTTTTTTCCTAAGGTCAAAGCAATTATTTTGTTTCAGCCTTTCATTTTTCTCACTACAGTAAAACATGCCCGACGATATGCATTTATTTACTTTTCAAATTGGCACTGCTTTTAACAATGGATGTCACGCTGGCATACTCCTCTGTATGTGGCACACAAACACTGGCACAAAAACTAAACTGGTCTGTGACTAGAATACAATATGTAGAAGCAAAATCACAGCGATTTGACACAACGTTAGAACTGACCGGCAATTACACACCAAAAACTCACCGTTTATTTCACTGCATTGCATAAACATTTGGCACAAATCTTATTATTTAGGTTGTGCATTATCTTTTGCAAACAAAATAACAAAATATAGTTCTGAAATGCTTCTAATTGTATTTCAATCTTCCCTCAAATGTTGTTTAAAATGTGCACTTTGTGTGTCATGCAGCTGATAATCTAATGCGTTAAAGCCGTACTAAGTAACTTGTTTACCTTAATAAATCCTTTCTGTAGTCTCTCTGGGGGCAATACAATTGTTAACGGGATGATTGGGGGGTCTTTCATCTCCCCTTGGTGTATCTGACCAGAAAACCACAATTGCAACTTTGCTGCCTCCGGGTCGGAGGCCTAAATACACAGTAATAGAATCATGAAGAACAAGCTGACGGGCAAAGCTAACTGTGGACTAGCGCCACTTCAGCAGTATTTACAGTCAAGTTTGAGTGAAAAAAATATCTCCATTGTGTAATTGGATGTACAATATCCCTCTCTCCCTTTGTCTTTTCTGTCAGTGTAGTATTTACTCTGACGGACAATTAATGAGTAAAAAAATGCAACATGCTACGACACCTGCAGTGGCGTTTATGGCCACTAGGGGCATGAGTGACAAAGTACTGCTTTAAGGCTGCTGCACATATGGCACTGTTCTCTCCACAGCGTCATGGGTTCAAGTCCCAGCTCTGACAATTTGCAGGACGTCGCTCCCTGCTATTCATCCACTTGAGCTGCCCTGTTGAAAAAAAAAGCCTACGGGCCAGAAAGTCCTTCAAAAGAAAATGTGAGCGGAGTCTGGATTTGAAAACTTAAATTGCTAAACTAATCACATTCGCAATACTTGTACGTGAAAAAATAAAAGTAATTACATAATTCCCTAAATCGTGCAGCCCTTGTTTGGGAAAGTGTTTGTGGCATGCTATGAATACCCTTATGTATATCTTTTTGTCTTCCTGCGCCATGCTTTGAATGTGACTCCACAAATCAAAGCTATAAAGCATGCAGCCGCCGCAGTGAATGTGACTGGAATCGATTCAAAGCCCACATTTCTATAATTTACACCGTCCACTAACACCGGCCCTGTAATCTCAGCCAGACGGACAACCTGCTCTGCGCCATTATTGCATTTTAATACAGCGCTGCCTATGCCAGTGGCCCATAGTGCTACATCCAGCACAGGGCCCCGATGCGCTGCCAGGACCACTTATAACATCCCTGCCTCACGCTCGGCTCCTCCTCTCCCGCTCTCTCCTCTCCCTATGAGCCAATGCAAATTACAGTAACAGCTTGGACGTGAGTAAAATCTCAAGTGGTGCGAGCTGGACTGGTGGTGAGGCATGTGGGCAGATGGAGGCTCAGAAGCTGCCAGGCCTCTGTAGGAGCTCCTCTCTGTGTCCAGCCGGAGACAATGAAGGAACTGTGGGTCTGCTGCCCCAAGTGCTGTGCCCATTCCCAAGTGTTGCATTAGTTAAAACGAAAGGCTTCCTGTAATGAGTGTGAAGCACACCTGGCTGGAATGTGTGTGGAAATGTTCATTCATTTGCATTGCTTAGCTGGGAGAGGTTTTTTGGGAAGCCATTATTTGAGCTAGGTTAGGGCCTGTTTACAAAACTGTATTGCTTGCCAAAAATACAATCATTGTGTTCTGGACTGGTCTCTGTTTACCCGGGACTGACATTTGTAAGCGCCAACTTTTTCAATATTTCAGAGTGTTTTGCTTCTTGAATCTTCTTTTTTTTTTAGACAGGACTGCACAGGGTGAAAGGGGGTTAAAAAGCAAAGAGAAACACTCAGCAAACTGTCAGAATTGCTATTCTAACCCATAACGCTCATGTCAGAACATTGTCTGGCATACATGTGCAGCAGCCTTACCAACTAGGCCATCGAGGCACGGGCTTCCGGTATCTACATTAAAAGAGCCATGTTAAACAGCCTGTGAGTATGTGACCGGGCAAACATTTTTTACATTGCCTACTGACGTATTGAGAGGTACGCTTTGTCCTTTTCATCGCTTTTGTATAATTTCTCTGGTTTCTTCATCATTAACATCTTATACGATGACGTTTAGTGGCCACTGGATGTGTATTCGACCTAGGGCTGGGCGTTAAAAATCTAATCGTGATCTGATCTCCATGATGATCTGCTTATTTGGTAACATCGAAACACATTCCCCCACTCACTGCTTCTACTGTCAGGATTAAACCAGAGCTAAACCAGGAGACTAGGTTTAAACTAAGTCTAAACCAGGTCTAAAATCGCACAATATCACAGACTGAATCTGGATTAATACAGGACTAAACCAAGACGTAAACCAGACTAAAGCACAGCCTGGCATCAAGGTCTAAACCAGGATCAAACTAAAAAAGACAAAACCAGGGACAGAACGAAATTAAGATTACCCTAGACTAGACCAGGTCTAAACCCAAGGTCTCAATCAGAAATAAACCCACCAACCAACTGGTCTAAACCTGTACAATATCACAGATTGAACCAGAACTGAACCAGGACTTAACCAGGATTAAACCATGAGAGAAGCATGTCAAAACTCGGACTAAAACAGGTCTAAACCAATACTAAACCTGGACAACACCAGGTCTAAACCATAGACCGTTAAAAAGAATAGACGTCTCCTGCTCACTCCTCCCCGTTTGCCACAAATACTACACTCAAGGGGGAGATCGTGGCAGGTTTACAGACTCCGCCTCCCCAGCTCTGACGAATCACGTGCCTAAAAAGGGCGTAAGGGCGGGATCTTCACTTTAGACTCGGCCTATGTTTATTTGTATCTAAAGGTTTGTAAATTCATTAATGATTTAATTAATTAGTTGACAACAGCTGAAAACATCTGGATCGTTCATAATGGTTTAATGGTATAATCTGCGATGATTGATGGCTAATGCAAATGGATATAGGAAAAATACATTGAGGCAGGCTAAGGGACACTGAAAAACCTCCCAGACTAGCCGACTTACTAACTGTCCGCATACGTTAGGATCGAACGCCACTTCTCCTTTTTATTTCTATGGTGCAACTGGAACAACAGTAGTTTAAAGTAGGAAAGAAAGAGATGTTGATGCTTTTTCAGGTGTAATGCACTGCATACAGTGGCAGTTGTTGGAATAACAGGTGAAACACATTTGTCGATGCATTTCATACGCTGATTATTACTATGTGTGTGATGTGTAAACAAACCTTTATTTTGAACATGCCTGCATAGGGCATAAAGCCAGTCTCTTACTTTGTTCCTATATGAGCATTCATTCTTTGAACCTGTGCATATATACAATATTTATATAGCATTGAGGCATAATTAATGTGAGCTTTTGTTGTGGCGCTACAGAGAATAATCACATATTTTTTCATGATGCACCCTTATGACTGAGGCAGCTTCTTTGTTCTTCCTCTTGATTTCCAACGTCAGTGCCTCGTGTCTGCTGCTGTCAGGAAACTGACGTGAGAGTTTAGCGGTAATTTGCCATGCCCTGCTGACTTTTGCATCAGTAGAGGGAATAATGAATGAACTTTGTGCACAGGAATGTTAACTTGCTACGGAGATTTGCCCACCTGACTACAGTTGAAAAATCCTCCAGATGTGTTGTTAGTTTGAGTGAAAGAGCTCCAGGCTTTCAACTCGCATGACAACTCGGATCAGATGCTGTGCGGCTTGTTGCTCAGGGAGAGACTAGAGACACTGATTGAGCTATTCTTAGTCATTGATAGGAATGAATTGTTAAAAAGCGTCTGTGCTGCGCCGTTACCAGCGAGGCGGCTTACGTAAGCGGACCGCACCTGCACATGTCGTTGGGCCTGATATTTGCAATCATGTGATGTTGCAGATAAAGAGACAAACAGATGCGCTGCGGAAGACTTCACCTCCTATATAGGTTGTTTTCAGATTCAATTCAATAGCGTGTCATCTAAAACCCAGCATGTGGAGGATTTCTGAATGTGATCATTCCAGATGGGGTGCGAGAGTCAGTCTTGCATATTGATGACGTGCACCTAAAAGAAAAGCCACAACATTTGCTGGACCAGACCATTTATGTTTGTGACATTTTGAACTCAAATCTGGTTGCTAAAAATAGGGATTTTGTCTTTCCTGAATGTTATTCATTATAATTAGAAAGAATTGAATTGTACTGGATTTAATGTGATGTTTCAGATTTTGGTCTATATTTGATCCTTCTTTCTTTGGTTCTGATTTGATCTTGATCACGGCCTTGTGGTATTTGGAAGGCCAAATATTTTATAAGGTGTGCAAAGTTTGAGAAGCTAAAATAATTTTCTCACAATAGAGTTGGAAAAAAAAAAGCTCTATTCAGTCACACAAGAAACATTCCTGTCAGTTCAGAGAAAAACCTTGATGAGATTAATTTCCCAAGTTTGTAGACACACACATAAGAGACCTATAAATTGCTGCGCTATTATAAATCCTCTGTTTGGATATTTCTTTGGAAAAATGTGTCACCGCAATCTGAATTTTCCACATCACTGTATTGAGACCGTGAACCCAACCCATACACTGTTATAGAATCACCAGAACGAGCACAAAGAAAAATCAAACAAATGAATGTAAAGTGAGTCAGCAGCAGCTTTAAGATGGGCTTGTTTAAGTGAGTCAGTCTCCTGTGTGTTTGCCAACCTTGAGAGCATTCACACTCACAAAAAAGAGATTTGACTGAGAGAGAAAGACAGAGAGCGGCGTGACTGAGCGGAGCACGATAGTCCCCTGCAGCTAAGCATCTTTTGTACCAACTCTGTACTGACACTGCTTGCGCAAACGCAGGTGTTTTTGAATTCACCATATTTTTCTCTGCTAAAGCTATAAGCAAAGGCACAAAGCCCTTGTTATTCTGGGATATAGCAGAGACAGAGTATGAGGCTCAATGAGTGTGTCTGATTATAGCGATGCAGCGAGCAAACCAGATTCTGCCTCATACAGACTGGGGTTTCTATAAAAGTAAGATGCACTACACGGAATGTATTGCAGATTGTTCGACAATAGCTCTGCAAACCATGGGTATGATGGAAATTTTAATGTTTGAGGAAATACATTGCTCAGAGGGTAACAAAGAGATGGTTTGGGCGACTACAAATTGGAAATGTACTGTATTTTACGGACTATAAGTCGCACTTTTTTTCATAGTTTGTCTGGGGGTGCAACTTATACTCAGGTGCGACTTATATATCAAAATATACAATTCCACATTTGTTATTTTCACACTGACAGTCACTAGAGGGCACTGGAGGCTTGTGTACCAGCATCTGCTACTCCAGTATCTGCTACTCCTGTACCACTGAAAATAAAAAAATAAAAAAAATAGAGCAGCTGAGAGAGTTTGGAGTAAGTGAGAAACTTGTGAGGGATTTGCGAAAAGCTCTTTAAAAAAAAAACTAACCGCGGGCTAAAAGCTACATGGCCACAGCTAGTGGAACGAGTTCGCAAATGAGAGCTTGAACAACGTGCTGCCAGGAGAGGCTTGTCAATGGTGCAGTTATGCCTCCATGCTCAGGCTGGTGCGACTTATACCATTATGTTGTTTTCTTCTTCATTATGCATTTTTTTGGCTTGTGCGACTTATACTCCGGAGCGACTTATAGTCTGGAAAATATGGTAGCAATAACCCTAAACTTTTATACATCAAACCTGCAAGAAAGCAGCCAAGAAAAAGAATACGGTAGAATAAGGTGCAAAACTCACAGATAAAATGATGCAAGACAAAATCTATGCTCGCTACCAAACTTACCTGTGCCAGCGTAAACTCAAAATCAGAGCTACACACTGTTAGCCTGACATTTCCACACAGAGTGAGACAATCTTTCACTGTTTCCACTGAAGGTCAGGCAGAGAAATGCGATGTATCTGTCCGTTTCACACCCCCATTGCACCCCAGGGAGCTTCTTTATGGCTGCTTTTTGTTACCACCAACGCCCACCAGATGTGTTGGTGGGCGTGGGTGCTAACATCACCGTGACATCATCACTGGAGGGTGCCCCAGATGTGGTCACGGCACTCTCCGCACAGCTCTATTTTCTGTTTGTTTGTTCAGGCAGATCTCAGTCAGATCAATATAGAATCGGACTCCTGTGATACATATAACGCAAGGGTCAACTGCGCTATAGTTAACTACAAAATGGCCAGTCCTGTGTTAGAAATTCTGTTAAATATGATGTCACCTGACTCTGGTATACTGCTTCTTCCAGGAACCGTAAACCCACAGCCTCAGATTTCTCTAGAAGAGCAGCAGACCACAGCGCATGGGGCAGGGGAGGGCTGTGCATATGCATGGTGCCATCTCTGGAATATTGAACACACAAGGGTAATAGCTTGACCTCCTCATCATTCTCCCCCAGACCCTGATTAAACTGGTATTCGCTACCTACTTAGAGCGCATTTGAGGTGTAGCGCGGCCATTCTCAGTGCTTTAAGATGAACTGATAGAGAAACCTGTTGAAAGACCTCTTATTAGCCTTAAAACGATTAAACTCCAGAGATATTACAGACTGAAAAAGACAGACCAAAAACAAGCACGTTTGCCCTTGAGGGTGTGAAATAATTAGCGGTGGAATCAAAACTTACATTTTACTGGCTGCAGTTTGAAAGACTGAAATTACTTGATTTATATATTCAAGGAGCCTCGTTCTGAATCAAACCAAATGCATGCGTTTAACAGTTCATTCTTCTGTCAACTGTTAATACTCCTTGTTAATACTCCTATATCAAAACATACACTGTGATCTGAATCTTTAAAACACGAATCTCTAATTTAGTCAACTGCAAGAGTGAACGTTCAGCATCAGGACCTTACAGAACGCCACGGTAGAAAATTACTATTTATGTAAAAAACAACCATCTCTCTCTCTCATAAATAGTATAACTCCAACTAACACACAACATATTCTGCAAAGTTAGAAAATGCCTCTTTTACTTTGTAAATGTGCCTCTCGAAAGCTCATAAACCGATTATAAGCTACAGCAGTCAAGCTTCCTTTAAATGTTTACGACCAAAGAGAGAGCAAAGTAACCAAAAAAACAAGCTAGCCAGCGGCAGAGTAGTGACCCAGAATAAGTGTCCTCTTTGGTCTTAAATGAGTGAGTTTGGCTGCAGACTCTGGACTTGTCATGTTGTTCTGCTTGTTTCTTGCCAACTGCTATTTCAATCTTCAGCAGGTAGGGTCACCATATACAAATGAGACTAACACGAAGAATACAGATTCACAAAGAACAATCATCTGTCTTGGGTTGCTTCTCTAATCCGGGCATCGTGTATTTATTATATCTTCAGGCCCCAAAGATGATTTTAAAAATATTCATCATCACAAATGTATATATTTTCGATTCATAAAAAAAAGACTTGATGAACAGACCCATTTTAAGTTCATATAATGGTAGAGTTAGACAAGGAAAAAAACTCACTGATCGATGGTTTACACAATACAGAAATCAGCATTTAACAAAGAGGCCTCAGCGTTGTGAGATTGAGATTGTGAAGCTACCACATATAACAGAACAAGACTGTAGATAGCGCACTCACAGAGAACTTGTTGTAAAGTAAAGAGTAACACTGCAGTGAAAATGAAATGGATTTACGATTTACAACAGAAGAGACGAGGTGGTGTTGGCTGAAGGGGACGATTGTTCTTAAGTTTCTTGTCTCAAGAATTGCATTGTGTGGATGATGCGTGTGATGATCTTTTGTCATGATTGTTGTACACTGTTTCATTGTATTTTCTTGATCTGCGAGGGACCACAGATGGAAAGTATCCAGGCTAATTCTGGCATATTTACATTTATATGTTCATTTGGATTGTCCCTTTAAAATAATGCATTTATTCTCCAGACCTCACGTGACTAAAGCAGAATTACTGTCATTGACCGGACTCTTACTGTCCTAACTTTTCTCCTTGTCACCTGTTGGTCGGCTCGTGGTGGAACAGAGGAGCGGAGTAAAACTCATAATAACGTCAGTAGATTATGGATAACATACCCAACTCGGGTGCTATGATGCCAAGCTGCGGAGAGGCCGTGACAATGGAGACAGGTAAACAGCGTTTTGAAATCACACTGGAACCTTATTTGGCAAATGTTCGTTTACAGAACCCCAAAATACCCGTTTTGTATGCTGGATTCATAGGCGCCGATTTATGTTCATTCCAGTGGGTGCCCAGTCCAAAAAGAGATAAGAACGAAAACAATACAGGGTCAGAATCTAATTCACAAACTTGTGCGTATGAGCCGGGCGCTCTCCTCATAGACCTAAACCTGCAGGGCAGTGTGCTGCTGCTGCACCTACATTAACGTAATGGACCGCCTCACACTCGCATGTTCACAGGAAAGGAAGTGACAGCTCGTGATTTACAGGTTATATCAATTGAATCATTTTGTATGTAGGCTTGTATGTTGACTTTGTGTGGACCAGGGCCTCACTTTTGGTTCTAGCAGTCTGTTCATGCCACACTGTTCTGTCCAATAAAGCCAATAAAAAAAAAAGCCATAACATCAGCCTCTAATGTGTGCATACATTTTGCCACTATTGAGTTCACTGTACGGTATACAGTACTATGTGTAAACTCAAATTTCCCCACCTGCATATCGTGTGGGAGAAAATATGCAAAGTTATGCAGGGCGAGCGTCTGTTGCGGCGGCTGCCTGTTTGCTGCATGACAAAGGGGAGGGAAGTACACTGAGGGGAACAGCAGTTGCGTTCAGACCGCAAACACAAACCGGCTAATTAGCGCGGCCCTGCCATTGCCTTTGAACCGGCTGAGGACAACCGGGAGCCATTGCATTTCTCTGTTCTCAGCAAAGGGCGCGTCTCACCCCGACCGCAGGACTGGCAGGGGCTCCGACCACCAAGGGTCAAAAAGCACGGAAAGGCAAAGTACCCCCAACCGCCGCTACCGCACCTCAGGGGAAAAGCAGTAACTTTTTCTTCCACACACTACCTTCAGCAAAACGCACCAACTGGCAGTTTGCTGGCTCAGATTCTGTACTTAAGTGTGGGGAGGTGACATTTTGAGGATGCACGCGTCTCCTTCAGGTACACTAGACAGATGTTGAGGGGATACAGCTTGCACTTCACAGTTATTCTCGGCTGGCTGCCCTCTGAAGGCGCAATGCAGATTGTTACCTCTATCCTCTTGTGTATAGAGGTAATTAATAGTTTGATGGGATACGATATACAAATGAAACAAGAAGCTGAATTTATGTAGCGCCGCTGTGTTTAGGACATGGTTTTATGGCCCATTTTACGTTCGCTAGAAACACTGACAATTCTATTACAACTCCAGATAGGCTGTTTTTGTGCTACACTGGGGAGACGTAATTTCATTCCTTGGCCTGGTTAATCACAGCATTGAAGATACTTGGCGAAGTTAAAATGGGCTTTTACATAATTAATAAGAGATAAATTTAGTGTTTTCAGTGTACTTGGGATTTGTATTTTTTTATACTCGTATTTATGGCATTGATTGAGTGACTTCGTCCAAAGATTTATTGTGGCAGTTAGAATCTAATAATCTTTCATTCTAATGGCAGATGGTTAGAGCAGAAGGAACGAACATTTTCAATGATGATGTTGGTGAAAGGTATTTGCTGCTATACTCAAAAAGTTGCATGGATTTCACAACACCTTGATTGAGTATTTAAAGTGGAGATGTCTGGCTATGTGCAGAAGTGGGAAGAGTAGGCACAATATTTCCTCAAGTAAGAGTAATGTTACACTTTAAAGAGTAATGTTGCTTCTGAATCATATACAATCATCACTAATCATATACAATTCATTCAAATGGAAGTAAAAAGTAAAGTAGAAAACAAAATTGTGACTCAAATGAATCCAAAAAGCATATGGTGATAATCACTTGTGTATCTGTCTGAGCGAAAACTCTGATTTACGTTTCTTTGCCGGAATAGGGACAGAAAAAACTTTAAAAGTACATGCCATAGAAGAGGGTCTGCAACCTTCAACATCAAAAGAGACACTTCAGCCCGTTTCAAACCAGAAGAATGTCTCTAAGAGCCGTGTTTATGCTCACAAAAAACAAAGCATACATCTTCTTTTCTTTGATAGTATGATGAGAAATAAATAAATAAAGTTAAGACAAGTTGAATGTAAAAAATATTGAAAATGTATTAAAGGGAAATATCGGGGTATACTTTTTCAGAGATCAAACGAGTTGTACCATAGGCTTTAAAGATGTGGCCCTGGAGAGAGTGGTTGCCTGACATAAAATATATAATCAAAATAGATAAAGAAGTCATTCTTAAGACAAAATACAAGAAAAATAATTCAAGGCCATAAGCGCCACTGCAGGTGTCATAGCATGTTACGCTTTTTACTCATTAATTGTCCGTGAGAGTAAATACTACGCTGACAGAAATGACAAAGGGAGAGAGGGATATTGTACATCCAGTTACACAATGGAGATACTTTTTTTTTCACTCACTTGGCTGTAAATACAGTTTAAGTGGCGCTAGCCCACAGTTTACTTTGCCCGTTCGCCTGTTAGCTTTTTCGTCGTGATTCAATTAGGGTGTTTTGGGGCCTCCAGGTCGGAGCAGGGAAAGTTGCAAGTGTGGTTTTCTGGCCAGAGACACCAGGGGGAGATGAAAGACCCCCCAATCATCCCATCAACACTTGTATTACCTCCAGAGGGACTACGAAAAGGATTTATTAAGATAAACAAGTTACTAGTACTGCTTTAAGACAAAATTAGAACTAAGTAAGTCATTCCGTGAGAGTAAAAACTACGCTGACAGAAATGACAAAGGGAGAGAGGGATATTGTACATTGTGCCACAACCCAATTACACAATGGAGATGCAGTTAGCTGCAGTTAGCTTTGCCCGTGAGCTTCTTCTTTGTGGTTCCATTAGTGTGTATTGGGGCCTTTGACCCGGAGCAGGGAAAGTTGCAAGTGTGGTTTTCTGGCCAGAGACACCAGGGGGAGATGAAAGAGACCCCAAATCATCCCATCAAACCTTGTATTACCTCCAGAGGGATTTATTAAGGTAAACAAGTTACTTAGTTATTCTTTAAATAGCTTGAACTTAAAAGCAGTTAAGCATTAACACAATAATCAAATCATTAAAATATGGTGACTCACTATGCAAATTCATCGATTTTCATGTGCAACAGTGTTTTAGTATGGGGAGGAGATATTTCTGAATAAAATACTAATATTCAAAATGTCTGCAGGCCTGGAAAAGACAGGGATGGATATGCATTTGAAGCAAAAAAAAAAAGGTTTGATAATGTATTATTTTGCTGCTTTCACGCACAGGCGACATGACTGAAAAGTTTGTAATGTTAAGGTGTAGATGAAAGTGCAATGACACGTCGTGTGTCATGTTCAGTGCACTAGATCGGCCGGTAACCAGGGAACAGTATTGGCACTCTGCAGTCACCCGTGCATATCTTCCCTGACGGAAGCTATAAAAAATGTCCCTGTCAGGATATTTACATACGGCACACAGCTCCTATACGTGTTCCAGCGCTTCAATCACTGTCAATCGCACTTTGAGGTGATACATTTTCAGGACTATGCGCTGCAGGCAAAAAATAGTAACGTATTGCACTCTGTAGTTGAAGTTAAAAGTTTGCTAATGTTCCTCTTTTTGGAGTATTTTGTAAACACATACATTCATTTTAGCCTCACTGTCTTAATCCCGGTTTGTGCTGAAATGTCTCCAGGCTTATTACGCTGATCCATCTGCTTCTGTAATAATGTAAAACACAGACAAAGGCAAAAACAAAAGGAATGTATTTGCAAATTTGACCTAGTTCTGCCTCACACCTGTATAGCTTTCACCACCGTCTCTCTAGCAAAATCCCCACCGGTGCTCCATATCTGAAATGTGCTGATGCACCACAGTTAACGTAATACTTCCAGAGTAGTTATTGCTGAGCTGAGTTTGAGGTGAAAGCTGCGGTCGCTTGCAAGCCAATAGAAAAGCGTACCTGATATCAAGCCCTGGGGTGCATTGTGGGGTTTGGCATCACCCTCCTGGTCAGCGTGTGTCAACAAAGAGCGCAAGTACAGGAGTCTTTTACCAGGGAAACACCACCTAGAAAAGAAACATATAGAGTTAGTTTGAATGTAAACTTCAACCATTTACTTCGTCAAGAGTGTTTTCCCAAAACAATTTGTAGATATCTTCTTCCGCGAGAAGCACCGTATTACCATTAACTACAGAACTGTAGCATACAAACAGTGCACTCAAAATGTACTTTTGTATGATTCAATTGGCTTCAACAACTGTTTCCGAGGCCTCAACAATTGTCAAGTATATGTCATTATGAACACAAAAGAAGAAATTGTTAAAACATCAATCCTGCTCTCTGTTCTCTGATTTCACTTTGAAATATTTTACATAAAAAAGAAAAGAAACTGTAGTGGATTTCAAGCTGCTTGGACACATTTTGTGATGTTCATTATCTATTCCTCGACAGCACTCTGGCGAAGAAAAGAAAACATAACTCAACACACAAGAGGCGCAGTCATACATTCATAATCTCATTGACTGAGCTTGCTTCCCTTTTCCACTTGGCAGCTTTGGGTGCGATATGAACGCTCATCTGATTACGAAGCCAACAGGAAGGCAACATAAACAGCGGGAGCGGCACCAGCACAGGGGAAGAGCTGGAGACACCGTGACGGTGGATGTGTGGCCTGCCATTAATATTTCACTGCATCATCGTGAGGGAGCACAGAACAAAAGTGTAAAGGGGGACGAAATGAAAAATTAATCATATTTTGACATTGCCTTGGAATTTATCTGCGCAAAAACCAAGAGAGGCGCAGCTCCCACATGTGATGAGATTATACTGGGAAAATACTGGATAGTGGATAAACATAGCTCTAATATTAAGACAAATGAGGACAAGCTTTTGCAACTTACTCAATTCAATACCAACTTTTGCACTCTCTGTCTGCCTCTTTGGATGACAAAATGTTACAGAAGCCTGGTTTTGACACCCATATAGATCTAGAGGGTAGTGTATGTTTTTGAAAACATTTTCTGACATTAATGACTGCTTATTTATTTCCGAAAATGGCCGCTGAGATTGGTAACTGTATTTCCTGGAAGGTCCCAAGTGAAGACCCTATTGGATATGTTCTTGGTGGTCGGGGGGAAACGTTCAAAATCAACACAAAATCACTTTCTTCTCGGGCCTAGTAGAAAGGACAAAATTCATCATATAATATGAAGTTTATTGTTGCCCTTGAATTCTGACCAATTTACTTTTATCTGTATCAGAACGATTTTTACAGAAGAAAACTATGGAAAAACAGCCTTAGCAGAGGACAGACGAGAAGAGTTTTATTATGCCAGAAATAATGTTTTTTGAAATAGCTATTTTAAGCTATATCTTCAGTGAATGGAGCTGCAGTGCCAAGGTCACTGGCTTTCACATTCTCACTTGTCCCTAAAATTCAAAACAAGCTACTTGACATGTCACAGCTCGGCCCACAGGCGAGAAGCACGCGACCCGGGGGAGACGAGCCCAGCGCTGGCAATTTGTCTGCAGAGGGCCTTCATGCATTAAAAACAGAGATCTTCACTTATGCTTCCTCCACTGTACCTCCATATGTATTCAGGGACAGGCGTCAGACCTGTCACCCTGATAATGAAGTATTTATGACGCAAGCTTCTGCCTTTAGATACGTCACTTGGACACTCTTCAATTTGTCCGGTGTCAGGGTTGAAGAAATTGAAGGGGAGAAACAAGTTAAGAGAGCAGGTACTTCAATTTCCTGTCTCCCATGTCCTGAATATTAACATTTACGCTTGTGCCTTTTTAAGAGCGAGACGTGAGATGTGTGACTGCGATGAGACACTATAAGGGCTGCGGCAGAGATGATATAATGAGAGTCAAGAACATCTCGTAACTGAACACAATTATTAATATTCAACACCCACCGACCAAATCAAAACTCATCAAATCTCAATTTAGTTTTCTCTTTCCATCCCTTTCCTCCGATGGCCAGAGAGCTCTTCGCAAAGCTGTGATCCAACACTTGGTGATTCATCTGCTTAAGTCGATATAGCAAAGTAATTATATGGTTTAAAAAGGACATTATGTCATACATCGCTCCTGCTTCAGGATACAGTAGATACATGTGATATGTGCACAAACAACAGATTTTGTTTCTTGTTCAACCTCTTTACCCCCAACTTAACAGAGCACATTTTCTCGAGTTCGGCCTTACCCAAATCTAAAAGTTTCTTGGCCAGTGTAATGGCTCATTTGATAGCTGCAGAACTAATCGTAACATTTTTGTTGCGTTGTCGCTGTTGCTTTTGTTGCTTTTTCATTGCATTTTTGTGTCTTTTGTTTGCGTTTTTGGTCACTTTTTTTCCCATCACTCTTTAGTTGTGTTTTTGTTATTGTTGCTTTTCCGTTATTGTTGCTTTTTCGGCACATTCTTGCTGCTTTTTTGCAGCTTTTTTGGACACTTTTTGGTTGCGTTTTTCACCCTGGTTTTTGTTGCTTTTAGATTTGGGTAAAGCCGAACTTGAGAAAATGTGCTAGGTTCAGGTGGGGGTTAAGAGTTTGAGGGTCTGTGCTGCAGAATACTCTATAGTTCTCAACCAGTGCAATATAACTCTATCCTCAAGTCTTAAACGATCAGTTACACTGCATTTCACCCAATAAATAGCATAAAATACAATTACAATGCGATTTAATTGGTAAAACATATGTGTCTTTACTGTAAAAGGCCTCCCCTCTGCTTTAACTACAGGTTTGCTGCTTTATTTGGATAACCCACAACAGAAATACGTTTGTCAGAACATGGAGCATAATTAGTAATACATGTTCTTAAAAAAATGTTTAAGTTTTGCGATCATTTTAATATACCCTGCGATGTGTGTGTTTGATGAAACCACAAACTTACCAGAGAGCACAAGGGCCTGCTTCAAGAGGGGCAAGTGTAATCGCAGGCCAGGGGGGGCGAGTTGGGGGAGTTATGCATGAGGAGTTACGTGAGCACAGCATGCATCACCTGGCTCTCGTGCGCTTCCATTATAAAAACATTACATTTGGAGGAGTGTTAAAGGGTTAAAGCACGTCTGAGTCACATGGAAGTAGACAAAAAGACACCTTACAATGTAGCTTTAGAAAACTGGCGAACAACACATGAAGGTCAACGTTCAATAGGAGAATAAAGTCTCTCTCTTCCCCACAATAGTCCCGCGAGTTATATTCCAGTTAAAGTTTGCTGGACCGGCATCACATCATTACCTGGCCCAGCTTGATAAGTCCAGAGTTGGCTCGGGACAAGACAGTCTCACTTAATCTCCAACACTCGTCTCTTTCTCTGTATCAAGAAGTCCATTTCGCTCCGGCTGCCCAAGGATCTCTCCTCTCTATTCCCTTTCCCTTCGCTATCTCCGGGCTCTTTACTCACAGTGAAAGGATGTAGGAAAAATCTCAGCACCGTGGCGTTCCTATGGCCAAAGGACATGCTCTGTCAAGTCATTATCCATCACAGTGATTCCTCACTTTCCGACTGAGACAAGAGCGGTGGTAGAGCAGCCCCTGTTTGCTGGGACTGCTATAGTATTGTATGAAAACAAAGATGGACAATGCCCCCGTTTCTCACCTCAGTACATTTACTGTTCTGCGCAGAAGTCTTGTGCAAACTATACAAGTCTAACAAGACACAGCTCTCGCTAAAGTGAATGATCTGGATTCAAACTCCCAGTAATATCTTCCACTGGTGAAAGAGGTTAACTTGCGCATTTCGAAAGGGCATAAAGTTCCTGTTACAAACCTCGAATCATTTTGTGTCTGGCCATAGCAAATTAAATAATATTTATTTCATGAAGAGCTTTTTTTTGTTAGTTGGCAGTATTTTCACACCCTGTGAAAAACTTGCACAGAATCGTATATTCAGCCTGTCGAGCCAGACCGAGGTGCGCATGATGTATGTGGCTTATAAATTGTCCATTTCAGCGCAGAAAATGATAGTATTTCTTCATTGCCCCAAGCATGCAGAAATGTGGCTAACACTCTGGGCCAATATAGATTAGAACAGTGGAGAAGGGGGATGAAAGCATGCACGCCTCATTAAAATAAAAAGAGCAGAGGGGATTTGTTATGAAGGTTCTTGGAAAACTTCACAGACATGGTATAACAGAATATTGTGCGTGTGACCATATGCCTTATTAACAGCCTCATAAACTCTCATTGCTTCAAACCAGAAAAAAACAATGGCTGGTTGCTCTGCTTTGTGACCGCGACGCTAGGGTCCGACATTGCCCGTCATTGCTGTAGTACCTCCATATATGGGCGGCAAAGCAAGCTAGTTTTCCATTAGAAATTACTGCACTTTACACACATTCTAAGCAACTGTAAAGCCTGGTTTCTAATTAAAAAAAAAAATTCTACAGCTAGATGTTGCTCCTGTGATAACGTAGCCTGGCATCCAGACTAATCTCCGATGTTTATTAATTAATAAACAGGAGACTAGTCTGGCGACCCTGTCGTAGAAAAGCTACTGCTTGAGGCGGGACTAATGTGGGACAACTGAAGCGCATAGCAGCCAATGAGAACATAGCGGATGTGATGACAGAAACAGCGAAAAGAAAGTTGTAGTCATTCGGATATTAACAATGGCGCTCCCTGCCACACGGAGTTCAGTAAATGACTTCTGTTGTTTATGTCAGAAAAACTTAAGAATACAAGCATACTGGAGCATTACGTTGCTTGTGTTGAAAAACTACAAAACAAAGGCGCAAACAACGTGACGCCCGTTCAGGGAGCTGCTCTGATTGGTCGGTAGGCTCCATATCACTGCGTCACTTCCTTTGAAAGCGCGCAATGGAGTGTTGCCAGACCCTCTTCTGTAAAGAAGCGGAGTCTGGTTGGCGAGACTAGTGATAACGCTGGGTTAGTTACAATTAAAGAAGTCAGGCTGATTTTCGTAAGGCATTTTAGAAATCTCGTATGCTAATGAGAGCCAGACTTTGATTGACAGGCCGTTAGCATCAGAGCTAAAGGCGCGGCTACGACCGAACTACGCGCCCTCTGAGGAACGAGTCTACGTGACGATCCCGCCCTTTTGCCCTTTTTTGGAACTTGCTTGGTCAGAGCAGGGTAGGAGGAGTCTGTAAATCCACCATCACTTCCCTTTCGAATGTGGTCATTATAGTAAACGGGGAGGCAATATTTCTCTGTCTACTATCACATTTTTGGGCCCTTTGCAAACTCTCTCAAATGCTATTTTTTTAGGCTCCATTTCCTCACACAAACTTAAGTTACAAACCTGTGCAATGTTGCGTGCTGTCAGAGGTGGTTTGTTGTAGCTCGTGAAAATAGATTAGTTCTCTGCAATGTCAATGTAAACTAATAAATTAAATCCACTTCTGACACTCAAAACTAGTGCCCAACCCTCCAAGCCTTTTATTACAATCTTGCATCCATAGGGAAAAATGGAATAAACCAAATCAAGCCTCAAAACTGCACTCATGTATGGATTTTAATGAAAGCACACATGGCGAGGAGGCAGTCATCCTGCGTCCTGCCCTCCTCAGATATCGACAAAGGGATGGCAGTTCCTGAATGTACGAGCGAGTAACCAAGGAGTCGCAGTTAACGGGGCTGGATCCCACCGTGAGGTCGATACTTTCTTCCTGTTGTTACACGGGCGCTATCTTGATGCACGTCAGACCTATAACTCCAAAAATAAAATTAATGCTCTGTATTTTACTGTTTACGATTCTCATTTGCAAGATGCATAACCCTCTGGTGTTGTTGATTTGTTTTGAGCCAGGAGGATTCAACATTCATCATGATCAAATAGCTGATATACGGCCACATATAACAGGCTCGGTCTTTATTTTTCATTTTTATTGACCTCTTCATTCTAAAAAATAAGCACATTGTGAATAAGTGAGCAAATGGAAGACTTTAGTGTTAGCTCTCAGTCAACCAGCAGTTTTTTATGGTTTTTGCCTTGGCAGAAGTGAGGCTTTCCAAGTATGACACAAATTTACTTTTGTTGTCACCCCACTGATGAATGTCTTCTTGAGCTTTCAGGTTATTTTTCAATTTCTCCGCCAGGGTAAAGGGCTTCTAAAGACAATATTTTTTTTCACGGAGATTGCACCAATTACCAACAACAGTGATCACTGTGGCTGGGACAAAGGCAGGCTATAAAGCAGCTGCAGCTTATTAAAGGACACTCTCAATGTCACCATGACTCAGCTCTGGACCAAGAACTACTCTGCCTGTGTGAAGTGTGGCCTGCTCACAGTCCACTGTGCCTGCAAGCTCATCTCCTGCAAATCCACCAAACTGAATCCCAGAAGGCATTCTTCTCCCTCCAACTTTTCTTATGTCCCATGTGTCAGTACTTTGATTAATGGTTTGATTTAAACTCAGAATTGTATATGATGAACTATCAATCACACTCTGCGTGTGCTCCAGCTACTACAGCATCTGTGTTCTCGGGTCAGAGCCTAATTACGTCAAAGTAATCGAGGTGCATGAATAGCAATGCCCCGAAACGCTGTACATATCGACTATCTGCCACTAAATGCAAAGCTAATGTGTTTAAATACATTAGAGATATCCTGTTTATTCACCACTTGCAATATCGCCAGCGTCAACTGAGGACAGGGCCGTCAGAGCGAAGTGATTATGAGGCAGAGTGGACTTGTTTTCGTTTTCTTTTTTTTTTTTTTTTCGTCTGATCCATTACCGCTAATCTAGCACGGCATCACACCTCCCATCCCACTCGCCTGCATTACCTGAAAATGAAGGAAAAAGCACTTAAAGGAAAATTGCTTGTAGGAGCAGTCTGTTTAAATAATTAGCGTTTTATTAGCTTCCACAAACCTTTGGCATTAGAGGTCACAACGAGATGAATGTCTGCGCGTTCCCTCGGCCAATCAATACTCATGAATTTGTGCCAGCGGCCATGGTTACCAAGCAAAGAGGTGCGACCAGAGAGAGAGACTTAGGTCACAAAAGACTCACCTCCATTATAGTTATCGGGCTTATGGCGCTATTACTACAAACGCTATTGTCTTAATAGTTAGCATAAAGATAGACCCGACAAGTCATACTGTATCTCTGGGGACTATGCTTTATACTTAATGGCCACTTGAGGTTGGAGTTTGTATCGCATTGTATGATTTTTCTAAAAGGGATTTTGTAACGACTGGGGGGGGGGTGTCTAAATTACACGATTGAATATAGCATGATTATACACATAACGAATAATAATACACACTACCCGAGTGTTTCAAACAGCTGACGCCACACTGCTGCATTATGTTTCATACTGTGTCTCCCTCCCTGCTTTATTTCTCTTTTCGGAGAAAAAAAAAAAAGACTCCAGATCTGTAAACACTGTCACTGTTTGCCATTGTGTGTCTCCGGATTGGTCAACAGTGGCATGTGATTGCTGTCTGCTTTGGTAGCCCGCTCCCAGCACGGCGCTATGTACAAGTGTTCCTGAGCTTGTTTAGACTGTTGTTGTCGCAAATGAAATTAAAAAGAGAGGAAGAAGTTGGATGTATTTCCATCGTGATAGGGGAAAAGAGAACATCGATGGAGAAGTAGTTTTAGCCTGATAGTCGTGAGTTTACTTTTAAAGTTCGTCTGCGGTTGAGGTCAGACTGAAAAAAGTGCCTCTTGTGGCTTTTCTGTGTGGTCTGTGCTCAGCTCGAGCTATAGATACAGATGGCATCTCTGGAGTCGCCCATACATGGTCATGTTAGAAGTAGTTGAGGGAGAAAACAAACTGAGTAGAAAAATCTAAACATTCAATATTTGCTCCAAAATGACTTTAACAAATGCTGAATTATGAATATAGTTTTCTACCCAATAAAGATACAAAGACATGTATAGGAGCAAAGTGGTTCTACAGCCCAGAATTACATAAATAACAGAGAATGCTACATGCTAATGCTGGCTATGACGATAGCTATCATATAATAAAGGCTAGATGTCTCGTACGCGCTGCTGGCCAGTGGAGGGCGATGTCCGCACACGGCGGCCATCGTGCTCACTCGTAACATTGTGTTTTATGGTGCATGTACTTTTTAAATAACCATAACTTGCTAAATTTTCTACAGATTTTCAAATGATTTGGTTTGTTATACACGTCAGAGATGTAGTTATGACACTAAATACACATGAACATGAACATAATCAACATGTTCCAGCATTCAGAATTACGTTAATAATGTTTGTAAGAAACCAAACCGTTTGTAAATCCGTCTTCCCTGTGGCAAGATGGCCACCGGTTATGCCGGAAGTGACTCCGCCTTAAGACATCTAGCCTTTATTATATGATATCTGTGGCTATGACTGCCGTTTTTTTGCTTCTACTGAATAATCAGCTGTGAAAAAACATCCATATGGACCCGATTTAGACCTGACTTTATTTGTGTGTGATAAATACCTTAATATTCCACCAGAAAACGGCTAAAAAGAGTGAAGAATTGTGCTTCCCAAAACATGCTTCCTTCCTCCCCGGCGAGGCCACGCCTCCTTGTATGACACGTTGCCATCTGTATCTGTGGCTACACTATTTTCTATATTCTGCTCTGTTATTGGCCGCTGGGCTCTGTGTTTTCACATTTGGGTCGGTAAAATAGGCCACGCTGCTCCTGTGCGTCCAAAATGGGCTTTAAAAATCAAACATGTTTGATTAATCGCAACTGGGGTTTTGGTCATCTATTTCCTCCTCACACATTGCGCGATTCGAAGTCAAGACTAAAAATTACAGCAAAATCGGGCAAAAATATAGTTTGTCCTCAGCTTGAATCTACCCTCTCAATCCATTTTTTAGATACATTGCAATTCGCCAATTATGCAGCATAAAAAGTTTCTAACAGAGCCGAGGATTTATCAATATGGACATTACTTTGAATTTACTGCATGTTTTTGACTTCATATGTGAAAATCAAACTGCATATAAAGTATGCTCGTGCAGCTTCCCGAAAAACAAGTGGCGCCTTTCGGAGATTAAAAGTGGATGCACATAAGCCAGAAAAGTGGAAAATCCAGGCCAAACATGGTGAAAAAGTCTCATTACTGGGGTCAGAAATCGTCATGTTTTGTGAAGAACTCTCTGAGAACATTCTGGCGCCTTTCCCCATGTAATACCGAAGGGAAATATTGTACTTTTTTTGGAGATATGATCTAAAACACATAGTAGGTCATGACTTACATTACTAAACATCAAACATCGTGCTGTGGTCGCGGTCCAAGCAACTGGCAAGTGATAAAAGATTAAATTCAAACTAGGCGGGAGTCTGATGAATAATAAAATTACTTGTCTCTGAGCGTGTTGAGCGGTTTAGGCTACAAAATACAAGTTCAGCCGTTGAGCCGTAGCTGCAGTTCGTCTTTCCCAGCACCTCAAGGGTCAACTTATACAAGTCACAGACGTAACTATAGGCAGGATGTGCGCTCCGCTGAAGGAGAGCATAGGAGATCCATGGGTGAGCACTTTTGGGAGAAATTGACGGATAATTCCAATTTCCGGGAAGAAACACGCCGTCTCCTCCTCAGACGGTGATGCGCACACACGGAGAGATGTCATGCAGCGCTACAAATCACTTGAATATCGGTCTTAGCAAAAACAGCGGGCGATCGGGGAAACAGTGGGGACACGTTTCCATATGGGGAAAGGAAGTGGTTTTGGTGTGCCGTAAAGCAGCTGTGGTAAGTTCATGAAAAACAAAAGGGGAGAAAAGCGTTGTTCTGATTGTAAGTGAAGCAGCAATCCTAATACAGAAATGTCACAGCGTTCCAGGTGATTAAACTGTTAGCTCATACTTTGTGTTGAAATCTGTGTCCAAAAGTCATGCTCACATCAATGATGCAGCGGTTTTGTTACAGTTTTAACATTAGCAGCGCACCTCCACTGGGGGCCGCCATTACTGCCTTTATCTCATACGAACTTGTAGCAGTCTTGAGGTTTCCAAGTTTCCAAGTTGTTATTACCAGTTTGATTCCAAGGCATTTTTACAAGTGGGAAGTGGAAAAATTACCAGTTACCAGTTGCCTGGAACGCACCATAGCACTTTCGCTCATTTCTCATAGCCTACGTTTGTTAAGTGGTGACGTCACAGCTCTACGTCCGGGCTCGCATAGACCGGCAAGAAACTACAAAAAGACTCTTCAATACCACAATCAATATTTCTGAAATTCAACAGAGAGCTACTGAACATACTTATTTATTAGGCCCATTAGCCAAAAATTCTGTACCTACAGCTATATATTTACCAAAATCGCTACATTAGGGTTTAGAGGAGAAAAATGCTAAGCAGCAGCTCCGCTAAACCCGGAAGTAGCAACTTTAGTAAACATAACTTTTTTAGTAGTAGGTGCGGCATTTTTTGGCTAATGAGTCTGAGAAATAAGAAGGTTCAGTAACTCTCCGTGGAGTTTCAGAAATATTGATTGTGGTTTTTAAGAGTTTTTTCTCGCAAATTTGCCGGTCTGCTAGGACCCGGAAGCGGAAGTCGTGACGTCACACTTAACAAAAGTATTGACTTAACATGGTTGGCACGGCAACAGTTTAAAATAGTTTACCTTCTTCTATGTCACTTCCTGTCGGTGTCCAACTATAAACATCACAAAAAAGGGCCAAACTAAAGAAAGCTGGGTACAATCTTTAGCAATATCTTAAATATAATCGTGTTAACTACGTTTTAGCAAAAATTGTGTCTAATGTGTCATATGCACTTTAAGTTTTGGACAATACTGAGACACATGGGATATTGACTATCAAAAACAACGTTACGGACAATTGGTTTTAAAAATGTGATGCTGAAGTGAAAATGGTTGATTTTTTTCCCCCATGTTTCATCATCAGTGGGGTCTTGAACGTTGATTTGTTATAGATCAAATTTACTTCTAGAAAATGCTGTGGCGTATTAGAATAGATTGATTGAAATAGATTACAATTGATAGTGTTCATAGGCAAAATACTAGAAAATTATTGCTTTAAATTTCATGTTACAATTTTTCTTAGTTAAGTCTACATATGCTCTCAACTGGTCCAAGACAAACCTTTATTTGACGAACTGGTGAGTAGAAAACATGAATGGTTGAACCAGCTCTCATGTCCATTAGTTTGCACAGCTTTTGCAATTTTGACTCCCGTTTAACAGATAATAAAATGCAATCTTGACTCTGATTAGAAGAGGCTGAAACTTGTTTGGACACTTGTTATTATGCGAGTGTGGACATCGCCACAATCACCTGAACCTGGATAAAGTGATTGCTCGTTTGTGATTATGCTAAATAGAGACGCCCTTGACCTTTTCAGGGGACCAAATTGAAAATGCAGCCGCAGAGGACCAGGCTGAGTTGTGTGAGTAGAAAGGTGATGTATGGTTCCCTCGTGCGTACAGCTCATAATAAATGCTGTCACTCTTTTAGATCACACTCCAGCTACAAAAAGCGCTTATGGATTAGATTTCACATTTACTTAATTCCCATAGGATTCCCGTGCATTTGGAGTCATAATCCCTCTGCAGACGAGTTCTACTCATCGCATGCGCTACATTTAGAGGGAATTGTGCTGCGTCCATGACTTGGGAACATTTAATATGAGAAACAGTGGGTGTGAATAATAATGCAATAAAACAGCACAACACAGACATGAAATATGAGACTAATTTAGCCCACCTTGAGATTGTGTGACACGGTGTTAGGACGTGTTGCTTTCTGCGTGTCTAACACTGTTAGCGCATGACATTATTTCAGTAACAGTGACACTTTGATCATCTCTCGGAGCCGTAATAGTAAAAGACAGCTCTGATGTTCTAAATGAGGGTTTTACAACTACCAGACTTGCCCCATTGAGCTTTAACCTGAGAATGCAAATCAGCTTTATGAAAACCAAGTGATTTCATGGTTCACCGGTGGCTACATAAGCATATGCTCAGCAGGAAAACTTATTATACCATAGCACACATGAAGCTCACTTCCCTAATGTAACGTTTGTAATTTTCCAGTCATATTCAGGCAGGGCATACTTGATTAATGGTTTAAAACATTGAGGAGAACAGGGTATTTTGCATAGCTGAAAAAGTGTGCCACCAATACCCACTACATAAGACAGGGCTCTCTGTTCACAAATTCAAGCATGAAGATTACAAGAGCTTAGTGAGACAAGTATTAGCATATCCTGTTATATGCGAGCCTTTAAGCAGGGTTTGGAGACAGTAATAGAATTGAAGTAAAGTTACTGAAAATTCTGCAACAAAATGTTGACACATATATAACACAACTTGTTCAAAATATCAATCATTTAGGCTGAACATGATCGTAAGCTGAAGACGGGGAAAATTATTTAAAATGTCTACTTACCATTATCAAAGTGGGAGGCCTCAATTTGACTAAGCCCCCTAGCACATGCATAATTAGCTAAATGAATGTGACATCTTGTTGGTAAACAGAAGTGGGTCTATATGAATCATACTAGCTAGCCAGATATTTTCTGCAAATCTGCAAATAATGTCAGAGTTGTGCCTGCGCTCTGCCAGCGCTGTCACTTTGACAGGCTCTGGAGGTGGTGTTGCAGCAGTCATCAAGAAACAGGTTCAAAAACAAGCGCTCTTCATTTCCTCCTCACGGAGACAGATCCCAAATCTCTGCAGGCCAATAAATACTCACTCCTATAATTTATGTGTGTCACAGTGGAATTTAGTGCCTGACTGTAACAGGATTTGTTTGTCAAGACAGAGTGGCAATGAAGAGCCCATGCAGAGGAGACGGCTGATAAGATTGTGTCCAATGTGTCAAAGAGGAATACAGAGAGCTTATCAGATTTCCACAGCTGCCTCTATTTGTCTGCTACAAAATCATCTGCTTGGACTCCTCCACCACTCTCAGCTGGATGGGCCTGTTTGTGCAAATCCAATTTTATTATATGTATTTTCTTGCTTTACAGTATATTATAAAACTGGCAATTATTTAGTACAAAATCTCTCAAATGATCTTCCTTCATCTTGACTTCGTGAACTACTCAGCCCCAAACATCAAGTATTCATCAGATCTGAAGGCTGCGCAGTTGAAAGGCAGATGGCCTGAGAACCCAGTGTTCTCCAAAGTGAGCCGGCCCCGCCACCTTATGCTCTATGGGACTTCAAGATCAGAATTCAAAGTAGTTGTTCAGCTAAGTTTAAACTCGGGACAGCGTGAGGTGGCAGAATTTCATTTTATTCTCTTGCCACATCCGGGAGCCTGATATAACCACCACTCCGATTTATGGCCTAATAAAATATTTCATGTCAATCTGAGTCATAATCCAATGATACTGAGGAAATTTGATTTTCACACAAATATGAATCATTAAAAATATTTGAAGATGATGAATGAAACAGCAATTAATCAGAAACTCCCCCAAAGTGTTTGATGTTACATAATAAAACAAACTCCAATTTAACATGGTGTGAAATGTGAAGATTCGCTAGCTGTGTCTGATTCAGTGCAAACGGCATAACTATATCAACATGTAAAGCCGGGGTAGCTGATTTTTTCTGCACAAACCGTGACATTTTTTGATTTGGCCCAAACTTGTCTCTAGCTCTCACAATCCCTCCTGCTTGTCCAAATTGTTCAAGCAAATCGTTTATATGAATGTCTCAGGCCTTTTTACAGCTTTGAGCGGTGTCAAAGTGAAGAAAGGGGTACAGCCCCCAAAAGAAATTGCAGTAATTTAGATTCTTCTATCTTCTAAAATAGGTGAAGATCATGCAACAAGGTCTGGTTTACTGGTGGTAAAAACAGAAACAGTCAGGTAGCCCAGCTTTATAGGGATTCGATGGAAGTTGACGTTTTTATACTCACTACTGCCACCTCAGGTCTAGCGCGTAACTGCAGTTTCTATGTTACGCTTGTGCATGACGTCACTTCGGCCCTGAATTAACACCTTTTTGAGTGACAGTGCAGGATTTTAGAGGTGCATAGGTTGTGGTGAATAGGTCTGGGCTTATTCTACAAATTAGGACATTGCTAGAGCAAGTAGAAGGAAGAAAAATACATGTTTTTAACATTTTTAAACTCGTCCCTTTAATGATATTTACCACAAGGAGTAAAAAAGCACCCGTCAGATGGAGTGCATTTGCAACCTCTCACTGACCTCTCCCAGTGCGGTTGACAGCTGTAAACATATGTAAAGCACAGGAAGGCTGAGCTGACCATCTATAATGGATACAGCGACATGTGGAAAGGAGCTCGTCATCTCCACTGAGATACTGGGACCACATAAATGTGCAAAACACTGCTGTGAAAGCTCTGCATTTCCATGAATAATATCCGAGCTTTGAACCTCTTTATCAGACCTTCCGAGATCTGCAGTTCAAGGAAAAATATGTCTGTGTTCAATCTATGTTGCCTCAGAGATGTTCCATGTTTAATATATGGCCTCCCGCTGGTTTGAAATAACCAGAGCTAATCTTCACTCACGCCACTGATTGTTCACACTGTTGTTGTGCGTTTCACCTTAGTTGAGGATGAAACAGCCCCCACAAACTGAACCGTCTCTTGAATCCTAATGCGCAGGAAGTTGAAATTGGATTTTAAGCTGCTCTCTGGAACGTGGGGCATTTTCTATGGGCTCCCCCGTTGCTGTTTGTGCTGGTGATTGCTCTGTTTGAATCCTTTTTGATCTCAGTCAGCCAGTTGACACCACGGACCAGGTCATCCCACTTGAAAGCCTCCAAAAAAAGGTTTGTGATACAGTTACAGCTCTTCAAATGCTACCTATTTGTGCTGGTAGATCTGCTACTGCCTGTGTTTTTCATGTATTCACTAAAACATTGAAAAATCAATAGAAATGTGCTTCAGTCATTAGCTCCACTATCTTAATTGTTGGATGGTTCGCTTACCTTTTTTACCAATTGAAAAAAAATCTTCCTCAACATTACCTAAGTTTGGTAAGACACCCTTTCCCTCCTCAGTAGCAACAATTTAAATAAACTTGTCAGGGCTCTCAGCTCTTTGTTTGAATTAGAAAAGCATTAGATCAAATTTAGCTTGGGCCAAAAGTGATTTACTTTGTGTGGCCTTCTTCCAGTCTGCAGTAGTCAGCATCTGCCAAAAGTGGTGCAAGGAAAGAGAGGAGGCTTGCAGATAGAAAAGCACACTTTAAGTGGTCGTAGAAGTAGAATTACATTACTTACAGAAGCTTTCACTATTGTACGCGTCTAATTTTGCAGTTTGCCTGGTTTAATCACGAGCGTCAGCAATACCAATAAACCAATAAGTAAACCAATTTAAACAAACAAAAAGAATGAAATTCAAATTGACAAATACGCTGACTCTTTGTTATCTCGGTAAGGTTTGAACCAGCATGGCCTAGTACCATGATCCTCTTTTTGGTGCCTGCTGACGTGACTGCGCTCTGATTCATTGTTTTAATTAAAGTATCTTTCTGCTCAGTTGGTTGCTGTCTTTACCGACTAAATGTCAAAGGACGACGGCACTACTGTGACATTTGGTGATGATCTAACTCAAACACAGTTACTCAGGCCTTTGCGAAGCTGATGCTACACAAACCCCTGAGCCGACCAGTCATAGCCTTTCGCCCTGCGGTGCACTTTGTGACTGAGAGATCTGCCCCGTGTGTGTCGCCTCTGGTCAGTTAGCGCTGCCCAACGACGGCGGCTGCAATATTAGGGTTTTTCATCATGGTGCGAAGAAAAAAACAGAAGAAAACAACTGTGGTTTTGTCACACAGTAAGTTTAGTACATATGCATGAAAGATTATGAGTATTATTGAATAGATTCCTCAACCTCACCCACATTCAGGGCCATGACACCATTGTTTACGTGCCAAAGCTATGCTCTGCTAAATGAATTTAAGAAAGACAAACAATTGCCTTGAATAATTTGATTAATCCTTGGTTGAGTTTGTTGTTCAGCAATTACCTTTTCAATTAGGACACTGACATTTAATATAGTATTTTGCAAAAACAAATAAAAAGCTTTCCCTGGTCATTTTATTTGACGTTTATAACTCTATTTCCTTCTTTGGACATGGCACAGTGTATGTAACAGTTGCCCTGCACCAATACTGTACGAATGGGCCAGGAGAAGTCACATTTATCCCTCTTCCTACCACTTTGTTCACTTCCACAAAATTAAAACTCACCACTTGCGTTATTCCATCAAAGTTAGAACCATAAAAACTTGGAAACTTTGCACTTCAAGTTAATTTGACATAATGGACATAGCTAATATTGCTTTTAATACTGTATGTACCATAATAAATGAAGTAACCTAAGCATCTTATTACAACAGGAAGATAACAGCCTTTTCATACCTGGAAGTCGAAACTGCTGAACAAAGTGATTTGCTTGATTTATAGAACGAAACATCTCCTTGTTTCTCTCGGTTTCGCCGCACATTTCCAATAAAAGGTCAGCTAGCTCCAGATTTTAATCAAAGTGCCACCCTGACTACGCTTCAACAAATTCTGCTTCACAACCACCATCTCAATACGGCTAACAGTGCGTGACTAATGGCCAAACACTGGGACAAAGGCAGCCAATTGGAGACGCATGTTTTATATTTATTTGACAAATAGCACAGTGGAATTATGTTGATGCATGTGTTAGTTTGGTTCCCTTGCAAGGACAAAGTAAAAAGTATCGGTCCTATATGTTTAAAGATGTTATATTAAAAATGGCCCCATTAAAAACATTATAATTTAGTGATCCATAATATTAGGGGGATGAATCCACCTCACCATTTTTATTTCCTAATTTCTTAGACCGTGTGGCAAAAGTGTTATCCCAACACTTGCAAATGATCGCTCTTAAAATGCAAATTTAGAGTCTAATACCGCTCTTCTAAATAAAGACACAGTTTATTGTGACAAGACCGTGGAACACAGAGTAATTAGACTCTTTAATTATCTGGCTTTATGTGGCTGGTAGATGGCGCTAACTAAAGCGCTTGACTAGAACTGCAAAGTAAACTTGACAGGAAATACAGTTGTACCTTTTACTGTTGCAAATTAAAACAAAGTGAAACTCCAAAAACTCACTTTGGATTTAGGGGAAAGAATTTCTCACACAAACTTGGGCCGATCAAAGCAGCAAAGAAATTAGAGCAGCTATTGATCTTTTAATTTGGCGATGTCTCACTCTAACATAAGCGGTGTGTCGGTGCCGCCAGTAAACGGGTTTATCATAAACCCAGTTTCTCAGTGTATCTTTTGAACATTACTTACGCTAACATGAAAAGAGGCTGAGTAGAAGTAGAACTTCTGCCTCTAAGTGAGAAAGTTATGGATTTTTACACCAGTTGACTGCAGTCTCTTTCAGTGCATTAAAGAACCATTAAAACAACCAATAGAAATGTGAATCAAGATTTATAGACATTGGGTGAGAACTTGTCTGACAGTGTACAGTACACCACGCAAATGTTGTGGACATGTTGTAGTCCTAAAGACAAATATACGGCTTTTAAAGCAGAACTGAGTAACTTGTTTACCTTAAGAAATCCTTTCAGTAGTCCCTCTGGGGGTAATACAATTTCTAGCCAGAAAACCACAATTGCACCTTGACTGCCACCGGACCGGAGCAACCAATACACACTAATAGAATCACACTAATAGAATCATGAAGAAGAAGCTAACAGGCTAACGGACAAAGCTAACTGTGGGCTAGCACCACTTTAAACAGCATTTACAGCCAAGTTTGAGTGAAAAAAATCATTTCTATTGTGTCATTGGATGTACAATATCCCTCTCTCCCTTCGCCTTTTCTGTCAGCGTAGTATTTACAGACAATTACTAAGTTAAAAAATCGCAACTTGCTACGACACCTGCAGTTGCGTTTATCGCCTCTAGGGGCAGGAGTACTGCTTTAAAAATAAAGAAACATGTTGTCCTAGGGCTGTGCAATTAATCAAAAATTCCATTATGATTTTGATTACTAAACTAAACAATTGCAAAAATAGCATAATTTGATTTTTTTTTCTGTTTTTTTATTTAATTATTCAAAAAGACAAACAAACAATACTAACAATTTCAACAGTTACAATACATTTGACAAACTAACATCAAGCCAGGATTACAAAACAACACAATATACAGTAGACAACAGTCTTGACTAGACAGACAACACAACACTTCAGCACAATGCATTCCAAAAAGAAAAAGGAAAAAAAATAGTAGTAGCTTTACCTGGACTGCATTCTTCCATCTCAAAAACATATCACGACTCCGCCCATCCCTCACTTTCTCTGCCGCTGAATCTCTGATTCATGCCTTCATCACATCCAGAATTGACTACTGCAACAGCATCCTCTACGGCTGACCATCCAAAACCCTCAATAAACTCCAGTACATCCAAAACTCTGCTGCCCGCCCCCTCACGCACACTCGCTCCCGTGAACACATCACCCCTGTCCTTCAGAACCGTCCCTCAACGCACCCAGTTCAAGGTCCTCCTCATCACTTTCAAAGCCCTCCACAATTTGGCCCCTCCATGCCTCACCGACCTCCTCCACCATCACACTCCATCTCGCTCCCTTCGCTCCTCCAACGCCAACCTCCTGTCCCTCCCCTGTAAGACCAAGCGCCGAACCTGGGGAGACAGAGCCTTCTCCATTGCCGCCTCCACACTCTGGAACTCACTGCCCCAACTGCTCCGTGCCTGTTCTGACCTCCCCACCTTCAAGAAAGAACTAAAAAAAAAAAAAAAAGGCTTTTAATGTCGAGTAGCTGCCCTCTATTTTTAATGTGCTCATTTTTATGTGTGATTTTATTATTGTTTTTCTGTGAAGCGTCTTTGAGTGTCTTGAAAAGCGCTGAACAAATAAAATGTATTATTATTACTATTAGCTTTAGTAAATGTTTGGTTGATGATGAGGATGTTCATCCTTTTAACTTACTATAGAAAAAACGATTATTAAGGATGCCCTCCCTCTTGTCCATCCGAAGCGATCTCACGAAGCAAAGCAAACTTGCATTATTTCATGCCACTGGGATTATTTTCCCTTCGCCATTTCACGTGCCATGGCTCATGCTGTTTGCGCTGTGTGATGATGTCATCAGGCTGCGCTGCTCAGTTTACTTGCGCAGGTGTGACTGCTGGCCAGGAGGCAGCAGGTGTGAAACAGAGAGCTCTCCTCAAAAAAGGCATACAGTATTTGAAATCATTTGTACTTCTATGACTGTTAAGAAAACAGAAAATATTCAGCATAGTTTTTTTGATTAATAAATAAATGAAATAAAGATAGACTTTTTTTTAAAGGCAACAAATAATCGTGATTTCAATTATGACTCAAATAATCATGATGATTATTTTTTCAATAATCGAGTAACCCTATGTTGTCATCTTTTTAGCACAGTAGTCATCTAGACTAGGGGACTGTCAGGATACTTTTGTAACCATCGTAAAATAGACCGACAATGGAGAGCCAATGCAGACTATATAATAATGTTGTTAACTACACACTATTAGGTAATGTGTAAGACATCATTCATAAACATTTACACAGTGTTACAACAGTTAATCGTTTGTAAATGCCTTTAAACTGTGCACATCCCAGCACAATAGTACGCAGATAAACGGCATTTAATAAATAGTGGAAAAGCCAGGAGTAACGGAAGTCAGTTTAACGCTCCTAACCCAGCTATTGAAGTTACCAAATCCAAATCTCACTGTCGAAAATATGCAAGGTGTGAGATTTCACTTTCTGCAAACCACCTGAAAAATTGACTGTTCACAGCTCCCAAAATCTACATATCCAGCTTATCCAGAAAATGTGAACATAAAACCCATAGAAATGCTTCACAGAGGGGCCATTCAGCCATCTTGCATTCCCCTGGCAGTGAGTTCTGCAAATCGCACATAAGCGTGAATGAGGGCGCAGCGACAGTGGAGAGAAATGACATGCTGTACTGTCTCGAGACGTGTCCTTCATGGGCCACCATACCGCAAATAGTGTTATTAGCTATGACCAGCGCATTCTGTTTTCCCAGCCCGACTATGCCCACAATGACTAGAACCACCTTTCATCTTGTTATTTCAATGTTTCTCTTATAATCTCCATATGTTCCTCCCCCCCCCCCCTTTCACTTTCACAATTACAGGTCTTTGCAGCAACACACATTTCAGAGTCTGGTGGAGGCAATGAATAAATTAGACATTAGAGGGAAAAACAAAGCTCCTGCAGTCCGAGGTCACATGTTATTTGGCGTCCATTTTCAAAACGACGGGAATAAGCATACGCCGGTGAATTGGCGGTCAGTGGGGATTGGCTGAATAATTTATCAGCCCCCTTGTACAATCAGGGGTGGTTTATTTCAAACAAAAGGAACAAGATGTCTGATATGAATCCCTGTTACGCTTTGTCTCGCCCCGTTGTGTTTGTCTAACTGAATCAGATTTGCACAGATTAGGCAAAACATTACGACCACCTGCTTAAATCTAACGCTGGCAGCAAGCCCCAACAAGACATTCGCCTTTGATCATCATCAGTGCTTGTTTAAAAGAGTCTATTTCACGGCATTTTGAAGTTGTGGTCCTTGCTGGTGAATGCTGTATGTGTCTCATTATGCAAAAACTGCTGTATTTTCTGAGCCTCTGAGCTGTCTGATCCAGAGCGTCAACTTTCATAGCAATTTCACCAAAACTTGCAGGACAATTTTGCTCAGAAAAGTGCTTTCAGTCGCTGTTACTTGATATTAGTTTTAGATATTGATCTTTGTAGTCCATCCCCCAGAGCTGCGAATTCAGGAGGCGCTCTGACCAAGTGCTCTGGCCTTTACAGTTTATCACACTCACAGAAGTGCCTCTACATTACCATTTTTATGCTTTTACACATCAGCCATGTCCACTTGCCTCCCGCATACTGTTCATTCTAATTCACAGTAGATGTTTGGTTATGCTTGATTGGTTTAAGCTCTTGTGCTTCACGTTGCATGCGGTGTAGAAAATAAGACGTGTTATTTTTTTTTTTCTTGTTTTTTTTTGCTGTGTGTGTGTGTGCGCTTGCATTACAGAGATGTATTTATGCACCAACATATAATCTGGCACCTCTCATCTTCCCCGCACAGCCCGGGATGTCCCACTACGTCTGTCTCCAGAGATGGCGGTGGGTCTCGCTGACACAGTTCCTCAGAGAAACTCACAGCTTGATCCCTTAAACATGCCACTTTCCTCCCAGAATTCATACTGCGATGCGCTTCGGCTTTTTAGACTGCCAAGACATTTCCGAGGCCGTGTCACAAAGGCCCGGGACAGCTCTCATTTTGTCAGGGTATAAAACTAATGGGTTTAAGAACAAAAGAGCAACAGACTCCTCAAGTGGAATTAAATGTCAGTAAAGGGAAGATTAGCCCGAATTAGCTGATGTAACAGTATATGATAACGCCAAAAGTTTTATTCAGCTAAATTGTCCAGAAATTAGAGTCTGTGAAATGGTTCTGCAGGCCAATATAGTTACACAAGACACTGCAGACTTATCACCTCCTGTAAATAAGTGTACAACCATAGAGCCTGTTAGCAAGACACATGGGAAGGCTTTGCAGCACTTTCAATAGTCACCGTGGAAGATTAAAAGATTACTCAAACATGCGTCAATGGCTCAAAACACAACTGCAAGTAAGTTTTTGGTGGGAGGACAACATTGCAACATGTCAAAAAGCTCTAAAAAGTCGGTTTTGCATAATGGTTTATGAAGGTGAGGTCTGCTAATGGTTCCTTTATGTTAAGCACCCTGAGGTCAGTCACATTGTGTAGCTAGCTGTTACACTTTTTTCACTTTCCATTATAAAGAGTCTGAAGTCTTTCTGAAGTCTGGCAACAAAGAGCACTTTTGTCGTTTATTATAATAGATTATTAATCACTAAAAGGTACACTGGGAACACTGCGAAATTCGTACTTATTTGATGGATAGCACTCTTGTCAAGCAACTATTACAACCGACACTGCTCACATCCACAAACACAAAAAAAACAACCTGGCAGACAAAGAACAGCTATTAATGGACTTGCATCAAAATGTGGCTGCCAGTTTCACACCATTAGGGACTGGGCAGACATAAACTACATTATGCTCTCCTTCATGATGTAACACAAGTCATGTTCATAAATAAATCAGATGTTATTTCAACTGAATTCAAATCTGTCCGTGCAAATACGCAAGTCCACTAAAGTTCCCTGGTCTAAGCTTGTTGTTCGGTTCTTTGGAAGTCTTATCATAATCAAAATGGATGGTGCCCTTTCAAACTTACATCGACGGAATATGAAAATAGTGGAAGGAGCCAAGTTGGGGATGTTAAGTGCCGAGCAACGTGATTAGTTTTCAGGCAATAAACAATGATGTCCAAACACTGGCAATGAGCAAATCAAGGCCACACGAGGACATGCACAGTTTTTCTCAGTTGAGGTTTCCAGTCGCAGCTTCCAAAGTATACACAAATGACGAACTTTAGGTAAAACTGAAAGTTCAGATTCTGACCTCATCTTTCAATTTTTCATTCAAAATCCAAAACCTTGAACATAAGAAACAGCTTTTAACAACAAAGCCAACCCAAACAGAAGCTTTTAAACTGAACATTTATTTATTTATTATGGCAAAGCAGTTGTAGCTTGTTTTCTTAAATGGTGACTTCAGGTTTTATTCACATCCATGTTTTTCCAGGGTTAAGCACTCAACCAAAAATGTGCCTCTTCGTATTAACTTCTGAGATTAACAGGAGTTCTTGCTGAATAAAACACTCAATTTATCAAGTCATCTCAAAGACTTAGCTCCACTAATCCCATCACTACACACAGGAGACCCTTATAAGTTTACCTAAAATCTGTCAAGAATATTTTAGTTTTCAACATTTTCGGTAAACATCCTGTAAATAGCCAGGAGGTCTAGTGCTTCCCATTCATCAGCACAGACTAATATTGGATTTCTGTGGTTTGAATTTAACCATAGAAGCTCTATGATGGCCCCAGGCGCGGATCAATGTCTGTAAGATCAAGTTACAATTTTGCTAGTCTAGTTCACAGCAAAACAGATCAAAAATTCTTAGCACTCCATATATTTGAGGCATTTAACCATATAGTTTTTAATGCTCTGGCACATTTTTGTACCCTCCCAGAATCGAATTTCCCAACAAGTGGCAGTGATCCGAAGCTCAACGTGACCTATAGATCCATTGCCTCTCCAACTCAGTGAAAAGCAATTAGCAAATCGATCCAGATGCCAATACTGAAAATTAACGATAATGGTTCCGGCGATCAATCTGTCACTTTTTTTGTGGCCGTTTCATATTATCTGAACCAGTGATTGTGCAGCTTGTGTTGCTTGGGCTAAGATACCGATGCGCATCCATTGCTTAGAAGGCAAAAACAATAGCAAGCTTTGAACACCAAACAAATTAGCATCTCATAATGGCTCACAGCCTTGTTTAATGTGAGTGCAATAGCGCTAACTTTAAACACATTTAACACTGGCTAGCTGTGAACTTGCATATAGAGTATAGCCCCGATCCGCCAACGCTACACATCATTGACAGCTCTTCAATACTATTAGAGATGTCTCCCTTCAAAACATAGAACTACGCAAACTAGAGGGACATAAAAAAGGGGCCTATATGCACTGCAACAACAGACGTAATCATTTGATCTTTTTTTTTTTCCAGCTTTGGAGAGTTTTGCTTTGAATCCTAACAAGCCTCCGGAGGATTATGTCGTATTTGCAGCTTGTCTATAGGATCAGACAGTAATTTGCTTGTGCGCATGTGATCGTGCGCAAACAGTATATAGCAACAGGAATATTTGCTCAGCTCTATCATAATCCCCGACTCATCAAGGAGATCTGTTTTCTGCCCCCTTCGGTACCTTTTTGTAGTGGACAGCAAACACGGACAGAGTGGCCGGGGCCCGCACTGTGCGTAAGGATGATGAATGGGAGTTATCTCGGGGGTGTCGTCAAGTTCCCTGGACGCACTTGTAGGCGTAGACCTGGGTGGTGCAATGTGGAGAATAAATAAGAAACACAGTCTTTTCTCCTGTAATTGAAAGGGATTTATCATGTGATGGAGAGCTGAGCTATAACAAAACAAAACAAAAAAAAGTCTGAACAGAACAAAAAAAAAAAAAGCAAATGCTCAGTTGCTTTATAGCTGTTAAATTGGGCACGACTGCTTAAATATAGGAAGTCATTTTCTGGTTTGATTCCTTAAAACGAGGTTGTTTAAGACATTGTGGAATTCGTTTGACTGGTAATAAGTCTCAAAATGCTTTAAAATTTGGCAACGACAAGCAATTCTCATTCTGCGTTTTCATTTTAAAGCGTTTTTTTTTTCCAACACGCGCGGTAATCGCCTCTCAAACAAGATTCTTCACAGATTTTAAGCACTCTTTCTTAGCTCTATGGCGTAGCGGTAATGAAGATAGATTTGCAAATTTACTGCTAACACGTCCAGCCCAACATATTCCATTGTTTGTGCTTTATTGTTGTACCACTTTGACACAGTGGCTTTTCTGCAGCAGCTATTCCTCAAACTGACACACAATAAAGAAGAGCTGCAGCCTCCTGCTTAATTATAGTGCCCTCAGATTACCCACAGATGCAACAAAGGGACTTCAAAACAGTCATTTGCATGAGTCAGCTGGAGAACGATTTTAGATATGAACCCAAAATCTCTGCTTGCAACGGCCCAATTTACTGCTATAGAGGTAAGTACTGCGCTGTTTGATTTTGTGAGCGATAAAATTAAAACAATATGCACATCTTCTCGGCACAAAGAACTCATTCACTGAACAACCTTAATGTGTGTTAAGTGCACCGGCTGCTTTCAATCATCCAATGTAAATGTGCCACATAGGAAATCAAATTTGTACTGAATGGCAACACAAAGACCTCCTTCTACCTCCATTTCGCCCAATAATTGATAAGAATTGATTCACCCATTGATCTCATTAAGTGCTTGCGTATTTTCTGTGAGCAGGCGGTCTCTCCTCAGACCTGCAGTGTCTTTGCTTCCAGTGGATAATATGGCACTGCTGGTGTTTAGATGTTCGTTAGGATCATATTGTCAGTTTGAGTTTTAAAATAGATGCTCTTGTGCCATAGCAACGCATAACAAACACTTACTGAAGCACTTATCTGGGGTACTTTGAACAACCTATAATAATCAGAATAATCAGTATGAGATTTGGATTTAAAGAAGAACTAAGTAACTTGTTTACCTTAATAAATCCTTTTTGTAGTCCGTCTGGGGGTAATACAAGTGTTAATGGGATGATTGGGGGGTCTTTCATCTCCCCCTGGTGTCTGGCCAGAAAACCACAATTGCAACTTTCCCTGCACCGGGTCGGAGGCCCCAATACACACTAATGGAATCATGAAGAAGAAGCTAGCAGGCTAACGGGCAAAGCTGACTGCGGGCTAGCGTCACTTAAACAGTATTTACAGCCAAGTTTGAGTGAAAAAAAATCATCTCCATTGTGTAATTGGATGTACAATATCCCTCTCTCCCTCTTTGTTGCCAACTGCAACAGTGGCGCTTATGGCCTCTAGGGGCATGAGTTACTTAGTTTTGTATGTCTAGTGTATTCTAGCTTTATTTTGAACACAAATCACAAATGAATCGGAGTTTAGTTTTATCACTTTATGAAAATGTCAGGATTCTCGAGGTATGGAGTGCTCTGAGCAGTGTTGGGGGTAAAATATTAGCTACAAAAATACATTTCTTTTTTCAGTAGCTATGGGATAAAATATATTACTTACACAAAGTACGGGAATATGTTAGTCATTACAATTTAAGTAACTCGAGTTACAAGTGCATTCAAATGTACAGACGAAAAAATGCCAAATTTCCCTCAAATAAAATGCAGCACTAAATCAAGTTGGACACTGGTGTATTAGATATGCATTGACAAAACACAAGAGAATGGGAAAAGCGAAGGAAAAAGAAATCTCCTACTGCATTTTGGTGGCATTATTACTATTTTCAGTTTACATTTGGCTAAAAGTAACTCAAACGTAACTCAGAAGTAACTCAAAGTAGTGTAACTCAGCTACATTTTCGAAACAGTGATATGTAATACAACTTATTACATTTTTAAAGCTGTAATCACTAATATAAAATAGATGACGATTTTTTAAGTAATTTGCCCAGCACTGGCACTGAGTGTAAACAAACGACTCAAGGGGTACACCAAGCAAAAAAGGTTGGTGAGAATTTTTCATTTTCAAAATTTTTCATTTTCAGTATACTCATTTTTTTGCCTGACTGTACTGAGACAACACCATTACAGAATCCAACACACTGTTCTTCCTGGAACTCCTCAGAGTCTATGTTGTACTAGTTTACAATGTTGCCTGTTCAGAGTATGGTTTTACCCTGTAACTATTCTGCAGCGCCAATAATCAATCATTCATGAACCGCATTGCTTTTGGCTTGAAACATTTCTTACTACTAAGCACTATGCTAATGATTTTTACTGTATAAACACACAGGAGTTTCATCACCCCAGGAATTACTTCAACTTAAAGTGAGGAGAAGTGTTAAATAAGCATTTTGAGTCCATTTTAATAATTCATACTAATTAACTACATTAGAGATTATTTAAATATTTTCCTTGTTTACTATTGCACTCCCCCTAACCATCAGCAACAAGCTGAAGAACTGAATTAGGGGGTCTCAAATGGGATGAGTTGTGCGGTGTAAGCTGACAGCAATTTAGGCTGATTCCCTGTCAACAGTGGGACTCACGGAGACTCCAGCTGAGTTCCTCGGCTGTACTCAGGTGCAGCTTTGTGCTAACATTGTGTCCGAATATAAGACTATTTTATCCTCATTAAAAACACTGTCCAGACAGGAAAAGAAAAAAATCTCCAAATACACTGGCTCAGGACAATTATGAGTGTTTAGATAGGGGGCTAAACATGGTCGAGTATTGTAGTGGAAGTAATGCCGGGGCCACAACATGTCAGATGAGTCACAGTTGGGACTGGCTATTTAAAGCAGGACAGAATCATAACAACAACAGTGTTGGTATTCTGAATAATATGAGCAGTGGGAAAGTTTTTCTTATTTTTTATGAAAAGACCAAGACTCTGGTATAATTGGTAGTATTATATATTTTATTTGAAAAAATTAGGAAAAACGTCCTTTTTTGAACTTTGGACCATGGTATAATGTGGTTCCCTCATTAAAGACATACCTGAAGTATTTCAGTAATCCATCTGAAGTGCTTTCTGGAATTTTGTGGCGTAATCAGTCTGTTACTGAAAGAGCTGCTCAGCTCCTCTACAGTCCCATGCAGTGAGTGGGAGGTGTTGTCCATGATGGAGGTAAGCCTGGCTAATACCCTCCTGTCCCTCACCTCGTACACAGAGTCCAGGGGGCAGCCCAGGACAGAGCTGGCTCTCCTGACCAGCTTGTTCAGTTTGTTCTTGTCCTGCTCTGTGCTGCCCGGGGCCCAGCACAGGGCAGGGTAGTGGATAGCAGAGGCCACCACAGAGTCATCAAAAGAGGCTCGCTTACTCCGAAGGACCTCAGTCTCCTCATGAGGTGGAGTCGACTTTGGCCTTTCTTGTATCTTGAAGTTTGTATCCACTGTTTGTCCCATGTTGCCACTGTTGCCGGTCGAGGCTGCTCTAGGTTAATTCAAACTCTCACTATCCTCACTGTCCAGAAATAGACATTTCAAATAATAAAATGTAAAAATATCAATGCTGAGGTACCAAAAGCATGTTTGTATAAGCTACAATTACACATTTCTCCATTTTAACCTTATAGGTTTCTGTCATTTCTTTTTTTTCCTGTTATGCACCATTTTGAATTTCAATAGTGAGAGCAGCAACGGTTTGAATTGTTTATTGCATCACTTGAAACCTCTCCCTCAGAAAATTTTGAACCGAACATATTATAACTTCCTGTAATTTTATGCATTTTAGATGAACTAATTACATTGCAACACAATTGTAAAAATACATATATTCAAAATGAGACATTATTTATCATAACAATTTATAGGATGCTAGTCGGACTGTGGCATAATTGTCTTTCAAGAGTATATGACAGTTATAACTATTTATTTTGCCTTCCTATTGTGCCAATATGTCATGAGTGAGTTAGAATTGTCTGGCATTCTACCTCTTGTGTCTCCAATGAAACATACATAAAATCAACTATATTTTCATACAAATATAATATGATAAAAATATAGGAATAATGAAACAACAAACATAAAAAGCTGTCATATGCACTTTAATCTGAAACCTCTGTCAGGACTCCTAGCCTAAGACCAGCACCAAAGTAAAAACTCCGGGGAGAGATGAGTAGAGTCTGAGGCGACAGCGCTACGAGTAGAGGGAAGGGGGAGAGCTCAGCTACCGCAAGTGAGACATCAAACCCAAATCATTTAGTGAAGAGGGGTGGTTTTATTTCTGTAAATAAGCCTATTCTACTAAATCAACCAAAACAAAAATATAGCATTACATTATACATTTTAGCGTGGATGCTATATAGAACTTAAAGTAAGAGGCTTAATAGCGACACAATGCAATTTTGAGTGTTTTGCATGCGCGCCAAATTAAAATGACACTCAAAGCCCAAAACAAACTCTTCAGATTAATGAGTGCACATACATTTTTATTTGAGCAAATTTTCTGACTCAAACAGTGATGTGTTTACAAAGGGGGAACAATCATTTCAGTGCAAACATAAATTAATAAACTATTCAAACAGTCCAATTCTGAATGCATTGTGAATACCAATAGCGCCGCGCCTTACCTAAGTTCACTTACCCAGGAATGCTAATGTTTCTTCTTAACTATAAATCCATCAGTAAGCCTGAATCCCTGACTCCATCAAATTTGCGCCGCTCATTTTTAGCGATTTAATTAAAAGTTAAAAGCCGCATATCGCTTCGTGTACTGTGCGTGGAAATACAACCGTAATGACCACCATCAGGGCCCTTTTCTTTGTGCGCTTTGCTATGCCTCTATGGATTATTAACTTTCTATTTTATCCCTGTTCTGAAATTAGCTGATATGGCCAATTTGAATGTGCTGCTGCTGAGGCAAGACTCTGGCCTTGTGCAGAGAGCAACACCGAGCAACTGAAATCGATCGCGTTTCACAGCACCACATTATGTAAACCCCAGCCGTCTGAAAAGAATCATCTATTGTTTCTAAAGCACTTGGTGACCGGGTCATCTCATTTGTGCTGGAGATATGAGACTCTAAATAATGTCACAGATGCAGGGTATATTCCAGGAGCCACGGATGAAGCCATGAAGTCGGGCTGCTATATGAAAAAGCCACATCACAGTATTGTTTTAGTTTGGATATTTCAAAACAATCCAATCCAACTATTTGATCTTATATGGTAAATCATGGACAGTGGCCGTATATCTATGTTCTGTTTCAATTAAGAGGATTATTTTTCAATCATCTGCTCCGCCAGGTCAAGCTCCACAGAAAGAACACGAGCAACATCTGGATATTCAAAGTGAATACTCTGCACGGACTGTATTTTATCAGAATATTTCCTTATTTTACACGTTAAAACCTTGATATTTCCATTCAGTAGCATGTTTATTATCACTCTAGGCCATCAAAACACTCACACAGCATGATTGAAGACTTATTGCACTCATTCACGTATCTGTTCTCAGCCCAGTGTCCTTCATGTGTGAGGAACACTGGGCTTGTGAAAGAGAAGGTGATAAGTTTCAAAGCAATCTCCTGTGACTGAGATTTCAGCTTGTCTGCTTCAAAATAGTATCAGTGTTGGGCAAGTTCCTTTGAAATGGTAATCAATTCTAAATTAACTGTTGAGTTACTTTTGGCAAATAGTAAACTGAAAATAGTATTAATGCCACCAAGCAAGATTTTCCTCTTTCCCCATCCTCTTGTGCTTTGTTTGGATGACATTAGCTCTACGCAACTGCAGATCTTATACACCAGTGTCCGACTTGATTTGGAGCTGCATTTTATTTGAGAGAAGTTTGGCATGTTTTTGTTCATAATTTTTTACTACTGTATTTTGCTTGAGTAATATGTTATATTACTTAGTAAAACGGTAAATGGTCTTATATAGCGCTTTTCCACCTACAAGGCACTCAAAGCACTTTACAGTAAGGATCCACTCACCCATTCACACTCTCATTCACACACCAATGTACGCACACGCTGGAGGCAAGGTGGGTGAAGTGTATTGCCCAAGGACACAACGACAGTGTGCACATTCAGGAGGCGTGATTCGAACCCCTGACCTTCCAATCATGAGACGACCTGCTCTACCATCTGCGCCACTGTTGCATTTACGTAGTAGGGCTGGGACAGAATATCGGATTGGACTTGGATCGCAATACTTTGTGCTGCAATACCAAATATCGTTACTTTATCAAGTATCGCAATACTTTCAATACTTGTGTTTGGAGGCATTTTTTATCATACACTTTTTTTTTCCTGTGACAACACTTTGTTACGTTTTGTGTTAATGCACTTTTTAATCTGAACACTTCAGTAAACGTTAAATGGCATTTGATTTATAAACTTTGGACACATGACTTTTTACACATTTTAAGGTAAACATAACACTTGTTATAATTACTTACTGTATCGCAATACGTATCGGATCAGTCCCTGGGTATCGTGATATGTATCGAATCGTGACAAAAGTGGATCATCCCAGCCCTATTACTTAGCTACTGAAAAAAATAACATATTTTTGAAACTTGTTACGAGAGCCTTTTATTATTTTATTAAGAGTTTTATTTCTATAAACCTTGCACATGCTCTCTTCGAGCTCCTCGGGAATCTGCAACCCAGTGGTGAGGAGCCAGGCGGACTGAAAGCGCATGTAAGCGTTCATTTTTGTAACCATTTGGATGCGGTCAGGAGTGGAGCATTCATGCATGCAGTGGAATCCCCCTGATCCTAATTTGATCTTGGTGGAACTTGAAATATTTCAAAAGTTGTGAGGTGTAATTGGTGTGAAAAGTATGAGAACCACTGATATAGCCTTTTACTAGAAAACAAATTCAACTAAAAGTAATGTAAAATCTGATTCATTCTCCACTTTTTGTTCAGAGCAGAGAATAGAAAGGGCTCAGCGAAAAGGCTTATATGGGTCAGTAGCATGGTCAGTTAATCACAAGGGTAATACAAAGATCTATTAGAGGCATAGGACGTGAACAATTTTTCTAATTACATGAGATTGCAAGTATAACCCAACCATTATGTGTCCTGGATGGAGAACACTATGGACAGCAGCCACCGGTGAACACGCACAAACTCTTCTCATTCACATTTATTCACAGCGGAGAAGTCGGAGTAACCAAACCGTGCAGAGTGCGCTCACAACAAAAAGCTTTCATTTTACAGCCCAGGAAAGTTGGGAACAATTACTCCTCTAGTGTCTCTTTATGACACTGATGAAGCTGTTAGCAGAGGCCCGGAGAAGCCACAACACGCTGGATCCTTTAGTCCCATTACCCAGCCTGACTTCAAACGGAGGCGGAAAACTTTTGCAGCGTGTCAAAAACTGAACAAACGAGGAAACAATTGGCAAAGTAACTTCACAGTGCGGTGCTTTTGATTCCCCCCTCCCCCCTCCCCCGCCATTACAAACGCATTTATGAAAAGACGTCATTAAAAGATCTCCGACTGCTCTGTTCTCCGAGAGGTGATCTTGTGATCTCGTGAGAGCTGCGACAAAGGGGGCCGCACATGTGATGCAATGCATGCTGCGCCACGCTATCACATGAGACTACCGCAGATGAAAAAGACCTGTATTTGCAAACACGTATACCATGGATCAGCCAAACAAAGGGGCACGCACAGCAGCTCAGACATGCACCTAGTAGGAATCCTGTTTAATGTTTGATATGTCCTAGATGGCAGTCCATAAATAATTGCTTCAGCTTTAGATGAATGGTGCCTTCTCAAGTCATTATTTACAGTGGAAGGCAAATTCACTGTGTCCCCAAACAAACTCCTGAGAGACATATCACAGAGCAGCACGCTCAGGTTTATGAACCAGTCACCTAAAGCTACAACGATGATCAATCACATTTGACGTGGAACTCCAATGATAAAATGTATTTACTTTTTAATTGCAGCACCATAATGAATGTCAGGGATCAAGGCTAGAGATTTATTGTATTATTGAAGCAGAAAATAGAATGAAAACTTGGTGATATTGTGTCATTATTCTGACAGTATGCCTTTTACAAACATGCAAAAGAGCTGCTTATTTGTACACAGTCCCACCAGCTTTTCCCACCCGGAGGAGATACTACTCTGGCCCTAGTGCTGAGTGTGGCTAATGATGACGCATGCTCCTAAAACTCAGTGCGCCCCCAACAAGTCTTTGTGCTTCACTTTTCTCTGTGTGGCGAAGGTGTGCACCAGATCAGAGATGTTTGGTGGAAATATCACTGTGTATCTTGCCATGACCGATTTCTACAGTTAGCCTTGAATACAAAAGCCACACATAAACTGTGTGCATTGTTTGTAAAAGACTGAAGTTCCTTAAAGCAGTACTAAGTAACTCGTGCCCCCAGAGGCCATAAGCGCCACTGCAGGTGTCGTAGCATGTTGCGTTTTTTTATGTATTAATTGTCCGTGAGAGTAAATACTACGCTGACAGAAAAGACAAAGGGAGAGAGAGATATTGTACATCCAATTACACAATGGAGATAATTTTTTTCACTCAAACTTGGCTGTAAATACTGTTTAAGTGGCGCTAGCCCCCAGTTAGCTTTGCCCGTTAGCCTGTTAGCTTCTTCTTCGTGATTCCATTAGTGTGTATTGGTGGCTCCGACCCGGTGGCAGCAAAGTTGCAATTGTGGTTTTCTGGCCAGACACACCAGAGGGCGGTGAAAGACCCCCCGATCATCCCATTAACACTTGTATTACCCCCAGAGGGACCACGAAAAGGATTTATTAAGGTAAACAAGTTATTTATGTCTGTATCTTATTGTGTATATTGCTGTACTTTATTTGTTGTATATATTTGTAAATAGTGTGTGTGTGTGTGTGTGTGTGTGTGTGTGTGTGTGTGTGTGTGTGTGTGTGTGTGTGTGTGTGTGTGTGTGTGTGTGTGTGTGTGTGTGTGTGTGTGTGTGTGTGTGTGTGAGTGTGTGAGTGTGGTGGTCACATGACCACCCTACCAGTACTTAAGGCCACCTGGTGCCTCTTTTAAACATATGCCCTGAGGAAGACCATCTGTAGGTCGAAACGCGTCGGCATGTCCATTCAATAAAGGACTTTTAACTAAGTCAGAGTGCCTCAGATAATTTTTTCCTCTGATAAACAAGTTATTTAGTTCTGCTTTAACTGAGCGAAAATGAGAAAACCTTTGAACAGACTTAAGTTGGAGCTGGAGTTTGGGCTACTCTGAGGTTCACACCCAAACATTTCAGATCTAGGAACGTAAAGAAAAAGAGGGTGAAAAAAGCCGACCACCAAACAATTTGCCTGACCCTGCCTGGTTTTGCGTGTATTTTATGTTTATACACTTTCCAGAATGCTGGATCTGATTTATCCTGGGTAACAGCTAAAAGTGCACTATGTTAAACTATACTAGGTTTGTTTTTGTTTGTTTTTGTTTTTTACAAAAGACTGGTCACAAAAACATGGCACGATAAGTGAAAAGAAGCACTTTGCTATCTCAATGGTACAGAAATATTTACTGAGAAGTGAACTCAAAGCTAATGTTCTTCTAGGTCAGGGTAACTGCACTTTCTGTTGAACCACAACATTTTAATATTTCTTTTGAGGAATCCTAAAATGAATCTGTGTCTGTCAGTGAGGTTCGCGTCTTCTGCAAATATTATTTAGTGCACATCTTATCAAAAAGCATAGCACCTCTAAATGTAAACAGTCATCTATATTCCCACTAGAATTCATCATTTGCCCCAGACCTTTACTGGAAATGTCACCAAAATAAAGTATTAAAGCATGTTTATTGAAACACTCCTGGTTAACAGCATATTTCACACCTCATTTTGACGGCGCGCTGTATTCAATGTGCATGTCAGAGCGGCCCTGGGTGTTGTGTGCCGTTCATTTGAGCGCTGTTTTCCCTATTGAGATAAGAAATGAAATCTGCAGGAGCAGGGGATGCTGGCTCTTGCTGCAGGGTGGCGAGGCAGCCGCTCTGATAATGGAGCTGACTCCCTTTGCACAGGCTGAGAGGCACAGAGCCGTGGCGCCGCTGTGTAAGGAGAGCCGGGTGTCATGCACAAGAGCTCTGCTGCTCACAACGGGAACACATGGGCCAATCTGCATGCGATAAAGAGCGAGCGCAGGGCACAAGTTTATATGCGGTTACACCTCAGGGGGAAATTACTCCAGTGTTACTAAAGTCATTTAAGAAGCTTCATAAAATCAGAATTCATATGTAATATATTCTCGCTACTTTGAGGAGGCTTTGCAGTAGTCTCTTGATACGAAGAAATTGTAAAAGCTGTAAGTACAGTATGGTGCGATAGAAAGCGTGAAGACTAATTTCAGTTGTAACTAGGGGCGGGAGACTTGCCAAAACAATTTATATTCTAATTCTCAAACAGCCTGGGTCACGATTTTTGATTTCATCCTGAATCCTGTGCACTTCTTCCTCAACAGAAGCGTCTCTGTGTTTGCCGTAAAATAAACTGGAACCATTGCACCAAACGGCAGCGACCTCAGGGAGACAAACTCAATGATTGATCAGGTATCCCTCTATCAGAGCCGTGCCAGCAGATTCCCTGTTGCCCCCTCATTGTCTGCGGCTGTCTGCTCCCCTGAAACTACCTATGTGTCAGTGTATTATGCAAATGTAAAGAGGGTTTTATTTTACCAATTGGCCACTCACCAGGAATATTGTGCGCAGTTTTTTTTTTGGATGTTCCTCACAGGGTGGACTTCAAAGTGGTCTGTGGAGAGAAATGAAACGGTTACACCTTAATATGCAGTCGCCGAAATAACAGTTAGAAGCATACGCCACCAGTTGTAATAGTGTCACAATCATAAAAAGAGTTCAATTTATGCTTCCACCTTTTGTGCATTCCCAGACTTAATACAAATGGTTTTTCTGCCAGCGTGGAATAATCATCGTCTGCCCAGAGCCTCAATTGAAGATGTAATTTAAATCAGGAATCCAAGCAGAAATATTATTTTACCTGCTTGCTCTAAAATGGCTTCCTAATTTGTGAAATCATATTTTAGTGATTCCGCGCACAATAAGAGCAGAGTAGTTCTTTCTTCTAGTAGTAGTTGTATCAGAAATAGCCCAATTATCACTGGTAATATTTCAGTCACAATATGGGCAGAAAAGAGACGTAGATCAGAGGCAGATGTGTCTTATATTTTTACTTCTATCATTAATCGAACTTTTGCTGTGGATGACATAAATATGAAAGACGGTACTGCAGTTTTTTGGGCATCTTATGTTTCCGTATAAAAATGAGGTCTTTTATGCCTAAAAATGCCCAAAATTCCACATATTTGCGGCCATAACTGAATAATGGATGGAGCCTGGTTTGAATTGATGGTTTTATTTTGTTACAAATACGCTTTCAGAGGAGAAATCTTGTTAAGTTGTAAAACAACTGAAATTTTGCCGTGTTTTTTGAAATTCCAAACTCAATATATCAGGTTATGAATTTTACTTTTAAAAACCCCTCTGAAAAAAATCTTCAAAATGTTGCTATGTCCAAGACTGGAAAGTTAAGAGTCTGTAGGTGATACGGATGTGGAGATATTGTCTGTGAGAAAAGTGCATTTTTAGAAAATGGCTCTTGAAATTACAATTTTCCATATAAACCTATGGCGAAACATTGAGTCAGTGCAATATATAAACATGTTATTGTGAAGATTCGGTATCTTGTTTGTTTCCAGGTGAAAGTTTGTATCATGTTAAATTGGAAAATAATATATATATATATATAGTTTCGCCTGTAGTGTCTCCCCTTAAAGCAGAACTGAGTAACTCATGCTAGAGGCCATAAGCGCCACTGCAGTTGTCATAGCATGTTGTGTTTTTTTTTACTTATTAATTGTCCGTGAGAGTAAACACTACGCCGACAGAAAATACTCAAGCTTGGCTGTAAATACTGTTTAAGTGGTGCTAGCCCACAGTTAGCTTCTTCTCCGTGATTCTATTAGTGTGTATTGGTGGCTCCGACCCGGAAAGGGTAAGCTGCAGTTGTGGTTTTCTGGTCAGAGACACCAGGGGGAGATGAAAGACCACCCAATCATCCCATTAAACTGTTGCTTAATATTTTTTGTCCCCTTTAAACATTGATATAGTGAGAAAAAGAAGAAGAAGCAGGAATAATGGTTCCGGTTTATCTTGCACTTTACAAGCTGGACAAGCTTCTCAAAGCCAACATCTCATTAAATATAAATCTGTCACAGCTGCCCAGTGGCTGACTGACGACAGCGTGCCTGCCAAAATGATCCTCCATAACCAACCTCAAATATTGAAAGAGTCTTGTTGTTAGATGATTCTCTACTGCCAGAGGTGAGTTGTCCTGCACAGGGGACGAAGTGGCAGTAAGTAAAAGTAGTAGTTGTAGCGATGAAAAACATTTTGTTCAAAGTAGCAGTTTAATGATGTAGGCCTATACTTTCAGGTCTTCACCACTGAAATTTTGAAGCACTCAGATTTGGAGTGCATATCCCCACTCAGCTGAGAATGGCCCTGAACTATGCTACAGCTCATTACTTTTAATTAGGCCTACCTTTTAGCTCATTACTGACAGATGCACTGACTCTGTCATTGCCATAACGCTGTGAAGTAACCTTTGGAGATGATTTCTGCCTTGAAGCCAACTAGCACTCAGTAGCATAGACGGCTGTCAGTCACAAGGCCAAGCTTAATTTACAGTACGCCTTATATGTTGTATTCCATCATTTTAGTTGACTCGCTCTGACTTTGGTGGGAGATATATCCGTGGTCGATATAGTTCTTTAATGCTTTATTCAGGTGCCAGTCTGTGTGCAACATTGCTCTGTGATGTCTCCTCCCATCGCCTGCAGCATCAACAAGGATCTCACACCAGCACTACCCAGGGCATCCAGGCGCTGTTTTTGGATAACACACAAAGTGGCTCTTGGTAACAAAAGTTATTGTCCAAATGATGAAAGTTTACCGTTCATTATCAGGAGCTGAAAATATTACGAGGCGCATTTGTATAAATGTCAGATATTTTTTGACTAATACATTGAGCTGCTCTCCAAAGCGGTGCCATGAGCAAAACAAATTAGCATTAGCAACCAAAATATGAACATATGAATAATCAAGTGCTGCAACTCACAGCTAATTGGCCACAAACGTGTGAGTGGTGAGGGCTATTTGTTTTTCATATGGGCCGATCACAAGAATTCTCCACAACTCATGGCTTTGGTGGATATATTCACCAGAGCCTCAGATTTTAGTGCTTGTACAGCCAAAACAACATTTCATGCAGCATTTTATGTATCAAGCTGGAACCAAGCACCAAACAAAAGCAGACTCAAACAGAAGGTCCATGTTTCATACGCTATGTTTTTAATAAACATCTGGTGTCACAGTATACAAGTCAAAGGCATTTTCATAGAGAGGCAGTATTTATTTTTTGAATTGAGAGCAAAACAGTCGGGGTGAATCTAAGATCACACTGTCTTAAAATATGCAAGAGATGGATTTCATTTGTAACTTGTGATAACATTACGCTGAGACCTAACCACCATAACACCGATGCTAATTAGGGAAAAACAAATCTCAAGTTGTACGAAGGGTAAACAAAGCTGTTGCACATTAGTGACACTGGGAAACTTTTAAGGTCCATGAGTCAGCCATTAGCGCTAAACCACAACCTCATAATCACAAAAATCCCACATTAAACCCATTGTATTAAACCATTTTGTTTTCCAATGCAATTTTCTGTCTCCAAAATCCCATTATGTGTCACCCTATGGGCCGCTCTCCCACTGACCTATGGCAGCAATGTGAAAAGTCTCATTTCGTGGCTGCCCCAGTACACTGGGATGTCCATCTTCTGCTCATGTCCCCTGAAGCAACCAACACCGAGGAATTGATTAGAACATGGAGCAAACACGCTCTTACACACTGGCCCGTGCAGTTATAATCTGCTGTACCAAGGCGGCATGCTAACTGCCTCTCCATCTCTTCATCACACGCCCACGTATCAAGCAAGCATACAGAACCCAGCACGCACACAGGCCCAGGAGATGGACACACGGCTCTGCCATTTAATTACTATTGTCACATATATAATTTAACACACAGGGAGATCTAACAGTGACCTGGGAATTGGAGAGAGGCAGCTTTATCAAAAAACAAAGACAACAAAACGTCCACAGGGTCAGGTTTCACATGAAAACCGCCTCCAGCCTTTTCTTCAATTAGGACTGGAATTAGAAAAATCATGCTTTCATTGTTTTGTAACTGATCATAACTGCCACACAATTGAGACCACCTGCCAATTATAGTAACTGCTATGTAATTTTTCCCTTTCTTTCTGCCGAAATCGACTCAGACGATGTGATGGCTCAGACACAATGAAGACCAATTGGCGAGGACATAACGTTCGCTTCAATGGTCAATGGTCAGATTTATTGTTTTGTTGCATAAATGTCTTTCAGCAGCACGACTGAATGTAGCTGAACAGTTTTGCTGTGATGTACCCGGATTCAGGCTCTGCCTTCTCATTTGCAACCGTCCTCAAGGACAGGCAGCTATTTGTTCAGCGTTCACCACCTCCGAGTTTCAGTATGCAGGGTGAGCTAGCAACGTGGTAGATCGGTGTCCGCATGGCAACAAAATTTCATGAAACCACTCCAAAGGTTTATTCCAAAGTCGAAAGCATGAATGTGTATTGCTGTTGCTGGCAGTGACAGGGAGCACACACTGGCCATAGAAACATTACCACCTCACAGTTGAAACACCCTGTGGAATTTTTAATGAAGAGTGACAAAAAAAAGCTTGGGGGCAATCCTATAATGGTGCATGTGTGAAAATACACCCACACAGCCAAGCCCACTCGGATGGAATAAACATTTGGAGGGCACTTGCTATTATAAACCCTTCAATAAAAAACAAATAAACATAGTATATAGCTGATCCAAGTCACACTGAACTTAAGCATCAGCAATGAATGTACACAGGGCGTATATGTGGTCTAAGCAAAGACTCTCTCTCTAATCCCTCTCCCCCTGAAGGCATCATGGCGGAATACAAAACAAGGAGCGACACGGTGCGAACAGGAAGGATACCTGTGCTAATGCACCGCGCCACGGCTAACTGATGGCACTGATGATAGCACTGAGCTAAACAAGCATGTGTGTTGACTGCCCGCTGCCTCCGCACCGTGAGGAATAACAGACAGCATACGGCTCCGTTTGCTGGCCCACTCACTTGGCACCCTGACCATTAGCGCTGCCTCGAGGGCGGGCCGTGGTGACCTCCAGAGATGAGAGAGAGCAGCAGACAAAGGCAGCGAACCCGAGGCGAGATACAGACCCACACTCAGCTGAAGCACGAACAGCACATGCATGGATAATCGCTCTGAGGGAGGTGTGAAAGGATGAGGAGAAGACAGGACATTATAGTCGGATGTGAATGTTAATACTTTGACATAAGATACTGTATAATGGAGACAACTTGCATCTCTTCTGAGAGACGGACAGCTGCTGCTATGAGTAAATGTGCCAAGAGAGATGCATGTAATCTTTTTAAAACAAGTGAGAGATGATTACCGTTATTCACCGGGGGGAAAGAAAGTGCCATAGCTGGATAAAGTACTTAAATATACATTGCGATAATCTTCTGAGTAATTTTGATGTAATATCTAAAAGACCTAATTTAAAATCAATTCAGCTTTACATCCTGCTGAGTTGAACTAATTTCTAATTACACAGTAAATAATGATGTTTTTCATTTGACTGATGTGTTATTCGGAAAAAAAGAAAGCCGGTCAAGTGTATCAGCTAAAATATTAACAGAATCGGTGGTTGTTTTTTGTCCTGAACATTTAACATTGTTGATACTGCTTAGAAAATGTCAAACTGTATCTGCTGTAATAAATGCTCTGGTCATGCTGCTATTTTGATCAGAAAACACATTAACTATTCAGTGAACTTAGGTCAACAAAAAGGGAATTATGAATCCCCTTTCTGAGATGATAATAATCTGCATAAAGTGACGAAGCATAATCGAGTCCAGACAGAAGTACAAGAACAGCGAAGACCATATCCTGCTCATACAGTGAGAATCATATGTTTGCATACACTTCATAAAAAGACACAATTGCATTTTTTTCTCACTGTCTGACATATTTTCAACTAAAATGAGATCAGGCCTTCACAGAAGTTGGACATGCAGTCGGACATTTGTTTCTGATTGAGCGATTTTCTGTGCAGTAATTGCAACGTGGGCAGATAAATCCAAAATGCAAAGATCTGAGCAGCTCGGATCTTTCATCTGAGCACTTCTGATGATTCAAAAGTGTGTGCTCATGATCTTCTGCTGGCATAGTAAGGTTCACAGCCCTGCCTACTTCTTCTCTAAGTGAGTTGATGATGTCCACAGAGCTATTTATACACTCAGCCAGGCTCAGCACATTTCGGGCCGGCACATAAATAATCAGTAAGGTATGAGAGACACACCAGATCACTTTGCTTTAACGCAGCATCTTCTGGCTACACACTTTTTGTAGTGCAACGTTGGCAACATCCCTCATAGCGTTGTTTTTTCCCTGCTGATGCGCTGGGCCCTGAAACAGTTACTTACTAATGCAGATGTAAACAACTGACTGGCTGCATTATGGTTTATCTAACTGCAACGCCTGCAATGGCCACATCGACTACTTTGGACAGTATTGATAAGACCTGACTGAGAATATACTATGTGTCAGCACAATGCAAACTTCTGCCTAATATAATATCATAGTGACAAATATAGCTGATTCTGAACAGCCTTTTCTGCTTACAATAACATGAGACTAAATCAATACAGATCTTGAATGTCGTGAATATTATTCAACTACCGGTACTGCATATGCAAACATAGACATATACCACAAAAGTGTCATCAGAGGTACAGTGCTATTTCAGGTAGCACTTTAGCAGTGCAATTAACATGGTAATTATGGTAATGACCTGAAAACAGGGCTCAAACTTCATTTATTATATGACTCTTTTGACATAACTCATCATAACACTTACCGTAACCCAGTATAAGGACTGTAAATTACCAGACAAAATGGCTAGCATTTTAATAATGGAAATAGGGCTGCAAAATATTATAGTTCTCCATTTACTCCTTGTTACGACCACACTATTTCGATTCTGTTATTACAGGAGAGTTGTGATATGACGATGGACACATGTAGTTTATAATATAAATTTAATAATACAAACACATAAACCATGTCTTTATTACTGTAGCGGTTTGTTGTTTTGTGAGTTGGTTAGGATTGGCTAAAGGGATGATCAAATCAGCTGCAAATGCTCTGCTAAAAGGTCCTTTCGCTGTAAACGATTTAGAGAGCCATTCCAGATTGATAGTACTGTATTACAGTGCTGTTATTTGCACTGGAAAAGCAAGCTGGCTCTTTCCATGTTACCAGTTTGACAAAACAATCTGGCAAACTCACCTGTACGGACCTAGACTGCAGCTTTAAAACAACAACAACAAATAACCCCAATACTTTAAAGGATGACATTTCTGAGTACCATTGTGGTTAGTCCCTATCTACCAATAGTCCAATACATCAATTAATATTAAAGATAAGATAAGATACTTGCTTGGGCAACAGTGCTACTTGTCGTCATTTTCCAGATTGGATTTTACTACTGAAAATGCAAGTTGATAAAAATAGGAGCCGTTTACAAATGACAGTCACTTGAGCAAAACAAAAACTTTTTTTGACACTGCATACATCAGAGGAGCATGAACTTATGGAGCTGTCAGGATTGTGATATTCTTTTAAGTCTGCGAGAGAAGACGTGTTAAAAACTCTGGGAGGTTCACTTTAAACCCCAATATGTCAACAGACAGACACAGGAGCTGTTACCAGCTGTCTGTCTATGTCAGAGATAAGCACACCAATTATCAAGGAAATCTGAAACACAACAAATGCTTTACAAATGATGATCCAGTGGGCTGAAAAATTAATCAAGAACACAGCTTTACAACAGCAACAGCTAACCTGCTATTAACCTTGTTAATAACAACTAACCTATCATCAGCTAAAGACTCAAGTTTCAGTCTTACTGTCAAGTTCTTTTATCCAGGTTTGGGAATGGGAGACATGTAAACCCTATGAGGCTAGATTATAGGCCAATACAAAATACTATGCAATAAAGACCAGTGGCAAGTTATTAATGGGCACTGCATTACACGTCACATTTGGACAACACTTCCTGTTGTAAAGTGATTGTTTTCATAGCTTTCTCAAACGGTCATGGTTAGTTGGACCTCAGACAGCCGCGCTTAGTCATACTGACAGACCACTGCTTCAACCGAACAACAGCAAAGCCCTGGTATGATCCACAGTCAGAGCCCCATTTAAACTGCTGCACCAATTGTGGCAGAATCACTTTTGTTTGTTTAGCCCCAGAGATGAGCTTTGTGCCGTTCGGGACCCTGCGTGTCTACTATCCAATCATTTGCTGCAGTATCCGCTGGACACGAAAATACCACATGCAGTAGTTCGGGCTGAAAGAAATCAAACGTAGCTGTGTGACAATATGTTATTAGAAACGACAGCGTTTCACCGCTGACTTGAATACCTTGTCTTCATGGTGTCAGAGGATCCCTCACTTACATTTATATCCCTACTGTCCCTAATAATAACTAACTCCAGCTTTCACAGCGAATAATGTGATAAGGACCACCAGACTTGCAGCACCGTGTGAACCATGCTGTTTTATCCCACATGCACTGGCCAAGAAACTGAGACAGAGACCAAGAAAAACAAAAATAAGTAGCTGTTTATACAATTTGTCGCTTTAGTTTGTCTCCTCAGTGAGTGATTTTTGTGTTGATCATCTAGCTACGGTATTCATTTAACCTTCAATAAGAAAACAAAGACTATAGAGAATACTTTAAAAAGAACATTTTTCACCCTGTAATTGAACATTGTTTGAGAGAATAGTCTCTCATCTTTAGAAAGACTATTCCACACTAGCTGCTAAAAGAGAACTACTCAAACATCTCCAGAGAAAGTACCTTCTTCACAGTCTAAAATGACACATTATCTTGTCAAGGAATCCACCCTGACATTTATGTCTCTGTGGAGCTTTTCATAGTCCATGCCATACTGCCACAGCCCACATGAAACATCTGAACGCCGGCCCTGTTGCGCTCTCTCCATGTATGTGCGGAGTATTGACAGGCGTTCTGATATTGAAGGGGATTATGTGACTTAAGTCTCCGTGTTGTGCATGCCTGGAGAAGTGTTCTACTTGGACGGAGACTGATCTCGCCTTGCCAGTCAACTGCGTCTAAAGAATACCCACTTCCTCCTCTTCTGCCCATAATCCCGGGAAAATACGACTCTTTAATGCCTAACATCCTTAACACGGCTCTGTCAATGCCTTGAATCAGAATTAGCCACCATGGATGCCCAATCCATTTTGCGGCGCACGTTAGGCCTTTTTGCATGTCACTGCTTTTATGCCAGCGCCATGACTCCGGTTCAAAGTGATGTGGATAAAGAGAGAGAACTGATAAGGGGCATGCAGGCAAAAGATGAGATTCTCTATGTAATGCCTTTATCAGATTAAACCATCTCCAACCCTCAGTACATCTATATGTCTTCCACAACATCATCCTGGCACTATCCCTATGGTGAGTTTGATATACAGGGTGCACTTTAGGCTGCAAAGTAAAGCTGGAGATTTCCATTAAGATAAATTGGAAAAACGTCGTGATGCGAAGGCCGCAAAACTCCCTGCTATGGTTTCACGGAAGGACAACCTACAAAAAAAAGCAATAACTGATTTAGTTTTTGTGTTTCTTGACAGTAATCCCGTCTTCCTGGTGCTGTGTCTAACCAGACCTGCCATCTATTTTATTCAGCCTCCCCTTTGTAGATGTTGATGGCGGCTGAATAGAAAGAAAAGCCACCGTGCCGCTGTATTCAGTTATTGTCAAGGGCGAAATGCTGCCTCCTCCTTTACATTTTAATGTCTGCGGATATGTGATGCAACGTGTTGTTGGGGACATCAATGCCTGCGAATATCTTGCCAAGCCAAAGACTGTGTGTGCATGAGTGCATGTTATTACCCTCCAAATATTCCTCACAGCGACCAGCGAACTTTTCAGGGTGTCTGGAAGGTTGCAATAAAAGAGCACAAGCCTGGCTAAAGACGCAATTTGAAGTAAAATTTAAATATTGTATAAATTTCTATGTATTCATTTTGGTTTGCATGATGTTGATAAAAGCAGAGATGCTCCGATCCAGCTTTTTTCTACCGATGCGATTCCGATACTGGGTTTTGAGTATCCATATTTTGAGAGCCAATATTCGATATTTACTGACACCAAGAGACTTTCTTAAAAGTCTCAGCGATCTGACCATTTCAAATATGTTGGAGCAGTTATTTCTTAAACTAAAACACAAACACTAGGCTTCAGCAGTGTATATTATAGTTTCTGACCCAGCCTTGATCCTTAGCATTAGCATGCGCCTGCTAGCTTTAGCATACTGATGCTAACCGCAGCATTTTGCGTGGCGATATAAAATACATATAGCGGAGGTTAAAACTAACTCAGCTATTGAATTCTCCAGCTTCTTAGCCTTACAGTGACATACAGCATGCCCATATTCACTTAGATTTAGGTGGCAAAAGGTGTGTTTTTAGGCACTGAGAGACAAAACTAGTATCGCTTCAGTATCGGATATTTGTAGCCGATACCCTATATTTAATTTTTTTCAGTATCGGCTCCGATATCCGATAGATAAAAGACAGAAGAAACTCTTAAGTGTTTAGGTCATATTTCGTATAGAGGTTAAAGTACTCACAAATTGATAGATTAAACAATTTACCTTACCGCTCATATCGCTATCACTACTACAACTGCTGCTGTAACTAAATCCTACTACTATGGTTAATCCTCACAGTGGCGCTTGAGAAGAATAGTTCTGAAAAGTCTGTTATTTACAAACATATACAACTGGGCACTTTTCACCACTGGGTCATGTTACCTTTAGAACAATTCCAGTGATAAATGCACTCAGTTTGTAAATGAATTACCTGGATATTTCATCGTTCAATCAGCCCCCTAATCTGCTTTACTTTGAAAGGACAAAACAGAAGAGAAATATTTAACCTTGGGCAGTGGCCAAGCCCTATACCAAGATTTGTGAGTTCACAAAGTAGAATCCATCTTCTCCAGCTCGGGGCAATGTGTTTCTGGTGTGACCAATGGTGTGGGTGGACTGGCAAGGGCAGCTTTCTGGATTGAAACTGCACCAAGTATTTTACTGCTATTTGATGGTGGTTTACGAGGGCTGCACGACATAAGGGGGTAAAAAATGTGGTATTGAACTTTGCAATTGACATTATTCCATTACCTTTTAACAAAAACATCTCAAGCAATCAGACAAAAAAAATAGACAATCACCAAATCAGCAATGCAAAAACTTCAGTTCGTCAGACGTGAAAAGTGCATTAATATAATACATAAAAATCCAACAGCAGAAAGCATATAAAGATACACCACTCAGCGTTATGTATGGATTTGAAGTAGAACATACAATGTACAGTCTAATTTGCACTTGTTTACAGTAATCCCAGGCGCTTATTCGTGCTCCCTATATTGGCTTCCTTTTCTATATACTATATTAGCTATATGCATTCTATTTCCTCCACCCTGTAGCCCACAAATGCATTAGCGGTGGCATCTCTCTTGTCTATCATTAGCGGTGTTGCTCGTAAATGTCACTATAAAGCTGGATTCTCGCTGTAAATGCCAGGCTCTAACAAGGACATCCACAGCCAGTACAACACCAAATTACATCTTTTGTATTCTCTGTTCGGCGAAGCTAAACAGTAGGAAGTCTGCAGCTCGCATCCGGGGAAGAAAATTTATTCAGAGCCAAAATATAAAAATACAAGCAAGGCAACACATTGTCAGTTGTAATTCCTGTCCATGTTTTGACCCCTTCTGACAGCTGACTTGATGCGCACCTTTTGGAGGAGGTGAGGTCTTTCACAAATTCGAACTTTCTGTCTATTTCTAGACGAGAAGGAAGCCGGAGAGAGACTCAGGGACCTATTCTGTCAAAATGCAAACAGCGGACGGTGTGGACAACAAACTACAGAGAAATCCCACACAATCAGCAACGTTTTGAGCTCTTCCACCTGCCTTTGAAATGAAAACAATAGTGATTCCCTTCATATAAATACCCTAATACATGAATATCACAGCTATACTATACTCTCTGTGAAAGAATACCTCAAACATTCTGTATTAGCATCAGTATATTTCAAGAGAAACATATTTACATCTTAAAATCCCCTTTGGCTTCTCTGTTTTGTTTTGTTTTGTTCTTTTGTGGTCAAAAAAATCTGCAAATGTCCTACATTTCTATAGCCACTTTCCACCTCTGGGACTATATAACAATATGGCGTGTCTCTATTTTAAACGGCTTCATACTGTGTCATTTGCATATCCCATATTGCACATTTATTACGCTCCCATGAATAATCTAATTTCCATAGAGATCTGCAGGGGTACCTCTGTATGATAAGCCTGAAACGTTATACGGGATTATCTTGCTGTTTAGCTACTGTGTGTTTACAATATTACCCATTACACTTATGCAAATGTGAGGTGACCCGACCAGCGCGGCCTGAAAAACACAACAGGAAGTCCATTTTATCAGTCAAATCAGAGGCAGTCGAATGTACAATTCACTCCTATCGGGAATGCTAAATAATTTACAGAGTGAGAGTGCATAAATATGATTTCGTTTTATTTTTTTTTACACCAGGACACTGAGGCTTATGAAAATGCTTACACTGAGTGCAGCGTACGAATACATTAAAGTTAATTGCAAATTGTGGGTCTTTCAAAAGAATAAAAATACCTCAAAGGTTTGCCGATCTAAATAAAGTGAAACAGTAAAAGTTCACAGTATTCACAGAGCACAGAAAACATGTTTGTCTCCATGCATATTCTATCTAATTTAGAATTTGTACTAAAGATACACTGCATGTTGGCAATTTCCATGTCTTTGCAATAATGGCCCAATGAGGCTTCAATTACTTCAATTGAACCTAGGGATTTTGTTCAGCCATGGTCAGTTATTTTGAAAGGTTATGTGTTTGGTAAGAAACCTGTATTGATCAGTATTAATGGTGTATGTTGTGGGCAGTCATTTGGTTTGTGATATTTGTCTGTAGGACTATGTTTGGGTTACACTTGATCATATGGTTTAACACACTGCGGACCGATCTTGTGTTTTTAAATGCAGACTATAGCGTAATATTTTGCGCTTAGTAGGAGCGCGCTTTGAGATCTTGCAGCTCCTAGACTTAGCGCATTGATGTGGGAAGTACGTGGGGTGGAAAAACACCCATGGCCAATGTTGATGTTATGTACAACAGCCTTTTTCCTCCAACCAGACTCTGCGGATGGGAAGGGGTGAGGGAGAGGGGTTGTGGGGAGTGGGGGGTGAACATGTGCTTTTGTTTTGGTCACAATTACGGCCAAGCGAGTGCCGATCCACGCCACAGTGGGACGGGCATAGGCTACAACTCTTTCTCTTGAGACGCGGACATTGTTTACCTCACGATGGGGTTAATAAAGTGATTAGTTTGACCTGCTTGTAATAAACCACGCCTCAGTCGACCTCTTCTCTTTTTATAAGCGACGCCCTCTCGCAAGTGGCGAAGGCACATAGTACAACACCAGTGCCACTCGGGAGATAGCCATCAAGTTAGAGTTTGTTCTGTCCTTGCTCCAGGCACAAGATCTGGCCCAGTAACTTATAGGGCAACAAGACGTCTTAACACCATTTTAAAGCTAACCATCTCTTTGCAGTGAATATTGTTGGATATCATGACGGCTTGTGAAATGGAATGAAATGACATACAAAGTGGTTTCAAGCAGCATTCGAACAATAGTGGGGAAATGCAGGTTGTAGCGATCTCAGTTATGCTCAAACTACCCTTGACAGCATTCATTATTAAAGACAGAGTGTTATACAAAGTGTAGAAGACACAATGATTAACATGTGTTGTCAGTGGCTTGCTCTAAACCAAGCCGAGTGAATACAAGAGAAGCACCCACCCGACAATTTTTCATTAATTTGTCATCATTTAGGCTTAGACAGTGAGAGGGGAATGTAATTATGTAACCAAAGCCCTGTTCCATCCCTTGTGGGAATAACCAGTGAAATAAGATTCACCCTGCAGAGTTTTAAAGCCAGATTTGAGATTGGTGTCATTGGAGTTAATCCCATTATAGGGGCAAATAGGAGTCTGGGTGAAAGTACGGATATGTATACAGAGAAAATAGGATCAGCGCGCAGATTCAGCCAAAGCCGCGCTATGGGTGAACTCACGCTTTAATGGATTAAACCCAGTCAGCCGCCATGATTAACCTGAACTACTGTTGGAGCGATGGCCCTTTGCACTTTAGAGCTTACGCAATGCACTCACAAACCAAGGCTTCGGGATCACTACAGCGTCCCGAGGTGAGAGAAAAACATGTCGTCTCATTTACCGGGGAAAGCTTTCAGCAAATACAAACGGTGATGATAGATGATATTTCAAACACTGATTCAGTATCCATGTGTTGGCATGGGTGTCTCATGGAATTATGGCTTCCCCAACAACTGTAAAATAAAGGCTATGAATCAAGCTCTAGAGAAGACAGTCACGATCGTCCCAGGGCGTTGAAGGCCGGGTTAAATGCACAGAACAAATTTAGCAACAAATTGAATAAAATATGAATCTTTAAATCTTTAGTATTTTTAAGAGAAAATAAAGCCTTGTGCCCTTGCAATTCCCCTGCGGAACATTTAAGTAGAGCTAACATTAACTTTAGTCTATTTACAGTACCTTCAAAATCATATAACTCCACCCACTGCATATCCTTTTCATCGACACTCTTAATAGGGTACAATTCTTGGCTCCCCCCGCCAGCGCTTGGCCGCCCCTCATGTCCATCTGTGTCAGGGCAGAAGACTTGAGGGGGGGTTGACTAGTACCGCGAAGACCAGCGGGGTGACTCAGCTCGGCAGGATTTGTCACAGAAAGAGAACACTGGCTGTTGGTGTTGAGTCGTGGCGGAAAGGGGGCGGGGGCGCGCGGTGACAACTGTGTGATACATGCTCTGGTGACGGCAGCACTATCAGGCCGAACTGTCACACGCTGATAACCCAGACAGGAGGAGGTAACCACGGGCTCCGTCACCGCCAAGTCTAATCTGAGGTTCAGCAACACCAGTATACACTGCCTTTTCATGTCTGTGGAAGCATTCAGATGAAGCTGTACCTTTGATCTGTAGACCAGTGGCTTGCAAACTGTGGTATGGCGAGTGCAGCTGATGCTGAGGACGCAGGCAAGTAATATAATAGATTCAACCCTGGAATACTGGTGTGTAAGGGTTAGGTTTAGGGTTTAGGGTTATAATTAGGGTTAGGAACGGCACATGTCATGTAGGGCTGAACGAAAATTTAATATCTCGATACTCATGCCAGATATCTCGATATCGATATGATACAATATACGATACATAGTAACTGTGGGTTAGGTGAAAACCAAGCATTTTTCAGAAAAATAATAGCATAACACAAAAGAGTGCAGTTTCATTGATGAAAATCTATATAGTTTATTTAAAGCTTGCTTTTTCGATTTTAATGTTTTGAATCTTTATACATCAATCCCAATACGATAATGATATATCTTTCAGCCCTAATGTCATGTAAGTTGTGTTTCACTCACACAGATACAAGAACAAGAAGGTCTTGGCTTTCTAATGAGGTATTACACTGGTATATAGGCTGTCAGTTCTCCAGTCAACACGCCTTGAGATATGGATTTGCATAATAGCTAACCCTAAGCTGGCAGGTAACAGGTTAAAGCTGTTTTCCCTATTTCAGTCCTTATTTAGGCCAATTTTATGCATTAATTTGCCTAAATTCATTTAGCAATGTACATGTTTTTTATTGCTTAGGCTTAAGTTGATCAAATAAAGATATAAAAGTTCTAATCTAATCTAATATTTAGGTGCAGATAGATATGCAGATCATTATTAACTATACTGTTGGTGTCATAGATTTAGCAAAGAAGAAGTTCTCAAACTTGAGGACCAGCTAAATCCAGTCTATGACGAGACTTTGCCAGTTCTAAAGTTGGACTGAACCCAAAAGAGGACAACAAATTGTCTGTGTATTAGACAAGTATTAATGCAGTCGAGAATCTAGTGATACTGTTGAGAATGACTGCACTAAAGAACAGATTTTGCTTTCATCACATGTTGGAGCACAGTGTAGACATGCATGTTGCTATAATGTAAAACAGTGACTTACGAACATGCAATTTTGTTATTTCGGTCTTTTTGGTTCACTCACTGACACACACGGCAACTGAAAGACAGCTTAACAGTCTAAACGATGTTTCTTGTAAAATGTCAGCGTAGAGCTGTTTTCTGGCTGTAAATGTCACTACAGATAACAAGAGTGTACAGTCAGTATCAGCTCAAATTCTCTGTATCCACAGTGGAATTTTTCTTCAGCCAAGAGTTAGTGAATTCAAATTGTAATTTTGCCTCCACTTAATCAGCCAGGAAGCAATGAAGAGGCAAGAACTAATCAAAATGCAATACATTTCTCAATAAGAGCAATATAAACTATCAGACATATTTACTTTGCATGAAATATGTTTTATGCACAGTTCTGTAAAAAGTATTGCACTTTCTGAACTGCTCAGTGGCATCTTTTGAACAAGCACTCTGTTTTCTGAAATTGTAGACTCAGAAATTCATTTTTACCAAAGTATCAGTGAAAATGTGTTCCACCTCGAGGGCTAAACACTGTGCCTGGGTGCAATTGAGTCCTCACCATATCATCTGCCAATAAACCTGTTAGTGGTTTCTACAGCCAGAAGTGATTATGATATTTGGGAAAGGGTTTAGGCTCAGGAGGCATGAAGCGTGACTGTTGTATTGTCAGACTTCTCTTCAACTTTAGGTGGCAAAAGAAAACGTGCTTATAGAATGTGATGGATACCAATTATAGCAACTCCACATTTCTATTACGGCTTCAAGGCTTAGTAAGAAAAATCTAATCTAATTTACAGTAGTGGGATTAAAACATGCACGGATAGCATATGGTAAATGATAAAATGAGTGAATCACAGTTGTGTGTGTGCCAAAGTGCCTGAAAAGCCCTGAGCTGTCTGACCTGAGCATGGGTGCTAGACTAATTAACAAAGACATTAGCCGGGCCCCGAAGCCTCAAACAAGCACTGGACGAGAACAAGGGCTCGCACACAACACTCCTCCAGATTTGACCATTTCAAACTTACTATGCTTAAACACAGACCATGCATGACCCGTAACTTCAGCAAAACGCCACAGAAGTCACAGAATAAAGACAATCCAATGGTGTTTTTGTTAGAACTAAAGCATAAAAAAAACAGTAAAACCTTTATCTACGGCTATGTCATATCAGAACGAAGAAGAAGCAGAACAGGCTAACGTGCAAAGCTAGCTGCGGACTAGCGCCACTTTAGTAGTGTTTGCAGCTTCAATCTTTTCTGTGAGCGTAATATTTACTCTCACGGACAATTCAGTAAAAAAAAACGCAACATGCTACGACACCTGCAGTGGTGCTTATGGTTACTTAGTTCTGCTTTAATCTTTAATGATTAATTGAAAAAAAAAAGATTTAGATTTAACTTAATTAATCGAATCATATGTTTTGAACAAGCACACACCTGTCTCTGAGCACACGCAAGACCTAAAAGACAAAGCACTTGCATTAACTACATGTTGTTAGCCTTTTGACATGATGAGGTACTTTTATGTAACAAAAAGGGACAGAGAGCTACTTATGCATCAAAGAGGCTTGTCTAATTATGCTGAAAATGACTTTTGTCCTTAAACTTTATTTTATGTACCTGAAGGTTTACAAATTCTGTTGAAAATGTTCAGCACCCAAAGAAAATGTATCTAAAATGTGACTTATCAAGCCTCGGATGAGCGACTAAGAAAGGGCTGGAGAGATCTCTGTTATAAACTGTTGTGCTTTTCTTGTAGAATTATGAAACTGTGAATATTTGGTTAATGAAATGAGAGCAAATACTTTCCATTTGAGTACTTTATGTTGGCCAAGTATTAATAATGAATATAATTATTAGACAAAAATTCAACGCAATTGACCACGATTTGAATTTTGATTAATCTCAATCAAAAGAATTAATCGACTGACAGCACTAATAAAAATTCAAACTTTGTTCTTCCTAGCGTGGCTATGTGATCTCTTTGATACATTTTCATAGAACCAGCACCGAAAAAAGTACCCTGGTTTATAATCTCTTGTGAGAATACCTCAGACATTTTCTGAAATATTTAGTATGTTTGACAAACCGCAGCAAGAAAGTATTTTCATCTAAAAATCATCTTACAGCGTGTTTTCTTGCTTTAAAGTATATGCCGCACTGGAAATATATACCCTTCACTCAGTGGGCCTACTCTGAATGCCTAAATCTTGGATGCAGAGCGTATTCTTGGATAACTCAAAGTTCATGACGTGCGGCATTGATCAAACCAAGGATGTGACAGTATAGCCTGAGCCGGGTCTGGAGACAGATAAAAGCAGTCGTTCCACAGCAGCCGACAGCAGCTCCGAGACATTAGGATCACATCATGCGACCATTCAGCCCCTCTGTCTCACAGACATGGCATTTGGCCGCATTCTGATTAAAGCACGGCAGATGAAAAGTAAGTTACATTTAAAACCATAGTTGAAGTTGCAATGTTTGTGAAGGTTGTTTCTAAACCGCCACAGAAAGTCATCTGCCCTGCATGATTTCTACACATATGTAAATCCACAGTGGGACTCCCCCTACAGACTACAATGTAAAAGCAACGCGCGATTAACCTGCCACTGAGGTCCACACTCTCAAAAAATGATTTGTGATTATGAGCTCGTGCCCATCCAGTCTTTTCACGGTGTGAGCCCCGTGTCATAAATGTACTTGTTCTTTACTCTTCGCACAAATATTTATCGAATGGCGAAATCATATGTTAAGGTTAAACCAATAAAGGATATACCACAGTGTTTTAGTGTAAGCCGCTTGTGCCCTGAGAAATGACCTGTGCACAACACCGAAGTTTTATTTACTTTGGAGCAAGGCCGCTCTGTGGGCAGCGGTGGGAACTTTTCACGCCTGATAAATTACTGTGCAGCTTCAGTGCATTCAATAGTTAATAAATCTCGAGAGTCCCCTTGAAATCAGAGAGGTTCCGTCAGGCCATAAACATATTTTTAAGACATTGCCCTCCATATTTGAGCAGAACGCCATCACAGGGAAGACTGAAAGTGTGCAATCATTTTAGAGCTTCACCTTGGCGTTCTCAGCCAGATGAAATGACTAGTCACTACAAATAATCTAAAATCAACAATTCATATCTATTTTTGTCAAGCTTTTCCATTTGAGATTACTTATAGGCAGCAATTTACACTGACAACCAACCCTATTCTTCACATTTATACAGGCTTGGGGCAGGCACAGGGAGTATACTAGTGTCAAAATACAGTTCATCTCTAAGCAAAACTTTTCCCATGAAGAAATTCCAAATCAAATGCGTTGCCATGCGGGTGATCAAAGGTGCGCATGTCTCTTGGATATTTTGTCAAACCCCAATGAGAGAGCCTTTCATGCTCACTTTGAACCCCACCCTGTCGACAGAGCCTCTCTGAAGGCAACTGTAAAGATGAGTGCTGGCATCTGTCTGCCACAAAATCTAAATCCTGCACCTCTCCCTGACAGTAGTGCCAAAACACCTGGGAGATGAAATCGAGGAAAAGGCTCAACAACTCCTGTGAATCCTGGCTACACACCCAGAGCGAGCTATATGCAAACAATCGTAATGCTAAAGTGATACAGCAGTCGGATGAGTGGGAGTACTCCTGGCACTATTCTGACAAACTCTTCTTTAAAGGTGAGTATAGTGGCAGGTTTTCATGACATAACAAGGCATAACTTCTCGGAATTGTGTCAAGGATTGCTCTTAAAGCAACAGTACGAAACATTTCACCGGATAAATAGGATAAAATACAAGCTTTTATTTTTTTTATTACAGATATTTTTTGTGCTGAAAAATACCTTAAAATGAACAAACAAGCTCTTTGCTGAGACTTGACCTATATCTTTACAGAGCGAGGACGTCTGCAGCTCGTCTCTATGGTGATGTTGACTGAAGTCAGCCAAATATGAGATTTAAATAGGTTTGGTCCTCATCCAAATCCATTCTTTGATTACCTTCTGCAAAAATACTATTTTCTGTGTCTCGTTGGTCATTAGGAGAATGTTGTGTATTGATAGCAGCAGTATAATGTTACGCAGTGTGCCTTTAAAGATCCTATTCTTAGCTTTAATTAGGCTGTTTAAAGCACTTCTGAACAAAACTATACAATATGTTTAAAAGCAAAACAACTCGAGTCACGTTTTAGATGCTAAGATTCGCTCTCCATCTTTGAGGAATTAACTACCTATATGAGAGAGAATTTATATCATTACTCTTTTAGACACTTTTGCTTTGTAAAACAGTAAATCTATATATTTACTATTCTTATACTTTTTTGATCTCACAGTGGAGGCGTCACAAGAGGAGCTACAGGAAACAAAAAAAGGGACAAACGAGGAGGTATCCAGGCAAGACTCCCAGTGAAGCCACACATGCCTTCTATTGTTCTGACTAATGGACATTCACCGGAGAATAAAACAGATTATCTGCTAAGTTCTTCCAAGAAGATGGTGAAAGACTGTTGTGGAGCAGAGGGAGCTGCGCAGGAGGAAGAGGGAGGAGGAGGTGGAGCTGACCAATGCAGGACACCACGCTCTGAAACAGGGACAAACCCAGGAGGCGCTGCACCGTTTCAGAGGATCAGAGAAGTACTGAAGGCAGCCAGCCAGGTTTCCTCCGGATTCTACGGTTTTCACAACTTCCCGGTCAGGTCGGCCCACAATTGCTGGCGTGGCTCAGACGCAGCGGCTCAGGACTAACACCTGAACACTATTTAGTTGTGCGTTTGTACAATAACAAATAAAGCACTTACTTACTTACTTACTTACTTAATATAACCTAGGCCAATGTGTCTACAGTCGTGGTTCTCTATTGGTGTAGCCTTGGGACCCACTTTCAACATATCAAGACAAGACACCCACAAGCTTCCCAAAAATATTAGTTTAGCTAAGGATAAAAAACATTGTGTAGTTTGGCCTTGTTTTAGTGTTTCTTCAGTGTCCCTGCATTGCCCCTCTTAGTCAGTCACTTCTCTGTACTGTCAATGTGTTCACAGCTTATAGGCACAATAAGCCTGGTTATTAAAAAGAAAATTAATCCCCAAACAGTGAAAACTCATAAGTCTGTCTCAATTTCTCACTTATGTTTTATTGTCGATGTGTGATTTGCGATTTGTTTGGCAAGCCAGATAATTCATGCATTAAGTTCATCAAACTGACTCAAGTTTCCAAAAATACAAAATAATGTTAGTCACTGCACAAAGGAAACACTGGATCTGTGCTTCTTGTGACACTTCTGTTGACTAACCCAAAAAATGTTGCAGTCGCAGTAGCAGTGACAGAGGCTGAATTTGTTAAGTAGTGACATAATAATAGCAATACCAAAATACTAATAAGTAGCTGTAGTTATTGTAAACTAATAGGATCATTTAGGAACTGTTAAATCTATTCAAATCTGGACAATAGAAGGCAATTGTTTAGTTTTTTTGAGGCTATCCAATTGTAGCAGGGAACAGCCAAAGGGAAAGTGGAAGGAGAAGTCCCTGTGCTATCTGCAATTAGAGCCTGGTTTATTCTGCGGAGGCTTTTGTGTTGTCCAAGTAAAAAGAACAAGAGTGCATTGTGGCATGTTGGTCCTTGTCACAGAGACAAAAGCCCCAATGGGAAAATTAGCTCCCATATTCTTCAGAGAGCAGCGAGTCCAATCTGCTGCGTTAAAAAAAAAATTGACAGCGAGGAGAGAGGCGGAAGGGAGCGGACGGAGGAAGAGTCTGTAGCGTATCGACATAAATATGGTACAACATGGGTCTGAAGGGAGCGCAGCAGCAGGCGTAGAACTGTCAGACGACGCTTTGATTAATGACAGCTCTGTCCAACGGAGGTGGGTATATCTGCCACGGTTCAGCTCGCGCCCGAGCCCCCAGCGCCTCAAAAAGTAGATTACCCTACAATAAACTCGCTCATTATAAGAAAGTACAAGACGTTGCATCCGCTCTCATAAGCACTGAAATGTAGAAAACATGGACATTTGGACATATCTGCACTGAAATATAAAGATAGCTCTATCTGTAAAATGTGTTCTGTGCTTTCGATTCACATTGGTATCGCACAATATAATGTTCGAATATGCCATATGAGAGATTAATCAAAACATAGTGTTGAGCAAGTATTTCTGCTGCCACAGCCAAGACATTTTGTACGTTGCTGTTTCTGGTTCCACTAGGCTGTAAAGTTGGTATCATGAGAAAGAAACATATATTTTCTTCGGTACTATTGTGTCCACCTTAATGTTTGTTTTTAGTGACCTTTTACTGATGCTCAGCTCAATAACAGCACTGTGGTAGAAGTTCTTTCACCTATATGTCAGACGCTGAGTACTTGGTCCACTCTCTTCATATATTAATGTAATGGAAGATACAAGGCAGAGTGAATGAGCATCAATCAGAGCATGTGGAAAACCAGTTTGTCACGCGCCTGTGAAATGACATGCACGTCTCAGACAGATGAAAATGCTGCTGTGACAGACGGCACTGCATTTGTCATCTACGACCTGTTCAGCGTGAACGAATCTTTACAAAACAATGACATTTCAGACACTTTGAAATGACCAGCAACAATGAAGTTGCAAAAAGAACATGTCGGAAATTGGATGACACTGAACAAAATAAATAATCTGCCTGTGACTTGTTGTTTTTATAAAGACAAGTTTGGATATAGGCCACCATTTAAATCATTGGGGTGAGACAGAGTTGTATGGTATTAAAAAAGGGATGTGTTATTTATTTATGCTGAATATAGGCATCGCAAATACTTTCTGACTGGTAAATATACTCATCCTCACCATGTTCTTTAAAGCAGTACTAAGTAACTCATGCTCCTAGAGGCCAGAAGCTCCACTGCACGTGTCGTAGCATTTTAGGTTTTTTTACGCATTAATTGTCCGTGAGAGTAAATACTACCCTGACCAAAAAGACAAAGGGAGAAGGATATTGTACATCCAATTACATATTGAAGATAATTTTTTCACTGAAACTTGGCTGTAAATACTGTTTAACTGGCGCTAACCCGCAGTTAGCTGTGCCCGTTAGCCTGTTAGCTTCTTCTTTGTGATTCCATTAGTGTGTATTGGTGACTCCGACCCAGTGCAGGAAAGCTGCAAGTGTGGTTTTCTGGCCAGAGACACCGGGGGAGATGAAAGACCCCCCAATCATCCCATCAACACTTATATTACCCCTAGAGGGACTACGAAAAGGATTTATTAAGGTAAACAAGTTACTTAGTATTGCTTTAACAAACTAAAACAGAGCGATTGTACAGTGAGTCCTTCTTTGGGTTGGAAACCAATATGAGACAAATGAAAAATGTCACTTTCTGCTTCCAAGAACCAAACTTCTTTCTTCTTTCTGCACAATAATCTACACTCTATTTGTCATTTAATTGTGCTGCAGTGTTTTGGTCCTAATGACCTTCATTAGGCTTTCAAGAACTTGCATTTTTTTTTACTTAACAGAAACAAAGGCTGAATACATATTATGTTTGTGCTTTACCAAAGCATAAAGCAGCAGTGTTCTCGAGGATAACTGGTATTATGATAATAATCTACAATGAGCAGAGGGCCAGCTCATTGGCCTATGCGACTTACATGACACAACAAAACACACAATGTGGCAATCCTTTGTGGTTAGTTTTAATCTGCTGCTCCACAGATGCTCGCAGATAGCATCAGTCATCATTGTCTTGTAATTGTGTCACTGTTGAGAGCAGAGTAATTGTCCCAGCTCAATATTAGCTAACGTCGCATGTATTGTTAGGCCTGAGCTCCACAATGGGGTATGTCCTTGTGCCTTTTAAACACTTTTTTTTCTTTTATTTTCTTTTGTCGCTAAAATGTGGAAATTGTTTGACTGGTAATAGCAGCAGTAGAATTGGTTCTGAAAAGTAAAATTAAGACAGCAAATAGATAATACCTAAATTTAAGTTCCACAGAAATCGCCATCATCATTGAAGACTTACTGAGAAGAAGAGAGTTCCTTGCTTCTTGCTGTAAACGTATAGAAGTAAAGAAAATGATGGTATATCAAAGTAATAATCCCCACATGAATTAATATAATTTCTTCATCAAGCCTGGCAAGCTAGCTTGACTTGCCCCATGTATGAGAAACATGCAAAGACAGTCTGGCAGATAGACAGTTAAGCTGTTTTATTTGGACATCGCCCCAGACCAAATCAGGCTGAACCAATCAAAGCGCGGGAGGTGGGAGTTTGTGATGAGACACTTTCAGCTGACCCTGGATCAGTAGCAGTTCCACTGTCTCTTGCCATGTGTCCTGGCATTCATTGGTCATATCGGTCACAACCTTGACATGGGAAGAGACCAGAACACAAAACAGAGACTAGAACACATGCCTGATTTATGCAGCGGTTTAGCTCTGTTTGGAAATGTAAGGACCCCACTGGTGATATTTTATGCTCAGACACGTCTTGTTGAGAGTTGTGTTGTGCTGTTGTTTTGGGGCTGCTGTCGCGGCGCTGTTGTTGTGAGTGCGCTTGACTGTGTGCCTCATAGCTATCACTTCAAATCTCCATTCTACATACCTGGACTCATTGGTTTAATGTTGATCTTGATTTAGTGTAGTCTTGTTTAAACCTATTTTGTCCACATATTCATCGCATTCATACAAGGCTCGTGAATACACCTTGTACTCTCTAATTTTTCCAACAATAACAACCATTCATTGGAGCGTTTACTCGACGGTATGCCAGGATTGTTTGTGGACTACAAACTGACTAAACGGTAGTGTCACATCTGTGTTTCTCTGATTGCTTCTCTCCGGTTCTCGCTGTGCTTGTTAGTCCCGCCTCTAGTCTCAATTTAAAATTCAACTCAAATGGCTCAATCCCAGACTGTCTTCCCATATATCTCATATATGAAGCAAGTCAGGTTGGCCTTTCACTGCTTGCACCTTCGCCGCCACATTATTCATCGGACCAGGTTTCGGTCACTGGCCACTGTGGCTAGTGGTTTTCTAAAGTTACTAGCCACCAACTGATTTCACTAGCCAACAGTAAAATGTGTATTGGAAAGTGAACATGTACAGTTCGTTATATGTTGTTGTTTTTAGCCAATTTTAACTTCACTCATGGTAGGCCTAATATTAACGTGAGCTATGCTGTGTGTAACATGCTTGAAGCTTTCTGGTGAATATCCACCGTCAAACATTAGTAAGTAAGTAAGTAAGTACATTCTCTATTTGTCATTGTATTAGCGTACAATGAAGTAGTGTTCAGCTGTTAGTCCTGAGCCGCTGCGACTGAGTGCGCCGCTGCAGTGGGCCAACCTGACCAGCATGTTTTTGGAAGTCGGGGAAACCGTAGCACCAGGAGGAAACCTGGCTGGATGCCAGTCTCCTCTGATCCTCTTAAATGGTGCAGCGCCTCCTGGGTTTGTACCGGTTTCAGAGCGTGGTGTCCTGCACTAGTCAGCTCCACCTCCTCCATCCTCTTCCTCCTGCGCAGCTCCCTCTGCTCCACAACCCTCTTCTGGGAAGAGCTTAGCAGTTAAGCTGTTTTATTCTCCAGTGAACGTCCATTAGCCAGAACAATAGAAGGCATGTGTGGCTTAACTGAGTCTCGCCCGGATACCTCCTCGATTGTCCTTTTTTTGTTCCCTGTACCTCCTCTTGTGATGCCTCCACTGTACTGCAGGTGTGGGGAGCTCTTGGTGCCTCTTCAGTGTCTCAGAAGAAGAAATTTGTAGGTCTCAAATGGGTTTAGCTGATAAGCTAGCTGTTTACGTGAAACCAACTTCATCGCGGATCAAAGCACTTGTCTCCAGTTCACTCCTTCCCTTCTCCCCCTCCCTCTTCTCCTCATCACTTCGGAATCTTTCATTAACAGAGCGACTTTGTCCTGAGAAAAAGAGAAGTCCTTGTGCTGCGACATCGGCATGGAGCCATGATGTCGCCAAATTTGGGCCATTGAACGACATTCTTCCTCTCCATGAGGCTAACCAATTGTACGTTTGAATAATGTGAGATATTTATGTCTCTTGCCACAAACTGCAATACTGTAAAAATAACGACATGGGTCTTATTTCAATACTTTAACCAAGCTGTGCTGTAAAGTGCTATCAGTGATAACTAATTTAGCTCTTATTCAGTCCTAAATGTTCCCCTCATGTACCTCTCATTTGTCCAAGAGTTGAACAATGTAAAGGAAGTTTCTGTTGTTTTCAGCTGAACGGGATTGTTTGAATTGAACTTTATGCCTCAAACAAAGGCCTCGTTTTCAATTACACATTTTATTTCCTAATATTGTGACGCCCTGTCCCCCAAAAGACACTAAAACCAATAATACTTTTTAGCGACCTAAGACACTGGCTGTTGTTTTAGCTGGGAGCAAACCGAAAATGCAGACACAAGCAGCTAGCGGCCTTCCCTTCAGCCATCTTTCTCATTTAAGCGTACACACAGCATGCTCCTACTCTTACATGCCGCAGTCACCTGGACGGCACAGCAGCTTTTGTCTGACACAAATGAACGCTCCGCACGAACAGCAGGTCTATACAATATTAAGTGCGAGATGCTGCCAGATACATGTCAAGTCACCGGGAGTGCCGCATTACATGATTCATTTATGCAGTACTAAATATATTTGAAAGAGGTGACCTAATTGCATGCATAAATAATGAGCTAATTGAATAGAAGGTTTCTAGTTTCACGTTGACAATGACAGTGATGCGCGGATGAAAAAGTCTGGAACATTTTGAACACTTTTAAATAATGGGAAGAAGACATTCAAGCTGTCAGAGTATCACACTGAATACAGAGAGAGGCACAGATCTAAGCAACTGATCATGTCCACGGGACCCAATTATGAACCGTATATGGTAATTTTAAAGAAGTCAATATCTATTTGAAACCATCGCAACATTTACTATATACTACATAGTGTCTTAGCTGAATATAATATAGGCCGTTCAAAGTCTGAGAACCAAGCCTTCCTTGTGTTATACTGTACAAATAGTTCATGAAGCAATTGGTCTATGTTTTAGATGAAGGTTCATGAGTCCTCTCCGTACCCTGTAGTTGAAGAGTACAGAGTATATTATCTAGAGATGCACCGATCCAGCTTTTTTGCTACTGATACCGATACTGGGGTTTGAGTATCTGCAAATATCCGATATTTACCGATACCAAGAGACTTTCTTAAATTTTTTGAGTGAAAAAATTAATTGTCTCTTCTCCATCGGAAGGTCAATAAAGTTATATTTTATTGTCATGTTACAGATCAATTATTACTCTTGGATAAACATGCAGGCTAACAAGGATGATTTTTCTAGACTAAATATACTTGGTAATGACAGGCTACATTAATATAAACAACTCACAGTAGGTGATCTGATCATTACAAATATGTTAGATCAGATATTTCTTAAACTAAAATACAAATACTTGGCTTCAGCAGCAGATATTTTATTAATTAGGCTACTTTAGGTATTTCTATCATAGTTTCTGACCCAGTCTTGATTAGTTTTCGCTAGCATTAGCATACTCCCACTAGCTTTAGCATACTCCCGCTAGCTTTAGCATGCTATTGCTAACTGTAGAATTTTGCGCAATAATCAAAAATACATATGCAGAGGTTAAAACAAACTCCAGGTTCTTTACAGTGACATACAGCATGCCCATATTCACATAGATTTAGGTGGTAAAAGTTGTGTTTTTAAGGCGTTGAGAGCCAAAAGTAGTATCCGTTCAGTATTGGATATTTGTAGCCGACACCAGATATCTTTTTTTTTTTTATCATATAACAGCAAATCTCATGCACCAACAAACCCTTGCTGGCTATTTCACCAGTTTGCCGCCAATTTTTATAGTGCATGATAGGATCAATACCATTCTCTATAGTGGTTCATTTATGTGTTTTTTTCTTACATATATATTTGTTCAAGTCCCCTAAATTAGCTTAAATTAGGCACCTGTGTGTTGTATAATGTTGATGATTAATGAGCACTGTCCATTTTCAAATAAATAAATATTCTTCAAGTGTTACATTAGTTTTTGTTCTTTACTGAAAAACTCACAACTCTTGTCCTTGATGGCACGATTATTGCATTTTCATTTTCAGGATGATGAATAGTGGCAAATTTTGAGACTGAACAATATAAATAAGCCACACAATGTCAACTCTTTTAATTATGTGTGTAAAATCTTGCCAATAAACGTCTAGACATGCCTGCAGTGATCTGTATTGGGGCTTGGTAAATTATGCACACATTGGCTGTGCAATCAAAAATATTGTCAGTTGCAGCTATACGGCTGACAAACTTCTAATTGCAATTTTTCTGACAAGCACTGCAATTGTGATTGGACTTTTATGCTTAATGTGTCTAGAAGCATGAAAGGGCCTGTATCTGATTTTCTAGTAGTGAAATAAAATGAATGATGTCTGAAATGCTAAACTACTCAAAGAATCACATACATTCAAATCATGTGTGTAGGGGTCAAACTACATGTTAGCAAGTTTTATCCATACGAAGATCCCATGATTGCAGAGAGCAGTACTTACCTAAAGTTTTTGTAAGTGGCTAATTGCAACCTTTTAAATCTCAATTTGGATTTGACTGTGACGTATTTAGCAGTGCGTATCTGTTCTTTACATATAGTGTAAGAGCGAATTGCAGTTTTGTCATTGCAGGTGTTTTCGATCACTTGTTCCTCCTCACCGCACAGCTTTGTCTATAAAAAGGTATAGAATTCATGACACAATCCCTCCTGGAGCTCGAAGATTTGGTTTGATGGTTATGGGAGAAGTTGCCCCACTTTCCACTCATCCCCCTGGGGAGCGGTCTTCACTCTTCCCCACATCTCGCACACGGAGCTGGGGCCGCGCTGAAACAACTGCGCTAAATACGGCCCTGCAGTTACCATAGAAACCAGAGCCGTTACATCCTGACTAGTCCTACTGTATTTTGTTTTTCACTTGACCCAGAAAAACATGCAGAGGTTGATACTAGGCTTACTTTCTTGTTATAAAAAAGTGAGCATATGGGTTATAAGACTAAGAGGTACCATAAAATGAGAATAGGAATAAAGAAGCACTTTTCAAGGAGACTGGAAGGAGAAAAGGTGCTGAGATGTGAAAAGACCCAGACGAGTGACGACTGAAGTGCTTCGGGGACAAGAGAGCTATAATAGTGACCACAAAATGGAGAATGCAGAGAGGCCAGCCTCCTAAACCGGACTCAACATGAAAGGCCTGGTGCACACAGAACGATAATGTATAGTTTTTAGATGTCACATTGCAAAACGGGGAGATCGTAAAATTGTGAGCCTGCACTCATCTCCACTGTGCGATGGTTCAAACAGAGAATCGCAGCTACGACAAATGTTAGCCTGGGATTTTCAGGCTTCCGATGACGTGTGTTTAGCTGAGGCAAGTGCCACACACTAGCGATGCTTATTTCCAAGGAATAGTGCTCTTTGCGTTTGCACTTAGTTCACTTGAAGCAACATTAATGAACTCCACAAAAGAAAAGGAGCAGAGTGTGACCAAGTGTGAATAGACCCTTTTCTGATTGCAATAATACTGTAATGAATAGTGTCCAGTGATCATTTTATTTGATTGGTCGCTTTATGAAATGATTCTCTAAATGGTAGCCACAGGCTTGATGTCAGTGTACATTACATTGTGTAAAAAAACAGGCATGGACATATGAAAAGTCTTGCTGTGAGGTGAGTGCCATGCTTACCCGCTACCATGCGACTTGATCGTCTGTTCATGAACTCACCAAATACAGAGATGCAGGCCTCCTTATGGCAGACTGCTTATTTATGGTGGTTGCAGGGATATTTAAACAATAGTTATCCAACAACATGTACGGAACACATTGGTTTGCACTTAATAGTTAATAATAAGATAAGATAATAATAAGATAAGATAAGACTTAATAAGATAATTTGTTTGTAAGTTCAGTCTCTTGGGAATGCCGCCTCAGTTTTTAAGCCATACATGTCTCATGAACCCAATCTCGTGTCTCGTCTCATGGGATTTTCACCTCGCCCGTACAATTTACACTTTATGCCCCATACAAGCAGAGTATAACCAGAGAGTTTCAAAGTTAGCAACGCTGTCCATGTTGTTTACGGGTGGACGTTGGTTGCTCCATTAGTGGGGAGCAAACAGAAAATGGTGACAGGTTTGACACTGCTACCAGCCTTCCCCTCGGCCATATATCTCCTCCATCCTCATTTAAACTCACACAGCCTCTTTCTTATACACCTCTTGCAGTCAGATTCTGCTCATATCACTGTATATGACTGCACTCAAAAGAAGAGAAGAGGGAAAAGTCTGAGACACTCTTTAAGGTGACTGTATTAGCCTTTTTATATCCCAGAACATTTAAGTAATTTTTGCCGTAAACCAATTCAGATAAGTTCCGAAATGAGATCTTATCTTGCAGTATATTCCTTTATGCGCTCTATAATGTCCAGCGATTCCACAGAGTTCTCATTCGCGCATCTCCAGTGGGACGTCATTAAGCAGCCATAATGCTCAAGCCAGCCTTTATTTTATTTCAGCGAACATGAAAAAGCTTATAGCCCATTAATATGCTTTGTAAACAGACCCCAGATCTCCCCAAAGTGTCTGGCACTATGTCAAATACATTTTTACAAATTGTGGTTTACGTCTAGTATATGGTGTTTCTTTCTCCGTTTAGAAACAAGCTACAAATATTCAGAAACTGTATACTGCAGAAAAACGTATTTGAAAGAAAGTCTACACTTCCTACACATACAACTCGACATCAAAACAATCCCCATAGGTCACGCAACAAAAACCTAGCAGAGGTTTTAATCTACATTCTGCTTTTACTCAAATAAGCTCCATCGGGGAATCTTTTAAGTCAGCAGATGAATAAAGTGCTATAAGATGTAAAACTCAGTAAGGCGCTACAAATAACCAACCCCAATCCATTTTCTAATGAAAAACCCTGAGACAAATGCTTGTATTGCAAGGGTCCCCGTGTTCAACCGTACAGTATGTTCCCAGGCTTTTAACACATCTATTCACTAAGGGATACAGATGTTATAGAGGCATTACAAATGTATGGGATTCTCCCCATTCTCTGGGTCATGAGCGACCTAATGTTGTTTAATGTATGAGACAAAGAGCAATGCACATGGTACAAAATGTATCTGAAAATGTAATAAAATAGTCAATGGTGAATAGGTTACACAACATAGCGTATTGATCTGTGGATGTTATATTTATGCCACACCTCGGGAACAGCAGTGAGTACCGCAGTGACCTTGAAGCCACATAAAGGCATGCATCAAAGACTAAGAATATTGAGTTTAAAGGTCCGATGCTTTATCCAGACTTTTTAAACATTAATTGTAGCCTTCGCATTGTTTTCTTCCCCTGTCTATAACTTAAAATAATGCACAGTGTACGCAAGGAGAAAGTAATTAAGTCCTAATGCCAGAATGTACAAATGCATTGGAGTCTGTTGGGGAGAAAACTTGAGCCCTGCAATGATCAAAACCAGTCTGCTGAAGGATTCTGACATGAACAGGTGCATGGGGCAAGCGTTTTGAGATCCGAAAGAAACAAAAACACCATAAGTGGTTTTGTAGAGGGGAAAAAAAAACAGCAGAATACAGCTGTTGATAAGAGTCTGATGAAATAACAAATATTCTATCATCGTTGATACATTTGACCGTTTGCGATCATTAACGGCGGACTTGAACTTTTAATTGAAAAACTGAGAGGACTTGATCTTTAGCAGTAACAATAAAACCCTACCCCTAGACTGTGATCCAGTGGAACTAACCTTTCACTGGGCACTCTCTTAATGACCTTTATTCTCCATGTGAGCGGAGCACATGCACATTGGACCATATTATCGCCGGCCTTCCACCCCTTTTAATCCTAAACTGTAACCTCATCTCATTAGCCTTTTGCAACAGCCAATCAGGCTTTCCGTCGTTTTGACAAAGAGCTAACAACAAGCTAAACATCAAACAAGTGCAGCGTCAAATTATACTAATTATTGTATAGATCTTTGTATGGAATAGAGCTTTGTAATCAAGGCAACCCAATGGGTAACTATAGGGCTGCAGACGAATCAAGAGCTACTTGTGTCTGTTAGTTTCCACTAATACGACCAAAAACACATTTCTCGCCATTATTTGCTGTCATAGATTCATTCAACCAGCCTGCACAAAGGAAGAAGAGACATTTAATTAAAACCAGAGGTGGGTGATCAGACACAAATAAATAATTTAACATCTTTCTAGATTACAATTTCGATTTGTACCACACAAAGGGGATCATTATCAAGACAGGTACAAGCTGAAAAATAAAATGTAGCATTTCTTCAGCAAGTTGTAGCTAATTTACTGTTTGAAGTAGCCTGTATTGCTGTTCCCACGGTGGTGCAGATGGTAGAGCGGGTCGTCGCATGATCGGAAGGTCGGGGGTTCGAATCCCAGCTCCTGAAAGTGCAAACTGTCATTGTGTTTTTGGGCAAGACACCTCACCCACCTTGCCTCCAGTGTCTGCGTATACCGGAGTGAGAATGGATGACTGGTTGGGCCTAATGATGGTAAGTTGAGACCATTTAGTGTATTAAAGGAGAACTAAGTAACTTGTTTACCTCCGGATTGGAGGCGCAATACACACTAATGGAAGAAGCTAGCAGGCTAACGAGCCAAGCTAACTGCGGGCTAGAACCACCTAAACAGTATTTACAGCCAAGTTTGTGTTGCAAAAATTATCTCCATTGTGAACTTGGATGTACAATATCCCTCGCTCCCTTTGCCTTTTCTGTAAGTGTAGTATTTACTCTCAAGGACAATTAATGAGTAAAAAAAAACAACAACATGCTACCACACCTGCAGTGGTGCTTATGCCATCTAGGAGCATGAGTTACGTAGTTCTGCTTTAAGCCCCATATTGGAAATGTAAATGAGAGAATGATGCGAGAGTAAATGCACTAGTGACTCTGATACACGTTTGTTACTTGCTTTGCACATGAGCAAACCCTTGGTAAATTATATTTGTTTAAGGATGCCTATATGAGATAACTATGATGTTTGTACTTCTCCTTTACTGTGATTGGCTCACTCTGCCTGTCACTCACTCAGAACAAAGGCAGTCCAATAGAAGAAGTACCTGTGCATGTATTTGGGACATTATCAAATAGGGTTAGATCATGATGGATGGATTTCATATCGTCAAATTGCCAATCCCAAAATTAAGCTGTACTTGTTTGAGACAGGTTTCAGCCCCCCAAAAAACAAAAAAAAACATCTGAGCTGTTTTTGTTCTCACTATATTCTATCCAAATCTCATTAAATAATGAAACTGTATTTTTTAATATTCAAACGTGTTAAATAATAGAACAATGCGTATGTAAAAGAAAAAAAGGAATCATAACAGGGTGTCCGGTTCTTTACTGTGATGATCCTTGCGCAACAACTGTTACATCAATCGGTTCTGCATGCACCGCTCAGTTGAAGCCAAGGCAGCTCTCTGCAGCGAGCATCAAATTACAATGCTGGAAATCTTCTATTAGGCGTTAGCGCTTGTATGGCTGCAGACAAGTGCGGCCTTTCAAAGTGGTTTGTGTAAGAGGCAGAAAGTGCAGCAGGCTTGAGCGGCTGCATCTAAAAAGGCACTCTAAGGTTGGGAAAGGGGAGGGGCCACGACAGGTACACTAACACAGTGGATAAATTGTCACTAGCCATCCAAAAAATACAAGCTGCCACACAAATGTCAAAGGAGACCAGCCTTGCCTAGGTTTGCTATATCAACCGGCAAAATGAAAACATGACTGTGCTTCAAAGCAGGAAAAGGGAGAGTGTGAATGGTACACTCTGGCAAACAAGAAGTGCTGAGAACAACATAAAGCCTACACGTGTGCATCTGCAGTCGCTCCATTCCTCATTGTTGATGCAGCACAATACATTTGCATACCCTGCCTGCCGCCGCTTCAGTAGCGCGTGTATTAGAGCTATGAAGATGTAATCACTTGTCAAAAACCAATATCCCCCCATACATTCTATACATGCACAGATCAGATTTGCATTTAGAGACTTGATTCAGTCAAAAAATCCTCCAGTGAAGCAGAGAGGAAGATTAAATTAGGGTTGATACAACCTCTGTAATGGCAGGCCTCCAGAAATTATTAATAGCAATTGTATGACTCCATCAGATTGTTAAAAGGAAAATGAATAGGACTTTGCAGCGTAGGCTCCAATGAAAAGAGTGAACGAGTTGGGCCTTTTGTATTTAACTGAAACATTTTTCTTTTAAGTAAATTTGAACAAAGTCTTGAGATGTTGTGAATTCTGTGAATGCTGTTGAAAGGTCAAAAATGACTCAGTCGCATTTCCAAAACTAAGAGGTATTTTCATTTCTTTTCACAAACAAGAAGAAAAGAAAATCTTCCAAAATTGCCCAGATTCACTGACAATGCTGTGCCAGAAACAGCAACTCGTTTGGAGTTTGGCGGAGTACTTTGGAAGCTTTGTTTCTTAAATGATACTTAATTGGATTTGGTTTCTTTCCTAAGAATAAATCAAATGTAACCAAAAATCAAGACCAATCAATATGAGGAGGAAAAATTGCTATGCATGTTTGTTTTTTTTACCATAGCCTTTGGTTACTGCACACCTGAATGAGTCACTGCATATTGCTGTGTCCTAATATGCACATAGACAAACTGATGTGACTCACCCATCTTTTGTAAAAATGAAGTCTGAAATGAATAATACAAATATCAGCTGAACTTCTTAGCCAACACCTGAATCCAAATGTGACGGCGCGTAATTACACAAAGCTGTTCGGAGTTGGCGTCAGTGAAAGCTCCCCTCCCTCCCTGGCCCCTGTACCTCAGCATATGGACTCACAGCAGACACATTAGCATGGCTGATTAAGTGGCCAGGTTAAGTGTCTTGCACTTGAGACTTACAATACTATCTGCCTCTAGGGATTCTGGCCATAGCAGCTACAACTCTTTACGGGTGCTCCAGTGGGGGGCCATGCTTCAGTGCTATAGTAACACATCATAGACATTGACTGTGTTTGTGGTTAGACGGATGAAGGTGAGAAACAATAAGGACGTGAGCCAGCGTCACCCGGAGAACGATAGGGAAATGTGTGGTGGAAGAGGCTAGAGGATTCCTTGGGATTGAACAAATGCTCACACAAGCTTTAAGAAGAAAATGCAGAGAGGAATTCACGAGGCTGGACGAGGAGGGCCAGGCTGCAGCCCCAACCTATTACGGCGACCTAAAGAAAATCAATGATGAATCTCAAGTTCAAAGGCATCTCAGCGGGAAGTTGACTGTTAGTCTAAGTGAGATGGGGCGAGGGATTTCTATCTTTACAGAGCACACACTTCATGGCGCAGGCAGCTGGTAGCAGATGGTAGCGGCCTGTTGTTAGCCAGAACAAATTACATTATCTTTAATTTTCTTAGAGTGTCCCTTTGGTGCTTGCAGACAGATCTGAAGCCTTCAGACCAGTGCGGGCCCGAGAGCCGTCTTCATGGCTGAGGAGTCTTCGGGCTGTCAGTGGATCTCCTCCTTTCTCCAGGTTCCGTAAATATTTAGCTCCGTAATTCCACACAGATGCTGTCACCATTAGGAGTTGTAGTTCTTGTGCTGCCTGCAAGTGCTACTAAAGGTTGCGATGGCTCGACTCTACTCTCACTCTAAATCCCTGTGTGGCTGCCGGTCACGCCGAAGGGCCCGTTTCAAGCTGCCGCAGATGGAGCACAGGTTCTGTTTTCAGGGCAGTGTCTCTGAGCAGTCACATGACCACAATCTCTGTGTCCCGACTGATCCAACCTGTTCTCCGAGACAGTAGGGGATGAATACATTACGTCCTGATGCTTCATTAGCTGAATGTCGGGCCTAAGTGCACACCGACAAACAGCTAGGCAGTTAATACAATGCCTTGAGAACATACAAGCGTGGGTTCCCATGAGGCAGAGTGAACACTGACGGTGCTTTGCCTTTCAACTCCACTTCAATGCATAAAAGAAGACCTTTAATTTGACTGCAGTAGTCCACTCAGTGATGACAAACTTTCTCTCTCTCGCTCTTAGATAGATAGATAGATAGATAGATAGATAGATAGATAGATAGATAGATAGATAGATAGATAGATAGATAGATAGATCAAATCAAATCAAATCAATTTTATTTGTATAGCGCTTTTCATACATGTCATGTAACACAAAGTGCTTTACAGATTTAAAAACATTCTCTCACACCCACTTCCTTCCAAAAAAAAAAAAAAAAAAAAAAACATAAAAAAAATAACATTGTAGCATTCGCACTCCCCCCACCCACCTCCCCAGAGACACACCACACAAGCACACAATACACACTCAAGGTAAAACAGTGGAGATTATGGACAAAAGGCTGAGATAAGGCTGGGTGCAGATAAACCAGGTAAGGGAACACCATCCAAGGAGCCGTCTGCATCGGGAGCGGCACCTCGGCTGCAGCCACAGGGACCAACACAGGGTGCCCGGACAACACCACACCTCCATCCAGACACCCACAAGACAGCCCCCCAGCAGCCACAGCCAATCACCGCTCCCGAGGCAGAGGGCTCCTCCAGAGGAAACTGGGAGAGCATAAAAATTGTTAAAATAAATAAAAGTACGTAAGTAAAATTGAATAATAGGATAATAAAAAATAAGACCGAGAGGTAAAATACATAAATACAGAATAAATATTAATAACTATTAAATGTCAATTTAATTAATTATAAGGTGCTGATAAATAATAATAAATAGGCCTAGCAAAAATAAATATCAGTTAAAAGCTAAGCTAAGATAGATAGATAGATGATGCTCTTGAGGCATTCATCAACCATTCTTTCAGCTTTGCATACTGTATATCCAAAGCATTAATGCAATCCAAATGTTCATTTTTCATCTTAGCGCAACATTATCTTTTTCATTTCAATACTGAGCAAGCTCCTTGGAGATATGGGGGTGATATGACAATGGCAGAGACCAAAGTTTTTTTTCTTTCATTGTTAATATTGAAGTCGCTGCTGGTAAGTCATCTTCACACTTTCTGCATACTAATTTTCACGGACATTGTCCTTGAGAGGCGTGTGATTAATATTAGATACAGTGTGACTTTATGTGCGTGACCATTGAGCTGCAGCAATGGCTTTGTTAAAGCAGTTAAGAATTTAGAAACGACAACTAAATATATATGTATTTTTTTATATGGGACACATCACATGCCTGTAAACAACACCACACCAAATGACACAATGACTGTATGCAATGGTAAGAGCTAGATTTGAACTGGCCACCTTTGAATCCATGATGCTCTCAAAGCAATGAGCCACAGTCAAGTGCTACAGCTACACCTGGTTTTCCCAGTCATCCTGGTACCAAAGTATTGCGTCTTGGCCTCTTTGACAATCTTCACTCTTATCTGTTGTTGCACTCTTCAGAGCTGGGATCAAATCCCAAACTATTGGGTTGGTATTAGAGGTCGACTGATATGGGTTTTCTTTGTCCGATAACGATATGCTTGGTCGATTTTTTTGACCGATATTTTTGGGAGATTTTTCCAAATGTCTGGTCAAAACATAAACACATGGCCACTCAACTTTGATTAGTTTTTCATTGCGATGTTTCTCTGCTCTTCTGAGGCCTAGTGAGTTGTGGGAGGACTTGTTTTAACAAGAAAACAGAAAGTCTTGATCACTTATTGTCCCGGAGACATTTTCGGCACTAGATCCGCTGTAAGCCGATATTGTAAAATCTTCTAATATCAGACCGGTATATTCCCGGCCAATATATCGGTCGACCTCTAGTTTGTATCCGTGAACCACCCATGAAATAAAATGTTTGTTATACGGAGTTAGAGCCTCTGACGCTCTCTCCTGCTTTCAGCACCAGGAGGCTGCAGGAAATCAGTGAAATCTGATCATGTATCAGAGCTGCCTACAGCTACAGTCCTGCATCACCACAGTCTGCTGCTGCTATTCTGGGAGTGTTTCAGAGCCTGTGAAGTGTGATGCATTCATTTTTATAGCACAAAATATTCTGCTAATGACTGACATTCTAAGGATCGCTCTCAGTGTTATGCCAGTCTCAATACAGGAGATTAACGCACCGGGATTTATCAGGGTATTTAAGACGATTTGTGAGACAAAACGCCTGTCAAAGTATATTTAAGTCAAGTAATACAAATGAATTTGTACTTACATGGAGTGCGTACATCTGATCTCTGATTACATGGCCACGGTCCAAATTTAGGCACGGTTCAAGCGGAGAGCATCACGCTGACAATCTGTGAAACATTTGCGTCACTCCTTTAAATACATCTTCAATAGCAGGTTACAGAACGCCGAGTCTCTGTAAAAAGCACAAGGAGGAGCTATCAACTTTAAACTCCACTTAACTGCATTGAGAATTCATATATTAACCGGTTGAATCTGGCGTGTTGTAATGATGTTTTAAATATGACAGGAATGATTTTCTAATGAGCCAAAGCAACACTGAGCATACTTATAAGCAAATATGTCTGCCTCCATGAAGACGTAGTGCATGTTAAAGCCTTAGCTGCTGAATGTGATAAAATTACTGTAATATGCAGAGCTCTACTGATGATGAATCACCCTGCCACTCTCCACTTTGCAACATGACCGCTGCAGATATCTATACAGAGGTGTCCATCGTAAACAGTTACCCTCTGCAGATCCAGCAACAAATCCTAAAAACCTAAATGATTCCAATAGATTAAATACATTTCATAGTATGTCTCAGAATGACTGGGAAGAAAAAAATCTATTCTAAAGGAAGAACTTAAGGGAAATCAGGGCACAAAGAAATTGCACAATATCAAAGAGAACGTTTAGTGACACTAGTGCAGGTTTTCTGTTTACTTGCAATTTGAATTAATGGTGACCGAGTCTCAATTCTCTCTTCCATGCATAAAGGCTTCTTATCCCGTTTAATTGGCTGCGTTGGTCTTTGGTATTTAGTCTGAAAAAAACCTAAGACAGTGTAAAAAAAAAAAAGTATTTGCATAGTGTAGTGTTTGGAGGCTAAACGCTAAGCCTCTTTTAAGCAGCCTCCAGGTTTGGCAGCCATAAAAACCATTGTAAAAACTATTGTGTGTGATCTGAAAGGCGAACCTCTGGGACGGGACCTGCCAACGATTTGCCGCGTACTCACGATCCATGCTGATTTACTGACAAAAACAACGTCCCCTTCTGTGAGTCAGTCGCCCAAGCTCATCTCTCAAAGGTAATGACGCGGAAAATCTGGATGTCTTTAAAAGGCAACGGGGGCTACGGGGCCACGCTACCTGTCCTCTATTGCTTCCAACGCCACCATCTCGCCGCAGACAGGGTTAGGCAGGGGGGGCACTGACTTATCACCTAATAATGAGTGTGATTCAATCCCAGCGACGGCTGTCATTGCGGCTTGGTTTCGAGATGGCGCTTGAAGTAACCCGCAGGTTGATTCATTGTCAATCTTAGTTGAGGCTCGTGCCATAATCATTTCACGCATCTGCAGAAAGGAGGGAAGGGGGCAACAGATCATGTGCAAATTAGATAGTTAAAATAATATCCAGTCATTTGTGTGTGATGAAGCCTCTATAAGATACCAATTTAAAAAGATTGGAAATTCTGATTTATTATGGGGTCTAGAGTGAATCATCTGCCACCATCAAACCAACGCACGATGTCTCTCACACCAACCGACTTGATATCCTCTTTCCCAACATCTACAAATCTATTTGCTCTTCCTCTTCACATAGTGTCAGCCAGCGCTCACACCGGAATCCTTCACCATCCCTCTACACTACATGTGCAAATCTACTCAGTTTGGCCTGTAACTTCATCTCCACTGAGTGTGGAGTGAATTAATGGGGATGAGTGTTTGGACAAGGCGCTATACTAATGTAGTATATCGCCTTGTAATCGATTAATTGATTTATCCCTTGGCTGTGAATGGTGCAGGATTAAAAAAAAAAAATCACATATAGCTTAAGTGGCGCTGCTCGAGGATGAGTTGATGGAGTAAACTAAGGGGAAATGTTTGTTGGAGGCTCTATTCATGAAATGTATGTTTAAGTAGGTTTTCACTTTCAATATTACATTTTTTGTGTCATTTTTGCTCTATTTAAGTCTGTGCTACTACTAAAATAGTTGTTGACTATTTCAATAATCGAGTAGTCGTTGATTAATCGACTAGTCGTATACTACACTATACTATACTAATGCATTACTATTATATGTTAAGAGGTTTTGTACACTTAAGAACCCCATAGCAGCAAACTGCAGTTTCTAAAGATCAACAAATTATCAGTGCTGGGGGCAACGTATTACAAAAGTAACAAGTTACAAAAATATATAATTTTTTTCAGTAACTATGGGGAAACAATAAGGGAACAATAAATATTACTTTATTTTTACTTTAACATGCTGAAAATATGTATTTTCCTCCCCCTACTTGCTCCAGCAATGTCCTAATGTGTAGAATGAGTCCACACCTATTCACCACAACTGCCTCTAAAACCCTGCACTGTCACTCAAAAAGTTGTTAATTCAGGTCCAAAGTGCTGTCATGTACGAGCTTAATATAGAAACTGCAGTTACAGACAAGACCTGAGATGCCCAAAAACAGAACGCAGCACCAAAGCAGGTTGGACACTGGTGTAAGATCTCCAGTTGCATACAAATGTCGTCAAAACAAAAAACGAGAGAATGGGGATGAAGAAGGAAATGGAAATTGTTGACTGCACTTTTGCTCTGTGGCATTAATAATATTTTTAATTTATATTTGGCCAAAAGTAACTCAAAGTAGTGTAACTCAGCTACATATATAAAACAGGGATATGTAATACAAACATATTACATTTTTAAAGCTGTGACTACTAATATAGAATATATTGCAATTAACAAGTAAGTAACTTACCCAACACTGCACATTATACTCTCACCATCACCTTGATATTCTGCGCTTTCATTCACGCAAATCACTAACTGAGGTATACCTAATAAAGTGACCGGTGGGTGTACGGTATATCCATGCACGAGAACACGTGGCCGATAGTTGGTGTTCAAGACTTACCTTGCTAAGCTGGCTTATACTTTAGCTCATAGCACTTCTAAGCTTCTTACAGAATAAGCCCAAACTGAGCTAATTATCCACGGCCACAGCTTCCATCTGAAGAAGCACAGCCAAAAGATGGATTCTGTAATGTCTCTTGTAACAACTGTGCAGGGATGTCTTTTTATTCTACAAGTCTCAAGTCTCCATTCATTGGTCCTTTGACATCTATATTTCTTTGCCACTGGCTTCAGAATATAATTAGTGTCAACGTAATAAAATTCAGTGTTAATTTCCATTTCAAGACTTCATTTCGATCTCAGACAACCCATCAGGAAAAGGAGAAACATGGGTTACTTAATTAACCATTATTAATCTTAATATGGTTCCCCCATGTGGATTTGCAATTATTTGGCTACTTCAAAGACCGTTCTACTCTTGGTGAGGAAAATTCGCAGAATTATTATACAATACAAAGGGTAAAAATGATTTTAAAACGTGCAGATTATCTTTTTATTCACCATTCAATGCAATATATCCAATGTTTTCAAGCTGTGTGGCAGAAGTTTATTCATCTGGAACCATACAGTGTAGGTAATATGAAAATAATTGTCTTTTTAATGAGAAGCAATGGGCCTCTGTCATGAATCAGAATAGTTTTTATTGCCATTGTTTGAGAACAGGTTCATAAACTAAGAATTTGACAAGTTATTTTGCACAAATTTGTTGACAAGGTTTTTGGCAATTTGTTCCAAGCTGAAAACATTGCTCTGGAAGTACAAATCCTTGCGCTCAAACAAATCTCCATTTCTGTACACGATCATGATGGCGCATGATGGAACCCAAATGTAGTCATATATATATATATCATAAATAATCCAATATCATTTGATGATAAAAAATGCACCATCTTGATTAATTCCAGGAAACATGTAAATATAATTATAATAAATTACATATAACTTATGTTTATTCAGAAATAGGGTGGTAATATTACTTGTGCTTATTAACAGCAAAACCGTACCAGGCTGGACAAGCTGGTTAAGAGGGCGGGGTCAGTGGTCGGGGGGTCACTGGACTCTGTTGAGGCAGTGGTTGATAGGAGAGCATGGGGAGAAAGGTCCATCCATTCATCCATCCATCCATCCATCCATCCATCCATCCATCCATTTATTTAATGCAATGTTAGTGGGTACACGACCACTGCAGCACCACACGATCGCCGCCTACTTGAGCTAAAGTTCTTTTTTCTTTTGGGGGGTTTTCTTGGTTATTAGTTTTGGATCTGCCATCCGTGTCCTCTGGCTGCCTGTTGCACACGGCACTTCTTGCTCTTTTATGGTGAATGAGGCGGTGACATAATGTTAAGTAGTCCTAACACGCGCCTTTGATTGTGTATCACCAACCTCAAAACACAGGTGCAAAGGATTTTCCCTACCTCCTAAGTACTGATTTTGAGACGTTTTTAAAGAAGATGTTCATGAATGAGGCCCAATGTCCTCAATGCAACCCAAAACATGCACAGTAGGCCATCCAGCTTGATACTTCTGACCAAGACAATGACTAAAGATCTGAATAGGGATCCCACTGCACCTGATTGCCAGAAGGAAATGGTTGAAAGACAAAGCAGGAAATAACTTAAGAAGTATAAGATAACATAAGATGATAACAATCTGAAATACTAAGATACACATTTCCCTATTGGATTCATTTAATCAGATACAGTGCACCTATAGACCAGCTTTATCCCGCACTCATTTGCATCTATGTCCTAATCCTTACTTATCTTTCTTTTCCTGGCACGTCAACATCAATCTGAAATGTATGTAAATGATTTGCCGGTGCACTTAATCATCAGCACACTGACAACTATATAACCTGATTGTAGTTAGAGCCACATTACCTAAAAACTCGTTTATGGCACACAATTGGATGAAGTGTGGGAGTCATTGTTGCGGAGGCAAGCATAATTATCTGTGTAAGATTATACAGTAATTTCATCCAACGTGATTAACAAGGAGTTTGTAATTGTAAAAAACATCAACTGTGACGTTAAACGAGAAATATTACCTGTTTAAGTGCTTTGGGGCCCGCCTTTTTTCTCAAGGGCTCGATGATGTTTGCATTTTAATGGACTAGGTGATAAAATATGTAAAAATAGAAGTGTTTTTAAATAAACACTGGAGTACTTTGTGCTGTGTTTTGATATTGATTTATGATTCACAAAGAAATTATGCTAATATTAAACTGCAATTAGCTTTTTATGTGACTGTGCATAAAGAGGGTATTGTGAGAGGCAGTGTTGAAATAAATGATTTATGAAGAAAAACACTGTGGCCCAGTTTGCGGCCAAGCAAAGAGACTAAAGCCTAAAGTAAGTCACGGCTAATTGACAAGTTGTAAGAAGAAAGAGCAAAACCTTTCGACCTCCCCCAACTTCTTCCAACAACTGTCTGTGAAAGAGTGTTTTTTAATGATGACTCAGGTTCATAGGGACCAGGAGCAGAAGATCATAAGCCAAGCACTAAACTTTGCACAGAAATGAGCTGTCTGGAGGGAGGAGCAGGTGTGTGGGATGCCCCTCTTGACTCTCACTGTGGAAGGAGCAAACTAACACAAAGTTACATCAAGAGATAAAAACGCCACAGATGACTTAAAGGATGCCAAAGCAAAACAAATGAATTCATTGTTAACTTCCATAATGTTAATGTTGATGCTCAGTGTTTTTGCACATTTTGCTGTTCTAATAATGCCTGCCTTTTATAATGAACCATGAAGGCAATATAACATTTCAGCTCATGTAACACCTCATGACTTTGAACAGTTATAGAGTGATCTTGTAAATGTCATGTACATAAAGGTTCAAGAGTTCCCCCAGTTATGTGGGAATATGTTCCATGTCAGCTTTATTCATTCTTTTTTTAATTGCGAATCTGTAAAAGTATATGTGATGTTTAAACATAGAAGAAGAAATTAAAAAGTATTATCCAAAAGACAAGAGACATCTGTATTGCAAATGTGAAGGTATTGTGTGGAGCTTGAGTTATTCCAGGCCATAATTGTAGTTGATGAAGTTAATGGCTGAGGGTCTATCTGTGCCATGAAATGTGTTTTACTTGGAGCTAAATCATTTGGAGCCTATTAGTGTGCCTGGCCCAGAATGATAGAGCTGTAGGCTCATGAGCCATATGTTAGGCACCCGATTAGACCAGAGTCCTGCTGAGGGAAACACAGCCCCGCAGCCACATACCAAGGTGCATCTGTTTTCAAGACGGCAACGCTTGCCTCTGCATATCTAATTCAAACGGACAGTTCACTTAGAGTACAATCACCGGCAAAATGTGGAACTTTATTTGCAAAGGAGGCGAAAACTGACATAGTTTGGTGACTTATTAACATGTGCTCCTTAACTCTTGAATAATGTGCTGACAATATTATTGTAATTGTAAACAAAACCATTCCAATACAGCAGTTTCCATTGAATTTAGGCAAAAATTGTTGTTTGATACAATTTTCATCAAAATCAGGACAGAGTTAGGCTAATATGGATGTAAATGAGTAAATCATGACTAAAATTGCACTGTTAAAATGTGTAACTCACTGTCAGATGGAAAATCTCAGTGATTTTGTGATCAAATGTATTTTCCAGGATTATGAATGTTGCATCACCTGTAAATGTAATAATAATAAGTTGATGATATATTGTGTTCAGTAATAAGGTGTGGTGTTAACCTGGGGTGCTTGGAAAATAAGAGGTAAATAGTAGGGCTGGGACGATCCACTTTTGTCATACGTATCACGATACTCAGGGGCGGATCCAATATGTATTGTGATACAGTAATTCAGTAAGTAATTATGATAAGTAACATGCTTACCTTAAAATGTGTAAAAAGAACAGTCATGTGTCCAAACTTTATAAACCAAATGCCATTTGACATGTATTGAAGTGTTAAAGGAACAGGCCACCGTTTTTTTCCATACTGAGATATGTTCTTACCTGTCTGGTCTTTGTCCGTGCTGTCAGTCACGCAAAACGACCAAAGATGTTGTTAGCATTTGGCCTCTCCCAACATATTCCTATAGCTCCAAACGGGGGTGAAGTTGGAAGCGACCAAGCTCTTCCATGGGCACAAAGACCAGACAGGTACGTATAAACTCGTATAAACTCAGGTAAGAACATATCACAGCATGGAAAAACTGTGGCCTGTTCCTTTAAGATTAAAAAGTGCATTAACACAAAATGTAACAAAGGAGTGCATGATAAAAATGTCTCTAAACACAGGTATTGAAAGCATTGTATTGTGATCCAAATCTGATCCGATGTTTTGTCCCAGCCCGAGTAAATAGTCTCCACCTAAAGGCTCTCAAAGCAGTTTTCTAACAAGTCACCCATCCACACTCATATTCACACACCACTGTACACAGACGGAAAGGTGATTTAAAGGAACAGCCCACCGTTTTTGCATACTGAGATATGTTCTCACCTTAGCTTAGACGAGTTGATGTGTACCTGTCTGGTCTTTACACGAGCGCTCAGTCAAGCAACAACATCTAACATGTTAGCATTTAGCCTCTCCTCCTCTCCTCTATGGGGCCAAACGGGGGTGAAATTAGAGGTGATCAAGCTCTTCCACGTTTTCCCTATTTAAATGCAGTTACATGAGCGTTTACACGATCCAAGTATAGTTACACAAAATTAAACACTTCCGCGCAGTAAAGTCGAAGTTCTCCTAAGGTGTTATTACGCCTTACAACATAGTGCCTCTTATCATCCGCTTAGAAAATCGACATGTTTAATTTTGTGTGACTACACGTGTAAACGCTCATGTAACCGTATTTAAATAGGGAAAACGTGGAAGAGCTTTGTCGCTTCTAACTTCACCCCCATTTTGGTCCATGAGGAGAGGCTAAATGCTCATGTAACCCATATTCTACATGGTAATATTTTATCGCCTAAAACCATTATATCCAACGCCCCTTGAATGCATCATAAAATTCCCAGTCCCCTCGAATGTATCTTGAATGCATGCGGCCTGCGTCTAGCTAGAGACGGCAGAGCGAGACACGGGAGCAAATTAACAAGATACACAGCGAGTGAAATGATATAAAATACGTGTTAAAATGTACTTTTAACAAGTTCTAACTCAAGGTTATGTACTTTTCAGAGCCTTTTATGTGTTTTGCTCTCAATCAAACCGGGTGGAGTGTGTTTATTTTCTTGGAAACTCCGGTGAGTTACTACAAACTAGCAGGAAAATCTTAGCAAAGTTGACACGTGGTAACCACTACAACAGTATGTGATCTATTCTCATGAAAAGCTAAAACCAGTCGGAGTACAACCAAAATGGTACTGTGTACAAATTGGTTTGACATATTTTATTTAGTGATGTTTGAGGTATTTTTACAAATGCACTAAAATGATCAATTTGATGCACTTTTGTTTAAATGACCTTTTATTCAGTGCCTTTTAAGCACTTTGTAATTTCATTTATGGGTTCATTCATTTGAATACGTTATTTAAAATCAGTTATTTCAAATACTGAATAAGTTAATTTCATATGCCTTAAAAAGGTAAAACATAACTAATTTGATTACATGTAATGCAGTATAGCAATACATTTGGAATTCATAAAGCAGAAACAGTGTTGAAACAACAGTGTCAAGGATTTTGATTTTGAACACTTTATGAGATCTCATTTTATTTTGAAACTACTGTCCAGAACCATTATTCATTGTTCTGTACTGTATGTGCAGACTGGTTTTTAGTGATCCTGGATCTGATCTTGGAGTTGGTTTGGGATACCGATGGCGAGCCAGACCCAGTGAGAACTCTTGGCTGATCCAGAAGCAGTGTGGCCAGCTGTTCTGGATGCGGGAGTAGATCTACAGACCCAATACCTTCCAATCACAGGATCCCAGATAAGAACACAATAAAACCACGTTATCCTTCCCGGATCAAAGTGCTGGAGAATACTTTTCACTTCACCAAATCCTGCACAAAGGATTCCTGACTCAGAGACTGTTGAAGCGTCCCACCTTTGATTTTTATTTTATTTTATTTTCATTTTCTATGAGCGCCCTGTCATCTGCAATCGGCTAATCGTGCCATTGTAAGATTGTAATAAATCTGCCGGCTGTTCAACGTTCAATTCTCTTGGTTTAATTTTACTCCTCTTGAACCTAGTCGATAAGCCTAGCCTCTACACTAAGCAGGCGTTACACTCACAACATGTTTGGTGTTTTTGAGTGACTGAGCGCACGCACAAAGACCAGACAGGTACGCATCAACTCGTCTAAGCTCAGGTAAGAACATATATAAAGTGTTTTTTGGGACCGTGTATGTCAATGAACACACATGGGACTCATGCAAGTAAACGCCGGATTGTGGCAATGGGCTGATTTCCATCTGTTGTCCCCCATTCTCAATAAGCCGTGCCTATTGTATATGTTTTTAAATTCCACACAGACAAGCCCTGCGCCAAAGAGTCTTGCCCAACGACATCAACAGTAGGCTATGTACTGACAGAAGCTGGGATCGAACTACTGGCCTTTGGATCAGTGGTGCAGGACTGGATGGTGCAGAGTCAATAACAAAGGCTACTCGCACCATAAAACGCATGATCAATACGTAAATCACTCCATGTTAGGCAGTGACGACTAGAGCAGGGCAACATTAGACTCTGAACAACTCAATAATGTCGACAGAGCCTTCACTCAAGCTGAGAGGTCTTCACACTTCTGATGCAATGCAGAAAGGGTTTTAGATTTGTGAATATACCGTTTATGCTATGAAGAAATCTTCTTCTTCTAACATTATTTATTTATAGTTTATATTTTCATGGCTGTTGTTTTACTGGAAATGTAAAAATCTGAGAAGACGGTCTCTAGCTGGTGGCGCTGGTGCATCCAATTATCATCAAATGCAGCACTGAAAGCACCTTTCCTTTACAAACATCTTCACAAAAAGACAGCTTGGATTGATGTTGAAACAAAAACTCAGAGCAGGCCGCACACGCTTCAATCTGCCTCTCGCAGCTAAGATTTTCCGCAGAAGTCTTTGATGTTAAAACACCTTTAAATTTTAAGATCTCCCCATGTCCCGCCACACAGCATTTCAAAAATAACGGGAACGAAAGTGGGGGTATCTTGATGTCTTAAAAAAAGCCCTCTCTGATTCATCTTGCGGGCACATTTTCAAGTATGACAGTCACACCAGGGGAAAGTGCACAAAGAAGAAAGAGCAGCGCGTACCAAAGTGTCCAAGCTGGATTCAAACTGAGGACAACACAATTACAGAGCACGCGCGCTCTCTCTCTCCATCTGAGCCACAGGACATCACACGCCACTGACAGGTCTGAAGGATGTCCGCTGCCATGGCGACGACACAAATGTCTTGTTGTTTATCAACAAGCACACAAAGTCAGGAAATTAGAGATTTCTTGAGTCACAATAGAGCTCAGAATTGTGTAAATTTTAAAATACTATAATTATTGTTCACATAAAAGCTTTTGGACGTTACATTGTGTATCAGTAATAAGATGTCAGCTAATGGACTTGTTCCACAACTCTTTTCTTTACTTTTAATCTTGTTTTTAACTAATGCTAGTCTATGGACACACAAAATTATGGATTTTTAGGGTAAATTGATGACATTCTACCCTAAAAATAATGTCTTAAAAGATTCAGTACGAAGCGCACATTAAATAACAGTCGAGAGAAGACAGACATATGAACTGCTGAACTAAAACAAGGCCCCCGTGCATTTCGGCTCAACTTTGTTTAGATCTAAACTAACAGCTTTTGGAAATAATAAATCTTTATGGATACAGATTTCTCTTGTTGTTTTCAAAGGACACAACGTTGCCATAATACTATAATTGCAGAACCTGTGCTTTGCTACTTGTGACTTTTTTGTATAAATTGCAATTCTGATTAAATTGTGCCTCAGTCAGTCTATCCCGAGGGCAGCCGTGCTTACACACGCGGCATCACCACTGTATGGAGTGAATACAAATTGTAGCTTGTAAGGCACTTTTTGACCATGTCAGGGAAAAGCGTTTAACAAATAAATCCCACCACCTTATGCCATAAATGTGCATCCCAAATCTCCAATTCTAATGCATTAAAAAGTGATTTGAATAAAGTCAACACACTCATGCAAATGGAACAGTGTTTGTGTGTGTTGTTTCTTGTTGATGTTTTTTTGCAGAAAAGCATTTATGGAAAAAAACACAAAGAAAGTAATTCATTTTCTACCACTCGATTTTTCATGTGGTTGACAAAATGACATTGTTTTCTGTACAAATCAAATCATTTGATGTGAGTGTGAAGTAATAAATGATACATGGAGTGAGCAGCAGAAATAAAAGTCTCAAAGTCTCTCACTCCTTACAGTATGTCCTTAGAGACATTATTTGAAATTTTAAAACGAAAAATATCATATGCTCAGGATGCAAAATAATATTTCTAAGCTTAATTTATGTACAACATGTACACTTTAACCATACAAATTGTAATGGTATTTTCAGTATCTTTAAAGCAGTACTAAGTAACTCATGCCTCTAGAGGCCATAAGCGCCACTGCAGGTGTTGTAGCATGTTCCGTTTTTTTACTCATGAACTGTCTGTGAGAGTAAATACTACGCTGACAAAAAAGACAAAGGGAGAGAGCGATATTGTACATCAATTACACAACGGAGATCATTTTTTTTCACTCAAACTCGTGTAAACTTGCTGTTAATACTGTTTAAGTGGCGCTAGCCCGCAGTTAGCTTTGCTTCTTCGTGATTCCATTAGTGTGTATTGGTGACTCCAACCCGTAGGCAGGAAAGCTGCAAGTGTGATTTCCTGGCCAGAGACACAGGGGGAGATGAAAGACCCCCCAATCATCCCATCAACACTTGTATTACCCCTAGACAGACTATGAAAATGATTTATTTACTTAGTACTGCTTTAACATCACTTACATGTTCAAACTGAGCATTATGATTTGGTGTGGGCAGTAATAAAATAAATAGTTTTACAATTGTAGGTGGAAGTAGTGATAGTTGAGCGAATTGTGGAAGGAGAGTTAGTTTAGTCAATGGTACAGAATGAGAATAGCATCAGCAATAACAGTTTTGCCACCCTCTTTCCATGTGATTATCACCAAGAAAGTACAATTCATTTTTCCAGGTGCTTGTCTATTTCTTACCCCTTGACCAGCTATTACTGTGCTGTAAGTTCCGCCTGAAAGAGAATACACAGTTTTCATGATCCTTCCTGTAATAGAACATGTCATGTAATTTAATACTTTATTATATTTATGATCAGAGGAAACTATAAAACAGATTTGAGAGTAAACCTTCTCCAAAAGACACTTCAGTGACACACTGCCATGTTCACGCTCAGATGGCTTATCTAAAATTACAGATATGCAGGTGGAAATAATTATCATGTTCTCATCATTTCATTTCACACTTGGGGTGTAACACTTTAGAAATATTATGTGAGAATCTCTTGGTTTATAAAGCTATGCATTAATTAGCAACATTCAAAGTGAGTCCTGCTGGGAATAGCAGATGAGGAGAGGTCACATGTATGTTTTATCAAAGTACTTTACTTTTCCTTAGAAGCAGAAGACATAACTGTACATCTAACAATGGTTAAATAACCTGCAACCTCGCTGTAGCAGTGAGTTGTCTGAGCAGTTTTTGTAATTAATAGTAATTAATCATAGGTTTGAATAAATCAACAGAAGCGCCAATAAACAACATTTTTAACTCTAAACTGATTTTGAACATATTCCGCGTGTACAGTAATTGTTTGTAATAAGGGGTCTCGGCCAATTATCTAGTTCGCTTCAATGTGACACGTCCTGTGAAGTTTCTGTCAGTACGAGTAAACAAACACGACTGTCCGCCACAACCGGGATTGGACCGGCCCAACCTGCTACCAGACAGAACTCTCTGGCTGCGTCTGAAACCATCAAATTGTAGCCTCTAAGCACTAACACTAGCAACTAACTCCTTAACCTTTCATGGGGTCGACTGTTAGACCTCTATGCAGTTAGTGAACTAGAGCTTCAGCAGCATTTTGAACAATCCGTCTGTCCTTAAACAGGGGAAAGGGAAGTGACACCACCAACAGCTGTTTTTCTTCTTCTTTAAAGTTATTGGCGCAGTGGCTTGTGGGATGGCACATAGCTCCTATTCACCGGTTAGTTAGCACCAGAGGTCCCTATGCTAAAGTGGCCATGATAGTTAGCATCGAGGCTCCTTTTCCTGATTCCTTCCTAACTGACAGCACAATTCGGAAGCATCTTGCCATGGCGGACGCTGACGCACATCCGGTTTGGCGTAAGAGCTCTTACCAATCTGCTCGTTTCGGACGCAGCCTTTGTACAGAAGAAAACTCACACCTGGTCGTAACGGGCTATAATGCAAAGGAAAATACTTTTAACAAATGATGTGTGTATAGTTTAACTCCACCGGGTGCAACTGTGGACTGAATAACCAATATAAAGTGCTTTGAGAATCTAGAAGTGCAATATAAATGTAATTCATCATAAGGTGTAGTGGCATCTTCCCCAGTTCTCTTTATGAATGAAGTATATTCAATTTATTTCATAAAAATCTATCATGTATTCGGTCAGCGCTGCAATATATATAGTTTTGTGCTTTTTGCAGGTATTTCATGATTATCTCAAACACTTTTTTGGTTAGAAAAGATTAAATTGATCTAAAACAGCTAAAACAAAAATAACCAGTGGTTTCACTTCCTGATTTTAAAGGGATCTCACCATAAGCCGCCTCCTGTGGCTGCAGTGAAGCTATGGTGAGTGCTTTTACTTCGCAATGAAAGGATTAAGCTGAGCAAGATATCGAGAGGTGAGGATAGCATTTCCTGGATACGTAGGACCTCAGGAGGAGCTGTTTGGGAGCTGTCACCACGATGCTGGGAATAGCCTCTTGGGAAGATTCAACATAATGGGCCAAAACACAGCTCCAGGTATGTTTCTGACGAGGGAACAACATTTTAAACAGCTCTGAAAAAGTCAATTTTGCATAATACCTCTCCTTGTTGCCTCTCTGACCAGACTGTGCATGAGGTCTTACGATGCTAATGCTATTCAGACTGTTCTGCTGTGGTTTTTCTCCAGTTTTATCCTTTTCATCATGAGCTAGACCTTTATTTCCTCTGAGACGCGCTCTCACCAGCACCATCTAATCACCGCCGAACAAATAAAATGCACCAAAAACACATTTGCGTTACAGTATTCGCTGTTTCTAACAATTATACAAACGAAAAATATCTCTGTAATACAATGGCGTTTTTTTTTTTGCACATAGAGGCTTACAGTAGGGTAACACTGCCAATAATGACTTGATCTGCTTGTTTGTTAATATTAAGCTCGCAAATCCTGACAAATCTTTAAATGTGGATTATTAATTAGAGACACTCCACACAAAGTGCTACATAATGATGATGCCACCAAATGACTGCAAAAAAAGATAATCAAGTAGCTCCTTCCTTGAAATGGAGGCATTGTGTTTATTACAGGTGTTCATTTTACATGTACAGTTGTGCTCAGACGTTTACATACCCTGGCTTAACTTCAGATATAAAAGATAACCAAAAAGTTGTTTTTTTCACTCATAGTTAGTGGTTGTGCAAAGCCATTTATGGTGAAACAACTGATTTTGCTATTTTTAGATCATAATGAAAAAAGAATGTACCAAAATGACCCTGATCAAAAGAAGTTTTTAATACTGTGTATTGGCTCCTTTAACATCAATGACAGGAGTCTTTTGTGGTAGTTGTGGATAAGGTTCTTTATTTAAAGCCTCCAGTTCCTGTAAATTCTGGGCTGTCTTGCATGAACTGCACGCTTGAACCACAGTGGTTCAATGATATTGAGGTCAGGAGACTGAGATGGCCATTAACAGGACCTTCTTTTATTCTGCTGGAGTCAGTGGCATCAGCGAACCAGCTCCATATGTCACAGTAGATATGGTGCACCTTTTTGTTGTCATGATGAAAAGTGCACCATACCTACTGAGAAATGTGTGGTGTGTGGTTGTGTGTGCCTGGGTATGAAAAAGGTATACTTGAACTTTGCATATTCTTACTAACTTTATCAATGTAATGTTAATTGTTACAGTTGTTATTGGTAAAAGCAGATTCAATATTTTTTAGAATTTACACTTTTCATTTGGATTTATGGATGATATTGTACCACTGAAAACTAAATAGTCTGTTTGTTTTGTCTGTTTTTCCCAAAAGCAGTCAAGATGACAGCCATATTAGATACATTTTTTGCTCCTGCGCTTAACTCTGTTTCGAAATTGGAATGAAACCAATTGGATTTGGAAAAAAGTCTAATCTATCAGGCGTCTCCACTTGCAGAGAACAGAATAAACAGCAACATCTGCCATTTCTTCAATTATTGGTTTTCTCTATTGAATTGTTTCTATATTGTTCTATATTCAATAGTGGAGGTTTTAAAATTGCAGACAAAGGGCTCTTAAACTATAGCATCCAGCCGCGCCTGGTATTTGTACTGTAAAAACTTCACAAACAGATGAAGAAAAGTATATAGAAGTTAACTTTGTCAGTGTGGCATCTATCCAAACAACTGGTGGGAGTCTGCTTCACATTAGGCTCGACACGACTAATCCCTGCCTTCATAAACGAGGCACTTTTAGTCAATAGACCCCCAGCCCACGACACCACCATGGCGTCGTCATTTATCAAGCCTCCCGCAGGAGAGATACTTTGTCTGGGTATTTCTAATGACCTGCCTTGCCCTGTCAGAGAGCCATCAATAAGCACAAGCTTGAGTGGCTCCAAAAGGCTGTTCGTGCAACCACCTGCTACCACCTACTTCTTACCAACTCATTTTTTAACGGCGCAAGCACTTTTACAACACTCTGCTTGTTTGGTAGTTCTCTGCATAGCAGAGTGAGAGCCATGAAAGTTTCATATGGTCGGGCATCTCCGCACCACTGGTCAAGAATGATCTGCGGATGACCTTCTGAGGAGCGCTCTCTGCTTTGTGAGCATTGATGGAGTTTGACAGACAGGACTGAGGTGGACTACGGGAAAAGAGTGTTGTTTTTCCTCCCACGGTCTGAGGCTTGAATCTTTATAATGCGAGTTTTTGCCAGTTCACGTCTCATGTAAGTCAAAGTAGCTCACCTCGTCTGAAACATGCAAGGGTTGTATATAAAGTAGAGAAAGCAATGACTACTTTACATGCAGTCATAACTGGAATATTAGAACCGGAATATGCTCATGAAAACCCAAGACCCCTGGATTACTCCTTTTCTAACCCAAATATTTGGCCACATATACGTCTAACAGAATATCCCCATTGAAAGGAACATCAATTTGTGTACCAGAAATACACAAGAAGTAAAAATGGCAAAACCGAGATCCAGGCGCAGCACAGAACCAGAACTGTTTGGGTGAGGAGAAAACTGATTACTTTATTAGTGTGGTGAAAGACATGAATATAAAGTCTTTCGTTGTTGCTGTGTATTTGCATCATAATGTTCTCCGTGCGTCAAGACGTTGTCCATGCATCAAAGTTTGGATCAGGATTTTCTAATTGATTACAATTACTATGCAGGAGTAACTCTGTCTGCTCACACATGTAAACATGTTTGATTTTTATTTAATTATTGGTTTACTTGGTCAGAACAGTGCATGTTAATGAACATACATGGTCTCATGCATGTAAACCCGCCACACACCGGATTGTAGCTTTGTGCTAATTTGCATCCCTCGTCCCCCATGCGCACTCTCAAACACACTTTCATTCATCCTGGCCTATTGTACATGTTTTTAGTGGTAGGGGAAACCGGAGTACCCGGAGGAAACCTACGCAGACACGGGGAGAACATGCAAAGTCCACACAGAAAGGCCCCGTCCCTGGTGGGATTTGAACTCAGGACCTTCTAGCTGTGAAGTACGAGCACTAACCGGTGCGCTTCTGTGCCGCCCAAAAAAACAGGTTATTCCAAATGTTTCAGAAACCGGAATACTGACCTTAACCTGCATATTGGCGGCATGTAAACATAGTCAATGAAGTAAAAGATGTAGTACTGAAATGTGTAATCACGTTATTTCAAAGTAAAAGTACTAAAATCATTATATAATTACAATTACTTCAACGCAAAGCTACTTGAGATACAACAACAATATTTTTGCTATTGCTCCTTCTCTGGTCCTCAAAACTAAGACATAATTAAAAGCCATTTGACAATTAAAAAGTATTATCACAAAATGACCGCAGTCTGCCTCCACAGGGCTCACCTAAAGGTTATAATAGGCCACATTCCCTAGTAGTTTCTTATAAGGTAAACAGTAGAAATCATACTTTAAATGTATTTTCTTTACAAAAGTAAAAGTACTCAGTTAACCTTTGGTGCGAGTATGCAAAGAACACCTCGAGGAAACGTTTGGATCCTGCTTATTTTCAAAGGTGGCTATTTAAATATTCATTCAATGCTCACTCATTGAATTTGGCAGGCCGGCGTCTCCGCAGTGACTTACACTTGCTCAGTGTTCATAATTAAGACAAAACAGTGGATCAACTAAAGCCATTTGGAACTGGCCCGATTTCTGCAGCATTTGTTAAGTGTTGTGTAAGTGCACTGGGAAACTGCTGGACAAACAAGCGTTAACTGTCAGCTTTGTAGGACACAGTGTCATGCTGCAGTATGGGGAGTGTGGTCATTGTGCGAAAAGCTGCAAAAAGCTCCTATTGTTAGGTTGGCATATATTTTTGAGCAAGATTGGAAAGTAGGACTCTCTTGTGCAATACAATTATTCAATAATTGTATTGTACAATTGTACAATATGTGGGGCGACGGTGGCGCAGTTGGTAGAGCGGGTCGTCTCGTGATCGGAAGGTCGTGGGTTCGAATCTCACCTCTCACAAATGCACATTGTCATTGTGTCCTTGGGCAAGACACTTCACCCTACTTGCTCCAGTACATTGGTGCATGAATGAGAGTGAATGGGTGACTGTAAAGCGCTTTGGGCCTGATGAAAGTTGAGTCCATAAGTTGGACTCAACTTATGGACTATAAGTTGAGTCCATTTCCCATACAATCTCAATGATCTACAATTTATTTTCTTTAAAAAGTTAAATGGTTAGTAGTGAAACTGTTTGTGGTAGTGGTATGGTGGTATATATTTTCTATGTGACAATAAGTCTTTATTATCTTATACTATTTATAACCACTAGGAGAAATGCTCTAGATGTCTATAATTATAAAAATAACAATATGTTTTGTGATGAGTAAGCCTATACCTGCTTTGTTACAGAAGTGCAGTGTTGCTTTAAAAACTATGCCACAAAACTTAGCACACAGTAAGGCCATTATTGTAGTCTATTTATGGCCACAGTTACATTAGGACCTGGCAGCAGCTGCTAGCAATGATCCTCCACTGGTCCATAAGAAATAATGACATTCCTCTGGTTTTGTCACTGCTACTACATTAAGGACAAAAACATCCTCTGGGTTTACGGGGGGGTGAATAAAGGATCTATGTTGTTGACTTTTTTTTTTTTTTTTTACTTTAGCATCTATCTTGCTGCTCTCAACAATGTCACCTTGATGCTGTGCCGAAAACGGTGCAATGACCAGGTGCTAATGTGGGACGCAATTATACCTAGTCAATTACACACCAGAGCCACTTGCAAAGGTCCTCTCGCTGTTTTTATGTCAACTTTCTCCTTGGCTTATCCCTTCCCTGGTTATCTCCGCCGTTATGAGTGCAAATTAGCCAATTAGCCAACCTGATGGTTTACTGTCACTTCCTTTAAAAACGTCTTCCCTCAGGTTGGAATTACAGATAATAAAAGAGGAAACAATCAGTGTTTATTAAGTCGTAAAGGACCAGGCCCTGTAAATGATTTTACTTCAAATATGAACGCAAGTAGATTTACGCCAGGCTACATATTAGTTATTAAACTACTTACATTACATTTTACAGCTGTTACTGCAACAGACAATTACATGATTGAAAAGAACATTTTTAACATTTCCTATTTCTCACTTTCCACGGTGTGAATGTGTCTCACTGGCATAAGGGAAAGCAATCAGTATATCCACCCGTAAAGGAACCATGCTTTGTAAATTACATTATACATTATACAACTCCACACTGCACTCAGCATGGAGCCCATTTAGGAGCCTACAAGAGATGGAGATTATTGTGTACAAGGTTTATAAAGGGTCTACTAAACAGGAAATCAGCCACTGGACGCAGGGGAGTCTGAGCACAGCCCGACAAATCTGAAAATCAATCAACAGAATCATGGCCATAAATACCAACAAAATGAGGCATTGTTGGAATTAACATGCGCACTGCAGCAGCACTGGCCCATATAATTGAGAGGCAAACTTTGGTAAACAATGCGGATACACGGAAGAAGCAACCAATACAAGTGGATTGGGTGAATGGATTTTCCAAGCCACAGTTCAAAGCCGGTGTCAGCAAGAATCTGCCTCGCTGATGAAGAACTGCTTTGTGCATGTACATACGTATAATAATGTGCTGATCAGTGACTTATAGTGCTGAGGTCACGAGTATTCAAATAGCATATGGCCTTCTCTGCTAATCAGTGTTTGCCTTTAGTGCCTAAACTGAGACACAATAGAAGCCCACTACACTATTACTGTAATTTGGAAACATTTTTAGGCATTGGCAAAGAATAAACAAAAGACACTTACCACTCAAAAACAAATGAGAGAAAAGCTATGTAAAGCTCTGAAGCTGAAGAGTCGGGGCTCCTCCCTGGTGCCGTAAGCAAAAAATCCTTTCAAAATCTCCTTTAAATAAAAAGGATAGAAAATAGTAATAATAATAATATCTTTATTATTGTTTAGGGTTTAAAGCAGGTGAAGGCAAGTTTGCTTGTGGAGGGGCACTTAATGGCTCTGTGCGTAACTTGAAATCACACTAACGCCGCCCCAGAAGTGACTTCCTGTTTCGATCCAGCGCACCAAAATAAAAGCACAAAGCTCGTCTCATTGATTAGTTCAGCAGGTACTTGCAACATTACAAGAATATAATTAAATACACACATTTTAAGTGTTTTGTCTGTTAATAGTTAGGCAGCGAGAAAGTTGAACTAATAAACTGCTAAACTAATGAATAAGATGGTGCATTGTCCATTGTCGAAACACCACAGGCTGTCTTTTCCAATTGTAGTGCAAATAAGAGGACCACATCTACAAATGGAAGAAGAGGTATTGCACTACCGCTCAAACATTGGCTCCTGAATATCAAGACCTAAAAGGCTGTTTTGCAAGGACATTTTAACAGAATTGTATCTATTAAATCTCAGAATTGCGTTGTAATATTTCTGAAAATCATCTTGAGTACCAGAGGTTCTTTGCTGGAGGGACAGATTTCTGTTAACTCAAGGACAGAAAACTCACGATTTTAAATTGAAGATTTGTCCAAAACTTTACAAATCCAAAAGTTATTGAAGCCTTTTGCCATACTTTCAAGTATATATTTTTTTCCCTGTAAAATATCCAAGCTATGATCATCAGCACATAGCTGATTATTCTCCACCTCTATGAAATGTTGAATGTGATCTTTTTTCTTCCGTCGCCAGCTTCCACTGTTGAGCTCCATTTGGCCTTTAGTGGTTCATTGGGTAGTAAAAGTCACAACAATGAAGTTTAGTAGTGAAACAGCGGTAGAGTAGAAGTAATAACAGTATACGGCTTATAATAATGATAAATGAATCTGTCACGCTCAACTAAGCAACGCATGGAAGTGACGCCCAAGGACACAGTGGAAGCAGACTTTGAGTTTATGCACAAAACCTCCACCAATTATAATAATATATGGCCGTCGCAATAGTGTTGTAATATATTGTAACACAGGTAGTATATCAACAGTAATAAAGTTACAAATAAACAACTCATTTCACATCATATCCCCCCCCTCTTACTCAATCCACATTGAATTTGTCATGCTGTTGAAGAGGCCACTAATTAAAACAACACGGACCGTAATTTTCCACAGGAGCAATCCTGTGTCTGAAATCATGGCCAAGTGAACATGTCCTTGTATCTCGGTGCAGTAAATGCTTCAGAGAGCTGTAAGATTTAAGCTGCAATAATGTGAGACTCTTGGAACATATACAGTAGCATCACACCTTAAAATAAACCTGCCAGCTTGTTGTTAGAAAAGGCGCACAGCAGTAAATTACCACTTTACCAGCGCTGTGCGTACGATGAGAAAGATATCAAATAATACATGCACAAAAGGCAGCATCAAAGGCAAAAAGCTATTTCATGGATCTGTGTCGAAAATGTGGATAGTTTGCGTTCTCCTACTTTAAGCTAATATATATTTCATCTTCTCAGGACTTGGTTGCTTTTTCATACCAAATTTCCCTTACATTTCAGTCTAAGCATAAAAAACTGGGAGAGTATTAAATCAAGGTGAATTTGCTTTCTTTCTTTTGAGCTCAGAACGCACGCACACTCCGATCAAGTTGTGAATCCTCCGAACTTAGCGCTGTGATAATGAATTAAGGACAAAGAAAGAAACCCAATTTCCTCTGACTATTCTTATACTTTCAAAAATCAAAATGATAAACAGACCTTGAAATCCACAGCACACCTTCAAGAAAAATAAAAACAAATTGAGAAAGAATCGTTTGTTTGTTCAGGGGTTTTGAGCGTAATGTGAAATCCACACTAAATGAGAAAAGGAAATAGCAAAATGTGAAGATTGAAGCTTTGAAAGAGGATATTTTAGGTTTTTATTAATCAGGACTGAACATATTCACGGTGGTTTGAAATGGATATTAGCTAAAAATGATAGAATCATCTTTCACTTCATTTTTTTTTTTTCAACATCTGAGTTGGAAAAAGAGTTCTTCCTCTACTATCTTCACTTAATCTATATAGAATATTCTATGGTAGATTATGTCCATTCATTCATTTTACATAAGATACCCCCATGTACCTGTGTGCACATTATCCTGTTCCTCTTTGATTGCACATTGTCCTGTCTATTTGCACCCCCTGAGTGTTCTTGGGAGCTAATGTTATGAGATCAATAAAGGCTTATCTTTGGCTTATCTTTTTTACTGTAATAATTTGTAGTACTTTTAGATACATTGTGCAGCCTGAGGAAGTATCTCTACTTGCAAATCATGAGCCAAGACAAACCGATCCCCAGTTATAGCGACATATTTAGTGGTAATAATTTATGGGTGCATTATCTGATGTTAATGCCCCATCCAGGACAAAGTGCTCCATTAACTGCAATGCATTTGGACTATTGCTCTGTGGTTGAGAAGAGAAAGTCTTAATAGAACAAGTTAGCAGTGTGGTAGCTCTGCACAATAAAATATTGTTCTTATGCATTATTTAATGGCACTGGGTTGTGTTTGCGTGCGTTTCAGATTGGGCATGGGAGTGAGTAGTCGTCCTAATTGACTTTCTCTAGAGAGCCAAATGGGAAATGCTGTTCTTTGGTAGAAGTTATTGATCAATATGAACAGATGCAGAGAGTGAAAGCATCATCTGAATCAATGTCACCTTGAGGTAGACTGCAGGAACACCAGAAGATCCCATGTAAGACATCAAGAAAGAGATTAGCCATTGCACTACTCCCAGCATTGTTTACAGGATATTAAAGCCCTTCATTTAACGGGCCATATGAGCAGGCACACGATGACAGGGCTCAAGGCAGCAGCGGTGGCAGGATAAATGCACAACAATCTCTTTCTGGAGGGAGACATATGACACAAGTCATTTTCCTCCAAAGCCAAAAGAAAGATTGTGTAGTGACTGCACTATGTTATCTTATGGTGTAGTAAAAGCTTCACAGAGTTGTCATCTGAACTAGTTATTTTATTTTAAGTGCTCGACCACTTTTTTTAGACACCTTAGAAGTGATGCCTGTCTGTAAAATATCATTATCACTACAAAACAATATAACTTTCGTGGTCACCTTCGATCTATGAAGCATTCTGTGGTTTTACATTTTGCAAATACTCCTGTTATGCCATTCAATCAATCAATCAATCAATCAATCAAATTGTATTTGTGTAGCGCCTTACAACAGCCAGAAAGTGCCCGGGGCGCTTTCCAGTATAAAAACAAGAATGCCCCATTCCAACCATTCACTCACACACGCATTAATTCACTCTAATATTTCAATTTGATTTTAGGGAGCCCTGGGACAATCCCTTTGCTGTGTTTACTTTTTATGATATTTTTGTATGCAAGAAGTGAACATTTTAGAGTATCCAAGTTTCTCGGTAGTTACGCTGCAGTTATTATTCATTCACTCCATACACGGTGGTGGTAAACTACTGTTCCACAGATGCCTCTAGGTTAGACTGACAGAAGTGAGGCTGCCAACCTGCACCATCCGACCACCACCAACCAGTCACACAGGCAAACACTCTCATTAATTCTGGCCGATTTAACATGTTTATAGTGGTAGGGGAAACCAGCGTATACGCACGGGGAGAACATGCAAACTCCTCACAAAAAGCTGTTAAGTACGAGCACACTGATGCCCGGCAGGAAAGACAAAGTGCTCCTAAGGTGTCATTACGCCTTACAATATAGTATGCCTTTTTATTCACTTAGAAAATCGACATGTTTCATTTTGCGTGACTATAGACGCTCACATAACTGTATCTAAATAGGGAAAATGTGAAAGAGCTTAGTTGCTTCTAACTTTACTCCTGTTTGGGTCGATGAGGAGAGGAGGAGAGGCTAAATGCTAGCAACATGTTCGGTGTTTTTGCATGACTGAGCACACGTGTAAAGACCAGACAGGTACGCATCAACTTGTCATCACTCATCAACATATTTCAGTATGCAAAAACTGTGGCCTATTCCTTTAAGGATCTGAATTACTATATCTAAAAGTAGACACAGAATAGTAAGCAGCTGTGAGATAGATCTAGATTGATTGATATCACATTAAATATGAAAAATATTGTGCAGTCTTATTCCCAAGAGGATTGAATGTTTATGGTATGTTAATAATGTGTTTCAGCTGGCCGATTCAATACAGGATTACATTCTGCAAGTATAATTAGCTTCTTAGCAAACCCATACTTGCTTCTGTATCCTTATTTCTCCAGCTCTTGTCTCCCTCTGCGCCAGTGCTCTCCTCCCTTCACAGGCCTCTATTGTACATTCTGGTCACACCCTATAGCTTCCATTTGATGTGACATTCGTCATGTAGCGGCATGAGGGTCAGTGCTGAAGCACGGCAGCTCCTTAGCTCATCTGTTTCTATCAGTGTGTCAGGAAAACAACATGCTTAGACATGGTTAAAAGGCATGCTCAGGGCAGACACTCGAAATCCACAATAACAAATGGCACATCCATTACTATGTAGAGAGAGGTAGAGGGAGTGCAAATACACCTTAAAAACATTCATTAATTCAATTGACATATAAGGTTATCATTTGAAAACTGTTGTAATTGACTAGGTTAATAGTTAATATTTCATAATGAAGAATTTGATAATAAGGGTAAAAACAAGTATAAACTCAAACAAGCGTCCCTTGTCCTTTCTTGCTACGTATATTGCGTAAGAACTAAACATTGTAAAATAATACAAAATGTGGATACATATAGGCATGAATCATATGACTTTTTCTCATATTTTGCACATTTGGCAGTACCCGCTGTTGTGTCTTGCTCTGAATAGCGGGACAGATTATTGCACATGAAAAGGGACAAAGCCCAGCAGTGTAAAAGAGGGCGAACATAGACAAGGTCACCCACAAGTTTCTGATCCATTTAACCTGTGTGACTTTGAACTGGGTGTAAACCTGTTCCACAAAACTGTGAAAATCTGCCGCCTCTGCAGTGGGAAGATTGAGCGGGTCAGGACAGGTCACGCTGAGGACTAGACCAGCAACTGAAGCATTATAGGCATCCATACATTAACCATCGATGTAGGCGAAACAGCACAGCGGCATTACAAGAAATAATTTGTAATAATATTTCATTTAAGCAATATGACGCCAAAAACAGAACTGCGATCTGATCCGTGACAATCTGCTCTTTTGGTGATATTGTCAGTCTGTGAGTTGTGGCAGAGGTTTTTAATGTTCCATGCTGCTCTATGCTATATACTGCTTCTACTGGTGAAAGGGGGATTTAAAGCAATAGTGACGTGTTGAAGTTTCAGAAGTAGCAGATGGCTTTGCTGTCCCTAAAATGGAATATGCATCAAGTGCACAGCAACAGTGATAAAGTGGATATTGTGATCGAGACCACAGAAATCATGATATGAATGAATTTTATTGACCACCCCTAATGAGTAGACACTCGAGGCAATGAACAGGTGTTTGAGATGTTTACCCATCTTAAATCTTCTAAACTCAATACTGAGTGTGTTTACTCTCATTAATGCTAAAAGTGCAGCTAAAGCTGTTGAGTAACACGGCGGCAGTGAGATATGAGATTTCTTTTGGAAGTTTTGGTCATTAGTTATGCTTCTGTTTCCTCCTAAACCCAGAGTAGTAAATAACATGTTTTGGTAGACGCATTCATCTTGCTCTAGCCGTTTTATTGCTACCTTTTTTCCACAACGGAATCAATTCTTCTCACAGACTCCCAAAATCCGACTGTTACTAAAACGTAGAGCATTTTCTCTCCCTGACATCACTCTTTTAAAAGTATTTCACATTTTTTCATCATCTAATTCTTTGATGTTTTACTGTTTATTTACAAAAACATGTTAGAAAAATGCCAGACTAATTTTTGAACACTAAATTAATTTACATAACGAGACCATAGCCTACTCTCTGTTCTTTTCTAATAAATTGGTTTGTATTATTGCCCTGGTGCACACACTGTTGCATTATGTTCTTCATTTTATTCTGTTGTAGTTTGCCCCTGTGAATAATTGTGTCTTGCAGTGGAAAATTACATGCATGCTAAAAAAGTGTATTTTCCTTCGCAGAGCTCACTTGAAAAACATCTTTGGTACAACTGTGTACAATGTGCAAATGTCACGGTGAGAATGAGTCACCCTGGCTATTTTCATAGTTCAGGTTTAAATCCTCTGCTTAAAGCCTTCACCACTGGCTTATAAATGAAAAGATGACACTTGTTATACTCTCCCAAACCTGCAGTGCTTGATAACCCTGGACTTGTGATTTCATAATGTGAACACATGACACGGGCACTACAAGCAGCTGCTGTAACACAATGCAACAGAATGGCAAGCAAGAGAGCCCCCATTAATCTAACCCCCTCTGTCTGAGTACAGCAACCCAGAAACAGAAACCTCCTCACTTCAGCCATTTTAAAGCACGCTACAGCACAATCTGTACATTTACCCAGAGCATGCTGAACTAATGCTAAACCTGGAGAGAGTGTGAGGAATAATGCATGATAATGGTAATGACCATCCTGTCTGATCACATTATGCACACACGACAGCCGGTGTCCAGAGCCTGTGCTGTAACACACTGCAACACAGTGAAGCTACAGGATCATTACTAACAACATTGAAAAAAACATCTCTAAATATACTGTAAAGAACCTTGCTGCATGCACATGTTACTTCACATTACAAATCCGATAAGACTCTAGGGTGTCAGTCCTCCTCATGAACCTCTATTTTAGGAGACTAGAGCTGATAATTTCATTCTATTCGATTCAGTGTTACCGTCTAATGAAAAATTGCTGCTTCTCTTTATTTGAGCAATAAAAGTCAAGTGTCTTTATTGCTTGTTGCAATGCTACAACCTTGTGACGGCGTCCATTCTACCCCTGCTGTGCAGTTTTATATGAGCTCCCCATTGACCGCTGCCCTGCTCTATGTATGAGTGCACCACACAGTCCCTAAGATCACTTAAGCTAAAGCAGCCTGTACAGCGCTGTGTTTTCCAGTAGCTCTGCAGTATGACTAGTGGCTAATCTCTGGTAGTAGAGCTGGCCAATGCTGTGTTCCCCGGGGGATTCCTGCACAGAATTATGAGGATACCGCTGGCATATATGAGAAATGTTCCCTTGACTTTTCTGTGAGTGTGAGGACTGCTAACACACCTCCATCTAATAAATTTACAACTTGGCTCTGTCCATGCACATGCTGTATAACATGAAGTCCCATCTGCTGTTCTCCCTGTACTCTGAGTGATGAGAGCAGTCTCAGAGACCAGACAATGACCTTTGTGGCCCTCTCTGTCTCAGCGTGCCAAAATTAGAGTCAGGGAGTAACTTCTCCAGAAGTGCTGAGTGGAAGCTGAGCCCATGAGCATTGAATAACTGCAAAATGATGGCAGGGGCTGAACATTCGAGCAGACACAATTGGCAGCACTCATTTATAGTGCCTATGAGATCCTAATCATGCTGCAGTAGAGTATCTGGGGCTCTTCATCATATTCAAACAGTGTCGCCTGATTGATAAACAATAACAACATGACAAGACATTCAGCTTCAGTCCCATTAGTAACCAAAAGCCATAATCACACCATTAACAAGTTCATGTCAATCCTCGCTCACAAGAGTCACCCCCACTTCAGTATACAGTTCACCCTGCAGGGACTGTGGCGAGACCGGCTCATATTTATGAAGTGCTGGCCCATATGCACGCATGGTGCTGATGCAGACACACCCGGGCCAGTCAACACTATTCTCTCTGTCTCTCGACATTCAACTAATGTGTCATAGCTTAAGCATCTCTGCCGCGCACTAAATAGTCAAGGCGTAGACATGCCAAGACTGTCCATCATAGAACTAACAGCATTTAGAGCTATAGCCGATACCAACAGTAAGTGCACCACCACGTGAGGTCTGCTCCAGTGTGCTTAAGTATCCAGAAGCATTCAGCAGATAGATAGATAGATAGATAGATAGATAGATAGATAGATAGATAGATAGATAGATAGATAGATAGATAGATAGATAGATAGATAGATAGATAGAAAAAGGTGGAAAACATTACTTTCTCGAGTGAAAAAGGTGTGATTATCCCTCTTATGCTGCTGAGGTCTTCCTAGTGACTACTTACCAAAGGCAATCCTCGGGAAGCAAACGCTGAAGAGTTGGACATAATTTCCCTCGTCGGATGCAGTGACATTCGTTATTCCCACCGTGCGCGTAAAAAGCCTTTATGCTTTTCTTACCGGGTTTGCGTAGTGAGTGCAAGAATCCAATAGACAATCTGCAGTCTTCGGCGTGAGAGCGGGATCTCTTCAATTGCCTCCTTCAAAACCCCACCTTAATGTCAAAAAGCGACAACAGAGTGGCTTAAAACACAGAGCCAAAAATCCATTTCCCAGGATAATAAAGCCGTTCAGAGTCAGGTGTGCCCCAGATCGGTGTTTTCAAGCGGGGCTAGAGCGTGAATACGTGGTCGGCTCAGGTCCCCCACGTAGTTCTTTGTAGCACACAAATAAGGGAAGGTTTAATTTCCAATAAATCTCGCGCGCGTTCGAATTCACAGCCCAGATGGACCCTTGACGGAAAACTGCAGTCGCTTTCGAGCGCATCTGACGACTGGGAGGCTGGCGGCAAATTCTGCACCAAGTCTACAGAAATAAAACCACGAAGCTCAATAACTATAAGGCAGCGGCGCTCTGTCGTGCTCACGCCTGCCCCACCGGTAGTTGTTGTCTTGCCACAACTTCTCTCCTCCTGGTTCGAGCGTTACAATGGAATCCCACCCAAAGCACGGATAGTGTGTTCCTTCCTCCGACAGAGCAGCCCGTGTGAGCAGTATAGCGCTCACATAAGACTTCTTCCACGAAGTAATGTCGAGCTTTTCTTGAGCCAGAGAGTTACGTTGTATCCTAGGCGAATAGAAGCCTTTCCCAAACGCCGTCCACCTGCGTTATGAGCATCCCAGTGCAAATGAAAACCTGCTGCCTGTCACGCCATGATGTCTGGAGGAAAGAGCAGTCCAATGTGGTCGCGAGACAGGACGCACTAGTCCTTGGTTATCGGAGGAAACGACTGACACCTTTCACGGACAGTGCAGCACTGCAGCAATGTGATGTCATTTGAGCTGCGTTTGGAGACAGGAGAAGCACCGGGGTTTATTGCTGTGGTGTGTGAGAGCTGTGTGTTGTTGCATGCATGGGGAGAGGAGGAGGCGCTGTAGGAGATGTTTGTGATAGCCCGGAATGGACTGCTGCCGCTGGTGGCTCGTGGTCCAGCACAACAAGATACTGCAGATGGGCGGAGGGAGGAGGAGAAGAGGCTGCCGGCCCGGGCACTGCACCTAAAAATCTATGCCAGTCCTCTAAACCCAGGTTTGTAGCTGTTACAGCACACAGTCTTAAAGCAGAATAGCTAATTACAAACATAAAAGTTAAAAACATAAAAATGCCCAACTGTTCTGGGATAGGCAGGCTATAGCTCATTACGCCGCATCAAACAATCAAGATAAAAGTTGGAATCTGCTGTGTAGGCTATATGATCATTGATGTGTTTTTTCCCCTAGCCTCTCTAGGCCTAAATTATTGTTTTGTTATAAGGATTTAGTAGAACTGCTTTGTCAGTTCACTTGAAGGCCACAGCAATGGACCTTAAAACAAATTAGAAACACATTCTGAAGAATTACAGCCACACTCAGAATTGATAAACCGAACATAGCCTTGGCAATAGCTTTTGTGGAACAAAGTTTATATTGCAGAGAGAGAGAGAGAGAGAGCTTTTGCTCCTTTTCTCAACGCTCAAAGTCTGGCTCTCTCATGAGATTTGCTCTAAGTAAGATATAGCCTAGTTAAATAAACACTCTCCTTTAGCTGCAAATAGAAGGAGCAAGTTTCGATTTGTATCACTATTTCAATTATTTTTCACTTGCTACTGGAGTGCAGTTGTGACAATGTTCGGAAACTAGTTGCTGATGCTGATTCTGGGATTGAATTGTTTTAAAAGAGGATTCTTGCTTAAGAGAGCTGAATCAAGCGTGTTGTGATGATGGTGAGCAGTGGCCTCATGCCGTGAATACTGAGAGAAATAAAGCAAGAGCCACAGAGGAATTCATCGGCTATTTATATCAGCTGCTCTCGGCGGGGTGCCGCTCTCCCACAGTAATGCACAGTAAAAGGTGATTGATAACAGCGGTATTGCTGGACTGTCCATCTTAACTGGGTAAAGTGATAACATTACGCACACTAGTCTTTTATGGACACCATCACAGTCAGGTCAGTCACAGCCGCTCAAATGGGAAAATCACACCCTCTAAAACAGAAAGAACCAGAGCAACATCCTCCACTAACCCCCAAGTGAGGGCTTAATGACCTGGAACACATTACTACAGAGGTGACTTTATTTAGGCCAGGTGCCGGGTATTTGTATCTGTCCATTGCCAAATGCACTTTCTGACACACCACAGTCAGTTGCCATATTGCCCTTTGCTTTAACAAACTGGTCAGATCTGTTTCCATTGAAGATTGTAGAAATCCCAGTGTCGCCGTTGCACAAAAGCACCTTCAATGTGACACTCTAGTGATCCAGTCTAGGATTGAATGCCCTTGTGCACATCCAGTGGGAGGGAATGAATGCCATCACACACACAGATATACACGTATAGCCACCTGCTGTTGTTACAGTGCCCACAGAAGTACTACACCTACAAAAATGCGTCTTCTCAAGTTTAACGCTTTATATACTAATTGGCTTGTTTTCACGTGTGCACGCGGCGTGAGAAAGAGGATGTTTCGCAGACGTTATGTATGAAAGGTGAGACATGAGGTCAGACATTTAGTGGTAATGCAGTACATATATTAATGTTGTTGTCAGCTCCTGTCTGATTCACTTGAGTTGAGTTGAATATATCCAATTAATAAGAATACCATGCTCTTTACACAGGTTTCTATCGAGAGCACGGCAGTTTTCCATAGGATGATGACGATACACTTATTTTTTCATGCTCTTTGATTGGGTTAGGCTTGAATAAAAGAAGTGCTCTGGTGCTGCTGCTGCTGCTGCTGTTGTGGCAGGGTCTGTTCAAAGGCATCCTTGTGTGGTCTATAAGATGGATATGGGTCATCCATAGTAAGATGTGGGGTACAGTTCACACGCGAGATGAGACACTGTGAAGTTGCACAACAGAAGCCGACAGATATTTCATGACGGAATAGTGGCCACTTGCAAGACCGAATTAGTAACAGTCTACCAACCAGTCAGGACTCTGCGCTCCTCTGAACGCACCATGCTGGTCGCTCCCAAATCCCAGACTCGACTGCCGTTTGAATGTACATCTGTTTGTTTTATTTATTGTCGTTTTATGGATGTTTGTGACTGTTGTTTCTACCCTGAGAGGCACCGTTTGGCTGTTGCTTTACAAATAAAAATTGATTGACTTACACAAATTAAAATCAGGGCCAAAAATCTGGGAAGATTTTCATCAGGGAAAGTGTGTGATGGCTAAAGCAGTTGTCGTTGCCAGAATTTTGAGAGTAGAAATTGTGGCAGTCGACACCTTTTCGCATTAAATGATAGACTAAGGAAGTACTTTTACCCCACACATCTCTTGCTGGTGCGCGTGGAAAAAAACAGCAATATGTTTTCAAATATTTTAATATATATCAGCTCAGCACAATAAAGCCTTTTTAGGAAATGTAAGTAGAGAGTTGAGATGTGGGAGGAGTGCTTTGGTTTTTGTTTTTTCTCTTAAATTTCTGTTCCCCAAACACCAAAAAGCACCTTCCCTCCTGTATGGTGTTGACTTCCTGAGCACTTCGCGTCTAGTTTCTCTTGTACTTTTACCCCATGTCTGTTTTTTTTTTTTCTTCGTTTTTTTTTGACACTTTCTTAATGGAAGCACTTAAGTGATTGTTCTTTTAAAAGAACGCTCTGTTCCATCAGGTTTGTTGTTTTTTACAGGTAATAATAGTTGCATGAAACGCTGTCTGTTCTGTACGACCCGGATGGGGTAATTTGCTCCTATAGATGTAGTTTCCCTATGAAAAGGATCATGTAACTCCGATTGAGGCTGAAGAGACGTGGAGCATCGTTGTTTCCTTCTTAAGACCTAGTGGAATGCGTGCTGTGCTGTTTACTTGTGTGTGAGTTCTTTTGATGTTGAGTGAGCGATTTAAGCCTTTGAACATACAGACAGACAGCTTTTCACGCTGCTGATAATTGATGGCAACTGGCCTTGAAAGCAGACCTCCACTTTTCTGTAAAAAAAAAAAAAAAAGAAGAAGAAGAAAAACCTGCATATCTTTGGCAAATTGTTTGAAGAAGAATCCACCAGCAAATGTTTAAATGGTGTTAAGAAGTGGTGACTGGCACTACAGTTCTAGGAATGATCAGTGACTTGGCAACATGGAGAGTAAACATTATCAGCTATGGTAACTCTTCCTTTTGAAAACGAGTGAGGCATAGATAATCATGTTATTTTGTTCAGAAAATTTGAGTCTTCTTTTGCTTCACTTGCTATGATAATATTTTAACTAATGACATTTCTAGCTACAGTTATTTTTCTAGAATTTCCTTTGTGCCAACATCTATTTATATCATTGTTCTAATTTGGCTTTAATATAATTCAAAGGTGTGTTAATATGAATAAAAGCTCCAGGTGCCATGGCAGCTGAACTTTCAAAGAGTCCTGATCAGAACAGCGGCGAAAGAGAATCATTACAAGAGACACCATTTGTTCAGTTTGTGCAAATGCCAAGCAACAGTCTGATTGCACACGTGAGCCTGGTGCCATATTGTCACACGGACGGCCAGTCGTATCTCACGCAGCCTGAGTGGAGCTGAAGTGGCAGCAGCAGCCGCGAGGAGATGAAAGCTTCCCTCAGTCCACACTGCAACATGGTTTAGCACCTAAAGCGTTGGCATAGTGATGTGAGCTGGACAGGTCTTTGATTAGCATCCCAGGAGGAAGACAGTGCCTACGTAGAGAGTTTTTCTTTTTTCTTTTTCTTAGTTTTATACTTATGACGTGGCTACCATTCTAGGAGCTACAAATTTTTATCTTTGTGGCTGCTCCCACTTTCCAATATCTCTCTCCGGTGCACAACAAATAAACAGTGTGATAAAGGTCCCATCCATCACTAAAAAATGACTCTAAATACCACAACTTTCTCCGTAGTATATGAACCCATCCCATCTGGCCCTCTGAAAATTATCATTATTCTAGTCTCCAAATTAGCTGCATTTTATATGTGGCGGTTCTCATTTGCAACTCACTCAAAGAGAATAAATCATGTTATATTGGGAAACATTCATATTTTATCAAATGTTCGACATGGTCGAAAATGGTGCAATGTAAAGACTTAATGACAAACACTTGACTAATCCTTAGGGCCATAAAAAGTAAAGTAAAATCAAGCCTGTGTTGCTAAGGTACAAGTAAGCTATAGCTTAACCATAGTGAGTCAGTGGCACTCCTCTGGCTCAGTATCGCCAGAAGGTTTTATTCTAACACACTGTCAATCACACACAAGGACTAGGCGTCTCTGAGAGGAACACTCAGTACTGCCTGTGTCAAACCACTATAATCACTGCTCGACCCTGGTGTAAATACATAGTAAAGAAATATAGTAATGTAAGATAGAGTCATATCCAAAACACATAAACAGAGGACACAGTGGATGTGGGATTTGATTTTTTGCGATTATGATTTAACAGAATATTGTCAAACATCGGCCATGTGGATATACTGAAATACTCATATGATAGAAAGGAGAAAACTAAGCCATCGTGTAAGACGAGTTTTAAATAAAGTATGAATCACTAAAATATGTCTAAAGAAAAAACGAAAAAGCTGAAGTATGAGAACGAGTTGGCAAAATAGTCTCCAAGTTTGAGGTATTGATTAAGTTTTTGGGCAGTCCAATTTCGATACTGTTATAGCCTGTGTATAACAGGCTATAACAGTATAGGGCGGCACGGTAGCGCAGCGGTTAGTGCTCTCGCTTCACAGCTAGAAGGTCCGGGTTCGATTCCCACCTGGACGGGCCTTTCTGTGTGGAGTTTGCATGTTCTCCCCGTGTCTGCGTAGGTTTCCTCCGGGCACTCCGGTTTCCCCTACCACTAAAAGCATGCACAATAGGCCAGGATGAATGATGTGTGTGAGTGAATGTATGGTGGTGGTCAGAGGGTCCGTTGGCGCAGACGTGTGTAGTCGCGAAAGCGCCTCTGACAGTCTCCCCCAGGGGAAACTGAAGCTACAAACGTAGTTTACCACCACCGAGTGTGGAGTGAATGTACAATTGTCTCATGTAAAGCGCTTTGTGACTATATGTCTGTGAAAGGCGCTATATAAATAAAGATCTTCTTCTTCTTCTTCTGTGTGCTTCCATAACCATATCTTTCCATAACTCCAGAAAAAAGTGCAAAGTTCTTGTAAGTATGGCGCATGCGTATTGAGATAAATGTTTGTATCAAAAGAGAAACTAGGACCAGGCATAGACTGTAAAATTAAGGAAGGACTGCAAGAGCGAGGTTTCCCCCATAGCATTCAGCACGGGCTAGCAGAAGCTCGTTCATGCTAGCAGATTTGTAAACCAGCTCTGTTATTTAGGATAATAGAGCAAATGAGCAAAGATTGTGCCCTGGAAAAAAGTGCATGAGTTTTGTGAACTGTGTCCAAGCCGTGAAATGTGTTCAAGGTTTTGACAACAGTGTCCTGTTTTTGAAAAATGTGTGCAAATAGTCTACTGCCATTTTAGTTTGAGAAAACCTACATTTCACTAATAAAAGTCTTCTTTGTATCAATATAATATCGTCTGCATTACTGCCTTCATTGTGTAGGCAAGTGGAGGACACAGTCTAGTCAGAATGAGTTTCCTATTGTATTGTATTTTTTTTTTTTTTCAAAAGTTAGTCTGGAACTGCGCCAAAGAAGTTTGAGGAGATCTATGTTTTTTGTTTTGTATTGTTTTCCAGCCATAAAGTATATTAGAAAGCACAATAGTGTAAAAGGGGTGAGGAGTGGAGAGAGAGATATTTAGTAAATTGTCGGAGGAATTAATCTTAGACACTGCTGCACAGCATCCTGTTTGAGCTATTGAAAGATAACACATGTTATATTTCTGTGACTGGTTTACTCTGATTGGTTTAATCCTATGTATGCGTTAATATGATCCAGTATGTACAAACCATTATTATGTACAGTCTCACATAATCAGGAAATGAGTCATATTTTTCTTGGTATTTCTGAATCATACTTTAATGCATCTTTAAAAACCTTTTTCCTGGAATTGCTTTTCATGCCTCAGTGGCTCATTGTTAATAAAGAGCCTGCTCCCGCAATGTATCCTTTTTGAGCAGTATTTGAGGACATAATGTTATCAAAATGACAGCATCTATTCAGTGTGCTCCGATCTGCTCTTCTCCTTATATAAAGAAGACTATAAGCTTTAATGAAAGGACATACAACTTGAGGTCTCTGGGGGCTGGCTATAGTGCACATTATTTGTGTAGGTGCAGCTTCAAGGTTTCCTGTGCCACGCTTCTTTGCCATCGAATAGATGAGTGTTAGGGTTCAGTGACTGTGTGTGTGCAGCAGAGGTAACAGTGAGATAAAAGCAGGGGCGCTGGCTAATGCACGGTAGAAGGAGTGGCAGTGACTCAAGCCCCCGGTAGCACCACAGAGCAAGCCTCATCTCCCTTGCGCTTGCTTGGGGTGATAGAGAGGGTTATCGTGGCAGACAGGCGGGCTAAATCACTCGTCTAGTAAAAGGTTAGAGCGACTGGTCTGTTACTACAGCCATGCGGGCTGGGGCAGGTGAATGTCAAAGCCCCCAGTATGAGAGGCGGACACTCAGGGCCAAGGGGTGAAACAACCTTCGAGGCCAGAGGCTGATTTATGCATTACTTGTGCTCAATGGTGCAACAAGACATTAAAGTGAGCGGTCCACTGATGAGCAATATATAACACACAGAGATGTCGTGGTAGTAAGCTATTCCCACATAGGAACATTAAAGCTGCTAAAATCCTCTTGAGCCTGGCTTTTCATTTATGATTTCACACGCAGCACAGCGGGACGTTGCATCAGTGGATACCGTATGTCAAACGTGCCATAGAAAATTACACATGTGGTTCAGACCGGAAGAGTTGTTAGGGCTGATGAGCAAACGTCAATCATTGCTGTGGAATAATGAGCGTGTTTTTGAGAAATTATGTGTGGATTGAACAAGATGCAGCAGTTCATATGTAAGATCGCAAAAGCCTGCCTACAGTACTTAGCTCTATAGTTGCTAGTTCAGAACAGAATTCTACTCCCCGAATAACTGTCGACAAATCTGGACCCGGGTTCAATGCGTCTCTCAGCTTTTCATCTTTCAACATAAGACTCTTGGATACCGGGTTGGGGGCCCATTTCAGCTCTCTTTCAAAAGTGATTGGTTCCAGTGAGCGTGATGCATATTCAGTTTGGGGGAAATAATTCAAATTCTCCCAGTTAATGTTTTGGTGTTGACAAAATAAAACCTTAATGCTTAAAAGGTTTGACCACACGGCTACTTATTTAAAGCAGAACCAAGTAACTCATGCCCCTAGAGGCCATAAGCGCCGCTGCAGGTGTCGTAGCATGTTATGATTTTTTACTCAATAATTGTCCATGAGAGTAAATACTACACTGATAAAAAAGACAAAGAGAGAGAGAGGGATATTGTACATCCAATTACACAATGGAGATAATGTTTTTCACTCAAACTTGGCTGTAAATACTGTTTAAGTGGTGCTAGCCCGCAGTTAGTTTTGCCCATTAGCATGTTAGCAGCATCTTCTTCGTGATTCTATTAGTATGTAATAGGGCCTCCGGCTCAGTGCAGGAAAGCTGCAAGTGTGGTTTTCTGGGCAGAGAAACCAGGGGGAGATGAAAGACCCCCCAGTCATCCCATTATCACTTGTATTACACAAAGGATTTATTAAGGTAAACAAGTTTACTTAGCACTGCTTTAACTCGTGTAACAAAACAGAAATAATTAAAACATTTCTTAAATACATTTCTTGACAACATTCTCCTAATTGCCTGTCTATTTTACATGAGTTTAAATAATATTTCAGGTGATTAAATTAATACAACTTCACAAATAACTTTTAGCCAAAAGGTGATAACTATGTCCACATGTAAGAACTTGGCTCCAAAGGCAACAACAATGGTCATGAACTGAAATGTCTCCCTTGCGCTGTAACAGATCTATGCTCATTATATACCATTACCATTGCCTCTATACAATTTTCCGGCACATCGCAGAAACAACAAACAACTGCTTGCACTCTTCATGTTTCCCATAGCTAGTTATATTGTATAGTAAGGATAAGGATGAATAAGTGTTTTTTGTGAATCAAAGCTGGGGTACTGGATTTTGACATTTTTTCTTTTGGCCCAAACTTGTTTCTAGCTCTCACAAAAAATGTAATTACATGCACATCTCACACCCATATATAACATTGAGTGGTGACGCAGGGGCAGCCACCCCCAAGATAAATTCCACTAATTAGATTAGACTTCTATCATCCATTGCTCAATATAACTTTAGGTGAAAACAACAGGTCTGGTAGCAATGTCTGTGTTTACTGTACAACATACTGTGAGGTGGCAAAAATAAATGTATTCTACAGCACCAAAAAATCAGGTACCCCAGCTTTAAAGGAACAGGCCATTTTTCCATACTGAGATATTTTCTTACCTGAGCTTAGACGAGTTGGTGCGTACCTATCTGGTCTTTGTGCCCGTGGAAGAGCGTGGTAGCTTCAAACTTCACCCCCGTTTGGAGCTATAGGAATATGCTGGGAGAGGCTAAATGCTAACAACATCTTTGGTCTTTGTGCGTGACTGAGCGCACACACAAAGACCAGACAGGTATGCACCAACTCGTCTAAGCTCAGGTAAAAACATATCTCAGTATGGAAAAACGGTGGCCTGTTCCTTTAAGAACATGCATTTCTCTAGTGTAAAACAACAGAAACTGTCCTGAAAGTCCCAGATCTGTCCGGCACCAGCTTGATGGAAAAGGTGTATTTGAAATCTATACTACATTCACAGGACACCTTTACATGTTTAATGTGATTTCATTTAAAGCCACACTGCGTAGAATTTGACTCAATTAATAAAATTGAAATACAAGCATTTATTTTATGACAGATATTTTCATCATTGAAAAATACCTTGTAAATGTACAAATAAACATGAGCCTTTGCTTTGAGCGACTCAGCTCTCCTAAGACATTTACGGGGAGTGGGTACGTATCCAACTCATCACCATGGAGATGTGACTAAAGCAGTGTTTTAGATTGAAACAAGTTTGGTCCTCAGCCAAATCCCTTCTTTGCAAATCCCACTGCGGAAATATCATATTCTGTGTCTAGATGGTCATTAGGAGCATGTTTCGTACTGATGTCAACAGTGTAGTCCAAAATGTTACGTGGTGTGCTTTTAAGTTATAGATGTAAAAATATTAAATAGACGATGATGTGATTTTTCTTTCACAGACATAAAATCCACACTCAAGTCAAGACACCACGGCAGTGTGTGAAATCCCCAAAGGACGCCGATAAATCATGAAGGCAGGTCAGTGCACACAGGCTAGCAAGGTTCCTGCTCATTAGCAAACAGTGTGCACAAACAGCGCATGACTGTCTGCAGCACTTTACGTGACTTTGTACTAGGCTGCTGTTTCAATGAGCTTTTAATGGCATTTGGAGAAGAAGGACATGAGAGAAAAGTTCAAAATTATAAAGCAGATCCTTTATTGGTCATAATGAGTTTTGTTTTGTTTGGTATTTGTTAAATCCTTTCAAGCATAATATAATCACTATATCAAACATACATTGTGCTGCTTAAAATACTATATTGATCTTCAACAACTTGACTGTCTTGTCCTCGCTCCCCATCAAAACAACCCTCCGAGGAGCCCCAGGTGTCGCCACCGTCAGACATCGGCGCTTGTATCAGATGGTGCTGCAGCATGTTGTTTTGTTGAGGTATTTTTTTCCTGCTGCTCAGTTGAGAACAGGTAAACTGTGCTAAGAAACAGGAGCAGGGTGCTTTGTGATGCTGGAGAAGCTCGGAGGGAGCAATGTATGAGCCTTATGAGCCTTAGGCGCCATAGAGCACTTTGAATAGATGCAACACAAGACTCAAGGATTCCTTAGACATGCGTGAAGTCTGCAAGTATGTTTTTTATTGCAATATTGTAAAGAAAAAAGATCTGACCATCACAATCTAACCCTTATCGAGCTTGGTCAAATCCAGACCGATTTTATCCGCTTCTAATGCTTTAACTTTATGGAGAAAGGGAGCCTAACACCCACTTGCTAAGTTGAAGTTGAGCTTATCTATTTTCTGTAAAGTTTTGGCCATTCAGTCTAAATATTTATTCACCACTTTTTTTTCTCCTTGGGAAATATCCTCCTTTGCGTCTTGCGAGTCTTTACTTTGAACAACCGCCTTATTTTATATTCTCGATCGCTCCAGCATTGCCAACTGTCCCTCCATTCTTGCATCTGACGACCTTCACTTAGCTCAGCCATGCGTCCAGTGGGTCTTGATTCCTTCAAAGAATTTATAGGCTGCTAAGTGATTCCACTTGTGTGCGCCCCTCTTCAGAGAATCTCACCCTTTCCTCCTCCTCCTCACAGCTGTGAATTTGTAAACAAAAGTTTTTTATGCAAGGGCTGTGCGACAACCTTCAGAAATCAGAATGCACGGATTGCTATACGATGGGGAAGCGGCTTTGCCAACAGCACAGTCACCGTCTGCACACCAATTGCTTTGAGTGTAGCCTCTTCTCTGTTATTGCATTTTTTAATTTATTTTTTAATCATAAATCAGTCCATTTGTGGCGTCTCTTTTTTTCAGGACATTTAGAGTAACCCTGGGACTCACTCTGTGCATAATTCTATTTGCGCAGCAGTCCAATAGTCTGTTTGAGCTTCTGTGTTTACCGCATTGACAAAAGCCCCACCAAAGGAACGCTTACTTTCTATTATCTCTTTCAAGACGACTTGTTTGTTTTCCCTCGCAGGCCATTTGTTTGTTTGCCAAAACGCGAGGTATGCAAAATGGGAAGTTTGTGAGCCCACCAGAGACATAATGTATGGCTGAGACAAGTGAGAGTGGCAATTCGGACTCCTTGGAGCTTTGACACCCTTTCATCCATAAATCCTCTCCATTGGACAATCTGAGCTCGGGGTTAAACAGCTGCTGCAGCTCTTTGCACTGGCAGAGAACAGGAAGCCAGAGCAGGACGAGCTGAGCGCCGTAGCCCGCAGCTGCATCCATCCCCTTTTTTCTGCCAGTGTCATTTTAACTAGACGTCTGATCGAGCCTGCTTTGAGCTGTGATACCCCATTAATTTCCCCAGGGTCAGATCATTCAATATTCAATAGAGACTTCCATGTGACTGCGGATTGAGGTACTGTGGCGGTTTTCGCCCTGACCAATAGCATGTTATCTGAACACAATCACTGCAAAGGATCATGGGATTAGAGAGTGAAAAGATATGCTCTGCAAACCTGTGTATCTTTACCTGTTGCGGCGGTCAAAGTTGGAAAGAGAAACATGTTTGGTGTGTTTTAGTGTTTGTCCATGGCTATGCCCTGAGACTGTCACTGTCTCGGCAAAGGTTTGAGGTCCATATTCGCTTATCAGCTTCAGTGCAATAATATGTTTTTTCGACTTTTTGCCTTGTTTTTTCTTCCCCCAGCCTCAGGGTATAACTCTTTATCTTTGAGGAACTTTTTTGCCAACTTTATACTCCTCGCTTTTGTTGATGAGCTCATAAAACGGAGTGAGATGTGCACAGAAATTGGGTGGAATTGCTGCCATTTTCAGTAGGACAATTTAAGGAATAGATTGCTGTGTTCTCCTATTTTCTTCCAGATCTGTGTGGGAGTTCTGCATGGAGAAAAGTGGGGAGTGCAGGCAAAACAAACACTGTGATGCATTGTCCGTGTTAGCGCCTAAGCACAGCTATGTATATCCCAAACAAAGCAAACATGTGCCAGAGTCAGTTGCATCTGCTCACCTTTGTTTTTCATTTAGGTGCATCAGGATATAGTTTGGAACTACCACTTCTTTTTCCCCCCAAAAGCATGCTGAAAACAGGACTTAAGACGAGATATAGAAGGTGAAAACATAGATTTTTCTGAGCTCGCCCTTTATGATGCTTATTGTATCACATTTTCTCAATTCGCACAACAGTGTGCCTCATCTATCCTACACGTATGATTTCATCCATTGACATCCACGTGTAGCAGGAAAGGCGAACGATATGACGCTGTTATCCAAATATGGTCATTTCCTTTCTGGGAAACAGTTCACAGAATGGTACTGCCAACTGCCTCTAAACTGTCATGTCATGATTTTTTTAATATCTAAATGTTTTACCAATTTCACCTGCAGTGTTTTGCCTTATAGCGCCTCACATGTACAGTGGGAGGAAAATGTATGTGAATACTTTGGAATTTCTCACAATTCTGCCTAAAATGGTCATAAAATGTGGTCTGATCTTCATCGAAATCATGACGAATAAACAGAATAATTCTATCCACACAATTACATGTTATCATATTTTGCATGGCCATAACATTCACAGGACAGGGAGGGAAAAGTAAGTGAACCCAGGAATCTCGCTGAACTGCATCAGCTTTGTAAAGATGAATGGTCCAAGATTCATCCTGTTCGTTGTGCACGTCCGATCAGCAACTACAGAAAATCAGTTATTTCTGCAAGAGAAGGTTGGCCAGCTATTTAATACGACGGTTGGTTCACTTACTTATTCCACGCTGTTGTAAATGTCTCAGGTTTTTCAGCAAAATACCTTGGTAAACTTGTGAATTAATTTTTCTATTGATGTAGTTACAGATTAAACACTCACAACGATCAGGAAGAGTCTTGGACCATTCATCTTTACAAAACTGTTGCAGTTCAGCGAGGTTCCTGGGTCCACTTACTTTTTCCTGTGTTTACATGTGTTTACATGTTATGTCCATTCAAAATATGATAACATGTGATTTTTTTGGGTGGTATTAGTTTAAGCAGACACTGCTTACTCATTCTTATGATTTTGATAAAGATCAGACCACATTTTATGACTAATTTAGGCAGAAATGTGAGAAGCGTCACATACATTTTCCTCCCACTGTATATTCATGATAATAAATATAGTCTGTTAATGGACTTGAATTACTTTTTAGACTATTAACTTCTCATATTGAAACAGTATTATGGCAACAACAGTTCTATGAGTGAGGATCCAAAGGAAAATATTGCACCTAATACATTTTTGGATCTATATGCACCACATGTATCTTACCAAACTGCTCTCACTCTAGAGCCCTGAAAAGTTGCTGAGAAGTTGCTGAAGAAACGTAATCTGGTGTTGCATTTCGTCCAGATTTGCAGGCTCTCAGACCACTGTGGGCTGTGATGCAACTTTTCTCAAGGTGGCAGATTTCTGACACATCGTCTTGTTATGCTCTGCATTCTCAACACTCATTAATTAATGTTCAGTGGAAGATTCAACTATCAGACACACGAGATTCACAGCTGCAAAGTGTCAAATATAATGCTGTATTTAGTGTGTAACTTTGAAAATGACAAGTATTGCTTCAAACAAAAAATGTTATAGTTAGTGTACTTGTACTTGTACTTGTACTTGTACAGTGTACTTGTACTGCAAGGCAAGAAACACATCCAAAACCTATTCTATCTAAACTGCATTTGTTTTAGATGATGGAAAGGAACAATCTTTATCAAATTACAGTGTAGTATCTTAAAAATGTACATTGTCAACTCTTGTTTTCATTGCATTGAATAATATTTCAGTTCCAGCTTTTTGGGGTATTGTGGCTACAGATTTTATTAATGCTGGTTTTGAATTTCTTTTGAATGTTTCCTGTGTGCATGAAAAATAAATATCCACTGACAACATTTCATGATTTTCTGGTCTGAGCTTTGCACCTGTGAAACTCTGAATGTTTAGTTACTACTGAATATTTAAATCATTAAGAAACTGTCCTCCACCAACAAATTCATGTATTTTCAATGATTAAAGATACAAAAGAAAAAGGTAGCATACCAAGGCCCTTCAACACCTGGAACCTTGGACATCTACAAATAGCAATCTGAAGCAAGGTCGGTTAGAGAGGTAGGAGTTTGTAACGCAACAATAGTAGAAGCGACTGTATAAAGCCGCTCTGTGATGGATTTTCAAGGCCTCACCACAAAAATCTATCAACAACCACTAACGGTTTGGTTAATACAACATTTTGGTTTTAAAAGGTGCAATGTCAGGTCATTAAGTTGTGCCATGTTTGTGAATACCATTAATTCAAAAAGATGACAAGAGACATTGGCTGGATCTCATTTCACTTCAGTCACAAAGCTTGCGGTTATGTTGGTTAGTTACTTGTGAAATAGTGAACAAAATTCTCCATTGTACTTGGTTTGAAAAGTTTAAGAATTGCTGCGTTATGGACTGGTTTATACAGTAAATATATGTGCGTAAGAGCAGCATCAACACATCTTCTCTGTACTTTGAACTTTGCCGGCAGATTTTATTTTGTTTGTTTATAAAGTTGGAAGAATAAACAACCATTATTTTAGAAGTCAGTAAAGATTGAACACATTTGCTGGTCATGGAAAACTGGAAAATAGCATAGAGATATTTGTGGCCGTGTTGCATCTGATTTACCATCGGAAATGACCTGTATTACAGTTAAAGGGCCCCCAATTTGAGATGTAAATGAGAGGATGCTGAGTGAGTAAAAATGGGTTAATCACTCACCGCTGATCCACATTTGCACAAGGTACTCGTGTTGCACATGAGCAAATGCTTGAAATGACCCCCATCGTGTGCATGTATTTTGTTCTGATTTTCATTCATAAAATTCAAGAAAATCCTTTCAAGAGACTTGGTGGCTATAATGTAGGTTTGTACAGTGTACTGGGGAGAAAAATCAATGACATTTACAATACTTATTGAATATTGAGCTGCAAATAGCATGTCGATAAAACATGGGCTCCACAGGTTTCAAATGTTAATGGTCTTCTGCAATAGACCACCAATCCTGTTATTGATACCTATTGACTCAACAGAAAATCTGCTGAAATCTAAATTGGGCTCTGGGCGAGGACATGACATAGAGCAGCTGTCAGTGGGATTACACAGCCCCTTGGCATTCTTATAAAAAAAAAAAACAGAAACAAAACATTTAGTACTCTTTTCACGTTGCATTCACTAAACGGGCCACCTCGGGCGAGGAAAGGACACAATAATGCTGTGTTGCATTGATTGCGTTAACAATGTGCGTGAGGTTTTGGCACCAATCTTTGTTTGTTACAAAGTACAAAAGATTGAAAGAAACTTCAACCTGGATAGACTCAAACAGACGAAAGCAGCGATATATTAATTAAACTTAGTAAGGATGGGTAGGTTAGCGTTAGGGATGTCTTCCCCGGAGCCTGGACACTGGTGGTGGTATGGGAGACCGGTTAAGGATGTAGCAGGATGAAGCCATGGATGGAAGAGGCGGTGAAGGGGTGGAGGTGGGCCGTAGCACAGCTGGGAAGCGGATGAGCCTTGAATGGTGAAGGCCTAAACGCAGGCCCGAGGGCGATGATTGGCTGTGATGAAGGTGTGGCTCTGCGCTGATAGGCTGAGGTGGAGGTGTGACCCTCGTAGATGCGATCATTGGCTGAAGGTGATGCAGAAATTAGTCTTCCAGGTTGAATTTACACCTCGGCTTAATTAAGGCAAAGTATGGCGAAATTGAGAACCTCTAAGGGACATTTTGAACAATAAAAGCTAATTTCAATATGTTTTATAGCAAAACCGCTGATGTAGTTTACAAAAGAAAATCGGCACTTGGAATGCGTTAAAGAAATGTGGTTGTATTGGATACTTCGATTTTCGCTGCAATTACATAGCTTTACCGATTTGTTCTGGCAGCAGTTTCTTTGCACTTAAAGCATTTTGGTGGCGGGCAGGCAGTTTGTGTGTTTGACAGTGGTCAGCGCCTGGGCCAGTGCCAGCCCTGGGAGCCATTGCAAAGGCAGGTATAGGGTATAAATTGTCTCGGTTCGATTCAGGCCACTCATTGTCCCTCCTATACCCCTCGGCTTAAGTGATTTTTCAATTTGTCCAGACGTGATGAGCAGTGTGAGACTATGGCAGCTCCAATACTCCATTTTCACTCCAATTTCATTCCATCACTGACCACGCCACAGCTGAAGGTCTAGGTTGATTCATTAATTATGATTATTTTTTCTAAGTCAACTAAGGATGAGCAATTAGCAACACTCCTGCCATGTACATGGTGGATTTGAGAACTGACCTTTCACTCTGAACTGTCCAATCAAATAAAGCCTATGGGCCTTAACTCCCTAAAAGATAAAATGCAGTAACATTTTTCTGTTTATATGATGGCCATATAGGATTGTTGTTCCATAACTTGTTATGACTGATGGATAAAAAAAAACTATAACTTAAAACTGTCAAATGTATTGCTTTGGAGATGTTTCAAGCCAACAATGATGAAACAGTGGAAACATATATTATGACAGTTGAAAGATTGTCTAAGACACTTTATCTTTTATAAATCTGCTTTGCCATTGTCACAAAGATAAGAAGAAGTCATCGGGTTTGTCTTCCTTAGCCGAGTACATGGCAGCCAATAAGCTGGAAAATGCCAACTGTGGAAAGTGTCTAATAATATCTAAATCCAAATAGCACAGCTGACTGAACAAGGCATATGAAAACGCAACAGTTTCATTTTATTACTATGTTTTTGCATGATTTAAATGCACAAATGGTATCAAAACATTACCTCCACAAAGAAACTTTTAGCAGCAGTTCACTACATGTAGTTGACCTGTGGAGGTAAAAAGTACATTTGAATATAAATAAGCTTCTGTCCCTTCACTGCATTTTGTGGTTATGCATATTCATTAAAACAATGCCATGACTCCTGCTCAGAGACACAAAATACACTCATCAAACCTTTATACAGGCATTTATGTTTCATAATAAAGCTTATCTAGAAGAATGACAGTTGCTTCTGTCATGGTGCACATACAGATAAACATTGTTAAAGATTTAATTTTTTGGTTTAAAACATATTTTAAGGGTAAGGTGTTCCCGTAGATACATTTGTCCTCTGCATTAAGTGCATTTTAGCCTATCCTTTGCTGGGGCGACCCGTAAAGAGCAGTGGATGACCGCAGTGCAACGCCCGGGGACCCATCTCCAGATGTGTGGAGCAGGGCAAATGGTCAGTAACACCTGGCTGGAGGATTCACCTGCTCTACTTGTTTTTTTTTATTTATTTATTCAGATTTAGTCATTAGTCTGATTTTAGTTGAAGAAATATCACTTCAATTTTATCAACTCCATCAATAATGAATGAATTCCTTCGTGGGCAAAGCACTAGCCTTGTTCCTTTTGCCCTGATTTGAATGATTTTCTTTTGTTTCTTTTTTTTTGCTTAGATCTCTTTAGTCCTTTCTTTTTACTTTATTTAGGATCTCAAGGAAGTCAACAAAAAGTATCTGTCAATATCAGTAGCATTCATAACACTTAATTGTTTGCTTCAGATCGTGAAAAAATACATATTTTAGAAACATGCTCTCAAACCTACAAAATATTTCAAGAGGTTGGAGAACGGTCTTAATATCCCAGATTGTGAATGTGTATAAAATTGTTTATTTAGTTTGTTTGTTCTGCCAGGAGCTTTACACTCTTCTCTGCATCACGCAGTCAATACATTTCATGCGGCAAGATGCCAGCCATCCCTGAACGGTGTTTTTTTCAGTTTCTAAAATTACCTTAAATACAGCTTTCACACCATCAAAAGCCCACAGACCGACTGTGTGTTCACCAAATATACAACATGAACATTCAAGCAGGATATTTTAATTATATGAACAAAAGTGGGAGTGAAATGTTCTGTTGTCGCATGTTTTTGAAATTTTTGAGCCTGTAAGAGTCTTCGAAGAGGTGATTTTGCTCTAAGTGGAGCGTAATTACTACCAATTTGAAGCTTTCAGTTTTATGAAGTCAGATAAGTATGCAGCAATCTTTCACCCTCTCTACCTCTCAACATTCAAACAGCCTAAATATTAGCTTTGGCACATAGCGGTTATTAGTTACTGGCAAAATCTTAATTATTTTAACCTCCCTGGCCCCTTAGAGCGGATTTATTCATGCTCCTCCATAGAAAATGATGCATCATTAGCTTAAACTTGTAATAATTGATGATTCCCCCCTTGCATATTGCTTCATTTGGACGACTGTCTTTGAAGGCCAGCTGCAAATCAGGGTTATTGAATGGTTGCAGTAAAATCGCTCTCCACCTCATTACCTGAACGAAGGGGCGCTAAGATAAAGGCAATTTGTATCAAACCATTGTGGAACAGATTGAGCCCGGCTAAGGACATTATGTCACGTCCTCTTATGCGCTAATTGTTGTTGCCTATGTGCACACAAAGAATGGCTGGATGAATGGACGTGGAATACAGATGCATGGTGTCCCTGTTGCCACCAGTATGTCCACTTTTCAATTTGATGGCTTATAATTTATATTTAACTCTGATATTTTTCTGGTACAGCTTTATTTATCCATGTTTGGGAAATATAGTATAGGTTCAAAGTGAGGAAATATGAGAATCTTAAGTTTTAGTGATATAATAATTCAAAAGAAAATGTTTCATGTCTTTTGAATGGTGAAACCTTAAAATGCACTCATAATAAGACAAGGTTATGTTATTTTAGCTCCAAGATAAAAGCTCCTACCTTACGAGCACTGGCGTTCCCTGCGGGGCAGGATTGACATCCAACATGATGGTTGTAACACGTTGACCGTCCATCAGTAACTCGTTGTCCTTTATCAAATCCTGACCTACCTCTTCATTTGTTTGGGACCCTGCTAATCGTGAATGTAAAAGATAAGGGAGAGGAAGTTTAGCACCGATCTTGTTGTCTTGGAAGAAATCACATAGGGACACTGTGCATACAGCCCATTGGTTTTATATAGGATTATGGCAATGGCCTTTTAGGGTTGATGCATCAGTGGCACTTACTCCTTGGACACAGCTCACAGTAAACTCATGAAAGTAGCCATGTTGAAGCAGCGGTATATGGGGGATAAAATATTTCATGTCGGGTGCAGGAGTCGGGCAGCATGTTTTGACCCAGATTCCCAAGTCTTTTTCCCGACTTGTGCTTTTTCTTGACTTGGGAAACTTTTCATCTCCAAGTTCCCAAGGACCACATGAAACTCATTTATGTTTCAGTTACCGGTAACGTTTATCTGTTTTCATTTGTTGCTGTATCTGAGAGTTTGCACAACTACAGAAGCCCCTTCATTTAAACGGAGAACGAGGGAAAATGTTTGCCGCTAAAATAAGATGTTTAGTATTGATTGATTGATTTGTGTAAAGGTCCAATGTTCATTTTTGCACCAACATGTCAACACTGCACCGTTTCTCTGCGCGTGTAGTATTATCTGGACTTCTGCAGTCCCATGTTAACTGATAGGAGAAAAGGGGCAGATACAATTCATGGCGGCGCCCACGCAAACTTCCGGAATAAGGTGAATACCCTTAATTGACTTTGCCGAAATATTGATCCAGTATACTCTGCATTGAAAATGAGTGCAAAGGTATTATCCTTGCTATGAGAACATATTTAAAAGAACACAAGTACAACTCAGATGACGCCTTATAAATTCAGAGCCCATCACTATTCCTGTGCTGAATATTCACTTGACCACTGGATGGAGATGAGAGCTCCCACTTGAAACAAGCATAGAGTGGGAAGCGAGTAGCATTAGACTAGCTGTGTTACATAAAGACAAGAGGGCTTCGTGCTCATATTTGACAGTTCTGTGCTGCTCCGGCTCGGCAGACACACAGTAGAAAGAGGAACAAAATGTCAGGCTATAGATTCCAGCTTTAAGTGACTAGACTGAAGTCTTGAGAGAACGCACAGTGACATTTGTTAGCAGCCTCCCTTTTGTAAAACTGGCAGTGTGTGTGACCTTCAAAGGTTTTTTTTCTGTCAGGTAACGACAATCACCATGAATGCCTTTGCTCTACACTGAGTCTCCCGTCAGCTGGCCCTCATTGATTTGGACATGGAGCCGAGCGTGCTGCTCCGGTCCTGACCGGCGTCCATCGCGGACGGATGGCCGTCTCGGTGACATCGCCGCGGAGAGCAGAGGTGGAGGTGCCGCCCTATCAGCGTGCAGCGGCGCCTCCAGCTCCCTCCTGATTGCCTGACATTCTTTATCAACAGTCAAGTAATTCTGTTCCCATGGCAACCGTTTTCCTGCTGATACAAAGAATCAGGTATCACCTTGAAAGTTTAGGAGTGCGCCATGGGCCTTTGTGAGGCAGCCGCACCGTCATTTTGAGTGGGATACAAGAAAAACCTGTTTGTGATTAAGTTCAGGAGAAACTATAGCGTGTTTTTGCTCTTTTTAGTCGATTCGTCAAAACAGCAATACTCAGATGCTGATCTATACTAAGCTAGATACTCGTTTATACTCACTAGATACTTTATATGATGGGGAAAATGACAGCACATGTAATTAAATAGGACCAAATTCGACCTGTATTGAGTTTTAGAATAGTCTTGTTGAGTTTTATCAGAAGAAAAGAAAGACCCTCCTTTAAAGTCAGTGTTCAAAATTACATTAAATGGAGCAATGGAGATGGTAAACCGGACAGACAATACAAGCCTACTTCATCAATATATCCACTGTTAAAAAGTGAGGTTTTTTTTTTCCCCATTGGAAAATCCAAATTGGTACTAATGGGTTTTCTTTATTAATATTAAAATGTTTTCATTGTACATTACTTAACACTACAACAGAACATTATGGAAGAACATGAACATTAATGGAAGTTTTTTTCTTACTTTGGACAACAAGAGCAAGAAGAAGCGTCTGAATGTAGAGGCAAAACATCCTGAGGCGTTGACTTTGGACTCCGAAATGATCCAGATTGGACTGCTGAGTTTCCAAATGATTCCACAGATATTGGAACATGCAGTCTTTGAGTGGGAGGTATTGTCTTTTAAATGTACAGAAACGATTACACCATGAACAGGGTTATTTGGCTGTCTGCAGCACATCATGAGGAGTGGCATCCAGTGGGAGCTGAGACATTTATATTGCTTCATCGGCTTATTATGTGGGAAAACTTGATGTAATAAAATGCAACAGTCAATGCTAATTTGAAGGATGGTTTCTCTGACAGACTCATACATTTTCAGTAAAACAGATGGTTTGGTAATAATTGTTTAGTGCATATTATTTATTGCATATGTGTTAACATTGATATGGTAGAGGTTTCAGACCGGAAGAGGCTTTGACAGTCCCAATGGAACAAGGAAATTACATGAACAGGTTCTGCTCTCTGACCACTGCAAGCCACACTTCCTCCGGGTCGGAGTTCAGGGCAGACTAGAGGTGAGTTTACGTCAAATATTGTGCTGAAGACAGACTTACCCGGGAGCCAGTGAAGAAGCGAGATCACGAGTGGTTCACACAGCCGCTGATCATCATGGGTCAAAGGCCTTTAGCACAGTCTACTCTGCACTCAGGTGCACTCATGTGCACAGCCGCAGCTCCGAGAGGCTGCAGTGCCTGTCAAAATATAGGCCATACTGCAGTCTCCAGGCAGCTCACAGGCACAAGGGTGAGACCAGGGTAAATATTGATTTACTGTTTTTCTTAAATCCAATTGCATAATGCTTGTGGTCACACAAGGAATTATGCTAATGTAATTTGGTGTTTTGGTGTGTGCAGCAGTATCTCAGGAGGTACAAATTTTGATGATCAGAAAGATTGACAATTTGTTCCTCGCTTCGAGCGCACTACTGTAACCGTAGACAAAGACACTTTACCACCCCTGTCTGTCACACTGCTGGTGGGTGAATGAATATCAGAGGCCACTCAAGTGCAGTGAGTGAATAGTGGACTAATACAAATGTGCTTTGAAGGTCTTTACTGAAATTCCAATGCATTATAATCATCATACCAAACTAACATCAGAGGAGATGAATAAATCACTGTAATCATTTCAGTGTCAAGTCTTTTGTGAGCTCTAAAATGTTTCATCAAGAATGTCTTGACATTCGAATTGCAGTGTATTGAAATACCAATACACACATGAAGTTCTGTATGTCAGGACCCAAATGTGTTATAGTTACAGACAAGGTTTGAGCTAAGATGGAAAATGTATTTCATTGCTCGGGAACACTTTATTTTACACTACCCTTGATACATTGTAAATTAAGTACAATGTTAGTTGGGTATCAAGGTAGTGTAAAATAAAATGTAACCAATTGCTCTGATACTTTCACATGACAGTGCAAATCAACACATGCTATCACACATTACATTATTGAGGTGCTTGAACTTCATCTCCTCATAAATGTGCTAAGCATTTCAATGACCGTAAAATCCCACGCTCATTCTTAAAATGTCACAGTGAACTGTAATCCTTACATATTTTTCTATTCAGTGTAATGCTCTTCGGACGGACTGGATGTGCAGATTGACGGCATCCTGAAGTGGGCCTGTGAACACAGAGTGGATTATTTGTGTCAAATGGCGTGAAGAGGTTGTAAATGTGAGGCGGCTCCAGGTCACAGTCAAAGTGCCTGAGCAAATGCCCTTCAAGCACCTGAAAATATGATTCCCAGACCAAGGGAGATTTGTCAAGCGCACATTGATTGGGGGCTGTGGCAGGAAGGGTGACATGCACAACATGCTGAAACAAGCATCTTCTCAGCCTCAAGCAGCAATACCAATATTTCACCCTGATGTCTTTCCAATAGGTGTCTGCAGCCACAAGCACAGACACACCTGATTTACCACTTCTTAAAAATGTAATTATATCTCCTGACAAATAATCTCTCGTCTGATTTTTTAGGCTTTAGACTGCGTGCTATTGAATCAAATCACTGTTTGAGATTGTATTTTTCTAACTTTTCCTCATTTAGGTGTTGGATGTCACATTGATTATTGCGCTTGTAATTGAGAGTCTTGGCAGTGTGATTAGTAAAAGCAAACCCCAGTGCTGTGCTGCAAACTGCCTTTGTTGTTTCTGTGCACTGTTGGTAATGCTCCATAGACAATATACAGAATACTGAGGGCACAATACATGTTATATTAGTCTAGCAAACAATGGCACTGTGGGGTCCTCACAGCTAACTGAGCAGAGTGCCAAAAAAGACACTATTTCTGTAATGAACCCTTCTCACCATGTGCTGTTAATGATAGAGCTATTACAAAAGCCATCCATCAACGGGTAGTGATGAATTGCTGTACTTGATCTATATTTTTGTTCTGATTTGTAATAATTATGAAATCAATCGATCAATACTTTTTGCATAGCCCTCTTCAACATCCAAAAGTTCAGCGAAAGCAATTTAGAAAACATTTAATTTTATTTATTTATTTTTGGTAAAGGGTAAAGTTGCCTGAGAGAAAACCTCGACATGTTTCTGCATGTGTCTGACTTTTCTCACTTGCGTTTTGGTTTACTTTACTTGAGCGCAGCCATAAAATGCTTGAGTTGTGCGTGTTATTTATTTATTTATTTCATTTTAATTTGTTCTTTTACAAGAAATCTGCAACGAATTGGGTTTCAGATTCAACACAAATGACGCGGACAGCTTGTAAACAGTCAATTTCATAGTTGATATGCACGCGTAGAGCAATTAGGACAGAAATATGTGGACAATTCAATTATGCAGCACTAATTGCTTCCATAGTAAAATCAGTAATCTTTGTTAATGTGTACAATAGCAATGAATATATACCCCTCCTCTTTGGATCCATTGGCAGAACAAAAATTTCCATTAGCTGTGCCTGCGCGCCACAAAATCTGTCTTTTATTTGCTGATGGTTCGCTTCTCCTTGTGTGCAGTGCCTTTTCCCACAAGTCTGCCAAATATTATGTTTATCCCATGTGCCGTTTGCCACTTGAAATACAAAATTTAGATGGATGCTCCAAGCCTGAGTATTTATTTAATTGCCAGCCTAATGACCTATTAAGTACACTCTTACACAGGCGGCATGTCAGCTTTGAATGAACAGGATGTGACAGGGCTGAGGAAACCCTGCTTTTCACGTTGCATCATATATTATTTTCACATGCTGCTGCTGCCAAATCATTTTAAACCGGTGGGATCTGGCACAAAGCTGCGGAATAAGCTCACATTAATAATCATTCTGATACAGTTTCCGCATGTATAATAATTTAGATGCTTTAATATGTCATCCTCTGTACATATATGGAAGTCTGGATTCTCCATCTGACCAGTACACGACTCAGAAACAGACTCCCCCATCCACATGTCCACACGCAGGCACAAGAGTAAAGCCCCTTTGTGACCTGTGGAGGGGTAGAGGGAGTACAACAATGCCTTCTGCTTATAACCCACAACTCAAGTGCTTTTCTTTAGAATTAGACCAGCCACGCTACCTGTATTTGCACCTGGGTAATAAAGCTACATCACACACAGTAAGGCAGCACAGGTTCATCAAAAAAGGCAAACTATATATTTAAAAAAAATTGGGTTAAAGCAGTAAGTAACTCATGCAACTAGAGGCTATAAGCGCTGCTGCAGGTGTCGTAGCATGCTGCAGTTTTTTACTCATTAATTGTCCGTGAGAGTAAATACCACGCTGACAGAAAAGACAAAGGGAGAGAGGGATATTGCACATCCAATTACACAATGGAGATAATTTCTTTCTCTCAAACTTGGCTGCAAATACTGTTTAAGTGGTGCTAGCCCACAGTTAGCTTTGCCCGTTAGCCTGTTAGCTTCTTCTTTGTGATTCTATTAGTGTCTATTGGTGGCTCCGACCCGGTGCAGGCAAAGTTGCAATTGTGGTTTTCTGACTTAGGGGGTATCATAGTGTCTAAAGAGTGCAAATAGAAATCCCCTTTATTAAAATACATTGTGGTGCTGGTACAACAACAACAGAGGGTGCAAATATTTGAAAATCAAGTTACATTGCTGGGCCTGGTTGCCATAAACCATGTTATAACGTTGTTCCCTTGTCAAAAACATACCTAGAGTAGAATTCAATTTCACACTTTAATGAGTGATCCTGTTCCTTTGCTCATTTCTTCTTCTACTATATTACTCTATTGGTAAAACACAAAACTGGCCTCCACATTTTTAAAGCCCATAATTCAACACTGCATCAGGTCTGAGCAATTCTGTAACCCTCCTTCCCACTGCTGTCTGTAGTGGGCGCTCCAGACAGCAACTCCAGTCCCGACCCCTGTGTGTCAGAGTCACTGTCTTACATAGACATTATTTCATGTTACCCAAAAGAATGTTAAGCCTCAATTATGCATATGTCAATTTTAAAATAGGTTTCATTTCAAGGTCTGCTGAATCATACATTGTCCCATACACACACATATTTGGTCAACAATAATTTACTATCTCTCTCTCTTTCTCTCATTCTTGTACCACATGGACAAGAGCCACACTGTTAGATACACTCCAGAACATCTCGGTCATGAACAAACAAATCCCATATTAGTCAAACAAGTGTAAATAATACTTACAATAAGCCCCAGCTGCAGAAGCATTTACACATGATGAAATCTCATTGGCTCATTGACATGTTGCTATTCCTTTATCATCATTTCTGGCATAATTTTTAATTGTATAGCCCCTGTTTTTCTTTCACTGACCTGTACAAAAATTTGACTATACCCGAAACCGCGATGGTCCAATTCAGTTATAGACACGACAATAGAAATTATATAAACTCTCTGCATTGTTCTTTTAATGTTAGTGGCAGAGAGCGAGTTGTCTTTCGGAAAGGTCAACTATAGTCCACGGAAAAACAGAGCGAGGCCATTCTAATTGAAACCACAGTCTGTATATTCTTCCTCGCTGCCTGCACTGCGGTGTCCTCTTTAGCAGATAATAAGAGGATACACAGATATGTACAGGAGTAGTGACATTTCCCCTGGTGCAGGTGAAACAGCAGTACGGATGCTTTAGAAACTCCCCCACCAGTAAACGCTCGCCTCAAGTGTATAGGAACGCAGGGCTGTAAGTTATGAGTAATTAGATTAAGACATTAGTTCAGATGGAATGTAAAAGCAAATGTCACCATACATTTACATTAAAGTATATGTTAAAACTGACCCTCTCAAATGCCCCTGCTCTCTCCCCTCGATCTCAGTAAATACAGTGCTGAGCGCTTAAGAGAGTCTCCTCTCCAGAGCCCCGAATGACAACTTAATGAAACCCGAGCCCCGATGAGGGCTGTCTGACCCCTCTTTGAAGTATCAACCACCTCTGCCACCGCACTTCAGGGAAAAAGTTACTTGCGCTTCTCTCCCAACCCAATTTAACTTCAACTCTGCAGGCAGCATTCAAAATAACACCGCATTTTTGCTTCTATTTATTGTTCATTTGATTTAGTTGTTTTCTTTTTCCATTTCAATCCCTAAGAAAATAAATGGAACGCAGTGTGAGGGCGTCATGGCTCAGTGGGCCCGAGGATTGCAGCGGCGGAGGCGACGGCACATCCTGTTGGTTTATCACAGCGGACATTAATCCAGCAAATTTGAGGGTCGCAAACCTCCTGCTCGAACAAATGCAAAAAAAAAAAAAAATGGTGATAAGAGTGTCCTAAAAGACTTCGCTGCACACTTCATTGGGCTGTCGTGTGTCAATTCAAAGCTGCCCTGAGATGACTAGTGTTATCACCTCTGTCAGTCAACTATAGCTCGTAGGTATCTTTTATCAACATGCACTCTCACTGCCAGTCAAGAGAAGGCAGGCATAGATAACGTGAAGTCAGTGTGCAGGCCATCATAGGAAATACAAATGTTATGGAGCTTAGTTTAAAGGTTGAATGGCTGTAGGATGGTAATAATAATGTGTTTATCTCATGTAGCAATTTTCCAGACATTAAAAATAAATTTACAGTTTGATTTTTGCCTCTGATTTATCATAAGAAAGTAATTTATTCGTGTATAGCAAATCTGAAACGTACTAACCAAAACTCTGACATAAACCAGGAAAATAAAGTTTGGATCTATATTCTGAATGCAGCACAATGTATGGACAAATGAATTTCGTCGAAATCGTCCATCATGAACTGTACGTTGGAGGTAATCTAGCAAACACAGTTCTCAGTATAATTGTAATGAACTGGTCTGTTACATTTGAAATACTGACATCAGTTAACAGTTGTTTAGGGCTGCCCAATAAATCGCCAAATTATTGTTATTGTACAGTACAGATGATGCAATATTCAAGCCTCATGAATAATAATCACAATATAGCCACTATGAGGTATAATCACTGAGGCCTGGCACCTGCCCCGAGAGTCACATGTACTTACATCTTGGCCGTGTTTAGATCCTGGTTTAGCATGTTTTGACACAATATGTGTAAAAAAGAATAGCTTACATTTTTTTTTATGAAGTTAAATTTAGTATAGTATTGTTATTATCTGGTAATTGTATATGACAGTCTTTGAATATTGTTTTTCTCATAATCTACACTACAACCATATTGCACTTAAAAAAGACAGGACACAAACTTATTGACTATTGTATATCATCAGTGTTGAGGCAACGTATTATTACTGAAACAAAATATATTGGGAATATATTAGGCATTACAACTCAAGTAACTTGCATTTAAATATATGAACAAAAAAATTTCCCCAAATAAAATGCAGCATACTAAATCAAGCCGGACAATGGTGTATAAGATCTGCAGCTACATAGTCAATATCGTCAAAACAAAACACGAGAGAATGGGGATAATGAAGGAAAAAGAAATATTTTATGGCACTTTTGCTCGGTGGCATTATTTCTATTCTGATCAGTTTTCCCAAAAGTAACTCAGAAGTAACTCAAAGTAGTGTAAGTCAGCTACATTTTTGAGACAGTAATTTGTTTACAAACACATTACATTTGTAAAACTGTAACTACTAATATAGAATATGTTTCAATTTTAAAGTAAATTGCCCAACACTGTCTATAATTGAAAAATAAATACAAGCTTTCAAATGCAGTACGGAGAGGTGAGAATAAAAGAAAACTATAACAGTCCCTTAAAGATTTCAATCCTTCTATAATTGTGAGTTTAAATTGAACATCTCTCGCCGGGAAGTGATAAGAATAAGTGCTCATTGTCACCTGCTGTTCCGGAGCAGCTATTGCCACTTAAGTTAGGTAATCCGCATCACTGTCTGCATGTCAAGATCTCTCAGCGCTGATAACACAGGCAGACACAGGCACAGCGGAGAATAGAGTCAACCTGTGTGCCGCTCTTATGACAGCAAAGCACTCCCTTAAGGGCTTATACGCTTCACTACCCAAACAAGGCACCTCCCTGAGAAATGCAGTCTCAGAAGAGCTGGAAATTAATGTTACTATTTAAAACCGGGGGAACGCTGCTGTGAAGAGCTACTTTAGCAGAAAGTTAAAGAAGTATCGAGAAATAGCACGTGCCGGCATCACGAAAAAGAAAAATCTATGGAACTACTGTATATTTCACCTGAACAATAAACCTTCCAAGCTGGTGGTTATAAAGTCCATCCCTCAAAAGCAATTACACTTTTCAGAAAACGTATTTAATAAAGCATAAAAACAGAGATCATACACAGAGCAAAACATCTGTCAGCTCCGTTTTAATGAACCCAGATGTGGTATTGCTCAGCCGCTGTGTCAGCACACTCTCCTTTTGTTAAAAATTATTCAAATGATTACTTCTTGCTCTGCCTCACACCATCAGCGTCAACAGTGCATTCGTGGCTGCTAATGCGCGGCGCTTATTTGTTTTTCCAACGATATTATCATAACATTTACATCTGTTGATGCCGAAGACATTTATTTGACAAAATCTAATATACATATTTGAGAAACAACCATGCAACATTGAATGACCACCCTGCAAAATGAACTAAACCATAGTATATAAATATTTCAGGTCTCTGTGACTGACGACACAATAGTTTGATTTACTGATAAAATAAAATAAAATAAAATAGTTACATTTCCCTCATCATACAAAAACAAAACAAGAACGCCAGTATCGCTTTATATTAAGTATTAATAAGTATCAGTAGTCTTTTTGGGGTTAGGGTAGGCTATGAATAAGATTGGTATTCATGGCCTCTTAGCATGGTAGTTGTTAACAATATAGTAATATCTTTATAAGCATATTATTAATGGCCTATACTTGTATGTTAATAGTTAAAAGTATAATAAGCAACTATTAATACTTTACAAGCATATTATTAATGGTGTATTAATTACTAATGCTCATGAACACTTTATTAATACTTAAAGAGCATACCTTAAAGGGACTATACGGAGTTTAAATTTGTTAAAATTAAGTATTTTCATCCCCCTACATCAGGGCTCTTCAATTACTTTTGTCACTGGGCCAGATTTGTCGGAGGTCATTGGCCACTGGGCCGGTCAGTCGGTGAGCCGACCACTGCCACCAAACGTATTCATATTTTTGGGATAAGTAAATGATAATTTCATTATCATCAATGCTTGAATAGAATAGAATTGGACCTAAACACAATAGTTGTATTATATTCCAGCATTTTAGGCGTTAGAAACATTGCAATAACATATTTATACAGAATAATAAAGAGCCTAATAATAAACTAGGACTACTCAGAACTAAACCAGGATTAAACCAGGGCAAAGCATGATATATCAGGGCTAAGGCAGGACTAAATCCCATAAACCAGACCAAAGGCCTGATACAGAATAAGAGAGTTACATGTGAGACCAGCTCATCTCAAACAACATGACTAACTCCTGCTCAGCCACTGCTCCTCAGCTGAGGGACATACACTGACCAAACCCCTGTGAGAACTCACGCTTTATGATAAAAGTGAAAGAAGCTCATCCACATATTCAGCCTCTCTTTTGCCTGTTAACTTCACAAAGAGCATCTCTGCGCTTGTACTTTTCACACAAAGATGAATGAAGTCGGGGGAGAAAGGAAGAAAATGCACCTGTCAGATTCCTGATTCAGATGTTATTTAGTGAAGTTAGAGCCCAGAGAGCGAGGTTTAGCGCTGACCGGTTAAACACTCGCGCTGCAGGTGCAGAACACTTATCCAAAACTCACGCACCATCAGCTTCATCGTCCACTTTACAAACATCCACAACTGAACTGGTGTCCCCTTACCTGACAGTAGCTGGTCAAGCCCTTTGTAACGATGTAGACGACAGGGAAACATGTGGTCATCTGCCGCGGTGCGCGAAGAGAGCTGCTTCTGTGTGGGATAATCCGAACAAAGGTCCAAAAACACGCTGCACACTGTCCCTGTGCTTCGGTTTAGAAAACCTGTCAGTCCGTCCAACGGTAAGCCTCCTGTTCACTCAGTTTACACCGTTTTAAAGAGCCATGTTTTCATTTGAGCCCGCGCTGTAGGAGAGACGCTGGCTAGGCTGCAGGCACACTGCTACGAAAAAGTAGCGCAATTCCGGCGCGAGGATGATGCCAAAAAATAGATATACTTATGGAAAATGAGGCGCGGGCCGGATTTAATTAGTTGGTGGGCCGGAGCTGGCCCGCGGGCCGCCTATTGAGTAGGCCTGCCCTACATGTTCCAGTTATGTCCTAATGTGTAGAATGAGCCCCGACCTGTTCACCACAACTGCCTCTAAAATCCTGCACTGTCACTCAAAAAGTTGTTACTTCGGGTCCAAAGTGCCATCATGCACAAGCTTAATACAGAGACTGCAGTTACGCATAAAACCTGAGGTGGCAGTAGTGAGCATAAAATGACCAACCTGCATCTAGTCTCATTACCAAAGCGTTACCAAAAACCCCAGCAAAAATGAGAGCATTGATCGCACCTTGAATCTACAGTTTTGAGGAAAGGGTGACTTGTTTTGATTTGCCAAACACTAAGCTTTATGTGTCTGGGTTTTATGATGTTTTTATTCTATTCTATGAATCCAAACTATTCCATTAAATCCAAAACAAGGCTATAACCCTCTTTCCTAGTCAAAAATGCCCGTGGTCTACAACTCTTAGCAGTCTAAGCACCAAGTAATTGACTCAACTGATCTGCTGGTTATGTCTCAGAAACCTGATGTCCAATGATTTGAAGTCGAGAACTACTCCAGTCCTGGCTCAGCCAAAGCGAAACATCATCTTTTTTCCAACTTGCAGAGAAGCCAGAGCAACGAGAGGGAAAGAGGAGAACTCACATGCTTTCATGCTCCCAGAAACCCAATATTTTCCACATGTTGCCACTTCAAACATTTTTGGGGGTCTGTGCCTCTCCCTGTCATAAAAACCGTCCTGGCCGTATTGAATTACAAATAATGGACACATGCGCAGTGCCTCCATTTCAGCATCATGGATGATGAGAGCATGGCCATCTGCCCGTAATATCACAAACACAGAGAAATCAATAATACGAGCCAGAAATGCAATTTAGAAAACGCCATCCAGGAGCAGATGTTCTGCTATAACCAAAAGCACCACAGCAGTCTTACACCAGAACTCTGCACACTTGATGAAGCTGTTCCAGAAGAAATCCAGTAAAAACTGTAATGTTGTAATGGAACACGCCACGGTGTTTTGCGTCTGAGCACAAAGATAGAGACAATGGTTTTATCGGGCGTAGAAGATGAAGTCATTGTCACAGGTTGCATAAGCAGATGTGGGTGCAGCGTGTGTGAAAGTCCTCATCTCCTCTGCCTCCACCAAAAACCTCTCACAGACTCTTCTGATAATCTCCACCACTATGTTTAATCTGAATTTTTCTCTCGTCCCCTAAATCAGGCAGGCAAAACATGAGCACTTTCCTCATATTTTATAGAGTAGTAGTAGGGTGGTAGTGGTGGTAATAAATGAATACTTCAGCAGACACCAGCATTTTTCAAGTCCCCGGCGCTTCTAGTGTTTTCCCCCTCATCCCACAACCTCTGTGTAAATGTAAATGTCTGTCACTCAACGTTCTTGATGTCAGGCTTGCAGTTGACAGTGTCCCCGGCTGTCCTCGGCTCGAAGTTGCTGAAATGAGGCCCAACCAAGGACAAAAAAAAGAAGCATTTTCCGTCTGCAAACAGCATTCTGCCCTGAACTGAACATTCACTGAATATAGGGGAGACCGGGTATGGTTGTAACATGGGGAGAGTTGTAACACCACCAGTTCCAGCACTCAGGGATAAGACAGGAGTCAAATGATCATATCAGTGTTTACCCACTTCCTCCCTGAACCTCCCTGATGGTGGTTGTCAAGGTTGTAAAAAACATATTTTGTTTAGTGCTTATATTATTGCTCATAAAACCATATGACTTAGATTAGATTAAATCCCCTATATACAGTTAATAACACTTACTTGATGTTAATACTTTTACAGAATGCCTTGACAGTGGAAAAGAAAGACTGATAAATGTGTGCTAATGTTTTAAAAAAAAAGCATCTGATGAGGTCAGAAATATGGGCAAGTCAGATCAGTTGCAAAGACACATGGAATCTGCCATGTAAAACTGAGCAGATCCTGCAAAACACTTCAGAAGCTGAGAGACCAGGGGCCAGTGATTGTCCCAGTGCAGTTTACTGAAGCATGAACAGCGTTTTCTCTGAGGTGCAGGAGGAAGTGTTGGCGGACTATTTGACTCAGACAGCAGACCTGTATTATGGACTGACTCCACCTATTAAGCATATGACAGATCACAGAGAGAGAGAGATTGTTCTGGATTGTTCTTTTATTTAAATAAACCTCTCGTTGAAGCACATCATGTGACGTGGCCTCTGTTTTCATTTCTTTTTTTCTCTCTGTTACAACTTACCCCAGCATGTGTTACAACCTACCCTGGTAGTGGGGTAGGTTGGTTGAATACAGGACCACCATGTATTTGACATCAACTCACGAGGTCTGTGATATTCTTGCAGAGGTTTGAATTGGTGCCATTTGTAGTCAACAAATGTGGGTACTTTGTATAAAAGTTTGAGAACTCTAGCTCCAACATTCAGTGAGTTACAGGTGCTGAAGCAAAAAGTGTTTACAACCATACCTGGTCTCCCCTATCGTATGTCAGGAGACGCCACAACTGACCAATCAGCTCCATAAATCTTCATGAAATCAAGTGGCTCTGGAGCCCGCAAGAAACGTAAACATGATTTTAAAATTTAACACACATTACCTTTATTGATCCGTTGTTTTTTTCTCAGCTGTGGTGCTTTTTCGACATTGTGTCAAGTGGATCCGCAAACGCTTACCTGTCCCCCGTGAGTGGCCCAATGGTAAAAAAAAAATCTTGAATGTTTTGGTCCAAGTAAACACAATGACCGTGCAACATGTGCGCGTTCTGAAAACCGTTCCGCGAAAACTGCCAATAGTAGACTGTATGTTCAAGCTCCGATTCAAAACCATGCTCCACGACAAGTAGCTTACCGCACTCACTCCCAAGCAATGTTGCAAATCCCCTTATAATGCTAATGCTGTTTAATTGTGTTGACAGAAGAGCTACATTTGAATATTAAATTAAGCCGGTCTCTTATGTTGAACCGTGATAAGCTTTTTCCCATTTTATGTTATTTTTCGGCTGTACCGCCCCGTGCTACTCCACCTGTTTCTGAGTGAGTAACACAGCTGTACCACACAAGGATTAGATTTAGACCAGAAAAGCGCAACTTGAATCCGTCAAATGAACACAGCAATGGCATAATTTATTCATGAATGCTTCAAGATGTCTTTTTGCTTGTGCCCTTCCTCATTAAACTTTAGCGGGGAGGATTTTTCTTTTTTGTTGCTCAAAGACAAAGCCGCTTCATACTTGCACCACCGGGGGCACGCGCTGCCAAATGAAATGGTCGGATAGTTTTATACGCTGCTTTCGTGTCACACATGGGGCTATAATTAACATCCACACAAACACATCTAAAGCGAGTTTCCCCCCCCCCCCCCCCCCCCCTCCAACTGCCATGTGCAATTACAGCAGTGTTGCCTGAGAGAAGAGACACGGCTTCATCTTTTGACGGCGTATTGAACTCCATTTGTGCACTTCTTGGACAGGTCTGAAGGACTCTTCATATAATCCCCCAGTCCCAGCGCTGAAATGGACACCGAGCACAATTAGACTTGGGATGGGGGACGCACTGAGTGGACGCTACAGTGGGCTCGAGTCGGAGGTCACAGAAACTGTTAGCCCGGACAGTTCACAGTATGTCACCGCGCCGCTGTGATTTCATTTCCCAGTGGCCTCAATTTATCAGAAGGGATTGCCAGGACATCCCCTCATATCTAAGGACAGGGACGGCTGTGTGGGAGAGCTGATGAGATTAAAAGAACCCGGTAGAGCTTTTTGTACGACATGCTAATGATAACGTAGGCTGAAATAAATAATTATCAAACAGAATCTGACTCACTCTGTTTGCTTTTGTTTTGATATGACCCAAACTTGGGGTCCAACTTAATTCTTTTCTCAAACAAAAACAGGGCAATATCTCTCCAAAAACTTGTGAAAAGCCCGCACACACACGGCGCAGTCATGATTTCTGAAGTTTTTACCTGTTATTTGAGCCTCGAGCTCCTCTGATGACCTAGAACTGCCCTGTTCTCTTTCACACTGAGTGCCTTGTATTTGAGGTTTTCCCACTGCAAAACAACCCTGCTTTGTATGTGGTTTTGCTACTTTTCCTGTTTTATCAGCTCTTGAGCTTTGAAAGTGCTGGTAAAAAGCCTGTATCGTCGACTGGACTAAGTGATTGGTTGAAGGCATTTCGTTTGCAGAGGTTTCTTCTTCGCTCTTGTGATCAGAAAATGTGACCATTTGACCCAAGATAGAGCGGACTATTTAAGACTCCCAGGAGGAGGAAACCAGACTGACAACACCCACGACACTGAAGTTGTACACAGTATCACTCAATTAGCAAGTATTTTTCATGCTTTGATGTAGAGACGGAGAGGTGTGATGACCCTGCTCTCAATGATCTGCCATCATACAGTGTAAGGGGACAAGGCCTCAGCTGCCCACCCCTGCTGAGACTGGGCTGCTGCTTCTTGAGAAAAAAATGCCTTATACTCCCTTCTGAAACCATCTCTTCTCCCTGAAAAATATTTTGACTTCTTTATCCACAAAAGCATGGCTAATGGCTTTTAGATGGAGATGCCGGGCTGACTGTGGCCCCCTGCAATGCTGGGCCATTCTTTTGAAGAGATGCTTCTTGGTTTCCCCTCTGTAATGGTCACTGCAGCCCAGTCTCAACAGGGGTGGGGGACTGAGGCATGCTTTGTCCGCTTTCTATAATGGCCTATTGAGCTCAGGAGAATGACTCCTCTTTGTTAAAGCTAATAATGGGTCATCACAGCCCTCCGTCTGTGCATTAGAACATAACAAAGACTTGATGGTTAAACAGAACTGGAAACAATGTCAGCAGGTTGGCAGTATTGTTCCCTGGGTGTGTCTTTTATATACCGCTCTAGCTTGGGTCTAGTTGTCAAATTTTCTGACCCCAAGAGGGAAGAAGAAGCTTTTGCGAGAAGTGAAATGTCCTCGATTTAAAGGAATAGGCCACTGTTTTTTAAATACTGAGATATGTTCTTACCTGAGCTTAGAGGAGTTGATAAGTAGCTGTCTGGTCTTTACGCATACGCTCAAACAGAGCACAGACGGCGTTCACATTTAGCCTCTCCTTCTCCCCTCTATGGATCCAAATGGAGGTGAACTTAGAAGCTCTTCCACATTTTTAAATATGGTTACATGAGCCTTTACACGATCCAAGTATAGTTACACAAAATTAAGCGTGTTGATTTTCTAAGTGGATAAAAAGGGGAACTATATTGCAAGGCGTGATAATATTACTATGCCTATACTACTATATTGCAAGACATAGTAGTACTGCTACGCCTTGCAATATAGTTGCCCTTTTTAACCGTTTAGAAAATCGACATGTTTAATTTTGTGTAACTATACTTGGATCTACTTGGTCCAGCTTTTCATGTAACTGTATTTAAATAGGAAAAACGTGGAAGAGCTTGGTTGCTTCTAACTTCACCTCCGTTTGGATCCATAGGTGAGAAGAGGAGAGGCTAAATGGCTAAATCTGTTTACGTAAAGAACAGACAGCTACTCATCAACTCCTCTAAGCTATGGTAGAACATATCCCAGATGAACACTTCCTGGACGAATGAGAGCTTTTACAAACTTCAATATATTTCATGTATTTGTCTTTTTGATCTGATACTGTACAAGCTACAATTAAACTGTACTTTATGAGGCCTTTCGTGAGGTTATTATAAGCAAGCTTATTCAGCCTGCGCCTTACGAGCAGCTCATAAAATGACCCTTCCGTTCTTTGAGTTACAGAATGAGTTCATAGTTTATCTTCCATGAAAACTTTTTTTTTTTTCTGCACGTTTTTATTTTAAGGTCTAACCACTGCAGTGTTGTTCGAGCTACCCACTCCCCTGCACTCTTTACAGTTGCTCCGGGCCGTTGGTGTGTCATGCCCAGCATAAATAGGAAGCAGCATTTCCATCTGTCTGGTATAAACAAGCTGGCTCAGTGTCACCTCGATTCACCCACTCTCAAAGTCTCCCAGAAGATGCAGATATTCAGATGCTTTACGGTACATTTAACTTTAACGGTAATTTCATGTAAACATACAGGCTGTTTTTTGCTTTACACAAGAAACAAAACTCACTGATAAAACTCAAACCTCTTATATTGTGGGCTCACTTTCATGTTTTGCCAGTTTGGTGAATGATGTTGACTGACTTTCCTTTGATGCATGGAGCGATGGATTGTGAATAAAAACCCACGCCTTCTATCACAACACGCAAAAGGGTTTATTGGTCACATTTAAACAAGCACAAAAGAAGATAAAAATACCAGGCACAAATGAGTTTTCCTATTTGTGTAAACAAACAAATCCATTATACTATAAAAGTGCCAGTCGAAGTTTGCCCACAACTCAATTTATGTGGCTGCATGAGCTAAATTGCAACTTTTGTTCAACAGATCGTAATTCTGCACTTCAATACATTTCCAGTCAAAGCAGGCGTCATGGGATTGGTCTTCTTAAGCCTGTAGCAGCTACTATTATGTGAGTTTCGTTCTTTAATTTCTTCCGAATCACAGCTTGTTAAAAATATTTCCACCTGAAAAGACTCACAGAAACAAAGCAGCATTTGAAGAGTCTTATTGGACATGAATCATGTTTGGCGCTCAGACCCCGGCGGAAGACATCGAAGCAACGGTATGAAATACAGGGATGGATGTAGGAAAGTCTTCCCCCGGAGTCTATAAAATGTAATAAATGTGAAAGATGTACAAGTGAATGATACCAAGAGATGCAGATGTTCTATTTTGGAGTGAAGAGAAAAAAATGGATAAAAGAACTGAGCACAACTTATCAAGATGGGGTGAAGACTCTCCACAGAGGGTTCGACTATGATTATATGCAGTGAGAACCAATATTATTATACTTTTATACTTATTATTTATTCTCTCTTATAACCTTGCTGTAACATTTCTGTGGCTGCACTTAACTCATCCAAACTATCCATGATATATATATATATATATATATTTTTTTTTCCATATATATTTTATTGAATTTCTTTTTGTAATACAACGAGCGCATCACTGCAGACGCTGCACCGATCCGTCTGTCGATCTCATGCTCCATTCGTCCTTCACTTGCGAACAAGACCCTGAGACACTTCTCCTCCACTGGAGGCATGGACTCTCCACGAACCTGGAGAGGGTGAGCAGAGGAGAGAGTAAATAGCCAAGAGGTTAGTGGTTAGAATCCAGGCTCCCGCAGATGCCAATTGTTTTTGTGCCCTTGAGCAAGACAGTGTGAATGTAGAGTGTTAGTGCATGAGTGACAGTGAGGGCCGATGGCGCAGATTGAATGCATCACTTTTGTCAGTCTACAAGAGCAGCTTTGGCTACAAGAGTAGTTTACCACCACTGAGTATGGAGTGAATATTGACAACAGTGTAGCACTTTGAGAAACTTGTGACCCTAACTTGTAGGCACAATGCAAGTGTAGACAATTGTTTTCATTGTCACAACACTTTTTGACAGTCAATGGCTTCAGAGTTGGAGGTGCTGATTCTCATCCCAGTTGCCTCATAGTCTGCTACAAACCCCACAATGTAGGCCCTGATTTAAAGGATCTGTATCATGCTATTTTAGCCATTCCAAAGTAAACTATAGGCATTTATATTAAATACTAGCTGAGACCCGGCCTTCGGCCGGGCCTCGCTAGTCTCCACATTTGATATTCTGAGATTATGAGTGATTACAAAGAAATGTCCAACCCGTCACACAGTTCAGCTGTAGACCAGTGGTTCCCAACCCATTCCAAAAACTATGGCCACTACAAATGTGTAAAATAATGAATGCTAAAAATAATTTCAAACAAACAGCAATTGGAGTGTTTGATGCACCCGTACTCCTTTCTTATTAACTACAATGACAATATGTTCGCTAAACTCAAGGAATAGAATTCAAGAGACAGTGGAATAATTATGGATAAATATTAGGGGTTCAGCTCTAACGGTTTGGGTCACGGTGCAGGACCCGCGGTTTGGTGCATCACGGTAGTGTACAATCAAAAAAATAATAAGTAGGTTTTGAAATGAAATAGCCTAATGATCGTTGTTAGACAGTATTCATAACCTTACAATAAAATTGGCAATGCTTTCCAAGCTGCTTTAGAATCAAATGTACCTCTGGGCTCACAATACGTGAAAGCAAAATCGAAAACAAATGGTCCCGCAGCAACGTAAAAAAAAAGAAAAAAACTACGCAGTGCAGGCCATGCGCTCGTTAAGTGTTAGTTTCATTTTCGCTTTTACTCACACGGAGGATAAATCACTCGGAGCAGCGCGTTTGATTAGAGGCTCGTGTTTGAGCAGGTTTTGAGCAAAGTTTTGCGTGTACTTTTTTTCCGGAGACAAAGCTTTGGAGACGGAATACGGTCAGCACCAACCACGCACACACTCAGTACTGTGGCCAGGCTTCCAGGTGTTCCCAAACGGTCTCCCATCCCAGTCCTAACCAGGCCCTTCCCTTTTTAGCTTCCGAGGAACGGTCTCCCATCCCAGTCCTAACCAGGCCCGTCCCTGCTTAGCTTCAAAGTCGGTATGGGAAATAAACAAGGCGGCGCCCAGGCGGCGGCCATTGAAATTGCGTTTTCTATTATAGATTGTACCGCTACCCCTATGGAGCACTCATTTTTGTGATAAATATAAGTATTTTCTGGAGGTATTTTTCAAACCCGGAAGACACAACGCTTCGATTCAGTTAACTCCGCCCCCTCTCTCGTTTGTTTTCTCGGGCACTTCCTTTTTTTTTTTTTCCTCTCTTTATTTCTTTCTTACAACAGCAATAATGAAAAAGCTGTTTTACAAATTAAAATCAGGCCGTAAGCATAGAATTAAGACATTACATTACAGACGTCGAGCACTTCCGTTCCACTCTGACGACACAACTGAGCAAGTCAGTCATTTACCAGGAGGGGCGGATTCAGAACGATTGCTGAGAACTGCGTGAATGAAGCCGAAAACCACTGGGGGTGTTTTTGATAAGGAAATAGCGTAACAACATGGTAGATTTTGCATGATATAGCCTTTAATGATGCCAACAAAACAATATCATGGTACATGACTATGCCTAAAAATGAACAGAATCAGTGACAATGGGCAGCCCTGGCAGAGATCACCATGTACTGAACTGGTCTGACTTACTGCCGTCAATGGGAACCAAGCTCCTGCTGCGGTCACAGAGGGAACCTGCAGGCTTAGCAGCCGGCCCTGAACCCCACACTCCTGGAGCACTACATAATTATGACATAAACACCTACTTTCCCACAGATGCAACATTTAAACTTGTGAGAATTTCACGTTCCATCGACATCCAACAAACTCTAATTGGACACAGAGGCGACGTCACTGCTCTGATCCGCTGTTAGTGTTTAATCCTATGATCCCGAGAGCCTCAGAACTCATGCATTATTCTGCCGCCCTGCTTGTACACACACCAACAGGCCGGCACACACCTCTGCCTCCTGTCAAAACGCTTTACAGCTTCATAAACGCGCCGCAAATAAGCCCTGATACCAGCAACAAGAGCTGTAAAACCAGACAGCTGTGTTGATATCTCCATCACTGGGTTATGGATGATAAAGCTAAAGCTATGACACTCTTGTCCTTTGCATCTTTTACATATTGTTACAGCCACCTCCCAATGTTAAGGCTAATCCATGCAGACAGGATCATATGGTCACCTGTATCAGTGCCACCTGTTCAGATTGGATTACAGCATAAACATAATTCTGGATAAGACATTTCACTTTCAGGGTTATATGCAAAAAAGCCAGTAAGTGTTCAAAACTGTAATTCTCTTTACAGAAGGCAATACTAGAGAACAATACAACATCGGTACTGACTAAATAAAGAGTAATTTGTCAAACTATAAAGTGATATTTATTTCATGATGCACACACACAAATTAAGTGAATGGTGGGTGAAACTACAGCCAGACAGCCAACAGCCAACTTACTGATGCAGCGACGTTTGTCAGTTCTCAGGGGAACTGTTCTGCCGTGGGGGCGATGTGTATTTGCCTCTCACCAAACGCCAACATATGCCCCAAGCATGAATGGATTCTGCACTGTATTGATTTTAGTATTTCAGGACTTTGCATTGATGTTACAACAAGAGATTTAGGCAAGACACTGCAGGGGAATAGGGAAAATGCTTACATTACAACACCTGGGGGAAACCTTGCCAGCTCCCTTCCGTCTCCTCTGATCCTCTGAAATGATCCAGCGCCTCCTGAGTTTGTCCCTGTTTCAGAGCGTGGTGTCCTGCACTGGTCAGCTCCTACACCTCCTCCTTCCTCTTCCTCCTGAACAGCTCCCTCTGCGCCACAACAGTCTTTCACCATCTTCTGGGAAGAGCTCAGCACTTAATCTGTTTTATTCTCCAGTAAACGTCCATTAGCCAGAACAATAGAAGGCATGTGTGGCTTAGCTGTGAGTCTCACGCGGATACCTCCTCATGTGTCCCTTCCTTGTTTCCTGTAGCGCCTCTTGTGACGCCTCCACTGTGCTGCAGGTGTGGGGGGCTCTTAGTGCCTCTTCAGTGTCTCAGAAGAAGAAATTTGTAGATCTCAAATGGGTTTAGCTGATAAACTAACTGTTTACTTTTAAAAGGCTGCTTCTTCACCTTTATGGACTCTCTGCAGTAAAATAAATCCACCGAAAAAAACACGACAAAGATTTACAAAAGTATCCAGTGAAACAATGTGGAGCATAGAAACCACAAATGCAGTTCACAGAAAAAGGAAAAAAAAAAAAAAAAAATGCAGCCGTACCGAGAGAGCTATCATTTTTAAACATTTGCTGTATATGAGGAAAAGATATATCACATGTTTTCCGTCATTTGTTGTTTTCATTTAAAGGTTTTATGCCTAAAAATGCCAATGCCAAATTTCCTATCTCTTTGGTGACGAAATCTGAATAACACATTCAACTTTTTCAGGGGATTTTGGATATCTTGGAAAAATCAGTAATAATTGACATTTCGCCTTGTTTTTTTGCAATTCAAATCTCAATAAATCAGGCTAGGAATTAGTTATTAAAAATATGAAGTCTGTAGGAGCTACTGACATGGAGATATTGTTGCACCGATATGAGTAAAATGCATTTTGAGAAAATGGCCCTTGAAATTACAATTTCCTATATAAATCTTTTTTTCCTTTTTTTTTAGTCTATGGAGAAATCTATGGAGAAACGTTGAATCAGTGCAATATTTAGTTTTTGTGATTATTAGGTATATTTCTTGGCCCAAAACCTGAAAACTGACCAAATGTAGTTTTGCCTGGTGTCTCCCCTTGAAATAAATATGGTGTCTTTAGATCACAGGTCTCCAATTAACCTTTTGCTTCTGTCAGCTACTATTATATACCAAAAACGACAGAGAGAGTAATGTATGCTTCAAAGACACTTGTGAATGCGACACAGGTGGAGTTCACCTTGAAGATAAGAAGCAAACATGATATTTCAACCCAATTACAGTACGTGTGTAAAGAGATTATTATTATTGTTGACCTTTATGGCAGTTTCTTTCAAATCCATTATGCACACCTAAAAGCACACATGTTTTTACTATATTTCTAAATGGATTTGGGGTGATGTTGTCAGTATCAGCGGATCCTGGCGCTCTCTTCCCTGTCTGCTCGTCCTCATTTTGTCTGTGACACCTGTCGCAGACACATTTAGCCAGATTAGGAGTGAGCTGGTTATCTCTCTACTCCATGTTTGTCTTCCATTACACCTCTGGAATATCAATGCGGGGCAAAATACCGAGAAAGAGCCGCAACCGAACTGGTGCTAATTATTTGTACTCATTTGCACACTCAGTTTACAGTGCATTTTCCATCATGGTGAAATAATCATAAAAGTGATTCAAACTGGGTTGTGCAGCTGTTGGAGACAAAACTTGGCACCGAGCAGGGAAGATAATATAATAGAGCGTTTTTCTTGGTGCGTTATTACACCCCTCAGTTAGCCATCTCCCTATAGCCACGGCTGCCCTGTTGAAGCAACCTGACCGATATGGCTGCAAAACAGTTTATAAATAATGTGTTCGATTATCCTCATGAAACTGATTTGCATTGATGTGTTTTATTTCAAAGGATTGTTGAAATGGCCCATTCTCACAGAGTCTTGCGATTGGCTTTGAATATTTCTCGGAGCGTACTGCATCGCCTTATTGAAGTAAAAGAAGAATGTACACGGGTAGGCGGAAAGTCCCAAACCAAATTTCAGCTCAACGGATTGTGATCTCATTATCTGACGATGGCGGAGATTGATTGTGCTCTATCTAAGTGAAAAAAAAAAAGAAAAGAAAGATTGAAACTCTCTTGGCAGGCCGCTTTGTGGATTTCTTACCCGCCCAAAAAAATCGGTTTGCTGTGAAAATAATACATCTATGTGCGCATTTGCTCTAGGCTAGTACGTGTCAGCCAGAAATCTTCAAGTACACAGAGATGATTTATGGTGATAGTTTGACAGTGATGCAGAAAAAGCTCCTGCCAACTCGCTCGCTGACCTAAAAATTCAAGACATGTGTTTAATGTTCCCTTTTGTTTTTGTCATTACTGTTTATCTCTGTGACATCAAAAGATTCAAATAAAATCACCATCAAAAAGACCTGACCAACTTACAACCAAAACAAAAAATATCCCTGTTCTACAATTCAGATTTGACAAAACGTTGTGGAAAAGGTGCACGTACCATGATAACTACGGCTTACAAACCACATTTTTGGCATCTCAGCGGTGGAATTTTATGTTTATTAATCTAATTTAATGTTTGCATTGCATTAATTTAGGTGCTGAATTACGAGAAGTACTTAAAATTAACAATTTTTCATGCAGTTTTATTTTTCGTGTCATGATAAACTCGACAGTACTCACTCTCCGCCACTTTTTGCGCATCGTGGCAGATTACTGCGCGGATCTCGAACTACGCCTGGTATTATTACGCCTTACAATATAGTTCCCCCTTTTATCCGCTTAGAAAATCCACATTGTTTAATTTTGTGTAATTATACTTTGTAGTGTAGCACTTCACGTAACCATATTTAAATAGGGAAAACGTGGAAGAGCTTGGTAGCTTCTATCTTGACCTGTTTTGGAGCTATAGAGGAGAGAGGGAGAGGCTAAATGCTAACGCTGTCAGTGCTGTGTTTACGTGATTGAAGGCACGGGGGAAGACCAGACAGGTCCTAAAGAACTCGTCAAAGCTAAGGTAAGAACATATCTCAGTATGTAAAAACGGTGGCCTATTCCTTTAACACATATCTGAACGAATGAAATCTTGAATCTTTTAACTATACTGACGAAATCAAAGCACAAAAACATGTAGAAATCCAAACTTTAAATGCAAATGTGAATATTTATTCAAAATTTGAGGTCACACACACATTTAAGCATCAACATTATTAAGGTTTAATGTATAACAGGTCTGAAATGGGGTGAATGACAATTACAGTAGTGGATGGAGTATCTTTGTTACATTGGTCTAATTATCTTTAATACGGTTTGGCCTGATCGATAGGTTTACAAAGGGTTTTTAAAAGTAATGTAATAAAAATTGTCAAAGGTAGCCTGGTCTTACCTCATACTCATTTCATACAGAGGGTCTGGATCTTCACAATTGAGCTCCATTTTCAGGTGGTAGGGGTGAACTCCTTTTATAGTTTGAGACGATTGGATCTGATTTCACGTAGGCGATGTAATGCGCCCGAGTGAGTGAAGTGAGCGATCAAATGCTACTTCTACAAGCCCCGCCTCCCCTGCTCGCTGATTGGTAGGTTGAAAATCAACCGATGTAACGCGGCTGAGATCAGACCCACATGAAACATGTAGGGACATAATCATCGGCCGGATGGCGATGGCGAGGTCAAAGGGGACATTGGTCAGAGCTGGAGTAGCCTGCGCTCAACACCAAGCCGACAGACACCGCAGGATGGAGGCGATCTTTCACCTGGAGGCCATGGAGGTGGACAGCACTTGTTTTGGAGGACGGGTTTGGCACCGTGATGGTCAGCCTGGTGGCGCCCGAGAGGAGCCAGGTGCGCCTGGTTTGACCACTTCTCTCCTTGTGTGGGTCCCCAGAGGCTCTCCAGTATACTCGCTCAGGCCCAGCGCGGGTACTCTCGTGGAGCCGCGCTGAGCTGCTCTTTAGAGCTACTGCGGCCGGTGCTTGGTCGAGCCCGTCCAGGGCTTCATTATGTTGCAAAAAGTGCTTTTAACAATTGTGATCAAAAAACAGTTTCCCCTACCACTAAAAACGGATGGAATTAGCCCAAGGCTGCAATCCAGTGTGGCACGAGACCCATGTATGTTAATTAACACGCACTGTCCCAACCAAATAAACCAATAAATAAATTGATTACAAAATTAAAGACAAAATTAAATTTGTAAAGCTATTTTTTTTTACCAGGATTTGCTCCAAATGGTGAATTGTCGACTTAAAAGGAGCGTATACGATTATACTGAGCTCAAAAATGTATATATTTTTAAAGAAAAATGAATGAGAAACACGAGGTTTGAAATGGAGAGTAGACGAGCGTGACCACGAGGATGGTCACCACAACAAAGAGAAGTTTTATAAGAGAGCGAGATCAGGCCGTACCTCTAATTTTGAAGGCAACATTAATACTCCATCAATTACTGATAAATATTCAACAAAGAGTAAAAAAATTGTGTGACACACATAGTGAGGCAGTTAATATGTACATTAGTCACATTGTCAGTAAAGAGTCTTTGGTCTCGTCCAGAGGGTCCATGGCCAGCAGCAGCTTCAGACCGTTTCATGAGTGTCATAAATGAAACAAATAGTTGAAATCTGTTTCTTTCTTTGTGATAGGACAGTCTTTGCATGGAAATCCACTGTCTGTGGGGGGGAACTTTGTCTGACCTCAAACACAAGGCCAAGATGTTGGAGATTTAGCAGAGTCAGGGCTGGCCACCTTCCCATCATTTCAATCCTGAATCCAGAGGAGTGTGGCTTTCAGCAGAAGTTAAAAGCTCAAGGAAGTTTCATCTTTGTGAATGAGTTTTAACATTAGTATCAGTTCCTGTTTTTACTTTTAGCGGGTTCCTTGCTATCCCAGTGGGGGTCTTGCTTCTGGCAAAAGGAGAAACAAAGGAGTGCCAGTCTGGAGAGGATGGAAGTCATCCATCTTGTTGATTATATCCTAGGAGTTTAATTCTAAGTTCAGTCCCAAAGAATTCATTATGCTTTGTCACTACTTGAGTAAAAGCATCTTTGTAACGTCAAAAATATGACGGTAAACTTCTGAAAACAACCCAGTTCCTGATCACCTCTAAACATTTTTCATACGTTCTTAAACTCTGTACAGTTTGGGTAAGAGGGAAGGAGTGATTAAACTCACACCAGCTGTTCCCCTTATTTCCCTCTGCAGGCCTGAGCTCTGAGTCAACACGTGGCCGTCCCAGGAGGAGAGTGTCCCAACACAGGAGACTTGAGCCGAGACCGTTGAGCTGAAGAAACAACCTAAATGCAGGTACAAAGCGATGCTGCCCGCGACAGCAGCCACAGTACGAGGTCCACTGCAGCTGCGTGGAGCCCTGCCCCGGGTCCTGCACATGGGGGGGTTTGGTGACTCATCTGTCCCAGAGCTGCCCGGTCCGGTTACACACAGTACCCTCACGCCCCATAATGTCACGCCCTATCCTCTCTCGCGATGTCCTAGCCCTCGCTAAAGGCCGCGCGATATCCTACCCCTCGGTAGTGCCCCGCGCGATGTCCTAGCCCTCACTAATGCCCCGCGTGATGTCCTAGCCCTCACTAATGCCCCGCGTGATGTCCTAGCCCTCGCTAAAGGCCGCGCGATGTCCTAGCCCTCGCTAAAGGCCGCGCGATATCCTACCCCTCGGTAGTGCCCCGCGCGATGTCCTAGCCCTCGCTAATGCCCCGCGCGATGTCCTAGCCCTCACTAATGACCCGCGCGATGTCCTAGCCCTCACTAATGCCCCGCGCGATGTCCTAGCCCTCACTAATGCCCCGCGCGATGTCCTAGCCCTCACTAATGCCCCGCGCGATGTCCTACCCCTCACTAATGCCCCGCGCGATGTCCTAGCCCTCGCGATATCCTACCCCTCGGTAGTGCCCCGCGCGATGTCCTAGCCCTCACTAATGCCCCGCGCGATGTCCTAGCCCTCACTAATGCCCCGCGCGATGTCCTAGCCCTCACTAATGCCCCGCGCGATGTCCTACCCCTCACTAATGCCCCGCGCGATGTCCTAGCCCTCACTAATGCCCCGCGCGATGTCCTACCCCTCACTAATGCCCCGCGCGATGTCCTAGCCCTCGCTAAAGGCCGCGCGATATCCTACCCCTCGGTAGTGCCCCGCGCGATATCCTACCCCTCACTAATGCCCCGCGCGATGTCCTAGCCCTCGCTAAAGGCCGCGCGATGTCCTAGCCCTCGCTAAAGGCCGCGCGATATCCTACCCCTCGGTAGTGCCCCGCGCGATGTCCTAGCCCTCGCTAATTTACCCCATGCCGTCCCATCCTGGACTATCAAATCTCTACCAAACTGAGCTCAGTAAAAGCAAATTTTTTGCCATTGATGTGAGAGAACCGCCCCCCCCCCACTCCTGTAACCACCGTCTTGTCCTAATCCACCCCCCCCCCCCCCACTGCTGTAACCACCGTCCTGTCCTAATCCCCCCCCCCCCTACTCCTGTAACCACCGTCCTGTCCTAATCCCCCCCCCCCCCTACTCCTGTGACCACCCTCCTGTCCTAATCCTCCCCCCGCCCTCAAGTCCTGCAACCACCGACCTGTCCTAACACCGGCCCTGTCACACCAATGGCAGCAAATTTACCTCCCTGACGACTAATCAGCTTTTCGTAGGGTCCGCTCGCCGCAGAGGCCCCTCCCACCCCACCGTGCGGGACCCTGGGGTCAGAGGCTTCCAGACGCAGCTGCAGGTCCTCGCTCTGTGGCCCGCTGTCGTTCGAGCAGCATCGTCCTTGCACCTGCATTAAGCTGTTTCCTCAGCTCAACGTTGTCTGGGCCCTGGTCTCCTGTAGGGGGCGCTCTCCTCCTGGGATGGCCCCCTGGTGCCTCAGTGCTCCGGCCTGCGGAGGAAACCAACGGGAGCTGAGATGTGTGTTTATCCCTGAGAAGAATATCTTCATATTTTAGAAGACACAGTTTTCATTTGACCGAACAACTTTTACTATTAAAATAAGTTCAAGCACTTTACTTGAGTAAAAGCATCTTTGTAACTTCAAAAACAGACAGTTCCTGATCAACTCTAAACATGTCATACATTCTTACTCTCTTTCCCAAACTGTACAGAGTTTAAGAGGGAAGGAGTGATTAAACTCACACCAGCTGTTCCCCTTAATTTGCTCTGCAGGCCTGAGCTCTGAGGCAACTAGTGACCGTCCCAGGAGGAGAGCGCTCCCTACAGGAGACCAGGGCCCAGACAACGTTGAGCTGAAGAAACAACCTAAATGCAGGTACAAAGCGATGCTGCCCGCGACAGCAGCCACAGAACGAGGTCCACTGCAGCTGCGTGGAGCCCTGCCCCGGGTCCTGCACATGGGGGGGTTTGGTGACTCATCTGTCCTGGAGCTGAACTCAGAAAAGCTATCTTGTCGCTGCCCAGTCACAGTTAAACACAGTACCCTCACGCCCCATAATGTCACGCCCTATCCTCTCACGTGATGTCCTAGCCCTCGCTAAAGGCCGCGCGATGTCCTAGCCCTCGGTAGTGCCCCGCACGATGTCCTAGCCCTTGGTAGTGCCCCGCGCGATGTCCTAGCCCTCGGTAGTGCCCCGCACGATGTCCTACCCCTCGCGCAATGTCCTACCCCTCGCTAATTTACCCCATGCCGTCCCATCCTGGACTATCAAATCTCTACCAAACTGAGCTCAGTAAAAGCAAATTTTATGCCATTGATGTGAGAGAACCGCCCCCCCTACTCCTGTAACCACCGTCCTGTCCTAATCCTCCCCCACCCCCTACTCCTGTAACCACCGTCCTGTCCTAATCCCCCCCCCCCCCCCCCCTACTCCTGTAACCACCGTCCTGTCCTAATCTTCCCCCCGCCCTCAAGTCCTACAACCACGGACCTGTCCTAACACCGGCCCTGTCACACCAATGGCAGCAAATTTACCTCCCTGACGACTAATCAGCTTTTCGTAGGGTCCGCTCGCCGCAGAGGCCCCTCCCACCCCACCGTGCGGGACCCTGGGGTCAGAGGCTTCCAGACGCAGCTGCAGGTCCTCGCTCTGTGGCCCGCTGTCGTTCGAGCAGCATCGTCCTTGCACCTGCATTAAGCTGTTTCCTCAGCTCAACGTTGTCTGGGCCCTGGTCTCCTGTAGGGGGCGCTCTCCTCCTGGGATGGCCCCCTGGTGCCTCAGTGCTCCGGCCTGCGGAGGAAACCAACGGGAGCTGAGATGTGTGTTTATCCCTGAGAAGAATATCTTCATATTTTAGAAGACACAGTTTTCATTTGACTTAATAGTAAAAGTTATAGTAAAGTTTTGAGTTTAAGTAATTTTGACCTATTTACATATTAATTTGTTGATGCTTTGGTCTTAGTGGCACCATTTCTACAACTGTCACTGAAGGATCGTTCAGAAATTGTTCTTGTTCTGGTGGAAAATCCCCAAATGTGAGCAAAGCGTGGTTATTGTGGCCTTCGCTCATGTTGGCGCTGTTCGCTGGCTCAAATGTTTGCTGGACGTTTTCTGCTCCTGAACCCTGTGTGTTCGTCGTCTGAGGGATTCATATTTCTGATGTTCTTTCAATTTCGATGATGAGATGCCTTTCATCCTCTTTTAACACGTTTAAGAGAAGCTCCTCACGTACTGCAGACTCTCGTGCGGCGCTTTCAAAGTCTTGTAACTGTGACTTTCACACCAACGTCTTTCATTCTCAAATTGCGTCTCTGACCACGGTCGTTCTCTGGCATGAAAGACCGACAGCCAGAGCCTGTCACGCTCCTGCCTCCATCTTTCTCTCTGAAGGAGACCTGATCTCTCCTCTCTCCACTGACGCTCTCTGTCATGGAGCTCCTGGATCTTTTGTTTGAGTTAGTCTTTTTCAGAAAACACTTCAGCTCCTTTTGTAACCCTGTAGGAAGTGTCTTGGGCGTTTTCCATTTTGCTAATGTCACAAATGTTTGTAAAAGTCGATCAAAACTGTCAGAAATGTGCTGTGCGTTTGCTAAGACGGAGTCGCAATGTGAACTAAACCAACAGTTGGGCAGAAGTGACCTGGACTCGCCATAGCAACAGACACAGCATTCCATATGAAGCAGGAAGGAATGTGTCATGACACATTTTGGAATATGACCTGTTGCTAGGTTACAAGGTAGATTCCACTTTCCCAGGTCAAAGGTCATGGTACATTACACCAATGTGCCTAAAACTGAAAATTGCAAATGGTCTAACTTATAAAGCGCTTTTTCACCTACATTAGGCACTCAAAGCGCTTTACAGCAAGGATCATACTCTCATTCATACACCAATGTACGCAGGCACTGGGGGCAATGTGTCTTGCCCAAGGACACAACGACAGTGTGCACTTTCAGGAGGTGGGATTCGAACCCCCGACCTTCCGATCATGAGACGACCCGCTCTACCAGCTGCACCTCTGTCGCCCCTATAATAATGATTTCTCTCAAAAGGTGCTCCATCTCAAAGCGCTAAAACTAAATTAAAATGAACACTGCATGAGTGCATCTAGTAGTTGTGGTAGGCCGGGCTATAAATAACACATTTCTTGGGGGAGGACCCCCAAACCCCCCTTCAGAGTACCCTCCCACACGTTCAATAGGTTCTGATGGCCATGTGGGGTGGTTCCAAACCCCCTCTGATCCATATGCAGCTCCTGATGTGCTCAGTCATGTAGATCGTAGACTTGCTTTTGGCTTAGAATTTAGTACGATTACGAGACACTATTGCCATGAAAAAGCCCCCCAGCTCAGGACCGACCAATGTCTCACTCCAAAGTTTGGTGAAAAGTTGGCAGCCCTGCTAGTGATTCTTTCACTGTCAGTATGGTCTGCGTTTTGGCCCAGTTTTACATTGAATGCTCGTCAAACGTCTGCGTCACTGTTAAAATGAAATGATTATTCTGTTGTCATTCTCCGTGAACATAACGTGGAGACAACACACGTTCACTTGCATTGTCAGGGGAGGATGAGAGAGGGGGCACTAGTGCAGTAAAGGCAGAAAGATGAAATGTGTTTTAATATGTATTTTTATACTAATACATTGCATACATTCTTACTTCTTTTAAATACATCTGGTGTGCTTCAAAATGCCTAATAAAGTATGGGAATTAAATTGAGGGAGTAACCCTTGGTTTTATTTATTGGCACATGACAAAAAGTAATTACTTTAAATGTGTTAGCATATAAACTTGGATTATAAAATTCCACTACGTGTTTCGATTGTGTGCTTATTTATGCAGTATGTTTGAGATTAAGTAGGTCTAATCTTAACATATTTCAAAAGGAGCCTCAAGAAGGTGACTGTGAAGAAGAAATGGAGGAAAACTGGAAGAATATGGAGAGAAATTCGTAAAAACAGCCCCATTCATGACAAAACCGATGGTGGGCCCAGTGGAAGAGAGAGCTTGTGGTGGTGTAACGGTTTACTGTTTTTTGTTTTGTTTTTTTGCGCGCTTGCTAATATACATTATTTGTATTTTGTTCTCAGATAAAAGCTGAATTTCAATGAGTGGCTGTAACTGAACTGCTGGCTTCATTTCTGGATGGCTTTGAGGAAGTTTTTCCCCGACTGCTAGAGCTTCACTAATGTTCTAGCAATTCCTGGAAGGTGTTTCTCCTTGTGCCATGTAAAAATGTAAGTATAGTGGGAAGTTAAGTTATCCTTTATTAATCTCCGAAGAGTAATTTGTTCTCTGCATTTGAGGGGGGAGGGGGGGAGCAGGGATTCAAACCTCCAACCCTCCGATCACAAGACGACCCGCTCTACCAACTGCATAATAAATGACTCATCAGTTATACATTTTAAAATAAAATAAAGATAATCTTATCAATCCTTAAGACTCTGGAACTTCTAAATGCAGTAGATGCCATTTTGTGCTGGAGTATGTGCTCCGTTTGCGTGACAGAGCGCACGGACAAAGACCAGACGGGGATATATTAACTCGGCTAAGGTTAGGTAAGAACATATCTTAGTATATAAAAACGGTGGCCTACTCCTTTAAAGGTGATTAAAAACTGCTCTTTCAGTGGCCTCGTATCATTGAATACACCACCAGTTTTTGCTAATGGCATCGTAACAATCAATTGCGCCATAATAAATAATAAATCAGTTTTGAGTGCAGAACACCTCAGACTGGGTCCGATGATGGTTGATGGACTTCTTCTGGGTTCTGCCTAAACAGGAAACACAGAATGGTGCACATTCATCAGTAGAAGAAGAAATGTCCAAATCAAACACAATTAAATCAGCGTATGAAGCAAAAATCCTGCTCCCGGTAAGTTTTTGATGTGGGACCAGTGTTATAATATGGTTCATTTTGCAGGATACTTGTGTTAAGGCTGCTCAAGATTCAGAAATGCTACAGGGAAATGACAATGGGCTGAGCAGTGGCACGTTTGCGTAGTGTTTCAGAAGTAGCTCAAACGGTAAGGCGGGTCATCTCATGACTGGAAGGTTGTTGTTTTCTATTCTGTTTCCTGCAGGTGCAGAATACCGTTGTGCCCTCGGGTAAGACACTTCACTCACCCCCTGTGTGAATATAGAGTGTTTCCATCAACACTCTCTAAAGCCTACAGAATTAAACGCAGGCATTGACTAAGCTCGTCTTGCAGTCTTAGGTGTGTGAATGGTGTTTGCTGTAAATGGTCACACGCTTCTCTACCTACATTAGGCCACTCACCCATTCACATTCTCCTTCATACACCAGTGTCCGACACAAGGTGGGTGAAGTGTCTTTCCCATGGACGACAGCTTGCACCTGTGGGATGAGTGTGAGCGAATGGTTGATGTTGGTTGGAGATTGGCAGCCTCACTTCCATCAGTCTACCCCAGGGCAGCTATAGGTAGTTTACAACTGAGTGTGGAGTGAATGAACAATGACTACAGTGTCAACTCAGGCTTGGAAAGAACAAAACAAGTGTAAGCCATTATTAGTATTACTATTATTATACTATTTCCCTTCAGATTGTGTTCTTTGCAGTTTGGATCTTTACTTTGGTCTCGGCCACTTCAGGATTGTAACCCCGCCATCATTCCTTCACAAGTTTGTGTGTTCTGGACAAGACTATTAATAACTCCGGCCTTAACTGTCAGTCTTATCAGTCTTGTCCCACCACTCTGATGTTAATGATATCTCTCTCCCCTCTGCCAACAGTTTCAGTGCTTTCAGACCCGAGCTTTGTACATCTCATTTGATTCTCTCTGCTGATAGTGGATGCGGCAATTTATGCCAATGTTCATTCAAGTAGATGGAGATCAAAGCTGCTTGCGGTCCCCTCCCCTCTTTCTCCCTCTGCATCTCCAGTTTCATCAGATCTGTAACGGGACGCTTAGAGGCACTCTGTTACACACTCCCACAGTCACTGAGCTCAAAATGTGTCCCCAGAATACTCTGCTATGACACTAAGTTGCCAGCTCTGTGGTCAAGAGTAATAGCTCTCTTACACTGTTAGATCGTTTTCTTGTCAACATATTCTGCTTGGATTAGTTGAAGAGAAGGAAACAGTTTCCAAAGGAGCGAGAAGCAGACTGTTGATTCACTTCTGCGACTTTGGTCAATGGGGACTTTATCTTTTACCATCTTTACAAATCCCATACCAAAAAGATCTGGAATATAAAAATAAAAATGTGTGTAAAATTGATTTGACGGATCTGTACCTACTCCATAGAAAATGGTCCCAATACCACCAGAAGCTTCTTTTCAGGTGAAGGCATTCCAGTTGTACCAGATCCAAGCCTCTGGGACAAGGAGAAACTGGCTTTTTTTCCTATGTGTTCCAATTATGGAGCTTACTGATGCAAGAATGGTCATCACCTTTCCAAAAGACGCCCGTCACAGTCACACAACAGCCCAGGTGGGGGGAGGGGAGGGGACTGGCGTTGCATAGGGATACCATCTTTGGGGTAGTCGGCTATTGTTTCCATCAACGGATCTAGTTCCACCGCTATAATAGAGGACTGAAGCTTGAGCAATGTGATCCTTAAAGAGCTGACCTGAGAATTGCACCAACAACCTCCGAACTGTTTAAAGCAGTACTAAGTAACTCTTGCCCCTAGAGGCCATAAGCGCCACTGCAGGTGTCGTAGCAAGTTGCGATTTTTTTAACATATTAATTGTCCGTGAGAGTAAATACTACACTGACAGAAAAGACAAAGGTTGAGACTGATATTGTACATCCAATTGCACAATGCAGATCATTTTTTTCACTCAAACTTGGCTGTAAATACTGTTTAAGTGGCGCTAGCCCGCAGTTAGCTTTGCCCGTTAGCCTGTTAGCTTCTTCTTCGTGATTCTATTAGTGTGTATTGGTTGCTTCGGTCCGGTGGCAGTCAAGTTGCAATTGTGGTTTTCTGGCCAGAGACATCATGGGGGAGATGAAAGACCCCCCAATCATCATTAACACTTGTATTACCCCCAGAGGGATCACGAAAATGATTTATTAAAGTAAACAAGTTTTCACAGCTCCTCCTAATTAAATTGATCTAACCTTCAAAGTACCACCGGGGGGAATCAAGTTCAATTCAGAACTAAATCTCAAAAGGGTCTAAAATGGCTCTAAATTGGACTGAATTATGTCTCTTTGTGTAAACCATGTATAAATAACACTTAAATGCATTATGAAAGCTCAAAATTCAAAAATTGCCCGAGTAGAAGGCCAAGAACCACCTGCGTCACATGTGGCACAGCCCAACCACTGCCACATTTCCAGTTTGTGCCATTCCCATGTCATACGTTTCCCTACAGAGCAACCTACTGGAAGTAAAGTGTGTAGCTGCGAGTCTCGCCCGGATACCTCCTCATTTGTCCCTTCCTTGTTTCCTGTAGCTTGTGTCGCCTCCACTGTGCTGCATGTGTGGGCGGCTCTTGGTGACTCTTCAATGTCTCAGAAGAAGAAATGTGTAGGTCTCAAATGGATTTAGCTCATAAGCTAGCTGTTTGTTTACTTTTTAAAAAGCTGCATTCTTCAGGACCATTATGGACTCTCTACAGTAAAAAACAACAACAACAACAACAACACAAAAACATGGCAAAGACGTACAAAAGTATCCAGTAAAACAATGCAGACACACACTTGTGAAACCAGAAATGCAGTTTGTACCAAGAGAGAGGGAGTTTACACGTCGCCATGTCACAAACAATAAAAGAACAAATAAAGATTCTTGCACAGTGACTGAAATACGAAGTGTATGAAGCCTGATTTATTTTTGGGACACTAAAACCGTTGACTCCAAGGTGAAAAACATAAAGATCACCACGGAACATGTAATGTAGGCACGCGTGAACCCTGCCGGAAAGTTATTCAGGGAGCAGCGATGATAACAAGGCCCTGTGATTTAGTCTCCCATTAGCACAGACATAGCTCCCGCCCACTCCGCTGTACACAAACACTCACGTACCACCATTATTCCACATTTCACTCCTGGCTAAATTGCTTTATAAGTAGATGATACAGCACGTGCACTTTCGGATCCCGGCAAATGCATTTCGGTTTGATTCTGCTCTGCTGTTGACAATAGCAAGCAGCACTGAAAAATCCCCCAGATTCGAGACAAAATAATCTCGCACAAAGGCAGCACAGATAGCCTTAGCTGTATGTATGCGGGAGGCTTATGCGGTGGCAATGCTAAAGAAAAGGGGCTCTGTTGTTTTTCGATTTCCCCCGAGGCGCTCTTCTGTCTCCTCTAAGCATTTCCATGATGCACAAGCACTTCAAACACCATCTAAAAGAACACAGGGCGTAAGAGCTGGGTGGCAAAGGAGAAGAAATGAAAGAAAGATTTATCTGCTTTTTATTTTCCCAAACCAAAAAAAACCCCGTTTGACTCACAGGTTGTTCACTTAACTTGCACCTCAGTGTCATATACAGCTCAACCTTTACAAATGCCACGCTTATCCTGCAGGCCACAACGCACCGACAGCTCGCCTTCACTCGCACACAACCCGCCGCCCACAGTTCATTTCCAAAGAATTATAGTTTTCAACTCCAAGTGCCATGTCGAGAGGTGAGAAGTTGACATGGCTAGGACAACATGAAATAAATCGTGAATGGTAATTTATGTTAAATAGGTTTAGTCTTACCTAAGCGTATGTTTCACTTTCTGCAACATTAGCTCCAAGCAAATTTATACTACATTTAGCAGCCATGGTATGCAATGCTGCAGAGAGGTTAGAGTTCTAAATCTCACGAGTAAATCGATCAGTAGAAGTGGTGTTGAATGAATGAGTAGATTGTCAGTGCAGCAATCAGCTGAAGACTGGGAGCACTAAGGCCCATAGGTGTTAAAGATGGTAATGACTAGGGAAAAAAAGTAAAGATTACTGTAAGTACATGTGGTGATTCAATTAAACAAAAAAAATCCCTTAGTACTTTGGGGAAAAGGTGTCCTTGTGTTTCAGTCCCGGAGCTAGACGTTGCGTCCTTGGGCAAGACACTCCCTCCCTTTCTGCAGTTTGAATATGGAGTGTGAGTGGTGTGCATTGGCCAGTCACATCTTCATCAGCCCGAGGGCAACAGTAGCTTAACACCGGTGAATGCGGGGGACGACTGAATAATGCATTAAAAAAGTGCTACCAGAGCCAGCCACTCCTACTTTCTATTCAAAAGCACGGTGTTAGACTCTGCCCGAGGCCAATTCCTAAACCTTTACCTTTTAATAAGTCCAATCACAGATGCATCCTGTCGCATAACTTCTTTCACCTGCAATGATAGTTTATCATTTATTTTAAAGGAACAGGCCACCCTTTTTTCATACTGAGATATGTTCTGACCTGAGCTTAGATGAGTTGATGTGTACCTGTCAGGTCTTTGTGCGTGCGCTCAGTCACGCTAAAAGACCAAAGATGTTGTTAGCATTTTGCCAATCCCAGAATATTCCTCTAGCTCCAAACGTGGTGAAGTTGGAAGCTACCACGCTCTTCCACAGGCACGCACAAAGACCAGACAGGTCCGTATCAACTCGTCTATACTCAGGTAAGAACATATCTCAGAATGGAAAAACGGTGGCCTGTTCCTTTAAGTAATTGTTTTTCATTCAGTCATGTGAATCTCTGACTGATTAATCTGCCTGTCAATCACGGCTATCAGACCTCGCAGAGACAAGAATAGAGGAGAGAGAATGAGAAGAGAAAGAAAGAGGAAACAATCACGCTCCTCCCCCTCTCCTCTTTATTGGTCCTGACCAATAACGTTCACTGAAAAGCTCATCTCATTGGTTAAAGTTATGGCACCGGGATTTCTGATTAGCGCCTGAGATCAGCAAAGGGAGGAACTTTAGACAAATATGATTATTCAATATTATGTAGGTTAGGTCTAATTGCAGGCCCAGGTGATCAGTTATACACAAATCTATAAATTTGGTCAAACACTTAAACTTACACACTGTCACTTTAAGCATGGGATTGGCATTCAGGCATGAGACTTTTCATAGCACATCAAAGCCATTGAAAATTAATTAGGTTCCAGCCTAGAAGCTAAAGGAAATGAGCTAACGGAGATCACTATTTGAAATGTTCTGAACAGTATTTTATCAACTATTTGTCTGAGCAAATGAATAAATAGACGCAATAATGATGCATTGTGATGTGTGCTGTTCCCAACACTAACCACAGTAGTGGTGTAGAGAGCACCAGTCATCTTAATGTTTAGTGTGCTTCAGTGTTTAGTGTTTAGATGAAAAATGCCACTATAGCACTGTTGCCATAAAGTAAATATGGCTCTGGGGACTTGTGGTGTTTTCTGTGAGATTTTTCACCTCTTGTACTGTGCCCGCTGGCAGTACTCAGCAACTGGAGCTGTGAGCAGAGCTACACAGGGAATACTACAAAGTCCTCAAGGTTTCTGCTTTGAAAACAGACAAACACCCACCATGAATCTGTGACAGGAATTACAGATGGACACACAACCTGTAAAACAATTCCCACAGCCACATCTGTTAATAGCAAAGAGCTGTTGGGGGAGAAAAAAAAAAAAAAGTAGAATGATACTCAACCTTTAGCGAGGCCAGCTGGAGATGTCCGAACATAAAGCATCCCGCCATCCCATCTGCTCGGAGGGCTGCTGCAGCGGCCCAGCCAAGACTCTCATGATGGAGAGGACCGACTCCAGTTCAAACTAGAAAACAACAGAATGACGAGGATGGGAATATAAACAAAACAGTCTTATTAGCTTTTTGAAATGGCTCTAACCTGAAATATGCTCACATTTAGCCACATCTTACCACCGACAACTACAGTGCATTATTTGTCTGGCCACATTTGATGTTTGATTACTGTAGAAACCATAACAAAAGAACAATTAGAAACAATGTAATGGTTCATTTGAAAATAATACCTTTGCTGTCTGTGTGGGATGGGTCTCAACAATTATGTAAGTATGGACCTGTTTATTGATGATATATTCCCTTTGTTTGATTTTTTTTAAGTATTTGCAAGTTCGAAATTCGAAACACAATAATGTAAACTTTCCAAGGATTCCAGCACAAGCACCTATTGATTCTATATTCGTGAACAATCCAGCTACTAAAGGGGGCATTTCAGTTCTGTATAAGTTGCTGTCCCAATTTACTGGCTTCAATACTTCACAGCATTTAAGACATGCATGGGAGGAAGAGCTCGGCACAAATGTCCCAGAGGAACAATAGGAGCAGGCCCTTACCTGCACTCATTCGGCCTCAATTTGTGCCAGACATGGTTTAATACAATTTAAGATAAGACATAGGCTTCATTGGTCCAGACTCAAATTAAGCAAGGTGTTTCCAGATGTGGATAATTGGTGTATGCGTTGCAAACAGACAGCAGCTTCGCTGTCGCACATGTTTTGGGGTTGCTCAAAGTGGAGAGTTTATTACACCGATGCGTTTCAACTCAAAAAAGAGTTTTCATCAGGGCACTTTTTCTATTAAAATGAATTTTAGATTGTAGTTTTGACTTTTAGACTGCTGCCTGGTCAGTCTTCCAAATATGTGACCTGCTGTGCCCCTACTCCTTGGGTCGCACCCTTAGGTCCTCGGGCCAGAACCTCCTCACTGTCCCAAGGACCCACTTTAAAACCAGAGGTGATCTGTCCTTTGAAGCTGTTGCTCCTAAATTGTGGAATGACCTCCCCCTGTCGCTACATATAGCCGACTCTGTTGATTCCTTCAAAAAGCAGCTGAAGACACTGCTTTTCAGACGAGCTTTTAGTTGACAAGGCTGTGATTGTTCCTATGTAAATGATGTAGTGTTTTTTTTGCGATCCCTTGTGAAGCACTTTGTGATTTTATCTGTGAGAGGTGCTATATAAATAAAGTTTCTTCTTCTTCTTCTTCTTCTTCTTCTTCTTCTTCTTCTTCTTCTTCTTCTTCTTCTTCTTCTTCTTCTTCTTCTTCTTCTTCTACACAGTCCTATTGATTTGAATCCTCTCACAGCAATTCTTGGAATAATAAATCACAAGGTAGTGAAAAGACAGTCACCTCGCAAGGTAATACTTTTTACTTGTTTGCTATGGCGACGATTAATTTTATCAAACTGGAAGCAGGCAGAGCCCCCCACACATGTGAACTGGTTTAGAGATGTAATGATGCACTTAGATCTAGAAAAGATAAGATCTTCTCTGCAAGGACGGGAAGATACATTTTGGAGGGTGTGATCATCTTTTTACAATTTGCCTATACTTTTTTTTTTTTACATCAATGGCCTTTTTTTATTTTTACGTTTTCTTACATTTAAATGTCCACCTATATGTTGGGGTTTGTTTTGGTTTTGGTTTGTTTCAGTATGCTTAAGTAATAATGCACTAATGTAGAAATTTAAGGTCCGACACATGAAAGTCATTGTGTTTATTTTCAAAGCGTGGAAGCTTTGAATGATCAAACAAGTCATTTGTCCAATTGTTGTTGGAATGTGATTAAAATGTGATAAATTCAATAAAGAGAGTGTAAGAAAAAAACAAAGAAACAATGTAGTGGATGTTTGCAGGTGTCTCAACATTGACACTTATTTGGCTTTTGTCGCCATATTGGGACATCGTCTGCATACCCTTTGTAAGTACTGGTAGAAACAAACAAACAAAACATGACATGGCTCTGGTTAAAGCGGAAGAAAATGGATGGATAAGACTCTGCTACAGCTGGATACACGTGTAGGCAGACAGAACTAAAAACCAAACAGTGTATATATAAAACATTGTGCTCTAGCCCTTGGAATGCGCCTTTATTCTGCACGGAGGTGTTGAAGTATAGGCAGTGCTTATACCTCCTCCATTATTCAATTATACCTAATTATTTCCCGCCTCACAACAGCCTACTTTGTGACTCATCTCCAATCAGCATCAGCCAGCGGCAGCAAACTTCAGTTCAAGCGGCGTTCAGCTTCAAATAAACAAAGCAAAAACAATCATTTGTGCGCGCAATGCTAATTTTCAGACTTACCCGGTGACAATAAACAAGCGGACAGTGCAGAGCTCACTTAAAAATCATTTGGGCTGGGGATGTGACTGACCAAAGTGGAGAGCTGCATTTTAAACGACGCACTTAGGTGTAATAGCAGCCATTATTATGATTATGAATTGCACAGCCTGCACTAGTATTATCCATGATTATATTTTATTACCTCTGTATTTTAGATTTTTTTTTTTTTTACACGTGATAGCTATAGCAACAGTACGCCTAATACTTTTGCAGGTTTACTGAGAATGTTAATATATGTTCCCAATTTAATTTGTCCCCATCTTCACTGATAACATGCATAATGGCACCTTATATACCTATATATATACCTATATATATATATATATATATATATATATACATATATATGTAAGATGCTGGCAGGGAAAGCTTACATGGAACGCCATAACCAAGTGGCTGGTATAGTGTACAGGAACATCTGTGCAGAGTATGGGCTGGAAACCCCAAGGTCAAAGTGGGAAACACCTCCAAAGGTGGTCGAGAATGACCGAGCCAAGATCCTGTGGGACTTCCAGATACAGACGGACAAAATGGTAATGGCGAACCAACCGGACATTGTGGTGGTGGACAAAGAGCAGAGGAAAGCCGTTGTGATCGACATAGCAATACCAAGCGACTTCAACATCAGGAAAAAGGAACATGAGAAACTAGAGAAATACCAGGGGCTCAGAGAAGAGCTGGAGAAAACCTGGAGGGTGAAGGCATCAGTGGTGCCCGTGGTCGTTGGGGCACTCGAGGCAGTGACCCCCAAACTGGAGGAGTGGCTCCAGCAGATCCCAGAAAATACATCAGACATCTTGGTCCAGAAAAGTGCAGTTCTAGGAACAGCAAAGATACTGCGCAGAACCCTCAAGCTCAAGAGGACCCGAGCTTGGAGGAAAAAAAAAAAAAAAAAAAGAGACCGCCCGCGGAGGGTGAGGAAGAGTTTATTTATATATATATATATGTATATATATATATATATATATATATATATATGACATTTTTCTAAGATTTTCTAAATTGTAAACTCAAATGAGAGTCAGTATAATTTTCAAGTCTTTAACTGGTAGAGGATTTAAATGTGGTGGAAAAAAATTCCTAGTGATAACAGTATTTTTTTCCAAAATAAATTTAGTAAAAACCTCAAAATCTACTGTTCCAAATGATTATGCAACTCATCATTTCAATACATTTTAAAGCTTGTAATTAACTGAAAATGGTCATTTGTTGAATTTGTAGCATTAGAAGGTCATATTTACTGAATCAAAAGCTATTTCAATCAAAAAAAATATTAACAGGTCAAGTTATATTTTACCAAAGGAGCCCTTGTGTGATAGCAGCTTCAAAATTCTTAAATCCATTAAACTTTTGAGTTTTTGGACAGTTTCTGCTTGGATTTGTTTGCAAGATGTTACAATAGCCTGCTGGTTGAGCTGCCGTTTGGATGAAAACTGCCTCCCACCTTCATAGAGGTTTTTTTTGTTGAGGCTCCAAAGGTTCTCAATAGGGCTGAGGTCAGGGGAGGAGGGGGTCCACATCATGAGTTTCTCTCCTTTTATGCCCATAGCAGCCAGTGATGCAGAGGTATTCTTTACAGCAGGACATGGTGAGTTGTCATGCATGAAGAGGATTTTGTTCGGGAAAGCACGGCTCTTCATTTTGTAGCATAGAAGACAGTGGTCAGTCAGAAACTCCACAAAGGTCACTTTCACACCTTCAGGGAGCCTAAAAGGGCCTAAAGGGGCCAACCAGCTCTCTCACCATGATTCTGGCCCAAAACATGACTCCGCCACCTCCTTACTGACGTCACAGCCTTGTTGGGACATTGTGGCCATTCACCAACTATCCACTACTCCATTGATCTGACCATCCAGGGTTACACGGCCTCATCAGTGAAGAAGACTGTTTGAAAATGAGTCCTCATGTATTTCTGAGCCCGTTGCAGCCGTTTCTGTTCATCAGCATTCAGTTAACAGTTTAGAGGAGGCCCGGATAGAAGGTTTATGCACAACTGCAGCCTCTGGAGGGTCCTACACCTTGATGTTCGGGAGACTTAGAGGCACCAGCAGCTTCAAATACCTGTATGCTGCTTTGTAGCATCTGTTCTCTTTATCTGATGTGTTTGTCTGGCAGAAACCGTCCATATTGTGCCTTTATCTGCACAAACCGGAGTGTGCTCTGAATCATCCACAAATCTCTTATCAGTATGATGATTATGCTTATGATTATGATTATCTTTCTTCTTCTTTCTTATCTCATGAAATATCAAAGGTTTTCATACCTAGACAAAGGCATTCAACTATTTCACGCTTTTCATCAGCAGAAAGACCCTTTTTCTTTCCCATATTGCTTGAAAATGATTATCTGCATAATAAAGTGGAACACCCTTTTTCAGTAGTTTTTCCCTTAACTGGACTTAACCTGACAACTAATAATCCCAGGTCTCTGAGATTAATGTCAGTGATTCATAGAGCCCCAAGACACGATACTATCCATGAGTTTCATTATTATTGTTTTTTTTTTGACCTTTTTGACACAAAAATCCAATTTGCATAATAATTTGGAACGCAGTGTATAAGCCCTAATAAAACACAACTGCTGACTATCAGGTTTTATTAGGCCTTCTCACTAATGCCGATGTGTTGGTTTGCGTGGCGCTGTAGGTACAGAAAGTGATTGTGGAAACGCCATACATTTTAATAATAAACATGCTCCTGTGAATTATTTCTGCCAATGCAGCTTCCCGTGGCTATTATTTAGTATTTTCCTCCCCCTACATGTTTCAACAATGTCCTAATGTGTAGAATGAGCCCAGACCTATTCACCACAACTGCCTCTAAAATCCTGCACTGTCGCTCAAAAAGGTGTTAATTCGGGTCTGAAGTGCCGTCATGCACGAGCGTAATATAGAAGGTGCAGTTACACATATGACCTGGGGTGGCAGTAGTGAGTATAAAATGGCTAAATTGCATCTAGCCCCTTTAAAGCCCATTAGTGTCCAGTCAAATGCTACTTTTGTTTTCCTCCCTTATCGATGCCTCTAGAGAGGAGAGCGGGAGGGGAAATAAAAAAATCAAAGACCAGGATAAATGGTTGATGCTGTCTTGAAGTGATTGCCAGTGGAATGAAGGAGCATTGCATTGCAGCTGACAGCAGTGACATGTGGCGGCAAATGAGCTCAAGTCTTTCAAGTGTAAGCTGAGATGAGCTAAAGTGAAGGGGGAAGAAAGGGAAAAAGCAATTATGACATTATGGAAAAGTTTGCTACATTTTAATCAACCTTAATCTTGCAAAGGCCATGTAATACAGAATAATAACTAAATCATAATTGTGAGGCATTGTGTCTAAAAAACATGGCATTACAGTGGCTTTCTATTTTATATTGATATGTTATTAAAAAAAACATTCCTAAAGGTCCATAACACAGAAAATGTGTGAAAAGTTTTTTTTTACAATCATACTAAGAGGGGCATGGATGCTGCATTATGGAACAGAAGAATCGCTGTGATGGGCAATGACGAAATGGGAAGAAATCCAAAAGGATAACAATCACAGACGTTAAACCAGCTCAAGCCCACTTGTTGTTGTTTTTTTTGGTGGGCACTTGTGGCAGCACTCTCTCAAATTGCTTCTTTATCTCCATGACCACACCAAAAGGTTAACACGGTCAGTTAATTTCCTCTGGGCAGAGTTTTAAATTTGTTTCAACAATGACACAAGTTTCGCAGAGGGATTTGGTGTGTGTAATCATCACAGTAATGGAAATGTTAAAAGGGGATGACATGGGACTGGAGGCTGCAGGCTCTGACTCATCCACGTGTACAACTGGCCACGTTTCCCTGCAGCAGTGTGGCTTTTAGAAAACCACAGAGTTGGGAAATCAAACACTATATATCTTCCACTCTAGGTTTTCAATTGCATTTGCACACGCTAGCTTGTGGATTGGCAATTTGGCTATGACGATTTGAATTTTAATTGTGTATTTCCACAATACAAATCATCCAGTGTAATTTAAACACAGAGCATGCCTTGGTAAGCTTTGGTATAATTAACTCGGATTGTCAGTTTCTACCTTCTGGTGATGTGTCAGATGACATTAACCCTTTATAGGGCACTAATTGAAATACTTTGAAATGAACAATTTCAATTTAAGAGCGTTATTGGGGACATAACACAAGTTTAGTTCTGTTTTAACATTTTTCTAAATTGTTCAATGTCATGTAGACAATCAATGTGAGCGAAGTTACCATATTTAGTTCATTGCCCTTTAAGGGGTAAAAATACAATAGGTTTATATATAAAATATACAAAAAGTGCTTTCAGGTCTTGGGGGTGCTGGTATTCAGGAGACATTGTGTTTTGTGATATTGATGTTTTAATGATCACACCTGTCATAGGCAAGAGTTTTTGTAATGTGATTGTGCTTTATGTGCAGTGGGCGGGGTCAGTCTCCTCCAATATTGTTTCCCTAAAAATGTTACTAAAAATAACCTTAGGCAACAAGAAAATACTTTAAGTATAAGTAATAGTTGCGGGCATTTCCAAATATGTGACCAGTCACTGCCTCTAAAATCCTGCACTGTCACTCAAAAGGTTGTTAATACGGGTCCGAAGTGCCATCATGCACGAGATAATATAAAGACTGCAGTTACGCATAAGGCCTGAGGTGGCAGTAGTGAGCATAAAAATGACCAACTAGCATTTAGCCCCTTTAAAGTGTAGCGTAGATACTTGAATTTAGGCCTTCAACAAAGGTTGAAGGGAGTAAATGGCTTTCAAAGAATGAGAAGTCCTCACCTCTCTCTGCAGCTGGGGTGACAATAGGGCTCATTTACATCTCATTTAGATAAGCCATACCCCTGTAAATAAATGTCTCTTGTCTTGCACAAATGAAGTTGGTTGGATAGTTGATATTCCTCTATCAAATACAGACAGACAAACTCCTCTCACATTTGCCAGATTGCAGAATTTGCTGTATATCACAAACACACACACATACACACTAGTGATGCGCGGGTTCACACGCGGTCTCCACGGGCCGCCGTACGCACATTCATTGTATACAGAGCCACGATCTTTACAGCAGGTTTTTGACATAAATATGCGTCCTATTTTTGTCTCTTATTTCTTCCTATTGTGTGTCTCTATGTGAGTTTGCGTTACGTCCTCGAGAGAGCACGAGTGGTGTACACGCCAGTACCGTTCATTTTTGGACGGAATTAAAGTCCGCGGGGAAAAGAAAGCACTTTACGAACGCGCACCACATAACAAGAGAAAAGAAGCAAGCTGACAAAATGACACAGGAGGCTGAAGGAGCACAGTACAGGCTGGCACTACGCAGTCAGGCCTGGGGTTGAGACAGAGGCGGTCGGGAGGATGGAGCATCAGCCCCGTGCTGGATGTGAGGCGAGACATCAGAAATCAACTCAAACGCAAAATCCAAAAGATACTACTTACAGTTTGGTGCTTTGCGGGAAGCTTTTTTTAACGCTGAAGCTGCGTGGCGAAAGTGTCTGGATAGCAAAGCAGCGTCTTTGTCCCGCTGTCGCTGCTTTGCGATCAAGGCTCTTCATGAGGAAGCGGCGCCACATATCCGTGATTAATAAATCCACTTCGTTGGAACGTCCACGGTTCAGTTCGTCTGCTACAATCTTTGCAGCGCGTCCATTTGAACCTAGTTTGAACCTAAACATTTACACTTTTAAATATACCAATAGTGCTAGCTTAAACACGGAGAGGCTTCTTCGTGACTTCAACTGAACGATTCTGCAAAAAAGTTAGAATCACCAATTTTCTTGAAACTTGGGCTGCCGACTTGTGTCCTTGATACTAGTGATGGGGCACATATGAATACGAGTAATTAACTTTCGGTTTAAGTGATCAAATATGGTGCCTGCCTTTTTAATGCTGTAATTTCACTCATTTCACTATGTCCTCCAAAACCAACACATATATCATCACTTAACATAATTAATCACCAATAAAATGTGTGAGTTTCATTAACTTCCCATGGTTAGTTTTTAAGTTATATAAAGAAATGTACCATGAATTTAGCCAGACTTGGGTCTTTTTCAGAAATCAGAGAAAACAGGAGGCTGAGGGCGCGACTGGTCTCTGCTGATTGGTCAAATGCCACAGTAGTGGGATCTGTCGGGAGATTCTCTTCTAATTGACTGAGTGAGGACTACGGGCTTCTTTACCTTACTGATGTGCAGCAGGGAGGCCAGATGTAAAGTGTGCAGAAATGACCAAAAATAGTCACTTGTTATTATTATTTATTTTTTTCAAAAGAAACTGAAGTTAAAGAGAAGCCTTTATTGTTGCCTGGCCTGGGCGCTGGGTTTTGTACCACTGAAAGACATGCGGAGCCATTGCCCTGCTAAGCATCCTGTCAGCACTTTCGCTTGGATGTTTACTTGTGAACAATTAAACTGGTATCTGGACTGGTTGCAACATCAATACAACCACCTAAAAATCCCTCTGTGAGGTGTTTACTTTTCATTTTGTCAGTAATCCTGTAGAGATGGTCATTGGACTTTTCTGCTGATATTTGGAAGTTTTTCGCTATAAAGTGCGCCCGCCTTGAGAGGTCGTATGATTATCAGCAAATCTGTTGCAGATTCTGTTTTACATTTAAACATATTTTACACTGTGTAAATAATTAGTTGAAGAACAACACGAAAAAAAGCATCTTGAGCATGAAAGGCAGCACTTCTTTTCTTCATTCTCGCACCCTTTGTGTCAGGGTCATGTTTAAACATCACTGCTACATCAGCCCTGGTGCTCAGGGCTCATAAGACTTGTGAAATGAATGTTTCACTTTGAAGTGTTTCATAATACTGTACAGAAACAAAGTGCACACTGAAGATAAATGGACCAGAATGCAACTTCATCCACAGAATACAAGTGAAGCCAAGTCGATTTAATCTATGGTGGTACATCTTTGAAAGTAATTAATTTTAAACTTCAAAACTACAATGTTTTACAACCTGATCATTTATGAGGAGGTAAAATGTATGACAGGCTGCCAAAATAAAATATATAAATAATACAAAGCCAGGTGTTTTTTCTGTGCACAGTGGAGACATGAATATTCAGTTTTGGAGAGCAATAATCAATGTGAACAGTTATTCTAAGTGATTAGTCCGCTTCCCGTTGCGAGTTGTGCCCCCACTGATAAGTCGAAATCATGATCAGTCAGAAGGAGCAGACCAGCCGTGTGAGGTTCATTATCACATCAAAAGTCTCATCGCCCAAACACTGGGCTGGTGCTGCTGCATCACAACTCTTTCTACACTTAACAGACTGCAAAAAGTTAACTACACAGGAGTATGCTGTGGCAAACTGTTAGCTGATGGGCTAAAAATAACTGTCCACTCAACAGACAGTGCATAGCTAATACTGTTTGCGTTAGAAACCATCTATGGAGGCATTTTTTCCCATTTATTTGCATTAGAGGTCTGGAGTGATTGCCAGCGGTAAGGATTTATCCTGGATAATGGCCAGTTAGCTGGAGGGAGGACACTTGGAGACAAGCTGAATGCAGACAACCAATCATTCACTATGTGGCCAATTTTAATGTTACCTTTTCACCCCCACATCCTTATGTTTGGATTATTTGAGAGAGGTGGCTCTTGCTGCAAACTCAGAGAATCATCATGATTTTCCATGCTGGCATGCTCACCACTCTGAAATCTGAAATAATAAGAAAACAATGGACATTCAAGTGGAACCCTTTCGTTCTGTGTGATTTAACTTCTCTAATGCTCACTTAGTGATGCTGTAACAAGGACATATGGTTCAATCTCACTTTATTCTGAAAGGTTAGAGCTTTTCTCCCACTCTTGGGTTATTGGCCAGGTGTCCCATCTTCTCTCTCTTTTTTTTTAGGACATTTAGACATTTAGAAATGTCACCGTCATTAGGAAGATAAAATCAAGCCAATCCACTTTATACAGTGATGTCTTTACAGTGCAGGAATCTCATAACACTGCCCTCAAACAGAACTACAGCAGTCACGATGAGTCCTCTACACACCATCGGCTGCACTGAATAACACTGTCATTTTGCCAAAGCTAGATTTACTTAGTGTTCTGGCAATACGCCAGCGTAAGCCCACTTTTCCTAAAGAATTCAATTTGGCTTTTTGACAAATGCGAAAACCACCACTGTCTTTACCCTGGGTCTTTGTACGAGCATGCTCATTTACCCCAGCAAATTGAAAGGAAACAATAACTCACACAATGCGTTTTGGTTTTAATTGCCTAAAATATTTTTGTTATAGTATTTATTTCAAATTATTCTATCCTCTCTTTGCTGTTTTGTTGACAGGTCTGTTGCATGAGCTAGAGAGTGGACCTGGGGAAGCACTGAGACCACAAAAAATACTGTGTCTTGACTTCATCATACTAAATGTGGATGCAACAACATGAGTGAGTTATTAATTTCCTTTTCCACAATGGAAACAACGTACAGATCAAACATGTGATGCCGTTTTGTGAAATTCCAAATGTACAAGGTTGGGTTTGGGCAGAAAAAGTGACACGTCCTCTAAATCTGCAGAGAAGAGAAGTGACCTTTACAAGTCATTCTGTTCTTGAAAATCAGATTAGAAAAAGAGAGGGATATTCTATTTTTCATCATCGGAATGGCTTTCATCTTTGTAGGGTTTCACTCTCCTGAATTATTGAACAACAGCATTCATCCCAGTCTGAATGCTGCTCTGAAACTCAGCTGCATCTGATGTTATAAGTCATATACATAAAACACTCAGGCACATTGACCAGGTGAAACATTTATGTGGAATCAGGGAAAATGAACATGCATGCAGAGTCTTCATCGGATATGGTCAAATCATATCATGTCCAGATGAAAATGGATCCACTGAAGATGCCACTAAGAATACGACATCAAAGAGAATCTGCGTGGGCCCTGCTGTGGATGAGTTCACTCAAATCAATGTAAACAAATCACTACCCCCTCCAAAAAAACACTTTACCTTCTCTATTTGTGGACTATTTGGACTCTTATCATTAAACTGTACCATTTTCAGGATAAATGACTTCCCTGGTGCAGAGGAATGTGCTGCATATTAAATAGGTATCCCGGGAATGATCATTTAAACTTGTGGCCCGAGATTTCTCTTCCAATTAACAGCGAATCAGCCAACGCAGGGATTTTCTTGCGTCTAATCAGCTGACTCCGAGGCACTGCTTGTTTTGGAGACGCACCCGGAAAAAGGCTGAGGGGGAATTTGACCAGACGTACACACGGTAATGACTGTGGGAGCTTCATTACCCCAGTCTGCTCAGGAAAAAAAAAACTCTGTTCAAAAATAATCTCTCTCCCACTCCACAGTAAGAGAAAATCCCTGTTCCATTTATCAGAATGTATTAAATGATAGTTTTTCATACTACAATATCCTCCCACATCCTGCTGAACAATATTCTTCAAGCAAATGACCGCATACTGAAGAAGAAGAAGAACGTCGGTATCTTGAGTAATGAAAAAATACAAATAGCTAACTTGTACTGTTTATTGCTTTCACCAACGCATATGTAAATTTAATAACCAGATAAATTGTGTGTTATTTGTTAACCAAAGCATCTGTTTTGAATCCATGCTGGGTGGGAATTCCTCGAGTAAACAGAATGTATTACAATAGCCTATTGCTTTAGCCGAGGCGTTCCCAAACTTTTTAGGTTGCGAACCCCCACATTTGTTCCCATTTTAATGGTAAAAGGATTTAAAATCTGTTTTAATGCATATCTAAACAGTTTACATTGTCATTTCATGTCATTCACAAAGACTGAGCAAAGGCTGGGAACCGTTAAACGATACCATTATGAAATCGGACAAAAAGTTAACGTTACTACTGATATCGAACAAAAAACAAAAGCACCGAAATCAGGTACTAAAAAAACAAATATTATTTCTTTAGATCCAAGTTTTGATGCTGTTGCTCCAGGGACAGCATTAAAGGAAGTGACGAGGATGTTTCAGCTCAAATAAATGATACACGTTTAAAGCAGTACTAAGTTACTTGTTTACCTTAATAAATCCTTTTCGTAGCCCCTCTGGAGGTAATACAAGTGTTAATGGGATGATTGGGGGGTCTTTCATCTCCCCCTGGTGTCTCTGGCCAGAAAACAACAATTGCAACGTCCCTGCCCCCGGGTAGGAGCCACCAATACACACTAATGCAATCACGAAGAAGAAGCAGGCTAGCAGTCAAAGCTAACTGCGAGCTAGCACCACTTAAACAGTATTTACAGCCAAGTTTGAGTGAAAAGAAATTGTGTAATTGTATGTAGAATATAATAATAATAATAATGCATTGGTTTTATATAGCGCTTTTCTGGACACTCAAAGACGCTTTACATTGCACTATTCGTTCACTCCATACTCGGTGGTGGTAAGCTACTATTGTAGCCACAGCTGCCCTGGGGTAGACTGATGGAAGCAAGGCAACCAGTCTGCGCCATCGGCCCCTCCGACCACCAACCACTCACTCACTCACTACATTCGCTAGGCTTCCTGGTGTTCCTAAACGGTCTCCCATCCAAGTCCTGCCAGGCCCTTCCCTGCTTAGCTTCCAAGGTCTGACGGGATTGGGCAGAGCAAAGGCGGTAGGCTATGGCCACATATCCCTCTCTCCCTTTGTCTTTTCTGTCAGTGTAGTATTTATTCTCACAGACAATTAATGAGTAAAAAAACGCAACATGCTATGACACCTGCAGTGTCACTTATGGCCTCTCGGGGCATGAGAAAAATTGCATTGTCCCGGTATCAGAATTGTAAACCAAGTATCGTTAAAGTACCGGTATTGAAATAAAAAAAGTAACAGTATCCAGGCCTTCCAATTTTCGTAAAGTAATAATATTCTCGCAACCTCATTGAGGGTCCCGATCCCTGCTTTGGGAACCCCTGCTTTAGATAATGCAGGAACATTAGCCTGCCAGTCCTCCAAGTATAGGTGTTACCATGGCGCTCGCTACAGTTTTGACCTCAGTGGATGTCACATGAAAACCATCTGTTCGAATCACTCGCAGCGTGGCTTTAATTACGTTTTTTTAAAGATACCACAACTCTGAATTGAAAACGTCTTCTTGAATTTGGGATGAGTGATGTTGCCTACTGCATCGCGAGTCCCTTTGGCCTGTAATTTTGTTTGCATATCTCACCGAGCTTTATGCATTCATTCATTTCAACCAAACACCATCTCAGTGTCATTACGATTGCTTTCTCACTTCATTTAGCACGTCCTGACTCCGCAGTCTGTGCCACTGAAGATGGAGATAACAGGATGATTCATAGTCTTTCAAAAGAGGTCACCGCTTCCTGGGCTTTTTTTTTTCCCTTCTTTTTTTGTGTGTTATTTTCCTTCTTACCGAATGAATTTGGGATTCCCTTGGTGCACGAAGAAGGGCGCACAGCCAAGAGTCTCCGTGGGCATACAAAGTGAGTCGTGCAATCAAAACGGACTATTCATCTCAGTGTTTCACATTAGCTAAGGCTGGTCTGAGAAGATCTAATTGTATCCTCCTTATCCACCCACAGTCACATGATTTACATCCATTGTCATAAGGAGTAAACTGTGAATACAAGGGGCCAAGGCAGTTTGTTGCAATTTCATTAGAATGCTGCCTTGGCCCCTTGTTTCCTGTAGTGTCATTTGTCACACCAGTAAGACGTCATTAAACATTGATACAAAGACACAAAGGCCAATATAGCTTTCAGATCATATACTAATAATGAATCAGCCAAAATAATTCAACATTATTATTGTTAAGCGATTTTTTTTTGTTAAGATTATGACTGAACCTTCACTGTTCACTGGCTGTTTAATTTGTCACATTTAGTGCTGTGGCGTGTTAGCCATGAACAGCATTCTCTTCACATAGCTTCACAAAATACTAAAAGGCACAATTGTTCCAGGGTACAATGTTAAAGGATGCGGATCTTGTCACACTGCCATGGCAACACAAGATGGAGCGTGAGAAGCCTTAAGTGTGCGCGAGGATCACCTCAGCAATGCACTTGTGGTAAAACAAGGAAACGTGAAGGTTAAACTGCTGCTCTCGCTGCCCGTGCCTCTTTCTAATTACTGTGCGAGAGAGGCAGAGCTCGTGATTGCAGCTGCCTAGCGACGACTGCGAGGAGCCAAATCTTTCTCTCCTGTCTGGCGAAAGTGACCAGCGGCGCTCTGATAGAATTCCTCCGGGCGCGGGTGACAGTTTCAAAGTTTAACCTGTCCTTCCGAACTAATTAAACGCCATAGAATTGACTTGCTGCGAGATCATGACCGAAAATACCTGCCTGCGTCTGTACTGCCGTGCTGAGAGTGAGTTACTGTACAACGAGGTGGCACATGCAATAAAGATCATTAATTAAAAGTTTTCCTGTCCTTGCCCTTACAATAGTGGGACACGTAACGCTTGCAGCGAAAAGCAAGTATCCAGAGACCATTGACTTGAGGATGTTTTTTTTCTGTGTGCCATTGTCAGAATATGTTAATGCGTAAGTGGGAGTTTGTCAAAGAATTTGGGCATCTGTCGCCTTCCATTAAGAAACGATACAATATGAAACTATTTCACTTGTCGTAATGCTTATTTAATGGCATTTCATTAATGTGCGGTAGAGTGCTTGGTGCTTCAGTATCTCAACAAGGAGGCAGTGGGTGTTCTGACTTCAAATGCACCCACCAACCAGACATTTGCATGTGTCAAGAGAATTGCTATGACTAAATTCCCCCAGATAAATAACAGAGTGCGAATGTCAGAATAGTTGTGTGTGTTTGTATGTCGCACACTCTCACATCGTTCTCGTTTACTTTTTCCACCAAAATCGTGTTTTGATGATGGGAGAGTGTGACCTCTGCGCAAAGCCTGCTCTAGCACATCCCACAGTTTCTCTCAGTGCGAGCCCGATGAATCCTGGCATTGCCATCTTGGAATATGCCAGCACCATCAGGGAAAAAAGAAAATCCATTGATGTAATAACCTGGTCATTCAGTACATACAGTGAGTCGGCTGATCTCACTCTATTGACACATAATGTTGCTAAATCTAGAACTGACTAACTTTATTTTTTTTATTTTTTTGACCAGCTAGTATGCAAACCTAACTCATCTGGCGAATCACATTTTTTTATCATGATCCAGGCTGGTCTATTGATAAAATCTATAATCAGGCATATACATGTTGATTCTGTACATTATCTGCCCCAGAATTCATGGTTACTTTTATTCTCAGCAGCCTCTACAGAAATGTCTTAATACTCTGGAACGATATGGCTCTCTTATCTACTGGAAGCATCAAAAATCATTTTAGTAATTTTCACAGTACAGACATTTGGCCGGAGCTGTGCTTCTATTCCTGTGTGGCACACAGCAGCTATCAGTTTAGATTAAAATCTATCGCTCGAGGATATAGTAAATAAACATCTACAAAATATAACTTTATTGAACTTTTTATTATGTTTAGTTCAAGTTTTACAGTTCTTTGATCTTTTTTGTTTTTCTTCTCAGTTTTTATATATGTATTAATTACTTATCAAGACTTTATGACTCAAAAGGACACAGCATCTTCTTGGCATCTGTTATACGCATTACACGTTACAAGTGATGGCCTCAGTACAAACAGAGTGGAATTCCCGAGTGGAAGAACATTAGTATTCCTGCAGTTTGCTTTTGAATCATTGAGTTTTATGTCTCTCTTAACGGCAGAGCTAAGAAAAATAAATGGATTTCCTAATCCTCACAGCACTGGTGTGCGTGTGTGTGTGTGTGTGTGTGTGTGTGTGTCTTTGAGGTGCAACCACATGCATATACAGCGAACGATGCTGGAGCTCCCCTAAGGCAGATAAAGGAACGACAGTGTGTTGTCATTAAACTTATTTCAATATAGATTTTATGAGTCATAAAGGCCTAACATAATAAAGATCTGTAAACAAAATTTGAATGCATCTATTTAGGTGAAGTGAATGTGATAATGAATGGATCATTGTCAGCTCTACAACGTTACTGTTCATGACTGAAAGGACACATGATATGCTTTAGTCTGGATTTGAAAACACCTTTGCATCGGCATCTAACATAGCTTTTTTTATTGCAGTGTTGATTGAACACACTAAGGTTTCGATGTACGTGAGCTGCAAAGCAGGTACACAGCCATATTTTTAATCACAGAAGATACAAGTGTTGAATTGTTCACAGTCAGTTGATCACGCTTCTTTTGTGTTCTAATTCAGACGCACAACCACCATTTTGAAATTATGATAAATACAAATTAAAGCAGTAGGAGTAACTCATGCCCCTAGAGGCCATAAGCGCCACTGCAGGTGTCGTAGCACGTTATGTTTTTTTACCCATTAATTGTCCGTGAGAGTATATGCTACACTGATAGAAAAGACAAAGGGAGAGAGGGATATTGTACATCCAATTACACAATGGAGATCATTTTATTCACTCAAACTTGGCTGTAAATACTGTTTAAGTGGTGCTAGCCTGCAGTTAGCTTTGCCAGTTAGCCTGTTAGCTTCTTCTTCATGATGCCATTAGTGTGGCACCTAACCGGAGGCAGGAAAGTTGCAATTGTGATTTTCTGGCCAGAGACACCGGGGGAAGAATCATCCCGTTAACACTTGTATTACCCCCAGAGGGACTACGAAAAGGATTCATTAAGGTTAACAAGTTACTCACTACTGCTTTAAAGATAGGATTCATGACAAAAAAATAATAATAAATACTGTGCATTTCACAAAAACCCAAACGACAATGTGAATTATGAATGCACCAAACAAATGTTGCCATCGACACAACTAGCCAAGGTTTTCATTGCTCCCATGCATTGTGTTTCCTTCCCTGCAAAATATAGCCTAGTACAAGACATGGCGAGTCATGGAGACTTGTTCCACGTACACAAACACACAAACACACACACACACACACACACACACACACACACACACACACACACACACACACACACACACACACACACACACACACACACACACAGATTCTCAGTTTCTGCAGCTTCAGCTCAGCAGCAGGTAGCATCATTCTGCCTCTGATTGTAATTCAATCTTTGGCTCTTCCTGTTCTCTCAGTGCGACACAGAAACCCAGTATGCAGAACAGAACTCCAAACCTGATCATATCTTTCTCCTACACAAAGACAAGAAACGGAACTTGGACAATGTGCAAACTAAAAAGCAGGACAGCCCAAAATAAAGTTGTGTAAAAAGCACATCAACTTCATAACTGTATATAATGTCAGCCAGGTGTTCTTTTTGGCTGTCTCTGACTAAAGATTTCTTATTGCGGGGAAACTTAAAGTTACTCAGCCCTTAGATAACATACAGATTTCCCTGAAAACTCTCTTCAAGAGTCCCCCTCTACCTGACCACTATTGCTGTCCCATATTGAACTGTCTCCATGTCGGATAAGTGCACCGCTCAGTGGATCTATAGCTTGCCTTGTCAAACAGTGGAAAAACACATTCATCGTCTCATTTCTTGGCACTTGGATGTAGATATGCAGATGAGAGGAAGCCCGAGATTCTGCTGACTGTGCGTTTGCGAATGGCTCCGGGGCAGCGCACTCCCACAGCTCTGTCAGTCTCCAATCAGCTCTCGTTATGGTCGGGGAGAGCATGCAAATGAATTTCACATCCTAAGCAGGTACCGGCATTTTCCAGTGCAGCTTTTTCATCTGTGAATGTGGATTTTCTTAATAAGACTTTTCGCTTTTTGTCCCAGCAGGAGTCCGACCTTCTTTCATATTTCTCACTGCTGTCAGTCAAAAGTGTAAAACACAGAGGTACACCCCATAAAGATTCATTTGTCCAGTCGTGTATTTATGTGCATTATGAGTTTATTATGATTAGTTTATTATTATTATTATTAGGAGTGGTGGTGGCTAATACGGTAAAACTGAAACACGTGCTTATAAATGCATCCCCATGCAGAATCAAGAAGATAGGAAACCACTATGAACAATCTCCATTCTTTTTGTTAGCTATATAAAATTGTGAAAAAATAAATACATTTAAAGCAACACCATGCAACATACTTTTATGGTGGAAAACAGTAACTTTATGGGAGTGGGAACGGCTCCTGCTCGTCTCCATGGAGATGTTAACTACAGATGGTCAAATTGTGAGATTTACTGTAAATAAGTAAGATCCTCATCCAAGTTTGGATTACCCACTGCAAAAATAAAATTTTCTGTGTCTAGCGGGTCATTCGGATATTTTGTATTGCTGGCAATGATATAATCCAAAATGTTACACAGTGTGCCTTTAAGTACAGGACCTTTATTAAATATAATAGCAATAATAATAATGCATTGGCTTTTTATAGCGCTTGTCTGCTTTACATTGCACTATTCGTTCACTCTGTACTCGGTGGTGGTAAGCTACTATTGTAGCCACAGCTGCCCTGTTGTAGACTGCTGGAAGCGAGGCAACCAGTCTGCGCCATCGGCCCCTCCTTCCATCACTAACCACTCACTCACATACTACATTCGCTAGGCTTCCTGGTGTTCTACTGACCAGGCCCTTCCCTGCTTAGCTTCCAAGGTCTGACGGGATTGGGCAGAGCAAAGGCGGTATGGCCAATAGTAACTAATCCTCCATTCAGATACTCCTGACTAAGATCCTGAATCTCCCACTGATCTCCCACACAAGATTTTAGGCTGTTATACAACAGTTCAGGTTCATTTCTGGTTAATTGTTCAGGTAATCACTGGCCTCTTCTGACCTGGTCACCTGTACTGCACTCTCCAACATAGCCCTAAATGCCAAAAGGTTTAATAAAGTGTGTCCTTACTGCTTTATTAGACCATTCTATACATGTGAAAAATAATGATCGAGTCTGGCAGAGTTTAAAGCTAGCAGCCACAGCTAATGAAGTGAACCCTGGCCTCTACTTTATATCATACAGCTCATTAAATAAAAGCATTAGACATTAGATGGACAACTGATCATTTTAGACTTTCAATCGTTATCACCCGGGTACCCTTCAGCTACGGCAGTCAGAGGTGAACTCTTATGAGAAGGCAATAATGAAATACAGACAAGCAATAAAGGTGGAATCAATAATAGCACATTCAGAAGCATCCGAAATTAAATACCAAATTTAACTACTACTTACTTAAGTGTTTCTGGTGATTTGAGTCATGTGAAAGCACTATACAAATAGTAAAGTTCCAGCTTTTCTTTAAATAGTGTATGATTCTTGTCAAGCAACCGGTATCATATGCTTCTTCTGCTATTAACGCCGTAGAAAAAGCTAAGTATTTTGGATAAATTGCTTTACTCTTAGCTTCAGATTTCTAAGTGACTACTTTTTGCTTCCCAACAGCCAAAAGCTGTGCACACGGACTGGGTTGTTGAGGCACCAGCCTTCGAGTGCCACCCAGTCCTCTCAGTACCTGACCCCTACGGGCCCCGTGGGCAAAGGCTTGACCAATAGACAATGGCACGCCACAGTTCTTGATGTTGCTCTCTCCATAGGGATTTTCTGAGCTGAACCGTCACTTAGGATCTGTTTGCCATGGGAGACTCTACTAGGGGCATAATGCCCCAGACAACATAGCTCCTATGATCATTCGGGCACTGAAACAGTGCACATTAAGGTAATAGTTTGGGGTAGAGTCGCTGCTCCTTTACGTCGAAAGGAGCCAGCTGAAGCGGTTCAAGCATCTGTTTCAGATGCCTCCTGGTTGCCTCCCTTGGGAGGTGTTCCAGGCATGTTCTACTGCGAGGAGGCCTCGTGGAAGACCCAGGACATGCTGGAGGGACTATGTCTCTGAGCTGGCTTGGTGTTGCCTCGGGGTCCCTCCAGAACAGCTGGAGGAGGTGTGCGTGGATCGGGAAGTCAACCCTGCTGAGACTGCTTCTTCTGCAACCCGGTCCCGGATAAAGTGGAAGAAAATGGATGGATGGATGGATGGATGGATGGATGGATCGATGGATTGATACTTTTTGCTTTTCAGGATTATTTTTTGAACAATACCAAGTTCAGCCCGACTGTGTCTGTGCGGAAAAAAGGAGCCAATGACTAATATTACAGTAGATGTTTTATATAATCAAATCCTATAGCCTATCATTCTTACCAATACATATGATTGTATGTTTCAAATGTAAATGTGACTGTGTGATGTGTATATTGAGAGAAAACAGTGAAATAACAATGCATGAGCTGTCCATGGTGCTGAATCCATCATGTGGATAACTAGACCTAAAACGCTAAATGTGGTTAAAAACGCGGTCCTATCGCCTACATGCAATCATACCGGCAAATGTGACAGCTACTACAGTGCATGCCTGATTCAAATGAATTATGAAATGTGAATCATTTTGTTAAGCTATACGGATGACAGATTTTGACAAGAAGTGACAGAATTGATTAGAACTGCAGACTGCTGAGGTGGTACCAACACAAGTGTGTTATTAACAAGCACACAGTAAGTAAACATTTCAGACCTTCTCTCCCATAACAAGCACTAACAAAGAAAGAAAATCTTGATAATCCCGCCATATCAATACACACTTTTCTTTTTTCCCAGGTAAGTGTAGTGAGTGGATACTCTCGTGTAATGCTGCCAGCCACACACCACTGCACCATCCCTTGAGAGGTGCTTCAAAAGCTCTGCCCTGTTCTTTCATTTGGCCTGTCCTGTCCACAGCTCTAGTACATGCTGTTAGCGCTTCTGGGATAGTGCTGTGGGGATAGGACCAAAGTCTGTACAAAGTGCTTGAGAAACAACACAAACAGCATGTCTTTTCAAAGAAGCATCACTTTTAAGGATCTTTCTTCATCATTTGTGTCCCTTTGTTCCATGTAGCTATAGGGACGTTTTTTCTAAGAACGCATTACTATTTTATGCAACTAAAGGAAAATAAAGGAGGCCACAAAAAAGGGCAATGCTCCAAAAGCTCCAAGTCATTTGTAATCATTGTACACGGTTTTAAAGTTGTCAACTGGACTGGGTTGTTTAAATTGATCTTCTTCACACATAAAACTCATGTTCATGATCTAACCATTGTCTTTAACTGGGCCACTTAGTAATGCACAAATTGTACATCTAGGTTTTAAAAAACAAAGCTATTATTAGACTTGAAAGGTCTGATATTTTTTGAAATGCAGATGAAATTATGAAATGGTGCGGACATTAGAAGCAAGTAAAGGTTTGGATTTAGCTATTTGTATAAAATTGTCACTTTCGTAGTCATGTTCAAGGCTAAAGGTACACAGGACTCCCTGACTGCAAACTCTCTTTCAGATGCTGCCGTTCCTCTGCCACTGAAATATATTCCTCCCGATCCTCTTCGTCTCTGGGCACATAGTGGGTTTGTGCCTACTCCAATGCCTCTAGCAGAACTTGATATGTTTGATATCCCTCCCATGCATTAATGGCCTAGATACACAAAGCAGCTATGCTAGTTAAGGCTATACGTTGTTTCATTCATATGCTACAAAGGTAAGGAAAACGGGCTATAACAAGGAGATTATTGGATCACAAATGTTCCCAGGAGTTAGATCATTGAAGCTTATTGTCCACCCCCAAATGTATAGGGTTTTGAATACATAGCACAATCTCCTCCTACAGTGGGGCAAAATGTGCACCTAACAGGCATGACCACTTTAAGTATGTGTAGCCAATCAGCTTTTGCCTGAGCAGGCTGTCCCTCTGGGCTTGTTGATCCAGGCAAAGAAAAGGCAAAGTCCTCCTCTCCCCCCAAGGGCCTGTAATACCTGCATGATGAGAGGCACAGTGGCCCCAGCTGCAGCAGCCACATTCAGCCTCTCTCTCACCACACCAGAGTGCTTCTTACAGTAAGTCAATGGGAAGTACCAAAGCTCTTTAGAGCCACCTGCTGTGCTTGGTGTAACACAGCAGTCATCACGAGAGTGTGAAAATCAAATAGGCGTAGTTCTGGTTTGTGGACTATATGCTGTATAAGGTAGAATACATTTCAATAATTTAGTGATGTTTTTGAGGCAATGCCTTGGGGGGAAAAAAGCTATGTAGCTGTACCCATTTGTAATTCAACAAAAATATTTTTATGACATCTGTTTTGTTTAAATTGTAGGCACCATTTTAGTTTTATTTTCATGAAAAAGATCAGACAAATAATACATACAAATACGATTTTGTTACTGCTATACTCACCTTTTCTTCCCCTTTGGAAATTGCGAGCTTACTACCTTTATGTACCCATAATATTGGATGAATGAGGAGAACAATTTGTAATTTATGCCATTGTTTGTTAAGCGGGCATTCAGAACTTACCAGTTGTTTTTTTTTATCAAATGTTTGAGACGGCAGACAGACAAAATCCATTTTCGCAGACAGAATAGCATGGTTGCTGCACGCTTTGAATTGTAATGTTTTCTTTGTTATTCATAATGACTTATTTCTACACTGATATCAAGCAAAATGCTAATATTGACTTATAAAAGTCTGAAGACAGAGCTGAATAACTAACAAATATGAATGATGAATGTTACAGGTTCTCCGTCTGCTATGCACCTTTAGAAGCCAAAATGATTGTGCCCCACTGTGCCTTCACGTCAACCAAATTGATATTCAGCACTGCTGCTATCTGGGTATAGGCACAGGTAGCATAATGCGCCGTCCGCTTACCCATTATAATCAGCTCCCGGCTAGATATGGAAAATGATGATTAATTCAAGAGACATGGTGCACTTCCACACCTCAGTAACAAGAAGTGTCAGTGTGTGTCCCGCCTTCCCAGCACGTGACTGATGAACAAGTCCATTATAATCATCTTCATGCACAATAGGACACTTGCTCTCAACGACAAATAATTAAGCTGATTAAGTCACACTTGAAAAAACAAAGTATGTACAGATGAGCACTTGAACAGAATGAATCTAAATAATATTGTTTAATTTAATTTAAAGATCCAGAGTGTGCAATATTAGTCTACATTGTTCCCCATCCTCAGTGCAATTTACTATGAAGACATACAGCCGGAAAGTAATAGTGATAGTAATGATCTGGTTACAACATGGTGATTCAAGACGAGGCTAACATGTCAATCAGCTTAAAGATTTGTAAAGCGGGAACATTTTGCACCCAACTTTTCTTCATATCTTTGCCATGCATGAAGTGGTAAAGTAGCAGTGATAAAAAAAACCAAAAAACATCAACATATTGAAACGAATAACTGAATCCAAAAGTTGTGCAGAAGACCGGCATACCGACAATGGACAACGGAGGAGATCTATGTAAAAACAAGTTCTTGATGGACACATTCTACCACTTTCATATGTGACTTTTGATGATTTACAAAGTTTAAAATCAAAGATAATTCAACTAGGATCAAGTATGTGGGGTTTAACTGAGCATTGATTGATTTTATTCCCACCAGGTATCCATTCTTCGTACACGCACTCTCTGCTTATAGTGATACTCTTTCAAGTGTTTCTTCAAAGTATTAGGAATGGGAAGCATATTAATACCATCATATGTTGTACAGCTGCTTATAACAGCTCTGCAAATGTGCTGCAAGCTGAACGGCTGCGTACGGAAGATTGGGTTGGACAGAAGAGGCTCAAAGAACATGCAAGAGTTTGGGTCCTTGTAGTGTTCCAATAAACCAGTGACAGTTGGAGCATGAAACACACTGGGGTCATGAACGTCGAAACTAAAGTTGTGATTCCACTGTTCGATACGTGCGTGCAGCGAGCGGCCGTAGCGACGAAAGCTAACAGAGAAGAGGTAGTCCTCCTGAGCGGAGTCACGGAGTAGGAATGTTCCTTCAGGTTTGCCGTCCAGCAGCGTCTCTGCCTCGTAGCGGTCCATCACACCCCAGTAACACGGCAAATTGGTTATTCGCAACAAATCTGGGACCAAACAGTGAATGTAATCTATTTGCGTATGAATGCGGTAGCCGTCATTACATTTCTGAGGCTCAGTCTGAGGCAGTGTGGCTTGAGATATCAGGTTGGTCGCAGGGATTTCTGAGCTTTCACTTGAGTCGGAGTCGCCCATCTGGGCAGTGGCCGAGGCAGATGCCACCACTTCGTCCAGAGTGTCGAGGCAGCTCTGAAGGAGGAGCTGATGCTGCTGTTGCCGCTGCAGGAGTAGCTGCTGCTGCTGCTGCTGCTGGAGGGCGCTGGCTCGGTCACTTCCTGCTATATCGTTCATGCCATGCGCCAGTTTAGGGCCATGTTTGTAGAGGTGGTTCATTTGAGCGGTGACCTCAAATGTGTGAATCTCCGCATTAGGTGGAGGCTCGACACCTTGTTCGATGCTGATCCGGCGACGCTCTCGCAATCTGTCATCAACGTCCTCAACCACTGTTGCCATAGCTGCAGATGGGGCATTGCAAACCACTGCTGAATCAAGTATGGGTGGCTGTGTGATTGGGGCCGTGTGTTGCTTAATGAGGTTCCACTTCTGAGCCAATTCGGAGCCAACGGGAAAGGGGCAGTCGTCCAACATCAGTTCACTGAGATGTATCTTACGTTTTGAGGATGGACAGGCTATTGGTGATGAAAGTGCCTGCGTAGACGCTGGTGTGGCTGCGGCGCTATGTGTTTTTATTGGAAAACACTGCCCCATTGCATCCTGAATCTTTTGGCGTAAAGTGCGGCTGTTGTTGGATCCCCTGCTTTCAGCATCGCCAGAAGCAGATAATTCGGCAACAGAGCTGGCTGAACCAAGGACTGGCCTAGATGCTGCCCTCTCGTGTCCTAACAAAGAGGCAGCAACTTCCAATCCCTGTCGCCTCCAACTCTCCTTCAGAGTGGTAGATGACAAATCTGTCGTCTCTAGGTCATTTAGCAGCTCCCCATACTCAAAGCCATCGCTCACTGGGCGCTCCGCAGCGGGTTCATGAGCAGCAAGGCCCTTCTTCTTTGCTTTTGCCGATTTGCGTGAAGCGCCCGTGTCCCGTCTCTCTTCTGACCGACTCTGTCTGACTTTAGGGCGTGCTCCCCGCTCTCTCTCTTTCCCTCGATTGCCTGAATCCTTTGGCAATGACATGATTTGGTGTTAAGTTTACCAACCGGGTAAAAGTGGTCAGAAAGTACAAAGTAAGAGTCGGCAGCGCGCTTTCCTGTTCATTTCTTGAGCGAAGTTGTCATCAGTTTGTTGAGGTCAAAGATGAATCTGAAAAAGAGAAAAGTCTTGGATGTAGCTTTACCAACGCACGGATAATTCAGTAACACTAGTTTTGTTCAACATATAAAGTTTACAGAGGCTGGCGTAACACTGTACTGCTGCCATGTTAGTGAACTGCTAGATCCATGTTTTGCTCGTAATCCCATCACCGCGAGGCAGGAGATGAATATAAAGGCTAAGGAAAACAACAGTTAGCATTAGCAAGCTATAACGTCCGATCACTCGCTAACTCGTCATCTTTACGATTCACGATCACTCTCGTCATGTCACAATATTTGATAACGAAATATATTTATCGCTAAAACATTAAACACTAAGGTGGGAGAGACGTTGGCTGCGACTGTTTCACACTAGCTCTAGTTAGCTCAGCAGTTAGCAAGTTGCTAAATAACATCCGTGCCAGCGCTTCTACAGATGAAAAGTAACTTGTATCTCGCCTTATAGGAAGCTTACCCAAACTGTAGGCAACACGTGAAGTTTTTGTGTTTGTTTCTTGATATAACAACTCACGAATGTTGCACTAAAGAAAAGCTTGCCTGGTTGCTTTTTTCCCCCCTGCCCAGTTGTATTATCCGGAAGTGATGCACGGTCATGTATCGACTTTGCAAAGTAGGTAAAAGACACATGACAATCTACAAGTGGATATGCAAAAAGAAGTGAACTGTTTATTTAAACTGTGAGTGACCCAATGAATGCTGCACCTCAGACCATTCACACAAGTGGCAGTAAAAAGTATTAGCAACAGATGCAAATGATTCACAAATATTAAAAAATATTGGGTTTTTTTATACTTATATAAATTGTACAAGACAATGACATATCAAGAACATTTAACCCGGCAGGGACATTTATATGACCTCAGGACCACCAGTCTCCACTGATCATGATCTCCCAGTGGATGGATGATAAAGGAGTACAAAGGGTCAAATAAGTAAATGATTTCACTCATCAGTAAAATGTAAACATTGAGTACACATTTTCCTTGGCCTGCTTAAGGTGTTTAGAAATGACAAAATTAAAGGCTCTGATAAAAATTGCCATCCCCTGCAGCAACCTTTGACAAATAGTACCTCTGTCTCTGTAAATGTTAATAAATTGCAAAGGTAATGAAAAGAATGATCTGCGCCACAAATGACGTAACAGTTGATTTTACAGTAAAAGTTAAAATGAAAAGTTTTTTTTTCTTAACGTGACAAAAATGAATTCACAGAAGATATTTTTGGACATGAGTATGATGCATTAGCAAGTCAGATCTATCCAAGAGCCTGCTCTGAGGAAATCAATGACTAAACTTTTGCTGAGGACCACTGGATTAACATAACCTTTAAAGTATACACTGGAGCTGTGCATTTTACATGTTCCACAATAGTTTCTCTGGACATCAAAGTCACCAGATCAAGAATGTCGTTTTTCCAGTCATTGGAAACAGTGATCAGAAACAGGTGTGGTACATGTCTTGTATGTTTCAAAAACAAAACAAGTACAAAATGTCTTTTCAGGGCTCCACCTGGCCACCTACTTGGTAAGAAAGCTTCAGTTTTATGTTTCACACAAAAATAATATTGATGCCGTATAACATGAATTGGGTGTTATCCCAGAGATGTAAACAGGTGACATTTAGATGAAACATACAACATTAGTTGCAACATTTCTTCTTTTCAGTTGTTGGCGACAAGTGTCATCCATCAACGACCATCTAAAACAGTGCTGTATTAGTGTGGCAAACATGCTAATATAGAAAATAAGCATAAGTTAACAATATCAAGTGAAGGGTAAAAAATACAACTGGAAAAAATATCTGTAAATAACCATTTTACTACACAGTCCTCCTATGGCTCTGCTGAAATAAAATATGGTTATCCCTGCCTTTTGATACAACCAAAAGTGATCCAATAGATAAGACCATATAACACATACATGCACCTCCGCTCTGCCACATTCAAAGACAGAGGCTTTATAAGACAGATTTTGATTCAACACTGATACCACATGATAATGTTAGGATTCTGAAAGTGAAACACACCGAGACACAAACAGAAAACATCAACATCATCAAGCACCTTGAAAAGTATGATTCATCAAATCATCACATTGGCCATTTGAGGAAAAGGTCACTGAGATGACTGGCTGCTCACCACAGCTTCTATTACAAGATCAAGTTCTGTTTTCCAGAACCAATCACGTAGGTGGCATGAGGTTGAGGAGGCTTTCATTTAATTTCCTCACCCGGCATTAGAGTGTAAATTGAAAACACTCTTCTCTGCTCGCCTTATCAATTCAAGATCACTAACTCTTCCTCAGCAGTCCGCACCAGCCCTTATTCACCCTCTGGAGATTCCTCGGCACAAAATGAGATTCATCATCATTTATGTAGTTGGACAGAAAATAACAAAAACAAATTGCAGCTGGCATCATTTCTTTAGACTGCTGTTCTATGGGGGGGGGAGTTGGGGGCAGCCTTTGTTTCTTGTCATTTCAGATACACTTCTCAATTTGACAAATGCACAACCATGTCTTTGGCGTAGTAAAAGTTGTGTAGTCTTTACCTAAAAGAATAGGGCCACAAGCTAGATAAAGTATTACTGTTGAAATAACGTGTTAATTGTTATTTTTAGAATTTGTTTTTTCCCCATACAAAAAAATGTTTTCAATAAAAAAAAACAAAAAAAAACAATACAAACCCTATCAATGGCACTGGAAACGCATCAATTACCAATGTTAGGATATGCTCAATATTCCCAGGCAAATATTTAAGTGTTGCCTTTTGGTAGATGAATTGTTGGGGCTTAATATATTTAGTGCCTTTATTGAAAAAGTGCCTTAATTAGGGCTAGAAAAGTCGATATACTGTTGTTTCAGGGTCTGGGGCTGTCAGTGACTTCCTGACAGCAACCTTGCATTAGGACAAGTGGAAAAAAAGGGGTAGAGTAACTTATTGGTCAGAACCCATTGAAAACAGCACCATTTCACTGTATTTCCGTCCAGTTTTGGCAAACTGTGACACTGCGCAGCATGTCACAGTCCTGCAGGTGACATGTGGCAGTCGACACAGTTAACCATTTCTTTGTCCCGTGATAGAATAATCATCTGTATTCCATTTTTAATAAACTTAGTTGTATATAATAAAGTACAAAAATATTAGAGAACATATACACAGTTTTTTGTCATTTTGTAGTGACTGTTCGCCTGTTTCTCAAGCATACATATACTTTGTGCTGGATGACGAGGAACCAAACAACCCTCAATCAAGTGTGTTTCTCTTTTCTTCTTTTTATATTGTTGAAGTACGATCAGTTCCATCTAAGAAGACAAAAAAACAATTAAAGCAAGGAAATGTAAAATGTATTCAACTACATACCATAGTTTGATTCAAATATAAACAGAAGGGAAACAATTATATATGTACAAACAGGGCTGCCACCAATTCAGGCGAACACACACATATTTTTTTGTGTGGGTGCGACAGAATATTCCCCTTGATTCTCACTGTTGTCAGTAGTATAGAGCAAAGTGTAGTAATGACATTTTTTTTGTATGCGGGAGAGAAATGGCCTAAAATACAAGGCTATAAATTGACTTGACAGTCTGGGGTGAAAGTGAGTTAAGAGCAGGGAGAGACATTCTGCAAATTGTTGAACCCACGACACTGAGGACAAAACAGTGTCCCGCCATATGTGCACCGCCTAATCCACTAGACTAGCCCAAATACTGTTATGTATTAGAAAACGTATAACTAAATAATACTGGGACACCCTTTTTCATTGACAAACGGTACTGTCATATCGATACATTATAAAAGAATTCTTATGCTCAAAAAAAAAAAAATGTTTTCAAACTGTAAAAGGAGGAAGTCAAACTGTCAGCAGTGTGGCCCTAACTCATTATTATATCTCTCACAATCCTTGCTGCAGATCTCGAAGTTTTTGTGAAATAAATACACATTTTGGGCACGTGTATAATATCTTTGTCAGACAGTGAAGTGAAGCAGGGCAGACCCCCGTTGCAATGATTTAAATACTTACTTCAAGGCTAATGATCAATAAAAAAAAAGCTCTATAATTAACACAGCATGCTGTAATAATGGCTGCATTTACAATATACCTAATGGGGGAAAAATAACACTTGACTTGTTGTAGAGCTCAAGTACCCCTGGCTTAACTAAACTTGTCTTTGCTGTAGGGATAAAACTATGCACATTTAAAAAATATTTCTTACAAATGTGAAAGCTAAGTGTAAATGAAGCCTCCGTCAGTCACCCAATACATACATACCAAAATGAGGCATATGAGACTAGCCAGCTAATAGCCTGTTAAGTGCAGTGCTCTTGAGGACACCTACCCCCTAGGGCATGCTCTGTCATACTGAGGCACAGTGACTCCAGCGTAGGGTTGATCTCTAGGTCAGCACCTGGAACTTGGCATTCTAAGGAAATGAGTAAAGAAAACTTTAAATGTATCCAACACATTGTGGGGTAAAAAGCAAGTCTAGAAGATTAATAATAAAGTAAAAAGGTCATACAGCTTAGTAAAATGTCTGCATGTCAAGACGAGGAAAAAAAAAATCTCTGTTTTAATATTGATGATTGGTAGTGCAATGCATGCAGATTGGTCATAGGCCCCATACAAACTAGAAGACTAAAATTAAGTGACTACCTGTTGACCCATGTTTTCCCTAACTTCGCACGTGTAACAGATTATTACATGCCACTTTGTCATGCTTTGTGCGGTTTATCAAAAGGGTAAGATTGGTACCTTGTTGCTGGAACATGAGCATGGTTTGTGGAGAAGTGTGTACAGGGAGTGAGTGTGTCCGCTGTACAGAGCTGCGACTCTGGCTTGGCATGCTATTACTGCCCCCAGGGTTAGCAAACCACAGGCTCTGTATAAAGAAAAACAAATTTACTTTCTCTGAGAAAAAATATACAGAAAATATAAATAACAAAACCAAGCAGCAGTTTACGAAAATAAAGCATCAGTTATATTTGTTTAAACGTCTACTTTACCTGACGGCCCTGGCCAGCTAAAGCAGGGTTAGCAAGTGTGTGCCGTGGAGATGCCCCACTCATTCCACTGGGACTCAGAAGACCCATGCGTCCTGCAGGGAGGCCCCGGGGAGTCATCTGGAACTGCCTCTGGCCCCTCCGCCCAACGCCTCCACTCACAGATCCTGCTGTGGGGAGCGAGTTTGACCCATATGTCCAGCTGTACAAAGACAAGGTCAATTTGACAAATAGTAAACATTACAAATAAAAGAAACATTTCAAAACACCTCACCCTTTTTGTCGATACACAGGCATATCCAGCATAGCTTTCCGAGGGAACAGGCGGAGAAGTTTGAGAACCTGCTGCTTCCAGGACACCAGCCTTTTTTTGTGAGTTTCTGTGAATGCCTAAAATAGAAATGGAGAAAAACAGAAATTAATCCATTGATTAATACAACTCAAAACGTTTTGGCTAACCAAAGTAATTCTTTGAAATGTTATACCTCATGCGTCAGACACTTCTCAATAAGTTGAAGGTAACAGCTAATATTTTCCTCATCTGGTCTTGATACAAGGAGCTGTGTGCACACTGGAAAGGCAAAAATTTATTAGATATGGTATTACATCAGAATAATAGCATTTATCAAATAATTATATATTTATCATAATTTCAAACGATTCACATGGTTTGACAAATGAAAAATCTTGAATCTTGAATAATCAATAAAAGAGTTGCATGTACCTTTTCCCATCACACGGGTGAACTGCCCAGGAATATCACCGTCAGAGATGGGTGTGCCTGAAGAGTCTCCATCACAGGGAGGTGGGTTGTGAGACTGGAAACCCTCAAGGACAGGCTCTTTGTCCACACCTGGCTTTGCCGAGTCCGACGGTAGTGAGTCTTGGGTGGTTTGAGAGACACTGGGTGGACTGTAGACTTTGATAGGAGTCATAATTATCTGCTGCAATTCTTGGAGAGCATTACGCAAGTTTCCTCCTTCCAAAATATCCTGTGAAGGAACAATAAAATTGGCATAGACTTTGGTTGATTTGGTAAATTTACATAACATCCTTCTATACCTTTTCCAAAGAACGAAGCACACTTGGTCTTTCTCGCAACTTCTGAATGCTCAAGGCAATCTTATGTCTCGCTCCTTTAGTAACATTCTAAAGATTAAAAAAAAACAAAAAAAGAAAGAATTAATAAGCAAATAACCAAAGAGAGCAAAAATATTTCAATTAAAATGGAAACCTTTGTAAAGTATGTATATACAACAGTAACACTTTACTACCAATTTCCTTTTCCTTTTAAGTGATACCAACACATCCAGGTCAACATTGCAAATATTAACACTATTGCCTTACTAACATTCAGACAACAGTCTTCATGTTTTGTCAGGTGAAATAAAGCATTAATAAAAATAATCATCATCATTATGAAGCTTGTTTAAAAAAAGAAAGGATTCTGTTCAGGCTCTGGACAGGTTCTGCTGGCTTATATTAAGCAGCTCCTTTTGTTTACGGTTTAACTATATTCCTTCTGTCATGACACCTTTATCCAAAATCATGACGTATATGTTTAACTTGATTTTAAATGTTCTAACAATGGGGTAATAGGACAATACAGGAACAGTCCTGTTTGGCCCCAGAGCCCTGTGCATTTGACCCTCCTTCAATGCCACTGTGGGGAACTGTCAGCCATGTAAAGGATTTTCAAAAACCTGTGACTCCAGATGATGCTCTGTAAGAATCATCATTTCCTCATAGGTCATCTGAGAGAAAAGTGACGCATATTTATGAAGCCGGAGACTTTTCAGCCATGCAGGAACATCTTAAACACACAACAGACAGACATATTAAAGTCTACATTGTCCGAATGCCATTGTAACATCATTGTATTTCTACCTTTCATGCCACTGCCGTCCTCCTGGAAGGTGTTACGCAAAGAGCCCTGGTCATCGGTCTGCTCACTGCCTGAAGACGCTACACTGCTTTGGGGTGACAGTGGTGCATGGTCTGTTGAAGTATAACCTTGTCGACCCCCTTGATCATCCTGGCAAACCCACTCAGTCCCACATGCTTGGGGACTAGAGGGAATGACTGACATACATTTTTTCAAAGGACTCGGCTGCATTTGTTCACCCATACCTGACAAAATTGATCAGTCTTATTAGCTTTTGATTAAAGAAACATTTAAAAGGTAAACAAAGGTAAGAAAGCATTCTTGAAGATTTACCTGCATTATTACTGTTGATGGGTGAGGACATTCCTCCTGGGAAAGGCATGTGTCCATTTTGGCCTGCTGGAGAGGTACTTGAAGAACTTGACTTGTCTTGCCAAATGTGGCCTGGATCCAAAGATTCAGCAGAGCTGTGCCATTCATCTGAGCCCTGTTGCGGATGGTAGGGGCTGGAAGGAGCTCGGGACGTGAGTGCATAACCACTGGATAAGTGTTCTTCCAGGTGGTTTAGCCACATAGCCAGGGACGTGCGGTCATCCAGTGTGGTGGCAGGGTGGATGAGCGCATAGGACAACAGCTGTCTACTCTCCTCCACAAACAAACTGCTCTCAATAGTGTGACTCAATACCTTTTGCAGCAACTTCATGTATTCACATTTGGCTTCACTGTTACGTGGTTGCAAGAGAGGCAAATGAGACAGCAGCAAGGACACCACCTTTTCCTTTGGCTCCTGGTGCCACTGGCTAACAATAGCTGAAGACAGAGGCAATATCAAAGAGACATGCATCAGTAGATTAAAAAGCATTTTTAAGCTCTCTAGCCCCAAAATAGTGTAAAATTAGAACCGCAATAAGTTGGTAATGTTACCTGCATTGTTTGCCTCAGCTTCTAGTATGTGGATCTCTGTGCAGTCCGCCAGCCAGTGTTCAAGGCAGATGTGTAAGAAGCGAGCTTGGGTGCGAGAAATCCTCTTCAGGAGGGACAATAGTGCTACCGTCTGTTCACACTCATTCCACCCCTTAAACCAGTCTGTGAGTATACCTACCTGGTCTCGGAACATCATGGCGTGTCTCCTTTGTCAGGAGAACAGATATGGTCTACCTAAAGACTACTTAATAACGCACAGGTAGAATGAGTCTTCCCCGCACAGCGGGGATAAATGTTTAGTCCTGAGATCTCCTCAGCTCACAGTACGAAGCCCTCACATGGTTTTACTACAAGTTCAATGCAGGCTGTGATGCTGAAAGGATTTGGTAGCACAACTTCCAGCAGTAGGTTTATGGTAGGTTCAGCTCACTGTTAGCAGAGAATGGCAGCTGCAGCACTCTTCACTTTGTCATATCCACAGTTACATCCTTTATTACCTAAAAAAAAGAAACATGAATTTACAACAGTCAATGCCTTTTTAGTGTCTGTGAATTAACGTTAACAATTTAACTCGGCACAAAAGAAACAATTAGTTTATTATCCCTCATTCATCTACGTTTCTGAGTGTGTGTGTGTGTGTGTGTGTATGTATGTTCTTTTTTTTTTTTTTTTTTTAAACAGACTAAGCACATATTATAAATGTATACCACATTTGGCTAGATGATAAAATGTCACACTTACAATGCATAATGTACATACAAGCACCAGAGCAAGCGGTAACACCTGTAACATTGGACCAAGATTTGACCGAACACACCCAAACCACTGGTGGAAACTCCGTCAAAAGGCCCTTGTTTTGATACATTGCATATAGTATTAAAATGGTGCAAAAATGCCACCAAAAGTGAATTATAACTTAGCGAGCAGCATGTGTTACCTGGATCGGTCTTGTCTGCAAAGAGATTCAAAATTTGTATTGTTTATCGTTGACGCTGTTGCTGCTGGTATGCCGCTTTTCTATGCTCATACTTTGACTGTGCACATAACCACTGACCGTAGAGTGCCCGATCACTGTGTAAATGCATTAGATTGCCATTTCAAAATAGTACAAGATGTTGTCTACTTCATAAACACGCAATCAAAATCTTGGAAGAGTAAGTTGTTTACCTTTGTCAGTTGTCACTGGTTAGCGATCTAAGCTAAGTGCTAATGCTTAGCTTAGCTCGACGTTAGAGGAGGAAAAGCTAAGTGGTAGCTTTGGCGATAGCAGTTTTGCTAATGGATACAATAACGTGAGCTTAGCTGGAAGAAGCGTAGATTTCGGTCCAACACGTTGTGTTTCTGAAAATATATTCCCTCACAGAAGCGTCTACCAGTCGCTATAGTAATACTTTGTTACATTACATAAGTACTAAATAGTTTATTGCATATTCAGAGAATAAAGAGTACGCTTAGAGAAATCTACTTCGATTTTTTTTGTTGACGTAAGACGCTGACGGAACGTCCTACCCCTGGACAGTGCGTATTGTAGCCACGCCCACAGATCAACTTTCCGCAGGATCAATGGAAAAAAGTGTTTATATGTCATGGATCTATTATAAAATGTCCGGTGTCCACATAATAATAATAAGAATTATTATTATTATACTTATTATTCATAATGATATCGACTGCAGGGGTAAAAGGATTGTGTGTTGTTTCAATATCATCAAAATACATATTGTTCATAAAAAATAGCGTTCTTTTTATATATTATCTCAATGCTGACAAAAGTTAAAATAAATATGCCATAAACATGTCTTCAATATTCATTAAAGGCACACTGCGGAACATTTTGGCCAATACTGTTGCCATCAACACAAAACATGCTCCCACTAACCAGCTCGACACAGAAAAAGCTATTTTTTTTTTGTAATCAAAGAATGGATTTGGATGAGGACCTAACCTGTTAAAATCTCAAATTCTGCTGACTTCACTCAAGATCACCATGGAAACGAGCTGGAGACTCCCGATAAAGCAAAGGCACATGTTTGTTTGTACATTTATGTATTAAGTATTTTTCAATTATGAAAATATCGGTCATAAATAAATGCTTAAATTCTACACCTCAAGCAAGTAAGAAAGGGGAAGAAAAAGTACAAAACGTCTGTTGCATTTTATTTTTTACAAAGTTGTACCACAATGACATATTACAAGAAGGAGTTGATCGATCATTCTTTATAATGATCAGACAGGAGACGTTTACAAACGGCACTAAAACTACAAATAAAAACATCATTCTTTTTTTGTATAATTATCAAGATAATCAAGATGAAAGTAATTTTATGCCAAGCAAACAAGTTATCTAGGCATGTTTGTAGCTTTAAGGAAATACAATAGAAGCTGGTCCAGGCTTTATTCACTGTCACTGGCTACGCTAGAATCTGAGGCTCGGTCACTGCCGCTGCGAGCATGTGTTTCTGAATGACCACTGCTATGGTCACTGTGAGCAGGAGACGCACTGCGGCTTCTGCTGCCACCTCGGTTTCCACCTTCGTCCTCACTTCCGCTGCCCTCATCTCCACTGCTCCTGGCTCCAGAGTTCTTGGGCTCATTGTCATCACTGTCATCGTCGCTGCCAAAGATTTCCTCTTCATCGCGCAATTCTCTGGTGCGGTCCTCTCCGCTCTCGCTGCCACTACCACTTGCCTTCCTTCTCCGCTTCCCTCGGTCCTCATCCTCCTCCTCCTCTTCTCTTTGCTCCTGTTCTTCTTCTCCCTCTGAGTCACTGCCGAAGTTGTCACCATCACTGCCACTGCCCTTCTCTTTCTCATCACCTGTAAAAATATATTTAACCTCAATAGCAAGCAGATTGTGGACGAAAACTTGCACTTGTAGAGATAATGCAAAAGCTGATAAAGCTAAATACTGACCAGATTCTTGCAAATCTTTATCCAAATCCATATCTTCCTCTTCATCTTCTGGTTCATGGTTCTCCAACTGAGCTTTACGGGCTTCCTGTAAATTAAATTACAATATATATATAAAGTTTTATGCTACGTATGGAATATCATTTTTAGCAGTAGGCGTACTTAGCATTAAGCCCTCTTACCTGCGCTTCAAGCTCTTTCTCATTCATGTCTCTGTGCTTACAAACCAGCACAGCATTTGTAGTGGACTGTGCTCCAGCTTTAGCTCTTCTCTTACTTAGACGCACTCTGCAAGTCAAAGTGAGGTGTCAGAGAGAGAGTGAGTCAGAGAGAGATCTAGACAAGCTGCAGGTATTCAATCCTATGAAATGACAAGTAAAATGGTTTTGGATGATACCTAGTTTCAAGTTCATTGTAATAAACACCATCGCCATCTCGAAAAATAAAGAAGTAGTTCTCTTCATAACCCTTGCTGGCTTTGTTCTTGACATTCCAGTTGTACTCCCTGGCAATCTTGTAATCATACCTTCAATAATAAAGCAAAAATAATTACTTAGAGAAGTCATAATTGTAAAGAAAAAGATCAGGTAAAAATGCTTACAGATCATCAGCCATATAATCCATGCCCTCATCAACATCTCTTTTGCGTTTCCGAAGAGTATCTTCATTGGGCAAGAAGTAAGCCACAAACTGATTCCCTTCTTCATCCATCATACCCCTGTATTACAGAAGAGAACAGAAAACGTAGTTACAATATAAAAAGTAAAGTAAGATAGCGTTAATGCTGCGACGGACTAAATGAACGCAGTACCTAATCATGGCCTGAGACATCATTTCCACGCCTGCAGGTGCTGACATGTCTTTAGGAGCAGGATCAGAATCAAAGATGACTTGAGCACATGGGTTGATCCACATCTAGGGAATTCATTAAATGTTACCTTCTACCAGCAATTTTGTAAGTTTAGTCTCCAAATAGTCATACAAAATGGCATGCCTTTACTGAAGAATAAAATGGTTAAATGTAAAACTTTTTTTGGAATGTGCTCACCTTAAAGTCAGGGAACACAGGCAGTACCTCCACAGGAGTAACTCTAGGTTTGCTGTAATGCTGCGCAATCTTTAAGGCGAAAAAACCCCAAAACATTTCAGATAACTCGATACAAAAATAGATCTTGTATAATAATCTTTTACTCACTGATTTCTGTGCATCTTCAAATGTCTTCTCAATGGCTGAAATCTGACTGTCTCTATCTTTGTAAATCTCTTCTTCTGTGAACTGCTGTTTGACTGAAACACCAATTCTAAAACCACAAAAACACTGGTTTGTAAAAAATATAACACAGATAGAAGGGAGGAATAAACCTAGGAAAACTTACTTGACTTCCACTTTCTCATTAGAGACACCATATCTGTTAAACTCTGTGGAAATGTATTCGGTTTTCCTCATCCATGGCACCACTTTGGCATGCTGTTGCGACCTTGTGGGGGATTTTATGGGAAAGTTAATGAAATACCTGGCAACACAACCAAACATCAGCACGAGACATTTATGTATGCTTACCTTTTTGAACTGGATGGAGCCTGGATGTCTTCTTCCAAAAGCTTTTCATCAGCTGGATCCAACAGTACTGCCGAAGCACATAAAAACAATTCTAGCAAAATCCAATAAAAACACCACACATTACTCAAACCTACACATGCAAGGAAAGCTTACTGCTGGGGTCAACACGATAGGTGTCTGGGTTTATGAGATCAATTGTCACTCCGAGGTCTGGTTCAGTCAGTAGCTCATGCTTGTGTTGTTTCTCCAGAGATGTAGCCTTGTACTGTACAAATCTAAAACACAAAATAACTATTACACTTGTGGCAACAGCAGTAGGGAGTAGGAACATACAAGTGTGAGCTCTCAATGGAGGACACGGCTAGCATACAAGTGACAGTTTAATTATTAAGTAACTAGTTGTCACCTGTGCTGGTCGAAAGGATATGCAATGAATTTGGGGTCAAAAGGGATGTCAGGAAGGCTGTTGCAGTACTTCACACGGCAAACAACTCCAGACCTACAAAAAAAAAGGAAAATGTGTGGTTAGTTTACTTGTATTCAATGCTCTCAACATTTTTTTTGTATTACCTCTCAGGGACAGTTCTGTGCGATGATTGCCTGCTAAAGATAAACAACAGAGCTTTAATAAAGACAGCCTTTACTGCTAATCACCTTGATGCCAATGAAATACACATTTCATGCCATCAACTGATTTTGATAAGATAAGACAGAACTTTATTGACCTCACAATCGGGGAATGAGCAAACAATGTGAAAACAGGTCACTATAGCTCATCTTGTTACTACTAACCACGAATTAGGTATGTCTTATATATTTGAAGATACATAACAGCAAACATGTCTTTATTTACATGTGTAATATAAAAACAAAACATCCTCGGTTACGTGTATCATGTTTTATTTTTTTCATGTTTTAACTATATAATCAGACCAAAGCATAAAGTAAGCAGTGCAAACACAGATATATAATAAACGTTATAATATTATAGATCCGTGTTAGATAAGGAAACTAACAGCTATAACTAACCCGACGCTAGTTTGTATTACCACAATAGCTACTTGCCTGTGACCGTCTTCTCGCTGAGCCTGACTTTGAATCGTCGGTGCCATGTTGGAGCCCGAACAAACAAATAGTTACGTACGTATTAGAAAATGGAAAAACACAACCCAAATCTCTTCAACCGAGAAGCATAATTTGGTTATTTTGCTGCGAGGGGACAGGGAAGCGCTCATGCCGCTGGCCCCGGGTAAATGTAGTGATGTTAAGGATGGATTCTGTGAAAGACCGCCCCCTACTGGACGGGAGGATTGACGACTTTATTATTTATCAATTTTCCCAGTAGCACGTCGCCCTCTACAGTTCAACAAAGTCAGAGCCCAGGCGTACAAAATAAATCAGATGAATACATCTAGTCGACCACTTGAAATACTGTGGGCAATATACAGGTGCTCGTCATATAATTAGAATATCATGAAAAAGTGTATTTACTTCTGTTATTCAACTGAAAATGTGAAACTAATTTATGATATAAATTCATTACATGCAAAGTGACATATGTCAAGCCTTTGTGTGTTATCATTTTGATGATGGCTTAATTTTCTGAGATTTTTAATTTGATGTTTTACAAGCTGTGAGCCATGATAATAAAAAATAATAACAAAGAAAGGCTACATATCTCACTTTGCATGTAATGAGTCTATCATGTATTAGTGTCACAGTTTAAGTAGAATAATAGAAATGAATGCACTTTTTCATAATATTCTAATTATATGACGAACACCTGTATACTTACATTTTAATACTTAAAACTGACCAAAAATCTTTAGCATCAACACATCATTTCATAAGTGACATTCTAGGGTTTTCAGGAAAAACTAAACAGTTCTAACCTAAAATGGAGCAGTGTTTTGGAGAGCAGAATGAAATAACATCTCTATTTGGCAATTTCACTGAGGCTGACAATATGTGATATGTGAGTATCACAAAAATGGCTCCTAGCAATACGCTGATACCTCACTGGTTAGAGTTAGTGACTTATTTAATTTTACTGATCTATGGGAGTATTATTGTTTAATACAGTAATCATTACTTTAATACAGTAATCATTACACTATACTGCTTCTGGTTTGTGAATGTGCAGCTGCAAGTTTCAAACTGCGGTCCGCAGAGTGAACTGCAGTGAAGTTGTTTGGCAAAGAAGACTCAGAAAGCCAAGCTATACCAACTTTTTTTTCTTTTATTACAGCTGATTTCTTTCAATATCCCTCTGCCCACACAATGGTAATACAATATTGCCAGATGATACAAACAAAATAGTGAATTTGATCTTTTTTTGTGTATTTGTTTTATACTTAACCCACACTTAGTATTTTTCCATCCTGTATGTAGCATAATAATCTCTGACATTCAATATCATGTTCCACCATCTATACATTTTAATACAAGTTATGAGTTGCAGTGGTAATGTGCCCGAAGAATACTGTCATCTTCAAAGAAATGCTATTTCTTTTCATAAATTCTGTCACAACATCCTTTTAGGGTTTGTGGCTACACACACATCCGATCCTCTTGCAAAGGGCTCAAAAGCGAAAACAATGAAGGGGTGCCTGGATTTTAGACATACGTATGGCACAGTGTTTGACGTCTGCCTTTTTCTTTTTTTTCTTTTCTACCAAGTCTCATTCGGAATTTTGCAAATGTTCAGTCAGTAGGACACATTTTGACATCAAAGTTTGAGTCATAATTGTTAAACATAACATAATCGTTGGATAAGCATCGATATCCAGACCCCGCCGCTCACACAAAACATTCAGACAGTGAAGACAAAGTGTGCATAAGAAGAAATGGTTGGCTTGTATAATGAGGTTTGATTGGCCTAACATTCAAACTCTTGGCTGCTGACACACACAGGCAATTAAAAAAATTACACTTGCCTTTTTGTACTAATTCAAAAAGGGAAATACAACAAGAACTGTACCAAACAATGTTAAAAGCTGTTCATATGTGTATTAGAACAAATGAAGAGCAAGACAATAATAGAACAAACAATGACCCTGCATCTAAAGTTTGAAGGGAAGGGTACAAGCAAATAAGCAAAACCATATACCCAATAATTAAAAAAAAGAAAGATTACCTTTTAAAAGCAATTTCTGGAAAATAACATCTTTTACTTGAGAGTTTACTAAATATAGTGCGGTCTGCCAGATAAATAAAGTTTATCTTAGAACGTTTTCATAAAAAAATGTTTTCGTCACTGAATGTTTGAATAAAATATACACATATAAACATAGAACTCTAGAATTAATCTCAATGGATAAGGTTTTATTTTTTAACAAATATGCTTGAATCAACTTGGAAAAAGATAAACTGACCCGATGGCACCCAAAACAACAAAGTGCTTTGCCACTTTAATATTCAGTTAGTTATATTTGGCCATTTGTACAGTGTGTAAAGACAATTATGTCAGGAGAGCATGTGCTTAGTTCAGTCACCCATGATGAGGCATTAAAAGCATGTGTGACCGAGCACCTTTATATCATTAGTGTTGCTTGGGTCTTCAACTCTGTAGCTTATGATTAGTGCCAAGCCTGCTGTTATGGTCAGGGCAATATTTCTGGCCAAACTTGAGCATTACTTACGTACACATACAAAACTTTGTAATCGCCTTTCTGTGTCTGAACTTGTAAAACTGTAACATGCAAAAGGATGACATCAGGCCATCAGTGCCTTTCTGCACTTGAGAACCTGCCCGTTGGGTCTGATACATGTTAGCACAATCATTTCAAGTTCCAGACTTTACTAAATACACACTATCAAAGCAACCATCTGAATTGATCTCTTTTGCATAAAGCTGTGTAAAGTGCAGTGAAATAAGCAGCAGTTTAAAGGCACTACTAAAATATTGATTACAAATGTATTTGTTGAAAAATATGAAAGCTAGTGATGTAACCTTCAAGTAACTCCAATATAAAAAGGCATTTACAATATACTTCCCCTCAAGACTGTTTAGACATTATTGTTCAAATATATTGAGATTAATTGCTGCAAAATCATAAAATTTGTGTGTGAACATTCAGTTGCATGCGTCTGAAATTGCAGACAATGATTAAAATCTTTAAAACATTGATCTAAGCAAAAGTGTAAAAAGGCACAGCAGTAGTGTTCTTTGACTAAAACAGGCATATTACTACTAAATAATTTCCCCTACAGACCATTACAGCAGGCTTGTAAAATGGCAGCAAAGCAATTTAGGAGTGGTGTGCTTGGACCAACAACAGATTATCAGCCAGTGTATGAATGACAATGAACCGAAAAAAAAATATATATTTTTAAGAAATAGGGGCTAGTAGAAATGAAGATAAATAAAACACTACATTGTGCATACCTAAAGACATCAATAACACAAGTCGAATCTAAAGTTATCAGTGTGCAAAGTGAGAGTAATGGCTGTAGATAGACATGAGAGTTCTGCTTGAATGGTCACTTTGTCAAACAAAGAATGGATATTATTGAGTGCCAATTATCTGCTGTATGCAGCCCTTTTAACCTGAGCACCATGTATTTCCTGTACATCCACATTTGCCCAGAGAGAAAAAACTGAGGCGTATTATGGGTGAGCAGAGCAGCAGGAAAGAGCCATTTCTCTGAACAAACTCCACATTAGCATACTCACTGCCTAGCTCCGAAATATCTAAGTGAAGGAAAGATGCGAGCCATTTGAGATCTGAGAGGCCACACTGGTGCTCCTGCTCATGGCTGGATCACTGCGTCCTGAAGGTGTCCTGCCCATTCCTTGAGGACTGTTCTGTATTCCTGTACTGCTACGAGAAACCAGAGATCCAGAAGATGCATGCCCCCAAGGATGGTGTCCCCCAGCACCCTGCATGCTCTGCCCCCATGCCTGCTGTCCGGGTGCCGCTCCAGGACTGGAGTGACAGTGGTACTGGCTGCCCTGGTGGCCTGAACTGACGCTGCCCCAGTGTTGTCCCTGGGAGCTCCCACATGGGTGTTGTTGATTACTCCAGTTCCCTGGAGATCCAGGAAAGCTATTGCTGAGGCCCTCTGGGGAGACATTTGCTAGCACCATGTTGCTGAAGCCAAGACGCATACTCTCAGAGTCAAAAGCTTCCACTTCGCGGGCTTGGCGCTCAAGGAGACTCCGGATTCGTTCCAAGCGTTCATTTCGTAAGGACAACATCTCTTCCTCGATCTTAACCAAAAGAGACATTTTCAGGTGAATATACAGTACTTCTATTTATGTAACAAGACTTTTGCATTCAGAAGCATTAACAATAGGCATCACCAAACTTGCTTATTTTTTGTGTTTAAATAACACTATCTAATGTGTAAAATAATATACAAGACCTTTTGCTCCAGCAGTGCTCTGCGCAGTGACACTCTTTGCTCCAGGTCTTTCTTTTCGCGCTCGTGCTGAGAATCCGTCTGCATCTTAATTTTGCTCTGGTAGGCATTGAGCAGCTCAAGCTCCTGCTGCAGCTGCATTCTTAAAGCTTGGCACTGAGCCTCCTGAGTCTCATCCAGACGAAGCTGAGAAAAAAAACAAGAGTGAGAGTCAACATCATTTCCCAACTGGGACAGAAGATGTTACTACAATATTAATTCGCAACTGTCCAGTTGTTCGGCCTGTCATATACTCACTGCTTGAGTGGAAAGCATCTCGTTGATTGAGTGTTCATACTGCTCCGCCAAGATGGCCAGTTTGCGGTGTTGTTCTTGTTTGAGACGCTTTAAAACTGCTTTGTGTTCAGACTTTGGTGTGGTCTCCAGCAGATGATTCCTCAAAGCCTTGTATTGTCTCGTTTGAATCTTACAAGTGTCCTGAAACTGTTTTTTGATCTGCGACTCTTTGGACTATTAAAGAAAAAAAAAAAATGAAATGTATTATTATTATTATAATTATTATTATTATTTACAAACAATTTAATATTCAGTATATATCAATATAAAACAAAGATACTTCACCTTGAGGCTCTTCGGCTGTTGCCGAACTTCCATGGCATGTTTCCGTCTAAGTTCTCTCTCTCTTCTTTTGTTGTACTCTTGCTGATTTGTGAGCTCAGTCTGGTGTTGAGTGTAAATGAGTTCAGCTCTAGTCTTTTGGATGTGACCAAGCTGGCGAAACTCCAGTTCTTGCATGGATTCATGATGGCGTAGAAGCATAGCATGTTCCAAGTCTTTTTGCGTCTGTCGCTTGTTTAGCTCCTAATTATAAAAAAGATTCGAAACACAAGGTCAGACACTCGTTATAGCGTTAGAGTTATAGTTATTCATATTTCACTTCAATTTTACTTCAAACGGTCTGAACTGGCTTCAGAGACATGCAGTGAAATTAAAAATGCTCACTTCGCGCACTAAGTCCTGTTCAATATTGTGACGGGCAATTAGAATCCTCCTCTTGAACCTGCGACACTCCAGCTCCAGGTACTGCCTCTGTCGGCGCTGTAAGTTGGCCTCTTCCTCTGCCTGGAAATGGTGGAAATTGTCTTTCTGCTTGGACAACCACTCCTGTTTTTCTTTCTTTGGTGTTGATTGGTTTTCATTCAATTCCTACAAAATGGGGAAAAAATGCAATAATGAATAATAATAACAATAATGAAAATTTGTTGTCCTCATATTGCAATGAGCTAGTATATATATATATATATATATATATATATATATATATACATACACATATATACATATATACATACATATACATATATACATATATACATATACATATATACATATATACAGTGCCTCTCGAAAGTATTCATACACCTTGAACTTTTGCACATTTTGTCATGTTTACAACCCTAAACATAAAGATTTTATTTCGATTTTTTTACTGAACGTTCACACACAAGTAACAGACAACTGTGAAGTGAAAGCAAAATGATACATGATTCTGTTATTTTTCAAAAAATAGAAAAGTGAAAAGTGGAGCGTGCATAAGTATTCATACAGCATTTTCTGAGTGCACTAAATTGCCTTTAGAACATTCCTAATGACTCCAGAATGTTCACACCTTGGCCTAACCATTAAATAGAGGCCACCTGTGTGTAATCTACTCTCAGTTTAATTTCAGCTGTTCTTTTAGGCCCTCAGAGCTGTGGTCGGAGTGTATTGGTCACTAAACAACATCATGAAGGTCAAGGAGCTCACCAGAGAGGTCAGGGAAAAAGCTGTCGAGAAGTTTAAAGCAGCGTTAAGTTATACAAAGATTTCCCAAGATTTAAACATCTCCCGGAGCACTGTTCAATCCATCATTCAGAAATGGAAAGAGTATAGCACCACTGCAGACTTACTAAGACACTGCTGTTCATGTAAACTAACAAACTGAACAAGGAGAACACTGGTAAGAAATGCAACCAAGTGCCCCAAGATAACTCTGGAGGAGCTGCAAAGTCCTGCCGCTGAGCTGAGGGAATCTGTACATGGGACTATAAGTCGTACTCTACACAAATCTGGCCTTCATGGACGAGTGGAAGAAGAAAGACATTATTGAAAGGAGGCCATAAGAAATCACGTTTGAAGTTTGCTAGAAGTCACATGGAGGACACAGTTCCATGTAGAAGAAGGAGCTTTGGTCAGATGACACAAAAATTGAACTTTTTGACCCAAATGCAAAACGTTATGTATGGAGCAAATCTGACACTGCTCATCGTCTTGAGTGCACCATCCCCAGTGTTAAATATACGGGGGGAGCATCATGCTGTGGGGCTGCTCATGCGGGGACTGGGGAGATTGTAAGAATAGTTGTGATGATGGATGGAGCCTAATACAGAGACATTTTGGAGGAAAACCTGCTGGAGTCAGCAAGAGAACTGAGGCTGGGACGGAAATTCACCTTCCAGCAGGACAATGACCCTAAACACAAAGCTAAATCTTCAATGGAATGGTTCAATTAAAACATATAAATGTGTTAGAATGGCCCGGTCAAAGTCCTGACCTAAATCCTATTGAAAATCTGTGGAATAATCTGAAAACTGCTGTTCACAAACGTTCTCCTTCTTATTTGACAGAGCTTGGGTTGTTTTGTAAAGAGGAATGGGCTAAAATGTCAGTCTCTACATGTGCAAATCTTGTAGAGTCAGACCCCAAAAGACTTGTGCTGTTATTGCAGTAAAAGGGGGTTCCACAAAGTATTCATTCATGCTGTATGAATACTTATGCAAGCCCCTCTTTTCACTTTTCTATTTTTTGAAAAATAACAGAATCATGTATCATTTCGCTTTCACTTCACAGTTGTCTGTTACTTGTGTGTGAACATTTAGTAAAAAAATCAAAATAAAATCTTCATGTTTAGGGTTGTAAACATGACAAAATGTGCAAAAGTTCAAGGTGTATGAATACTTTCGAGAGGCACTGTACATATATACATATACACACACATACACACATATACATATATATATGTATATACATACCTCCTTGAGCTGTTCTTTGCGTAGCTTATACTCCCGTTTTTGGGATTCCAAAAAGCTATTAAGCTCTTTCTTTTGCTGGTTCTGAATATGCTGTTGGAACTTCTTCTCATCATTGTTGAATGTCTTTGCCTATGAAACATTTATGACATTATAGTGCAGGAAAACTATTGACAGATAACAAAGCTTTTTAGCCTTACATCTTTCTCCATGGATGCCTGGTGTTTCTTGATTAGTTTCTCCATTTCCTGGGCAAAGCTGTTCCTCTGGTTCTCAAGTTCCTTGTCGAGACGCAGTCTGTGCTCATCCATCTCAGCTTTTAGTTTATTTTCTAGTGCCATCAGCTGTTTTTGATGCTGCCGTCTCATTCTTTTGTAGCCCAGAATTTGCTCCCTTAGCTCAGAATTTTGCTCATGCTCCTTTATTTGGCGAGTAAGCTGTCAACACATTTATTATGTTATTAAAACGTAAATGAGTCATTCATGTGCCAATGGCTTACACTTACAGCGGAGACTGTACGTATGGTGGCAAAGTGCTCACGATTTCGCTTTGGTCTTTGAGTTTGCGCTGCTGGGGACTGTGGCTCAGTTGGTCGAGTCTGAGGCTCAGCTTTTTCATTGACAGGTTCTTCATCCTTTATGTGAACATAAAGGAAAATTAAACTTTAAAAAAATACAAATATTAAAGTACATTAAATCTAGCTTTGTAGTCATTAAGCACTTGCCTGTTTGAGGTGTATGACAGAGCTGTTGGACATGACTGTGTGGTCACCCTCAAGCTCCAGTTCACTTTTGTCGTCACCCGCATCTGTCAGACTGTTGACTGAACTGCTCTGAGAGCTGGCACTTATTGACATACTGGGAATAGACTGATTGCTCCCAACACTGTTCACTGTGCCAGTACGGCTCACCATATTTTCTGACTCCTAAAATGAAAAATTATTCAACAGTTTGAAACATACAACACATTTCAGACCTATATGGGCCGGTGACATACCTCCTCCTCATCTTGCACTTCAGTTGCAGGGCCATTGTGGGCTTCCTGAAACAAGATCTTTTTCATTTTGCGATACTGCAGATTGTCTAACTCTCTCACTGCATCCTTGGTGCGACTTATTAGGTCCATTAAAACAGACTCGGGTCTTTCTCGTTGAACAAAGGCATGCTGCGGAAAAAAACAGAAATTACAGTCTCTGAAAAAAAAAAAAGTCAAATTCAAACATGCCCCGAGAGCATGACACTTTTCTGGTAATGTCAGGACTTTTGGAGGAATATCCTGACTTTATCCCGACATTGTCCAGCTGAGAGCGCATGTGTGAAATTTGGCTCTAGTTTCTTTTCATCTCACCTTTAGGAGCTCCTCAGAGTTGGGCCTATCCTGTGGAAATTTCTGAAGGCAAGAATCTACAAAGTTTCTGAAATAATCCGTCCTATAACCACAAGAAAACAATTAATTGTTTTGTTGTTTATATTAAACTGAACCAAACAATAAGCTTACCATTCACTTGACTGGAGTGTTGGACTTTCATTCTGTGCAATATGATATAAGGCACTCATCGCATTCATATTGAACAAAGGAGGTTTTCTCTCCGCTGTGAAAATACAGACATACATGTATATTTGTGATGGAAAGAGAGACAGATATTCTAAATGAATCAAAAATATAGGAAATAATGCTTGACATACCCAATTCTACGCAGGTTATTCCTAATGACCAGATGTCCACTTTACCATCATACTGCCCCTCATCCATTGCCAAAATGACCTCGGGAGCCATCCTGTGGATCATTGTAAGAGAATATAAGAACAGCCTCATCTATCATGCCTTTAAGTAAAAAAAATAAACAACAACATACCAATAAGGTGTTCCAACAAAAGAGTTTGCAGGACAGGCTATAGATGCAGAACCAAAATCTGCCAGTTTGACCTGTCCAAACTCCGTTAGTAAGACGTTTCCCGCCTTTATGTCTCTATCAAAATAAAACCGGTGAGATAAATATTTACTTATTTTTCTTTGTGTGTGTGCGTGGGGATAAAAACTTACCTGTGAATCATGTTGTGGGAATGAAGATAGGCCAAGCCCTGCAAAGCACCATGGGTAATTGCAGCAATTTCTACTTCTTGCAGGGGTTTCTTGTGAACTAGTGAAGACAAGTTAAGTGAGGCACAGGAAGTAAACCACTCATTGGTAAGAGATAAACATACAAACACAGTATTTTTACCTTACCTTCTAACAAGTCTGAAGCAGAGCCTAGACAATACTCCATCACAAGCTGTGTGAAAAAGTGAAGTGTTGTGAGCTCATTATACATGACAAATCGATCAATGTTCGTGTTACGGTACTCCAACTCATGCAACCATCAGTCCATTATTCATTTTAGTGTACGTAAATGCATCTGATTCTTGCAACAATGGAAGAAAGTTATGTACTTGTTTATATATTTTCATTATTCGTAATGAAGGTTAAATCATGTGTTAAACCTCATTCAGAAAAAAAGTGGAGACCTAAGTATTGAAAACATAGTACATCATCAGTGATTAGAATCGGTTACTGCTGTTTGTGGAAGAGTAAGTGGAGCACCCCACTTATCTCCTGAGTACACCTTACCCAGGCAGTGTGCTCTCGGAGATAACATCCTTTATATTCTATACTATTTGGATGTTGTATTCTCTGTAGAAACTTCACCTCCTTAATGATATCTTGCCATTTCTAAAAAAAAAAATAACAACATAACAATACGGAATAGAGGTGTTATAGATGCATCACTAATAACTGCATTTACTGTTATTACAGTTATTACACTTATGGTACCTCTATTGGCTGTTTTCCACTATAAGACATCTTCTTGATGGCAACCACATCATTTGTCCGCACATCTCGTGCCTTCAAGAAAATGTAATTCAATTAATGGCACAATCCAATGCAAAACATCTGGGGTGCAAGCAATTCATTTTAATTAAGGCGCAACAGCTAATGCGAAAAAAAAAGTGTTTTTGTTTGCTTTTTTCTTTTACTAACAATGAAGGAGGGAGTTCATCCATTGTAAATTGTTAGTTGGTCGAAACTCAGTCCTTACAGTGTTAACACATTTAGAAATGTGTTAAACTGGTATATTCACAGGGAGCTGTAATGTAATCAACAGCAAGCCTCGGTTTTCTTTATGCATTCATACGTATATACACATACATATATATATTTAATCTTTTTTAATTTCTATTAATTATTGTATGTACTCATTTTGTGGTCTAGTTAAGTAGTCCATTTGTTTTATTGTTTTTATGATCTTATGTGCAGCACTTTATTTATATTGCACATTTGGACTACAGAAACATTTCTAAAGTGGATTGGATAGTTAGATTCTCAACACAAAAAAGGTATTTTTCACAAATGTCTGCTTTTATAACATGCTGAAGGAACAACATTTATTATACAACTAGAAATATCAAATGACCTTTAAGATATTGGTACTTACAAAGTAAACAGCACCGAAGCTGCCATGGCCAATTTCACGCAGATCAGCAAAAAGCTTTTCTGGGTCCTCTTTGAAGAAGAGATCTGCAATTTCGGGGTCCTTCAGACTCCCCGCCCGACTGCTGTTGGGCATAATTGAAAAATGGGGCGCCGCTGTCGCCAGGAACTATCTGGGTCTGCGACAGCGACTTAAATGCCCCCGCTGAGGGTTCATTTGCAGGACAATAGCCTCATACGTTCAAACCTACAACAGAAGAAAACATTACAATAAGACTACAGCATATTAGGGCTGGGACAATCCACTTTTGTCACGATCCGATACGTATCACGATACTCAGGGGCCGATCCGATACGTATTGCGATACAGTAAGTAATCATGATAAGTAATATGTTTACTTATGTGTCCAAAGTTTATAAACCAAATACCATTTGACATAGATTGATGTGTTAAGATTGAAAAGTGCATTAACACAAAATGTAACAAAGTGTTGTTACAGGAAATCAAAGGTGTATGATAAAAATGCCTCCAAACACAAGTATTGAAAGTATTGCAATACTTGATAAAGTATCGATGCTTAGTATTACAGAAAAAAGTATTGCTATCCAAATCTGATCCGATATTTTGTCCCAGCCCTCCAGCATATGCACCAATAAAACAGAAATCTGGGGTTTTAATCTGAAGTACTTTTTGCACCTTCATAAAGTTACGGTATGTGGTACAAATAAGTACAATAGAGTAGAGCATAGAAAAGACTGACTAAATCAAAAAAGCATCTCTGATGAAAACTACGGGTGAAACTAGTACCTTGAGGACTTGTTAATGTAAAAATAAACAATACATGTTATTGTATCTTTATATCAGCAGGGCATGTTTAGAGACAATTCAGGAATTATCAGTCAAAAAAAGCATTTCCGTGATTGGTTCTATTTAGAAAAAGATTAAAATGGAGTCAAATATAATCCTGCAGTGGATTTCCCAAAAAACAGAAAACATCTTTTGTTTTGTTTTTTAATTCAAACTGTTTTTATGGACACAATTATTCATAACATGCTATAAAATAATACAATGAATCATCCTCATAACACCTACGAGCAGACAATGTTATAAAGACTTCCTGATTGGTCAGGACAAGATAACAGAAGAGAGTTCTAACAAAGCTAACCAGATTATTTAAACATAACTGAGTAAAGAAAGGAAAAAAGGTGGATACAAAATTAACAATGAATTATCAAAGCGTAACTGGAGGCATTTTGACCACACAGACACATCAGGCATTACAGATGTTACATCGAGGCAGGATGAGATTGCTCTGGAAAGTTTACCGAGTCCAAGTGCCTCAGATGATCAGTGGTAAATAGATGCAGAGCTGACGCTACAGTCACAAGACCTTTACCCAGCCAGAAAGAAACAGCCCCCAGTTTAAGCAGACATCTTTTGTCTCACCACAAGACTGAACAGCTCACTATCTGACAGACTGATGCAACCAGAGCTCAGAACTAAAGCCCTGTGCAGGACAGTGCCTCTTTAAGATCATTGTTCTGTATGACATTGCTTGTGAATGCGCCATGCTGTCTATTTAAGATGGTATTTTAATCATGTCTGTGGAAATCACACATGTGAGTGATGATAACCTTCAAAAACACCTTAGCATTCCACCTAGCACACATTCAGAAGAATGCAGAAGGACAGGACAACAAAGCTGGAGGGCTGGAATTCCCAATGTATGCACGCACTGTGAAGCACTCATCTACATTTCCTGGTCACAATGTTATAGGAAGGTTTGAATGAGGCATACTAGGATTTGACAAGTAATACAATTCACATTCATTAAGCAGCAGTGCTGTCATGTGTTACGACTATCAACTCACAAGGCAGACTGGAACTGAAGTCCAACCTGTACTGCAAAGGTTTCAGAAAAAGAATTGAATAAACCATTCTCAATGGCTGCTCTATTTAAGAAATTATATTTTTTTCATAATCAACAGTCTGAATTTGGCACCCAATGTCTCTCAAAGTTTCAATTTAAATACAATCTGGGTTAATTATAGTGGTTAAAATGGACTTACATAGGGCCTATTTAACACTGAGTGGGACTAAATGCAGTTACATAAAAAAAAACATCACTATAAACCAAACTACCAAAGTAAGTTTTGTTTGTGTGAAGTAAGAACTTGAGTATACAGAAAACTCCACAATACTACAAAGCATGTAAAATGTTAGATAACTGTTTAAACATTACAATATAAAATACATTTCAGATTATCTCATATATACACGTTGTTGTCCTCTCATAATCACTCTCCTGGGAGAAGCCATGTGGTCAAAAAACACAGAAATGAGAAGAGCTCAGTATAATGTTGGCTTTATGTGCCATCACAATTTATACAGTGACTGTAGTGTTATGTTAGCCACACACAAAGTTAGCACGGCTAAGTTACGTGTCGTGGTTTTACAATGATTTAAATATTAATGGCATTATGTCCATGTACACCCACTCATTAATGAAAGGGTGATGAACAGCAGGACGTTTTTATTACCTGAAAAAGTATAACTTTATAACCAAACAAATCTCGCTCCTGTTTGCTACTTTAGCTTAGCCAGCTCAAACTCACCCACTTCTGACAGGCCAGGCTTCTGCGCTGGGGATAATGTCGTCTAATTCACAACAGTTACAAATTATGGCAGCGATCCTCCGTTTTTAGTTCCAGTGTGTTGTTTCCGAAGTGCCAGATACTTCGGGTCTCTAGAGCTGTCAGTAGATTTAAGCATAGATATTTACCTAAATGTTAGGACTAAAATCCACACCCTGAAGTAAGTGGGGAGCTAGAGTTGTCGAGTCCCACTCCCAGGTTGATCCAAAGATGGCTGCCAAGCTCACTGCCGCCTCCCTTCGTCAAAATACGATAGAAAAACGCCAAAGTCGCTCAAACACCATCAAAAAGTCTTCCAAAAGCCACACAAATAGTCGATGTATTGTTACAAAAAGTATACGTAATCTCTTGTCAATCAGACTACTTTGTTGTTGAGTTATGTTGAAACTCTTAGCTGGGGACCTGCCTGCGGCAAAGGGCAGTTGCAGTTCCTGTCTAACTGCTGCAGTAAAAGACTTATGCGCGTATAGTTTCACTTTCCACAGGTACACCTTCGTGTACCTCGTATTAAAATAATTATAGTAAAAACAAACCTTGGTCTGTACTGTTCGGGGATGTAATAACCATGTAATAACTTCACCAAAACCATGGTTATAAAAAGGACTTTGCTATGTGGTCATCCATTTGTGATTGTCCATTCTACTCTAAAATGTACTAAACTAATGGGACATTCTACTAATTATTGTGATTTTCTTCAATTTGCCTGATTTGAATAAATTCTCTGTCTGTCTGTCTGTCTGTCTGTCTGTCTGTCTGTCTGTCTGTCTGTCTGTCTGTCTGTCTGTCTGTCTGTCTGTCTGTCTCATCTTGACATCCATTTTCGTCTATAAAAATTTCAATTCGGCTCATAATTATCAGCGTTTTACTAATTGGGGGAAAATAAATACATCTGATGGAGGATGTGTCCATACATGCGCAGATATGCATACTGTTAACATCATTTCAGTGGTGGAAATATTTATCTTCATAATTCAGTTAAATTATGTCAAAGACAGATCCTTATTTTTTACAGTCTATGAGACAGATAGACGTTCCAGTGTTACACACCTTTTTAAGCCATCACCCATCTCCAGCAAATAAATTCATATTCTAAAAGTTCACACTGGACAGCAAGTGTCATTGGGATAGCCACGTTGAGGACATTTAAAGCTGCCATATGATGTGAAAGCTTTACCGAATGACTCGGCTGTGTTGGCAGGTTAACAGCTGATTTGTCCTCAAAAGTGGCATACTGCCTCAGGGAAAGTGGCGCAACTGTGAAAAGGGCCAAATTAGGACTCCTTACTTAGTTTATACTATTTTGTTTTTATTATACATATATATATATATATATATATATATATATATATATATATATATATATATATATATATATATATATATATATATATATATATATATATATATATATATTTACTTTACTTTTCAGTATGAGTTTGCCATGGCAACATTTAGACTCAATCAATGTCCTATATCTAGAGTTTTGGCCTGTGGTGCTTCCCCTTTATGTTATTGACCAAATGTCACAATAAACTTTGAAATTATTATATGGTACACAAACATATTTGTATCTTATTTTTTTGTATCTATTTTATTCTGAAGTGCCCGGAAAACCTGAAGACGCGCCTCTGTGAATACGTCCGCACGTTGCGGAAGTCTGCAGTACTTCCTGTGTGTGGCTCCCACATGCCCACATGGTGAAAATGGCTGCAAACGAAGAAAAACAACAAGGGCATCGAGCAGGCATATACAAGCAGAAAAATAAAGGGCACAAACATGGCAAGCATCGGACAAAGGGTGAAATCGAAAGAGAAAATAAAGGTATGTTTTGTCTTTACACGAAAGGAAGTTGTTGATGGCTGTATGCGTGGCGTGGGAAGAGGCTCGTGCACAGGTAATTAGGGGCTAGTGGCGAATCAAACCCACGTGTTTTAAGTGTAGTGTGCTGTTCTGTTAAATTAACCCTGTTGTTTGTTCTGTTATGACATGTTGCATTATGCGATGCTTGTGAGCTACAGTTGTGTTTTTGGAGAAAATGCAATAGTGTTGTTTCTTTAGGCAACCCGATGATTTTGAGAAATATAAATGCACACAAGTCTGATACAATACTGAAATGCGAAATAAAATAAAGTTAAGTTTTCTGAGGGCATCCAGGTTATTCTTGGTGGGGAACAACCCAATATTTTGTACATACTGAAGTTCCCCTAAAGGTCCCCGGTTGTTCGCATGGTAATATTGGAAAGTACCAGTTGCTAGTCGGGCTGCGTACTGTTGCCTAATACAGTAATTGATCAAACCTACTCGAAGCTGCTATACTACTTTTTTAATAGTAAAAATAATCGTACTGTAAGTATATTAAGTTAGATACCATGTTTTGATGATGGTGGGTCCCTACTCCTAAGTAGGGACAGTCTATAGTCTAGGAGTCCTAGACTATCCTGAAAGGCCACACCCACTTTCTTTCTGTTCGGAAATAAAAGAGTGTTGTCTGGCAGACCCAGGCTATCCCTAGACATAAATGTTAATACAAATATGTGTTTTTGTAAAACATATTAATACAAAAAATGCAATGCAATGCATGAAAATTAGCTTTCTGTTTTATGGTTCTAAATGATGGATAAAGTACAAATGTATTAGTGTTTAATAGAATTTGGCGCGCAATACTGGTGTCAATAAATATCCAGCCCTAGTAGAGTTTTAGAGGGGGGGTATTATGCAAAATCGACTTTTTCAAGCTTTACATCATGTTATTATGTCATTCCCTCATTAAAAACATGCCTGAAGTGTTGCCTTGGCAAATTTACGTATTTTTGAGTAATCTGTAAAAACTCTGATGGCAGCCATTTTAGGGACAGGTTTGCCTGAGTCCTCCTAGGAACGCCCCCACCTCCTGGAGAAGCCTCCGAGCTTTCGTCACCAGCCGAGTAACCAACCACTGCTCCTCAGCAGAACCCCCTCCCCACTGATGCCACAGACAGCGTGTGGAGCGGGCGTGTCTGAAAGGGTCAGAGGTTCTTAAAGAGACAGAGGCCTATTTCAAGACATTCGCTACAGCCATTTTGAGAGATCAATTTTATACAAGGCAGTTATTTTAATTTACTGCATTTACAGACCAACAGAAGGTTTCGTCATCATTGTAGTGTGATATAGACTGGTGCTATGTGATTGAAAAAAGCATAAAACCCCCTCTTTAAATGTCTATTAATCAGTAGCCTATTGTATTGTCCAATACAAACATCGTGTACACCTAGAGTTTGTAGGGTAGGTGAATTTTTCTTTTTGTAAGCACAATCGGATAATAATAATAGACTGAACTGACCAAAGTCACTATTGAGAGCAAAAGAGATACCCGTGATAATGTAAAGCCACGGTACTAACGTTGATATAAATCTATTACATTGTGTTGACAAGCATGAAAAGTTGAGATTGCACAACCACATTTGGTCAATTTGGTCGTTTTCTTATGAAGCAGTAAGCCTTTGGAACATTCTTCCAAACGAAATTTTCTCATGTACAATCTAAAGTACGTTTACATGCCTGACCAAACAGGTTATTATCAAAGAAAACCTGTACGCACTGAACAATTGTGATATGAATGGTGTAAAAGTGAGTGTTTTTTTTAAATTATTCTGTATACATTTTATTAACTTATGCAAGTATTAATTCAACCTGTCCAGGGACTGCGGGTGGAAATGAGCATTTCTTGCTAGAACCTGGCACGTGAAATCACTTCTATTTTAGACTAATGTCTTTTGTACGTTGTCCCTGATCAAATAAATATCAATTCAAATTCAGATGCCTGTTGCACTTTACAGTAATAACTTGGTAATGGAATGGAAATGGCATGTTACCTAAAAGTGTATGATGATGCACTCCAATTTATTTCAAGGGAATATGATAAATCTCACTCTTGCCCTATCCCAGACTGGGATACTACAATTTTCATACTAGGATTCCCAATATAAACATTGTACTATTTAAGCAGCAAGTATTTTCTTGGTGATACGTAAGTGGAATTTGGGCTGCTATGCATTATGCCCTTTTTCCCTGGTTAGTTACCATCCTATGTCCATTCTTTTATGTTATTACTGTGCTGCAAAGTCCAACTAAGATATCGAGCTCACATCACAACATCCCTTTTTTGTTATTTTGGTGTTGTCTTCAGAGGGGAAAAAAAACTATTCCAGTTGCAAAATATTGTTTTTGTGTGGGCAGATGTTTTTTAAGAAATATCACCAATTTCATCATTGACCCTCTTATTGTAGATGTTTGTTTTATTTTAATTCCTGTCCTCTATTTCTTTACATATAGGAAGAGTATCAGTGACGGTCCTCAGTAAAAAACAGAGGAGAGAGCAAAGGAAGATGGACAGGAGGCATAAGGCAAACCAACTACGGCGAAATAAAAAAGATAGGGTAATGTCGAACAAGTTATGTATATTAATGTACATTAATGTAAATATCTGCTATAAATCTTCAGCTTGTGTGTATCTTCAGGTACTGACCGAGAAAAGGCATTTAGGCAGTAAGGATGGCCCTCCTCATTTGGTTGCCGTGGTGCCGCTCCATGTCCAAGTCAGTGCCTCTGCTGTTGCAAAACTCCTGCGTGGGAATGATGCAGGGGGCATTGTGCACCAAGAGAGATGCATTAGTGGTGTCACTGAAAGTTTTGCTTTACTTCTGCCTCGTTTTAAACAAAGATTCATATTTATGAATCAAAATACAGGTATGACATTTATGTACAATTTTACTAACAACAGAATTATGCTGTTACTTTATCACAGTAGTACTTATTGTACCTGTTTTGTATATCATTTGAACAGCTGACTTGCACTCCCTGCTGGATATTGCAAAGGTTGCAGACAGCCTTGTGTTTGTGTTGGACTCCACTGAAGGTTGGGACAGCTATGGGGAGTACTGTCTTTCATGCCTCTTTGCTCAAGGCTTGCCAAGTCATGGTAAGCAATGATTAATGGCAGTTTCTGGCTCTTGGTTAACAAAACATCTAAAGTTCATTTTTTTGTTTTCTAGCCCTGGTTTGCCATGGTCTGACTGATCTTCCAATGAAAAAAAGGGTTGATGCCAAAAGAGCACTGTCAAAAATAACAGAGGCTCGTTTTCCTGATACACGCCTGTTCTCTCTTGACAATGAGCAGGAAGCAACATTATTGCTAAGGCACCTTGGCAGTCAAAGACAGCGAAAATTAGGATTTCGCTCCAGACGTTCCCACCTTCTAGCCCAGAACGTAACCTTTACACCAAATACAGATGGCAACACTGGCCTTGGGACTCTTTGTGTTTCTGGATATGTGCGAGGCTGCCCTCTATCGGTGGATCGACTAGTTCACATTACTGGTCATGGAGACTTTCAGCTCAGTCAAATTGATGCTCCGTCTGATCCACTTCCACTGAACATTTCAGCTGCACGTGTTATCAAACCTGGCAAAGATGTCGACATGCTGGTAGTTTTTATTCACAATATTTAAATGTGCACACATATTTATGTATGTGAATGTATGGGTACAATTATAGTTTGATTTTGTCAGGATGGAGGTGAGGAGGAGACCACTCGAGTGTTAATGAAAGCAGACCCGTCTCGCAGGGAAAATTTACAGGCTGAGGCAGAGGTGGACCCCATGGATGGAGAGCAAACATGGCCCACAGAGGCAGAGTTGCTAGAAGCTGAAGGTACAGTATGAGTGCTTTGTTTCAGGTCACAGCCATATTCTCATTTCACTTCATGGTCAACAATTTGTTGCACTTGTTGTAATCATGTTAAATTTTGAAAATGATTGCTGTATGATTAGAGGCAAGGAAGCACAAGTGTGTGATGAAGGTGCCCAAAGGGACCTCAGATTACCAGGCCGCATGGATTGTGGATGAGGATGAAGAGAATGGTGACATTGATGAAGAGAGCAGTGATGAGGATGACGATGATGATGACATGATGGATGAAGCGATGGAGGGAGACGAAGACGAGGACCTTCAATCACAGGTGAAGCTGTTACAATATCTCATTTTATAATACTGCATTAAACCTCCCCCTTTTTGAACATTGCATACACGTCCTGAACTGAGCTGTCATTGTAGCCTGTTGCCATAGAAACTGTGATTGGTTCCGTTGGAGATGATTAAGAGCTGCTCCGCCTCAGTATCAGAGTTTCCGCAGCTTGCGTATACGTGACCTCCAGACAGTGCACCTCAGGTCTAAGGGGTATTGTTTGTTTTCACTGTGTCTGTCTCCAGCCTTCAGTGTCAGGCTGCTGGCCACAACAATAGTGTTTGGAGCAGGAGTCCCAGGAGAAGCCTCCTGTCTTCCTGTTCAGTGAGCAGAACTTCCTGTCTGGACATAGGGAGGCGTGTTGCATTTATTTATCTGCTGCTCTGCTTGGAAAAAATACGTCTAGGAAACCCCTCTTATTTGTGAGATCACTGAGATTTGATTTGTGTTATGTGTTTGGTGTTAAAATGACTACGAAGGGAGGAAAGTGGCACTTCAGAGGATTTGGTACCTCCAGGATTTTGCAATGTTACGATCACAACCATTACAGCAAATTCATGCGAACTCTGCAAATTCAGTGTGTCTTTTAAATTCTTCCAGAATAATGTCCCTCTCCTGTAACTGGGGCTTGACATTAACACCTGCCAAATGCAGGTAGATTTGGGCGGTGGCGGGTAATGCCGTCTCCCTAACCAGCCACAGTGGTGGGTTAGACTGATCTTATTTACCTAAACACTAAACACTTATGAAGCATTATTATCATTCTATCTACTGCACTACATTTTCCAGTGGAGTTTGAAAAAAAAAAAATCTCTAATCGGGCTTTGATTGTCCCGTTACGTGCCCGGACCAGGTCTGTGGTCTGTCAGGCCTGCTACACATATCCCAGAACCGAGCTCCCGCAGCGGCCAAGCTGCTTCGAGCAGAGGAGAAGCAGCTGCAGAGAGTGTGTAGTCTTCAATTTTCTAGTGGGTATTTTGTCATTTTTACTGTAAAAGAGAGCGAGCGTGAGGGCCATGTGGACTTAAGTTTTGTTTATAAGCAAAAACAAAACTATGCAAAGCTGCCTTCATTTGTTGTTACAATAATATTTAAATCAGTGAGACATAGTGCTCTGGTGCATGATCTTACTCTGTACAACTTAAACTGGTTTAAGTCACACTAAAACATTACAGTATTCAAGATTAAAGTTGGGCAATTTATACTATTAGCCTTCTAATATAAACAGGACCTTGGTTCACACTTTAACTTTGTTACATGAGCTTCCAGTCTGTACAGTTTGCAGCATTGCAGTCTTTGTTTGTGGAGCCGTTTGGTCAAGCTGTGGCGTCATGCTTGCTCCCGGTGCACACAAGAAAGTGACAGTGTGCGAGATCTTAACCTATCCCACTCATTAATAATTGGGTCCACTTGGCTGCAGGTAGAGAAAGCAGGGAGAGGTCAGACTGTTGCCTGCCAGCAAGCTGAATTCTCGTGGTATTTGTGAATTTACAAACACACAAGAATCCATCTTGTACTGCTCCAACCTTCACCGTTCGGAACCAAACCAAAATTGGTTTAGTCCAAATAGATACAGACTAACAAGGTGTTGGTGACAAAAAACATGTTGTATGCTGCTACACTTAACACCATCACACATAACTTTTTTTCAAAACTAAACAGTGAATACAGAATGCAGCAAATCCATTCAATCAGCAGTAAATGCTTCTCCAAGAAACAGTGCCATAACATTAGCACTGTTATCTCAATCTGGCTCTTGCCCGGTTAGAGAGACCGAGACATATAGTACTAGTCTGTAGAAAGCATGTCACACACGGACTAAAGCTCTACAAGCTGCACTTATTCTCTGTTGCACTGTTTAAATCCTGCTTATGTAAATTGGCCACTCTATGGGTAACACTTATAATCAATCAACTTACTATAGCCCCACAACAGGAGGCTGAGTTTTCTATGTTAAAGAGGGGGTATTATGCTTTTTTCAATCACATAGCACTAGTCTATAACACACTACAATGATGACGAAACCTTCTGTTGGTCTTTAAATGCAGTAAATTAGAATAACTGCCTTGTATAAAATTGCTGTCTCAAAATGGCTGTAGTGAATGTCTTGAAATAGGCCTCTGTCTCTTTAAGAACCTCTGACCCTTTCCGGCACGCCCCCTCCACACGCTGTCTGTGGCATCAGTGGGGAGGGGGTTCTGCTAAGGAGCAATGGTTGGTTACTTGGCTGGTGACGAAAGCTCGGAGGCGTCTCCAGGAGGTGGGGGCGTTCCTAGGAGGACTCAGGCAAACCTATCCCTAAAATGGCTGCCATCAGAACTTTTACAGATTACTCAAAAATACGTGAATGTGCCAAGGCAACACTTCAGGCATGTTTTTACTGAGGGAGTGACATAATAACATGATGTAAAGCTTGAAAAAGTCGATTTTGCATAATACCCCCCCCCCCTTTAAATAACAATAACATGGTGGATTAAATCCATGTTGTTAAACATACATTTAGTTAAATTAAAGCAGGTGAACATGTGTATTATTTGAATACTCATCTTAGTTTCGGCTAGTGAAATCAGTAGGTAGCTATAGATAGCTTTAGAAAATCACTTGCCACATTGGCCAGTGACCAAAAAAGTTAATGTCAAGCCCTGCCTGTAGCCATTCAAAATTACACGCAACTAGTTATGGTAATGACACTTTCTGATCAGTTTAGTTGTTAAATTGTTGTTGATTTATGCAGTGTTCCCTTTGTCCTCTGTGGTCGGGAACTTGGAGCTCGGAAAGCCGTTTTAATGGCGAGCACAGCTATGTTAATTGCTTACCTGGACCTATGAGATACTACCTGAGTTTCTGAGTAGGAATTCCAATTTAGAAGGTTGTTCAGAAATGCACTGATCGTAAAATCGAAAATTCAAATTACAAGGATGACTGGAACACAACATTGTTCCTCTAAATCGGAGTTTAACCAGAGACTGTGATTGAACAATTAATTTCAACATTATTATTGAAAATTGAATTTTTGTAAATGAAAATTATTTCCTATCCCCCTTGTAACGGTCGGAGTCAACTCTGAGTCTGGGTCATTTAAACAGCTTTGTGTACTGAGGCCACTCTTGTCTCATACTGTCCTTACTGAAAATATAAAATAATATAATATCAAAACAAAACGGATGCTAGATGTATAAAACCTCAAAGAGTGCTCATGCTGTAAATCTGATCATCTCAGGAGCCTGGTTCAGGTTGTGTATCTGATGAAGAGGATGGAGAAGAGGAGGAGGTGTGTGCCTCTGAGCGAGCTGGTGCAGATCAGCGCTATGATGAGAACATGGACAAAGCTGCAGAAGAGGAGGGTCTTCAGCGCTACAGGGAGGCTCGAGCCAATGAGATGTTTCCTGATGAGGTGGACACGCCCCTGGAAACACCTGCAAGAATCAGGTTATGCAATGTTGTATTATCTTTCATTGAAATTAAAGTAGCAACAGCAACAAACCATTACATGGTTTGACATTTATTTATTATGTATTATATTTCAGGTTTCAGCGCTACAGAGGTTTAAAGAGTTTTCGAGCGTCCCCCTGGGATCCCATGGAAAACCTCCCCCCCGACTTTTCACGAATCTTCCAGTTTCAGAGTTTTGAACGCACCCGCAGGCGCATCCTGACTGAGGCTTCAGCTGAGGATGAGGGAGCCATGGTAAATCCATTGTTGATACTATGTACATTTTTATTGTGTTACTTGTGTTTATGACCCACTGCATATTTTGTCTTAGGTGGGCTGGTACATCACTGTACACATTATTGATGTCCCGCCCTCAGTGATGGAGAATGTACAGGCTGGCAGACCACTTGTCCTAGTGTCACTCTTGTCCCATGAACAGAAGGTGTGTTCACATGTCCTATATTTTAAAATGCATTGTGTGAATATACTTGGATTTAGATTTTTTTTCTTCTTCTTTTTTTTCTTTTTACAGATGTCAGTAATGCATCTATTGGTGAGGAGGCATCCAAGTAACATGGAGCCCATTAAATCGAAAGAAGAACTTATTTTCCACTGTGGATTCCGAAGGTTCAAAGCCTCTCCCATCTTCTCTCAGCACACCTCAGGTTCAACTCAAGACCCATTTTCTGCTTCTTTGCTTCTACATATCTTCTCAAACTTTGATATAAATCTGCCATCTACTCCCCGTTACAGCTGACAAACACAAGATGGAGCGCTTCCTCAGGCCGGATGCCCCTACAGTTGTGTCAGTCTATGCCCCCATCACCTTCAATCCTGCTGGAGCCCTGCTGTTCAAGCAGAGAGAAGATGGTGAGATCTTTAAAAATCATTGAATAATGTGGAAATTTGTTGCTGATGTATTGGGGTGATGAAAAAAATCGATTCTGCGTTATTATGTCACTCGATTCTTGTATCGATGCAAATAACGTCTGTATCTATATTTAAACATCCATTTTGGGGGAAATATTAATTGCAGTGTCTCTCATCGTTCTTGCACTTTTACACCCGCCCGCTAGATGGCAGCACACTGTGCCGCCCGCCCGCTCAATAGAATCTAGTTATCGATGGGATGGCTTTTTACAGTGTAGTCTCTAGAGAAACTCAGCAAAAGTTTTAATATGGTGGATAAGGAGTTGGCAGATGCTCTGGGGCACTTTGAGAACTCTACAGGTGACCTCACTTTGGAGACCTGGATTATTACGAGAGCCATGCACCTTTGCACATTTCACTGAAGTGTTTTGGCGTGTTTATTATAGCATTTTATTCCGGGATAAAACAAAGCCAAGGGGAAACTAAATACAGCAGGTTTACTATATGTTAAACTTGTCACGGTGGTGAAGTGACGAGTGCGTCCAGTTTGTGTGCTACTCCTAACACATTAAGATAATGAAGAGATGAGCTGTCATGCCGATGTTATGTCCCCAATCTGATGCACAGATGAGCCACAGAGACGTGATGCTAGTTGTGGAGTCTACAAGGTTTTAAATGCCCCATCTGAGCGATCATATATTTTAATGGATGAAACAGGCTCAGTTATGTCATTACTGATCACTAAGGACTCCAAATAAAGGTTATAGAAATACTAGAAAACGTGCATCCCCAGTTTTGATTACATTTACTAGTCTTCCTGTTTTCCATTCAAAGTAACATAATCATGACAAACACCACAGTCACAAGTCCACAATATAGATTATAGTTATAGTTTCCAAAGTAGAAAAAAAAATCGCAATAATCGTCTAATGCTTCATAATTGGAATATATCTTAAAGTATCACAACCTGTGTATCGGGATATGAATCGTGTCGCCAGAGACTAGGCAATACACACCCCTATGATCTATAAATCTTTGACATGTCAGTCATGTCTTTATTTGATAGCTTTTTTTTATAGGGGTGGATCTGAAACATGATTTACATTTGAAATCGTACTTTCTCTTTTAGGTGCACAGGATCTGGTTGCCACTGGCAGTCTGCTCAGTTGTGACCCACAGCGTATAGTGCTCAAGAGAATCGTCGTCAGTGGGCACCCATTTAAAATCAACAGACGCTCTGCAGTTGTTCGATACATGTTCTTCAATCGAGGTGAATAATCAAGATAACACTCATTTTTTTCACACTTTCATTTTGTTGTATGTCTTGATATTATTAACTTTTCTATTTTAATTCTGGTTAAGATGACATCATGTGGTTCAAGCCAATAGAACTGCGAACTAAATGGGGTCGAAGAGGCCACATTAAAGAGGCACTTGGTAAGAACCAAACAAAAGCTAAGAAAACGATATATTCACTTTGGCTATTATGTTATATATGGAGTTTATTTTGATTTTTTTTCAGGAACACATGGCCATATGAAGTGCGTGTTTGATAACCAGCTGCGTTCTCAAGACACAGTTCTAATGAACTTGTATAAGAGAGTGTACCCTCGTTGGACCTATGACCCTTTTGTGCCACTGCCTTCGCTCTGGGTTAAAAGGGAGGTCACTGTAGAGATGCAGGATTTGGATGACATGGAGTAATATATTAGTATCCAATCTAATCCAACTTTATTTATGTAGCACATTTCAACAACTAAAAAAAGTCTAATAAATAACTTGATCTGTTGTTGTGCTTTTTCATATTTTGTCGTGAAATATAAATAAAAAACTCGAGATGCTGTCCGCTGCATTCAATAAACGTACACTAGGTGGCAGCAATGACTCATTTTAAGCGCACAAGCATCGCGCACCATTTGTACAGTCCAGTAACTGGATGTATATAAAAGGGAATCTTTGTTCTAATGAACAGTTTGTTTAATATCAAAGTAAGAATAGGCTATAATCGTTCTATAATTTACATTTATGTGTACATAAAATTATAGAATGCACATTTAATGGACAGAAAAGAAATGTATGTTGATTTGAACATCAGAGTAATCTGCATTAGCCAACTTTATATACCCTATTGTTATTGAAAACATTTCTATGTGACACTGGTTCTACGCTGAAATGAAGCCAGACCAATAAATAGACCAACTCTAAATATTAAACGTATGTTCCTAAAAAGTTGGTATCCTTTACTGCTCCATACAGGGAATATATATATAGCTCATTGCAAAGGAGGAGTCATTTTAACATTCAGATTCAGACTGTGTTAGGGCTGCAGATTTAAATTAATCAAATACCTGCGTGGAGTTGTTTCTACCAACATTTCCATTTGACAATTATGGAGAATTCATCTTGATGGACTTGGATGACTGACATGCCTAGGAACAGTTTGGGCTGTGTAATATAAGTAAACAGCTAAGTTTAGAATAACTGATCATTAACACAATAAGATAGCCAGTTCTTGTTAGTGGATTAACCTAGACCTCGCATACAGGAGTTGTCCGATCCACCATGCTTGTCTGATCAAGAATGCCCTGAGGTGGCACAGCTTAAGTCTTGTCTACTGGGTAAGGCTGCTGTACATGGAAGATTGTCTCAGTGTCGTGGGTTCCTGTCACAATGCCAACAATTTGCAGAATGTCTCTCACTCTGCACTGTCCTAAACTGAAGGGCCAAGAATCTTTTAATAATGCCCTGTCCTTCCCAGTTTTTGCTTCCACATTTTTATGATGAAGTTAACTTGTTCCCTACTGTAGAGATGGGAGATCTTTTCCATTGGATGTGGAAACAGATGGAAGAAGAGCAAGAGAAGGGGCAGAGAAGGAATCAAAGATAAGAGCCAGGGTGACTAAAGCGGTGGTTGAAGCGGGGACGTGGAAATGCTCCAAAACGAATATTAAAATAAAAATAAAACGTTAGTGGGTGAGAGAGGCACAGGGATGAAATGAAGGAGTGTGAGAGTGTGGGCAAAGGGAGTTGGAGCGAGTGGCTGGCGTTTATGGGTTGCAGATGTGGCGCTGTGGGGTTTTGGCAGGGGCCGTGTTCCCTGGAATGGTGCACGGGCTGGGTGGCACCGGGGTGAGAGGGAGGTCACTGCACCACAGCCCATAAAACACAGCGAGAGCGAGAGAGAGGGGAGAGAGGAGCTGAGTGGCCCCCAACACCAGCCTGGGATCACCCAAGCATCCGGCTATTGAAGAACCATATGGTTATTACTTGAATAACTCACTCATTCACTCAACTCCCCTTGTACATGCATGCCCATCATGATAAGGCGTATCTGAAATTATTTACACAAGAGTTTTAGAAATGAGCAAAAGATCTCAGATTACGGGGAACTGGTAAGTGAGCGAAAAGGCCAAAGATCAGATGTATGTATTGTTTTTTCTTCTTTTAGGGTTGAGTTATTCAGTTTCTCTGTCCTCACTGACTCCAAAGCCTTATGCATTCACTGATATTTCTTGGTAGAGCGGGACAATTTGACAATGGAATTAGTTCAGCTTTCTCTCTCCCCCCCGTCTTTCCACAAGAATCAGCCCTGGCATCCTCCCCACTGCTGCCATCAATCAGATGAGAGCAGTTGGGGTATTTCAGTCTATGGGATGTCAACTGTATTTATGCCAATCGTGATGCTGGGGCTGATGTGTTGTTGCCGATGGTATGGAGACCAGGACCTCACAACAAAGCTCTGAGTTCACACAGAGAACAAAAGAGGGAGGGGAGGGGGGTTCAGAAGACATGGGGCTTCATGGCGTGCACATTTGGGTCTGTCAGGACCAGGAAGAAAGAGGACCACAGAAGTTTAAGATGTCACTTAAATATAAGACAGTGAGTGGACCGACGAACCCATGTCCTCAATACTCTTATTGCGGTTTATGGCTGATACTAAAGTTTTCTAAATTTGTTTTATATTGGTTAAGATTTTATACATTGATTATCCTGAATAAGCTAAAGACAGACATTTTAAAAGTAAAAGTTCCAGTGAAAAAAAACTGAAAACAAAATGCGGATAAGAGCCGTTCCATTGCTCTCGGTTGTGCTGTTTCTGAACTTTCTGTGGGGAAAAAACAAAATCATCCCCATTCCCCATACAAAAAGGTACAGCCTCTATAAGCCTGAGTGTAGATTTTTGAAGAAAGTGTATGAATGCTTCCTGTATATATAAGGAAAATCTCTAACTTCTATATTAAATCTATATATATACATGTATCTCTCTAAGGCATAGTGATGAGTAGTTCTACCCTTATTTCTAAGCATATAGGACTGCATTCATGCTGGCACAAAGGCAAGTGTGAAAGTTTAAATGAAGCTCAAATCATTAAGGTGTTACCCATAAACAGTTGCCGTGGGTCCAAATCTGGATTATTGCCAGTGTTGGGCAAATTACTTAGAAAATGCAATATATTCTATATTAGTGATTACAGATTACAGATTACATATTACTGTTTCAAAAAATGTAGCTGAGTTACACTACTTCGAGTTACTTCTGAGTCACCTTTGGCAAAATGTAAACTGAATATAGTAATAATGCCACCGAGCAAAAGTGCAGTCAAATATATTATTTCCTTTTCCTTCTCTTTCCCACATTCTGTCTGTTTTGTTTTGAGGACATTAACTACACGCAACTGCAGATCTTATACACCAGTGTCCAACTTGATCTGGCACGCTGCCTTTAATTTGGGGGGAGTTTGGCCTTTAGTTGTTCATGCATTGAAATGCTCTTGTAACTCGAGTTACCTGAAATGTAATGACTAATATACTTGTGTAAGTAATATGTTATATTCCTTAGTTACTGAAAAAAGTCATATATTTGCGTAACTCTTTTGTAATAACCCAACACGGATTATTGCACAGTCACATACGATATGCACATTAGGCAAGTCCTTTAGGCACACTCAAGTGCTGCCTCTGCTCCTGTCACTGACAAGTTATTCATCTGTTGAGGTTTTTCTTCAACAGACTTCATGGGTTCTGTGAAACATTTTTTTTTTGTTTTTATGTGTGCATGAGTAATTAATTGAATTTTGAGCAGCATTGCATTTCCCTGTAGCAGTGGTTCTCAACCTTTTTTAGTTGCAACCCCCAGTATAGCAATTGCCCACAAGTCACTTTATCCATTCAAACTACATTTTTGATCTGGTGACCCTGAAATACGGTGACCCCCAGGTTGGGAACCTTTGCCCTAAAGAGACAATAAACTCACTAGAGTCTTAACCTTAAACATGTACTGTCCTTATTCTGGCGCTCAATTTGAGTTCTGAAATGTTGAATGGGATCTTTATTGTAACAAGTGTCACTGTCACTACCTGCTGTGAAATTAAAAACACACGTACTATTTCCAACCTGCTCAGCTCTGACCCCCTCGAGGGCCTCCCATGCAGAGTGCTTTTGTGCTGACATCAGTGCACTGAGACCTGGCAACCCTCTTCTCCCCTCACCATGCTTCCTGCCCTGGTGATGTCACACACCATATGGTTTTCAGCAGCATCAAGCCGGAAAAGAGATTTGGGGGGAAGGAGCGAAAATAGGAGGGCTGGAACGAGTGCGTGGATCGGACACAGAAAACAAAAGGTTGGCTCGTCCCCCTGAGTGTGAGCTGTGAGTGAGAGGAGGAGAGAGGCTGCACTGTGTGAGGCTAATGAGGAGAGACCAGGGAGCAAAGACCACGCAGCAGAAAACCATGTGCAAAACAGGCGCAATATTAACACAAATCTTACATTACATTTATTTGCAACATGTTTCGATATTATTTTACAGCTATCTGCATGAATACAGTTTCTCTGTACACATCACTAAACTTGGATCATAAGATATGTCCTTTCTATGAGGTCATTTGTGAAATCATTTAATTTTCTCATTAGTCTCTGTGGCATAGTCAGACACATACGTTTTTGTATTTCTATATACATTTTGTGAACTATCAGACAAATCCTTTGTATAATTTAAAAAAAACAACAACATAGGATCATGAAATGAAATGGAAGAAGTGGTCGAGCTAATTAGTATTGCATCTGGTTATTGTTGTTATGATCTTATGTGCAGCACTTTGGAAATTCTTTTGTTGTTTAAATGTGCTATAAAAACAAAGTGGATTGGATTGAAATGAAATGAAGATTGTTCACAACTTGCACTTCCAGAAATTCCTGCCATCAAAGCACGCCAGTCTAAGGTCGCTAAACCAGCATGTGGAATCTGAAGATAAGACGTGGAGACTTGTGCTCTATAAAGCTGTCTGAAAGCCTGTTCTTTAAAATGAATTAGGGGTGGCCTGTGTGTAAATGTTGAGCCTTCTGTTCAATCTATGGTGATGATGAGAGCCTAAAGCTGAGAGAGCGTGTCTGGTATGACGCGGCGGTCACAGCATCTGGACAGATGAGCAGCCAAATTCCCTCAGAGAGAGAGAGAGAGGACAAAGGAGACTAAAGACTGATGGCATTTATACGAGGACTTGGAGTAGGATATTGCATGGTGATTGTTTTTAGGCATTTCGCTGTCTTTTACTTATGCCATTTAAAGTCTTACATTTTTAATCAGTGTTTTCAAAGTTAAGCCTTTTATTCAAGCTGAAAAAGGATTCACTTTTTGAGTGGAAGATAAGATAAGACTTTGTTGATCTCAAAATGGATTTGTAATAGATTCTTACCATTTCGGGTCACAGCAGCACAGTTGAAGTTCTTACATATTTTGGATGTGCATAAAGTGATGGTATACAACTGAGGTTTTCCAAAAGCATATTTAGTTACATGTTTTCTTCTTGTCAGGAAACAAAACGCGTCAAAAACAAATCAGTCCCAACAAACCATCGTTCTGGGTTATAGCCATAGAGACGCTCAGCTCATATCGCCTTTTTATTGTGTGTTTCGTAATTCGCCCCTGTCTTTTGTAAATCAAAATCCCACATCTCTAACCTGGAATATGAACTATAAATGTGCATGATTTAAAGGGTGACAGACTCCTCTCAGATTTACCATTTGCGCTGCGCCTGGTCTGCCTTATCTCCAGCTCAAGTCCCTGCACTGGATGGAGGATTTAGACACATGAATTAGGGATGGGCTTCTTTACTTGTATTTGTGGCCCTGTGAACAGGCAGCTTTAATTGAATCATTGCTTACAACCGGCAATTTGGAGGCTTTCTCAGTTCATTAGAAGTTCAGCGTTTCAGGTTTAGTGAGCTCCAGATTTTGGTATGTTAGATTGTGTTTGGACAAGCTGAGGTTTAATGTCCAGCCTCAGAGGACTGATTGATTAGTGAGATAAAGTTTGTCTGGCAAAAGGCATTCATGGGACTGAAAGTACAAAAATAGTTGATACGATCCCCAAACCCTGTCCAGCAACTTGGTTTCTAATGATAGAAGTGCGAAGGCTGACAAAGTAACTACTATTTATTTGCTATTTCTTTTTATGCCCGTTAAGAGTCTGTTTTTGGCATAAACACTATATGATACAATATGCTTTATTAATCTCGAAGGAAATTCATTTGGTCAGCGCCTTACATTAGTGACATATAAAAGAAACAGATGAAAAAAGTCATAAAAATTGATCTGAAAAGTTCTGAGTACATACAATTCAAATGAAATATACAAGGTAAAATCGACGATTTGTCTAAAACGTTATTATCTGTTAAATTATGTAAGTAATTTTGTCATATTTTCAAGTATTATTTCTTTCTTGTACTTAGCACATAGCTGATTAGCTGGCGTTGTGCCTTTAAACTCTTAATAGTTGACTTTTTTTATAGAGTCAATGCAAAAAAAACATAGGATTTTTTTATGTCGGACCCTGACATCTGACCAGGAGTGGGTGGGACTGTGGAGCTCTAGAGCACCTTAAAGCAGTACTAAGTAACTCATGCCCCTAGAGGCCATAAGCGCCACTTCAGGTGTCGTAGCATGTTACGGTTTTAAATACTACGCTGACAGAAAAAAACAATGGGAGAGAGGGATATCGTACACCCAATTGTAAATCCATTTTAAGTGGCACTAGCCCACAGTTAGCTTTGCCCGTTAGCCTGTTAGCTTCTTCTTCGTGATTCTATTAGTGTGTATTGAGGCCTCGGACACGTAGGCAGCTTAGTTGCAATTGTGGTTTTCTGGCCAGAGACACCAGGGGGAGATGAAAGACCCCCCAATCATCCCATTAACACTTGTATACCCCCAGAGGGACTATGAAAAGGATTCATTAAGTTAAACAAGCTACTTAGTACTGCTTTAACAACAGTGGTGCTTCAATAAGAATAATAAAAATACACAAAAACAAACTACAAAGTAAAACAAAGTCACAGGTTGCGTGTCAAAAGTGTCTAATTAAGGTGTAATTAGAAGTAATAGGTGGGCCACCAACAAAAAAATGTAGGACCACCATAAGCCAGAGCCAGTCCATACCAGTACCAGTATGTAGTATGGTAGCAGTAGGGTCAAAGCTTGTGCCAGCCGCACTTCCACTGCCCACACCATTGTTTAATGAGGAATTGTAAACATGTAGTGTCTATGTTCCTCAAGCAAAATGCCATGGTGTTTGTAACCAGCGGCGTCGATTTAAAACGCATCATGCAGCACCTGGCAAGGCACTGATGATATCATGGTGTCCCTTCCTGGATGGAAAAGACTATTCTGGAGCATGAATTGAGAGACATCCTTCATGGAACATATGTATTCTGCAGCACACCTCAGTCTGCAGGGTTATCAGCGGTTCATCAGAGAACATGGAAGTCAGACAATAGCTTCCTCTGGGGTCTTCAGGGTGTCCTAGGAATCGGCTCAGTGACAGACGCACCTTCACATTCAAAATAAGACCTGCAAGAGAGCTGGCAGCTGCTGTTAGGAAATAAAACAAACAGGAATAGGTTACTTGTCTGCACAGAGCAGTAATGTTAAAATAATGGACTACATTCATATCTGTCTGCAGTCCTTCTCTCCAACACACAGGGGATTACATAGGATGTGGATATAAAGTACATACAAACGTGATACATATGGGCTACAGTAGTGTAATAATAATAATAATAATAATAATAATAATAATAATAATAATAATAATAATAATAATAATAATAATAATAATAATAATAATAATAATAATAATAATAATAATAAAAATAAAAATCTTAATGTCATCATGATTGTATGCTATAGATGAAGTAATTTAACCATGACCAAACATAGCCTAATGAATGAATGAATGAATGAGTCATTCAGCGTCGGTCAAATGACTGCAGTGCCTCAGACCTGTGGGACTCCCTTGAAAGCACCGTTGGGTGTCGCTGTGCGCGTAAACGTCTCCGCGTGCGGGACCTCAACAGTCCGAAGTGTCAGATTGTGCCGCAAACACGTGTGAAGAACCCCAGGTTTTGGACGGGGGCTAAAGAAGAGTGAAACCTGGAGGAGAAGACCCGATTCAGAGGGGCGAGATTAAGATACGCGGTAGAATATTCTGAGGGAAGCCAGTGCTGGACCTGGAGGACAGAGTGAGGATTCGGGGGGAATGTCGAGGAGGATACGACTAGAGCACCAGCATGAATCCGAGGTAAACGAGTGAGTGACAACTTCAAAACTGATCTTTAAAAGCACTTAAATGTCGAAAGTAGCATTTATTAAAAAAACAAAATACGATCGTTGTCATTTGGGGCGTAATAGTAGGCTACACGAGAATGGAGGAAGTGTAATGCAAAATTACCCAGGCGTTATAACAAAGACTACAGCGATGTACTAATTAATTGAAATACTGTATGCTCATTTTAAATGTACATTCAGAATAAGACCCCTTAAACAGCACGACACAGTGACCAGGACATTGCGCACTGCATGCAGGTGCGTCAAGTTATCTATGCACGATAACTTGAGCTTTCAGATGGATCAGGGGTTTCAATGTTTCAATAATCCAGTAAATTAATGATGTAACATATAAACAATACAGCCGGGAAGTGACTTCGTTGAAACGCTTCATAAGAAAGGCCTCATAGCATCTTTCCAACTTTATTTAAACCCATCAGAAAAGTCGACGGTAAAGAGTGATCTTGAATATGCAAGTAGAGCCTACATATGCATTCAATATGTGCCTGTCTCTTTAAGACGATGTGTTGAGAAGTTCGAGTCGGGGTCATATGAAGTTCCTGCCCTCGATTTTACCTTTTCGTTTTATTAGAGACTGACATCACACGGGGCGCTAAAACACTTAAGGCGCATAGAGGCACCATTATCATCCCGGTGCGCGTTTTTGCTTAGACTCAAAAAATAGCTAAGGAAATTGCTTGAAAAAAAAAAAAAATGTTAGAGGAAACTGAAGCTGGTCAAAGCACTTTTTTAAAATATATGAGTGGATGAGACAGAGTGGAGAGGAGGGGCAGTGACAGAGAAGTGGGTGGGAGGACGGGCCGTAAGGAGCGACAAGAAATTCATATCAATTAATAACATAAAAAAAAGAGCTGGCAGACGCGCTCGGAAAACTGGCATGGTTTTTGGAGGCTGGCAGTTGAAAGCTCAAATGTCAGATATGAGTTCTAGAGAGTGCTGAGATGATCATTAAGGGAGACTTGGAGCGTATGGCAGAAGACATCGGGCATGCAGGTAAGAGCCACTCGCGCTTTACGCACAGCCAGCACGCGGGAACAGGGACACACGGTCAGGGTGTAGAACGGTCCGCTCCACTTTACACACTAACTGCCGTGCTTAAAACTTAAAACAAGGCGGCACAATGTGTTAATTTGTGTACGTCTGTCTAATTAAAAACAATACATTTATTGGCTAAAAGTATTTATGTACTTTATAGCGTGGGCAATCAGTGTTGATAGAACCTCACAAAACTTAAACACCACGGTACTGAATATTACAAAGTAAAATCAATGAATATCCTTTAAAGATAAATCCAAATTAGTGTTTAATAATTGCCATGTATTTGACAACAAACAGTTGGGTGATAGTTATTGGCTATAGCGAACTCACAGTTTGAAAATGCTAAATTACTGAGAAAGAAAACATTTAATTTGTATAGAATAATTTCATAAGAAATAACACGCGTCATCTTTAACTGATGATTTCATTCAACAATATGTTTAGATAATGCTCAAGGACTTTTACAAAAAAGTGATTAAAATAGACGCTCGTGGCGCTGCTGACAGCTCAATATTGGAACCATCTGTGCGATACACCTTGTTTTAACGCACTATTTCTGGAGGTGATTTAAGACTCGCTCTTCGGCAGAGCAAAGGAGAGCTTTAGGAGAGATGGAGCCACTCGTGATCTTTTTACTGTGACACTATGTGTAGAGTAAAGTAGATTAGAGACAGATGAAATGTTGTCCAACACACTCTCTACAATTCTTTGCGCTTTCTATCGGATTAAGAAGTTGCACTAAGTGCGTTTGATTAAACAGTTAGTCATGGTTAATAAATTGGTTAAAATTAGTGTAGCCTTTACGCAGTGCGACTGGATGCGCCACGCTCACATCAATGGAATAAAAGAGTTGTGACAGACTTACTTTCGAAATGAAACGATCTTTGTTGAGTGTTTATTTCTTAATTCTCAACTTAATGTTAAAATCAAAGGGTCGAAAATCACTTACAAAGCACGACAGTTGTGCCCCAGCTATTCTAACGGGACCTTAAGATCTTTTCGTTCATGAAAAAAGTAACAATTCTTAGGCCTTCACTTCATGCACTTCAAGCTATTGCTGTTAAGTGCGTGCACATTACACACACTGGTAATGTCAGATTGTTTAAAGAAACACTGCGGGGACATTTTATGTTATTCATATAGATTATTTAATACCCATATAACGCCATCAATGTTTTTTTGTATTCTTTATATATTTAATTGTTGCAGAGAAATGTGGCAGAAACATGATTTTAAAAAGTGCTAGTTTTCAGAAACTGCCTGACAGGATGCCCTATAGATAAAGTGGTGAAGTTTGTTTTATCTTAAATCAAGATCATATAAGTTTTATGTTAGATTAAAATCATTAAACATAATGAAAAACGACAAAATAAAATATTCAAGATATTTGAACATTTTTAAAATACTGTTGTTTTTTTATATTTTCATTAATACATATATTTCGCTAGTGATGCCGTTTGTTGTAACAGCAGTGACAGAATCAATTATCCTCACAAATATTTTCTGTGGGACGATATCCACCCAGTGCTGTTAATCAGAGTGAATGCGGCTGATGACTTTTAGTGACTTATTCAGAGTTCATGACCTCTTTATATCACACTTGCTGCTAAACATGCTTCATCTGACTTCTACTAATATTTACCCCACCACATGTGAGTGGAGTGATCAAACGCTGACACATAACTGAATCTAAAACACTTAACATGATGCGTGGAGACAAGATGAAGCGTGAACTCATCTCAGCCTACCACGTAGCCGCCTGTTTATCCAACCGTATGCACTTTACATGCCATAAATCATTACAAGTATTTGTATTTTATAGGACATCGATGATAGCATATTTCAGCTCCAAACACATGCTTAAAGTGCAATCAATATAAGCTGGATTTTGTTCTTTACCCAATACTAAAAAGTGAATACACTTAAAAATAGATTTGCGTTTTTGAGGAGTTCCCATTGGTAATCAGAGTGTATCTTAGAATTAAATAAACAAATAGTCTGATGTCAGGAAGGAATGATCAGACAACTGACAGAGTTGTTTAGCAGCTTGTTTCCCATGAGTGAGACAAAACCCCTCGACGTGATAAATTTCATAAATAAACTGTCTTCAGATGATAATGAATGAACAATATGCTGTGTGATGTGGTGTATTTTGGGCCTGATAGAACAATAATGTTGAGGTTAGCTTTATCTAACGCGTGTGTAATGTATTGTGTGCTCACCATCAATTCATGGTAGTATCGAATTCCGATTTACTTTGTGGGCTTCTGGTGTTCCATATATGACTTATTCTTTCAGCAAATGTCCTCTGCTCATACAGTTACATATTGTAGCTGCATCGTGCGCTTTATTTAGACAAAAATATACACATATTTTACCCACTAAGTATATCTGTGCTTTCTGAGTGTAGTTTTTTTTTCTTCACGCAGAGAATGTCAATGCATTAAAAATTCTGATAATGAGAAAACCATTGCCTCCATTCACCTTTTATAAAAGTTCACATCGCAGAGTGGTGCTCTCCACATACATAACACAAATTCCCTGTCATTGATGAAGCAATACCAGCAATAACAGCAGCATTTACACTGATCATTTTTACTCTGCTTTCTACATTATGATACATCTTTTTTATCCTATTTAATTTAATCCAAGCCAGACTTTACTGAAGTCCTCAGTACATTCCTGTGCACTATGGTGTTGCCCTTTGTGTGACATTCACACATGTCTATTGTTACAGGTGCTGGACTGAAGACGATGCTGGATGCCATGGAAGTTCCAAGTCATGCGAGGGATCTTCTTCTGCAGCTCAACAGCCAGCGCACCAAGGGCTTTTTATGCGATGTCATCATAGTGGTGCAGAATGCGCTCTTCCGAGCTCACAAGAACATTTTGGCTGCCAGCAGCCACTACTTGAAGTCCCTGGTGGTCCACGACAATCTCATCAACCTCGACCATGAGATGGTGAGTCCAGGGGTCTTCCGGGTCATTCTGGACTACATATACACCGGCCGCCTTAGTGAAGGGGACCCGACCTCTGCCTCTGAACCCAGTCTGGGGGCTGTGTTAGCCGCAGCTAGCTACCTGCAGCTGCTCGACTTAGTGGCCTTATGTAAAAAGAAGCTTAAAAGGAATAGCAAGTACCTGCCTCGTCCAAGTCCAGCATATCTGCCCTATCCCAAACTGGGGCCTAATAGTATGGGTTTAGGGAGTGGCCGGTATAGAATTTCAACTCCTGTCATTCAGTCTTGTCCTCCTGGAGGAATCGTAAACAGCCTTGCACCTCGACCACCTCCACTAGAGGACCTTGTTCCTCATCGCCTGGGCATTCACACAGGAGAACTGTACGCTCCCACCTCCACACAGGCATCTCAGGTGTTTCCTTCCCCTCCAAATGGCCTGTCTGCTCAGATGAGCATGCGCTCAGCCCACCCAGAAACAAACTGCTCCCCAATGTTTGGCCTCGATCTCACTAAAAAAAGCCCAAGCTCACAGTCTCAGCACACGCCCAACCTGACCAGCTCTCATAATGAGGAGGAGAGAGACGGCACTCTGAGTGGCCACACCAGCCCCATGCAGGGCATCAATGGACGACCCTTCCCATCTGACAAACTTGAGAGCAGTGATCCAGCCGGTGCTCTTTCTCCCCCTCCTTTCCCTCATCTCAACCAGCCTCTGGCCCCGCACCTGCCCCATCTGCACCGCTCCACTTCACAGAACAATGCCAATGAACGTTTTCCCTGTCCACCCAGCCCTGACACCCCGATTGAAGGGACAGACACTGGCAGAGAGATGGGAAACATATACCGCTGGGTTAAACATGAGCCAATTTCATATCCAGTTGAAGATGATGATGAGGATGATGATGATGAAGCAGGTGAAAATGGAGAGCAGAATCACAACCATCACAAAGTGGGGGAGGAGAGTGAAGGAGCAGAGGACAAGAGTGGCTCAGGGACAGAGGAGACAGGCAGCAGCGAAGGCCGACCCTCCCCAACGGGACCTAGGGGCCGATTCCACATGTCATATGAGCCTGAAAGCTTTGGGGACAATCTTTATGTTTGCATTCCTTGTGATAAAGGCTTTCCAAGCTCAGAGCAGCTCAATGCACACGTGGAGACACACACTGAGGAAGAGCTGTATGGCACCACCGGTGGAGAGATGGGGAACAACAATAGCAGCACCAAAAACAATGGCAGCAATACCAATGGGTACAGTGGCCTCAGCAGCAGCAGTCTGAACAGCTTGTCCCACCTAGAAACTAAGTCCAGTCAAGGCTTAGGAGCAGGGGGCATTGGGGACATGATCCGGCCCTATCGCTGCTCCAACTGTGAGAAGTCTTACAAAGACCCTGCCACTTTGAGACAACATGAGAAAACCCACTGGCTGACCAGGCCATACCCATGCAGTATATGTGGCAAAAAGTTCACACAGCGTGGCACTATGACACGACATATGCGCAGCCACCTGGGCCTGAAGCCGTTTGCCTGCGACTCTTGTGGCATGAGGTTCACCAGGCAGTACCGGCTCACCGAGCACATGAGGATCCACTCCGGGGAGAAGCCCTACGAATGCCAGGTCTGTGGGGGGAAGTTTGCCCAACAACGCAACCTTATCAGCCACATGAAGATGCACAGCAGTGGGGGCACTGCGGGGGGGCTCACTGATGGCAAACTCAAGCTGGACTTTACTGAGGGCATCTACCCTCTGACTAAATACACAGCAGAGCACCTGGGGCTGAAGCAGGAAAATGCCAGTGAGTTTTTTCTCCAAGCTCAGCAGCAACTTGTGGCTGATGCGAAAGCCTTAGAGAGCCTGTACCCTTTGTCCAAACTGGCCTCTGAGCACCTGGGTATCCCCCCAGACAAGCTGGACACCTTGGGACAACCACTGCTGCCTCAGGCCATCTCTGACACTCGCACCATCGACCGCTACTCCCCCAGTTAAGACCTTACTGTTTTTAATTCCACATTAGTGTATATATATGCAGCAGTATTGTGACACTGTTCACCTCAGTATCTCCTCTGCACCTCAGACTCAGGCCTAAAGCCTTAGGCCTGCAATTGCACACCCCTCTGTAAGTGCCTTTATGTGTGACAAATGTAACAATAACTTACTTAACAAGCACTGTGCTTCAATGACCAAAGAATATGTCTCATGTTCATGTACAGTGTGCAACAAAGACCTTTTATTCCAGCAATTGAGCCAAAGCAACAGGTTAAAAACCAAAATAAGTTGTGTCCTATTTATTTTTTGTTTTGTGGTAAAATCCAAAGATCAAAGAAAGTGGTGCAAAAAGATCCTTTATGTACATTTAAATGACGGATATACAAAACACAAGCACATTTGCAGTTGTGTCCAACCTTGAGTGTTAACAGTTGTCAAATAGATAGGCCAAAATATCTGGACTTTGAAAAACGTGTTACCATCCATATGTTATTGTTCAGCTCGGGGTACTTGACGTTTTGTTTCGCTCAATCCCCAACTTGCCCCCAACCAGTTGATGTAAAATACTGAACAAAATGTATATGTCATTTATTCACCCCCCTGCGTTTTGTCAGTCTATAGTCACTTTAAAGTAATCCCCCCTCACACTGCTGTCACTTCGACTGGCTTGTCACCGTACTTCCACAGCCCCTTAAAACATTAGCAGGATGTGGTAACAACAGCAGTGATCCCATTACTGTGGCACGATGGTCTGCAGCCAACTGATGACATACTAATCCCTGGTCACGATGACAGAAGATTCTTTACACAGTGCCAATCATGCATGGGGTGTTGCCTCTGTCATTCCTTATATTCACCATTGCAGCCTTATCCAGTGAGTCCAGTGCATAGGAAAGAGGCAGTTTATCGTTTAATCAGCGCTTGTGTGGTCAGATTCTGTGTTGGACTTGGCTTGACCTGACCCCCCCCCCCCCCCCATTGCTTGCCGTTTACTGTTCCAGCTACTGCTCACAATCGCAAATATAAAATTAAACCTCTGACACACATTATCTTGTTAGAGTAGTAGGGTCGTTTTATTCTATTTTCTGAGGCAGGAAAAATTGGTAAACATAAGCATTTTGGTGTGTGTTCTGGATATAAGCAGCAGTCCATTTAATTGATTGTTAATTTCTTATAAGGCCACAGTTCTGAGTAATAGGTTTAGTCTCCCAGTACGTAACCACAGTGGGCTGCTAATCTGTCAGTGATACGGACATACTTAGGCTGTCCGAGTCTTCCCTAGAAGCCTGCAGTAAACGGGATGTCCCAGCTGTTGTGTCCGAGTAATCCCTGTGAAGTATCACTTTCTCCAGGACAATTCACACGGCTTATCGGCATCATGTCCCCATTTCATGCCTGCCACTCTATCCCCCTCTTTACTTTCTAACATCATGTTCCAGAACTACAAATGTCTCCCGTCTGCTTGCAGTAAACAGCAGTGGTGTATTTGTATCTCGGTTGACCGGCAGTTCCCTTTAAAAAACAAAAAAAAACAACAGCACTTAATAATTGTGGGGTGATTTTGCTTGTATATGTTGTTTGTTTGTTTTTATTCAAAGAACATTGTGACCATTTTTACTGTTCTAGTTTTGAATTATTACTATTTTTTAGTTCTTTTGTTAATCAGCTTGGAAATGTCTGACCACTATAGTGCCATTCCAACCTCAGCGGGTGAATGTGAAGATTGTAAAGCCATATTTACACTGTGATATATCTAATACATTGTAAAAGATAAACTAAAAAACAAAAAAACAAAGTGCCTGATCATTTATCATACTTGTGTACAGTACTGTGCAAAAGTAAATGTGAAACAAGTGGCTTAATATAATTGAATGATCTGACAGTAATGGGACAAAGATGTTAAGAGTAATAATTTAAATTGGATCACATTTCTAAGTGAGAGCATTTACCCATGAACTGTTATATCTTTACGTTAGGAGAATTCATTTATCATTGAGAGACGAATCAGTGCCTTGGCAATATGTATTTGTAAATGTATTTTTCTACACCTTTTGTACGTTCTTTGCTCATAACATTCTCCCCTGCCTTTTGCACAGTACTGTTGCTTTCAGCCTTTCCTTTCGTTTTAAACTGAAGCGCACATGAAAGCTGTGCGTATCTCAGGACTGAACCCAGAACTTGGATGCTATGCTTTACTAAAACACACCAATTCAGTAATTACTTGCAGACACTTTTACGGGGCGCTTTGTCCTGTGTCAAACCTGTGTATTGTACATTTTACATGTGTTATTGTGGACATGTGAGGAGGTATTAAAGATTGTTCTTTTTGTATTTCTATTATGCTTTTCTCATGACTTCTCCCAAAGAGGTGTTGCTTGACCATTTCTGGTGTTGTTGTTTTTGTGAGAAGAGGCAGAGTTTTAAATGATAAAACCACAGTGGAGATGTCACAATGGCCTTTATGCTCAGTTTCACCACAGCAATCTTTACATACAAACTGTGCTTTTATTTTGAATTTACTGCACTGTAAAATAGTGTGCGTAAAATTAATCAAATTAAGTTCTTTAAACTTTTTTTTTTTTTTTTTCATTTGTAGCTTTGGCATCAATTATTTTTGATCGGGTGATGTTAATGGACCAAACATAAGGAAACATAATTTTACTAACTAAACGGATTCTGTCATTTATTTATAAAAGGGTTTAAGAATAGTTTAAACGTTTGGTGTGAGACAATCCGACCTCCTCTTTTTCACATGGTTGTTAGTCATGGGAATTCATTCACTCGCTCATCCACACATCGCAGGAAAGCGCTTGATAAAGACCAAACATTTTATTTCAATTCGAAAAACACAAAAGTAAACGATAATAGAGAGATAGAAAGAGACAGTATACAGAGAGATCCGCTTGTCTGTCTGTCTCTAGGTGCTGTTAATGCATGTTCTGGGAATAAGGCGACTGTTGAAGGAGAGGAGCAGGAAGTGCCCTCTTGACCAGTGTGTGTCCGTGGGCGGATGCGCAGTGTGTTTGTGCTCACAGTCAGATACCAGAGCAGGAGCAGAGTGGAGGCCCAGCGGGGTGGACCTCAGCTATTGTCTCACCATAAAAAAAAAGAAAAGAAAAACCTGTTGAAAAAAAGTGTCCATTCACAAAACAACCCATATCTCGTCTTTTTTCCTTCCCTTCTGTCCACTGTGGGATTACACCTCTGTTCAGGATCACAGTCCTCTGACACGGCGAGGAAACTATTGAGACATTCTGTGACACACTGAGGATGTTCGGGATTTCGCTACTCTTTGTTTGAACAGTATCTACAAGCTTTTTGTAATGACTATGCATAATTGTCCGGTGATTGCAGGCCACAGTGAAGCCATTTGGGAGTATTTTTTACTTTTAGCTCCCATGTCACGAAATATAATAGAGCAAGCCCCAAAACTACCTTGTGTAAAACCATTATTCTACTACATAAAAATCAGTGTATTGAATTTTAATACTAGTCCTCTTGAAGTATCCCAGTGTTCCTCTCCTCTCAGTTCAGTAGTTCAGCGTTGCCTCACGCAGCTCTCCTCACCTCAGCCTGTCCCTCTCCATTTCACTGCCTCCCTCTGTCAGGATCCACTTACACTCGGCTGCTTTTCAGGCTGAAAAAGGCAAGTTGTCTCGAGTGTTTGTGAGGAGACCATTGCTTTCCTTTAACGTCTGAACACAAGAGCCAATAATCAACCAAAAGACAACGTTGACGACATATACGTTTGGTGCTAATCGGAAAAAGCAAAAACGTGTAGTAGCAAAACTGAGCCAAACCTTGCATGCATCGTTCTCATCTTACTTTTGCCATCTTTGGATTATTGAGGAGAAATTATATATTTTAAACTTCACTGTAAAAAAAAAGAATAAGAAGAAAAATCCAATGAATAGACAACAACACAGACATGGTTAAAATTAGCATAGCTCTCACACACACACACACACACACACACACACACACACACACACACACACACATCCATGGGATTGTTACTGGGAAGTCTTAATCAGAATGTGAGTTGAAAGCTTGCAGAGCACAGTAAGATGTCGACGCAGCAGCTCGAGGCCCCGGCGCGAGGCAGACGAGCAAAACTTACAAGCTTCTACTTTTGGGTTTTCGAATCAGATCCTGTGGTAGAATTGATTGTGATGCTCATGATGTAAGGATTACTGTGACGAGGGATGGAGAGCGTTGCCGTCTCTTTGTGGTTCGAGAGTTCAGAAAGTTTACAGAAGGACAGACAGACGGACAGACAGACAGTGGCAGAGGATGAAGAGAAGAAAAAAAAAAATAAAGGATTTGAAATGGAAAGTAAATGCCTTTTTGACCAAACTCCTAAATAAATGTGGTGATTCTGTGGTTTACAAGGCCTTGCTTCAGAGTGCCATAAACAAATAATAAAGCAATACAATGAAGCCAAACAGTACTTTTTACACTTTTCTATCCATTTTTGCTTTGGTGAAATGAATGTATTTATTGCATGTCAAAATTGTTTCATAGTTCATTTGTACATTTCTTGTAATTGTGACTTTTTTTTTTTTTTTTTTTTTAAATATCAACTTCACTTAATGACAATGCCTTAATAGAATCATGTTGATAAGGCTTTTATGTTTTAAAAGCTAATGTGAAATGTTTTTGTTTGTTTCTATATTCAAAATCAACTTGGCAATAAAAGTAAATTTCATACCATACTGAGTGAGTATGTTGACTAACCAAAAGTTACTCTGCACGTCGCAGAAGTAGTGAAACTTCCCACGTGACTGTGATTAGCGCTGGGGCTATGACTGTTAAAACACTTGACGCTTTTATTGTGCATGATATGAGGTTCACATTAAAACAAAATGCTGAAACAAAACACCAGGAGGAAAGCCGTTTCACTGCAACGCCAACCGCAAATTTCACTTTCCGATAATACGTCCAAGCTCCCATAGGCCGGACATGAGAGTGGCTCATTGACGAGGGAGAATTTCAAATGAATCTCATACATCACATACAGTCCACATGCAACAGGGAGCGAATCCATTACTCTTGTCAGCAGCAGCCAACGCAGCCAGGCCGAATTCACGCACTGCCCCTGAACGCACCTTATTCACAGCAACAAAAAAATCACCCTGATGTCCAGATGTTTCATACACAAACCAGGAGACAAATTCTGCATTGGACATATTAGCATTTCTCCTACAGATGTCTATGCTCATATGCATTCATTATGTGCTGCAATGTGCTACATTTTCGACAATACTTGGCACGATCCGCTTCAGGTTGATGAAGACCTTAAAGGGATATTTCAGGATTTTTGACATAGGGCCTCATTTCCTAGTTATCCAGAGTGTTGTTGATTTCTGTACTACTTTTTTTTTTTTTTTTATTCATGCAGTCCTTATATTAGAAGAGTTTAGTGGTGCTAGGCTAGTGCTAGGCTAGTGCATGTCTATGGTAACTAGTAGCCTGCGTTAAAAACAGTCTGACCCGAGCACAGTGCACCTGAGGCAAATCACTTACAACACCAGACTACCGCTATGTCTGAGTTGACTGAATAATGTTTGAAATATAACCATTTTGCATTTAAAATAACTTATATTTGAGCAGCATCAGTTTCCTGGTGGTAAGCTACACAGTGGCGGAGTGATCTGCTAGGTTACCGGATCTACAGTAGTTTGTTTACCTTACAGCCGGCATTACGACACGTGGAATTCATAAAGGAGCTTTCTAAAAATCAGATATGGCAACATTTGGAGGACTACCCGATGATTTTGAAAAGGTTTTTAATGCAGGCTACTAGTTACCATTGACATGCGCTAGCCTAGCACTAGCCTAGCACCACTAAACTCTTCAAATATAAGGACTGCATGAATAAAAAATCTCAAACAACAACACTCCGGGTAACTAGGAAATGAGGCCCTATGTCAAAAATCCTGAAATATCACTTAAAAAAAGCGCTGTTTAAAATGGAAATGAAAACCACAGTCGGCTCTGACATGTTGCATAGATTTGAATGGCACAAATTCTTATTGACAACATTAAAATAAACAATTTTCAAGAACATCATTAAATCTTTTGACGTGTTGGTGCCATTCAGTTCAACAGAAACGCCGCTTACGTTTAACCTAAGTAAGTATTTCACTAAAAGTTTCAGCTGTCATACTTTCTGTCCCCATTGATTCGGTTGCCATGGAGATCAGCAGGCCGCTGTAGGAGTGAGTCATTCCCGGATGCTACCTGCAGGTACAATGAGGACAACAGTGACGGCAGAGACATCACTTCTCGAACTGCAGCAAAGTGAAAGAAACGTGAGGCTGTACATGGCCTCACGAGGAGTTGACTGCTGTTTTTATTGCTTTAGCTGGCTTACCGTAGCATTAGTTATGTTTAGATAATACACAATTAAGATGGCTGGACAAAAAAAAGCAATAGATTGTGGAAATTAAGTAACATTTACAAAGGAAACAATGCTGGATTCTCAAAATATGTCAACCAGTCTGGAAAAAAGGCATAAATTGGCATTATTAAATTTCATGCTTTTCTCAAGGGAAGGCTTCAGTCCTGCATTTCAGCCTGATAACATCATTAACCAAAACAGAAAATGCAGTCTGTTTATTTCATGCTTTAGCATCTGTTATTGAATCTCCTTCAGAGGCAGCGGTGGGACATTTGTCCTGGCAGGCCCTGGTGCCCCTCTGCCCTCACAGATCACATGGCAAAGGCCTTCGGTGTTTGGTGTCCGGAGTTGACTGACATCATGCCAATATTAAAGAAAACGCTCTATTACCTGCCAGGAATTCATTTTAAAGCGACAACCCATTTCATCCACGTGTTCAAAGGCCTTCCAGAAGAAAGCAGTAATTAACACAAGAGCGCTATTTGCATTGTTTGTGTCATGAAGAGAACAAACTATTCATTCATCAACTGCGGAGAAACTGAAAGGTCACCAGCTTGGACTTTTAGGGAAGTCTGTCGTACGTGATTCATCCATTTCCAGACGAGTGTGTTGCGTACGAGGTGTTTAATTTCCTGTTTCGGCCTTGGCTTTATAACACCGGTCAGCTGTTCGAAGATGCAGAAAGGTGCAGTTATCTGTCAGTCACACTTCCACTGGTCAACAAGAACACGAGACAATTTCGAAAGTTAGGGCGCAAACAGCGAAGGAATCTCTGGAGTCGTGGAGTCATTCTGAAATACATTTGTGGAGTTCAAAGAGGAGGGAAAGGCATGTTTGATGTGGTCTGTCTTAACTAGAGATGTGCTCATCATTCTGTGCCATTTCTGCAAGCGGGGGTGGGTCAAGTGCCTTGCCCAGGGACAAAAACAACAGTGTGCAATGCTTTTGAGCTCATTAAGCTTCATCTTATTAGCAACTGGGAGCGTGTTTGTTATCATTTCGGACCAAAGGCAGGAAACAAACTGCTTCTCTTGACAGTAAAGATGGAGGTCCAGCTTGGGAGTGTCTACAAGGGCCATTGATGATCACTGCCTTATTAGCGTTAAGAGTGAGCAAAGGGATGAACTTGCCTTTAATTTCACCTCTCTGTGTCATGTTCTTATCCTCCTTTCCTCTCCCCTTGGCCGATCCCACCCCTGCTACATTTCATGGCTCGGACTCCCACCGAATGGAAAACAGCTGGACCAGGGCCTGCCCAAAGCACATTATGCCCAAGTTTTCAATGAATTCCCATCTCCCCTCACCCCACCACCACCACCACCACCACCCTCCTCTCCCCCTTCGCTCCTCTGTCCAGTGCTCCGCTCCCCTGCTCCCTGTCCTCGTTTAAGGTGGGGCCGTGCAGCTGAAACAAAAGAAAAACATCTTGTATGAGAACATGCTCCTCACCCACATATGGTACTCTCCTTTCTTTTCTGTGAATTTCTTTCCCAACCCAACTCCCTGGTGATCGGCCGCTGTTATGGCTGGTTCTGCACTTGACAGCTCTGAAAAACGCAGAGATATAAAGCAGCTGACTTATGCACACAGGTATTCGTACAGTTAAGTAATGTGTCGGGCTTATTTCGTCGCGATACTCAAGTGTAGGCAGACAGCGGGGTCAGCAGAGGTCAGCCGCGCAAGAAGACAAAAACATTTTGAAAGGCACAAGTTGGACTTGTGAGAGCCAAGGCAGTGAGAGGAGAGGTGCTTTCTCATAAAAGGCTCTCGAGCTGCAGTAATGACAGCTCACAGTGATAAGAAACATAGATATGAGCCTGAAGTGCGGGTCCAAAGAGGTAAAGAGAACAGTTCTGGGCAAGCTCTTATGAAAAACATATATATCTGTCTGTGTAAATTATTACATAGTTTGTGTTTTTTGGGGGATTTTCTTTGTGCCATTAAACCAAACTAAAGCAGTGGGTGTCTTTGCGTCCTTGAGCAAGACACTTCACCTCAACTATACTATGCAAATGCAAGAATGGGGTGTGAATGAACGATTGGTGAACACTGGATGTTGGTGCAGATTGATGGAAACTTACCAACAAGTGTGAAAAGTGAATAAATAATACCATAAACAGTTGTGCTCAAAGGTTTACACACCCTGGCAGAATTTCATCATCGGCCGTCCCGTTGGCCTTGTTGACAACAAAAATGTGCACCATACCTACTGTGGGGAGAGCTCAAATGTGCTGGTCATGCAAGACATCCCAGAAACTTATGGGAACTGGAGGCTTTTTGCCAAGAAGAATGGGCCGTTTTACCATTAGAAATAATAAAGAACCTCATCCACAAGTACCGCAAAAGACTCCAAGCTGTCATTGACGTTCAAGGAGGCAATACACAATATTAAGAACTGGGGTAAGTATTTTGATCAGGAACATTTTGGTACTTTCTTTTTTTCATAGGATTTAAAAAGAATAAACTTGTTTCACCATAAACGGCTTCACACAACCACTAACTATGAGTGAAAAAAAAACTTTCTGTCATCTTTCATATTCTTCATCAGAAATTGTGACAGGATATGTAAACCTTTGAGCACAACTGTATATGAAGAATATCCAGACAGTGTTACATAAACCCAATGCATTATTATTTTTGTAAGAAGAAGCAGAGCCAAGGCAGTGACCCTATCTCACAATAATAATCATTTTGTGCAAGGAAACTAGGCAATAGTCATCATCCTTCAGCGCGAGTGAAATCACATTTTGGAACAGTCTTCTGCATTTTATAGTTGGTTTGGTGCAGAGGAAGTGTTGCTCTGAAGCGATGGTGTGATAACCTGGTGTGCTCTGTGGGTATCACATACGTGTGGTTGTGTGTGTGTGTACGTGCAAGTGCGTGTGTGCCAGTGCAATTTCCTGCAGCCAATTGACTAACATGTGGGCACCTGCCCTGACTAATCCGCCCATCCTGTTCCTCTGGGCTTACATAATGCACAGTTTAGACTCTTCTACTGCATTTATAATATTAGGCGGACTCCGAAATGTTAATTTGTCTATTGATATTCATAATTGAAAAGCGTTAGTTTATAATGCGTTGATATTGTGCCCGCCAAGTCTGTTTGACCGCAGTTCAAAAATGTATACTTTGAGGGACATTCAAACAAAAAAAACATACAGAAACACACATACAGCTTCATTGTATGCTTTGTCTAGGTTTTTTTTTTTGCCCTTTTGTGAGAAGTTAGCATTGTAGTAGGGTTAGTAATTACCAGGAGCAGCTATTTCTGTACATAAAATAATAGAGATATTAAAAGCAGCGGGTTTAGCTAGTTCATGAATTAGTCATTCACTGATGCTGGAAGCACCACACAATAAAATGAGAAGGGACTTTACATCATAAATTTCAGCTCAGACGAGGAGTGCAGAGGCCATGCAAGCCTGGACAGAGCCGCTTGGCCACACATTCACACCACAACCCCAAGACTACAGGTAATAATGAGATCTTTATCTGTGAGGGGAAACTGGAAGGCAGACTTTATAGCGCTCAAGGCCTGCAGGGAGAAGTCTGACAAACTAATGAGCTGGCATCCAAACAACTGCAGTTCAGAAGGTGATCTACTAAAGTGTGAGCGAGGAGATGACTTTGGAGTTAACGAGAATGACTTAATCTCAGGTGCTGGGACTGGGTTATTTGCTATGAAAGGCAAAATGTGAGAAGGCGCCAAAACTACTGATGCTACTGTGTTTGGTAAAGCCCCCCCTCGCGCCCCCCCTCCCTTCTCTCTTCTTCTAGGTGAATATGTTGACAAAAGGAAGTCAGTGAACTATTGAGTACAGGGTGTCCGTTGTCTTTAGAGTGTGGAGTTACCCACTTAAAAGCAAGCCATTAGTAAGTTTGACAGGGGTAATACATTTCAGTGTACTTCATCACTTTCACTTTGGGTGTGTGTGCGGTTGGAAAAAATTCTGAAAATTAGTCATCAGTCAGTGGAGAGGAGGGTCATTCGATGTGTGAAAGGTAGCGGTTGCTGAACAGATAAGGAACCCTAATAATCTGATCACAGTTCATCCAGTAAACTGTCCCTGATTAGAGATAATGAAAGATCAAAGCCTATATAGGTTTTTTTTTTTTTTCATTTCAAGATTATATAGCAAATATTTGCCCTTCAGTTTACCGATGTAAACACTGCTGATGTAATTATTTCTCCTGCTTGCTCTTGGTCTGTGTTTTCTACTGTGACATTAGAGGATGTTATATTACTAAAAAGAATGAAACACTCTTCCTGTCCTTTAGACGTTATACACACAACTTTGCTTTATAAAGTCACTGATATTTGCTGCCCCTCATGTTGTTAAACTGATCAATGTTTCTCTTATGTCTGGGTCTGTTCCAAACTTTTTTAAACAGGCAGCGATAAGTCCCATCCTAAATAAACCCAACTTGCGCCCAGCTGAGCTTGGCAATTATAGGCCCATATTGAAATTGCCTTTTCACTCCAAAGTTGTGGAAAAGGTGGTAGTAGAACAGCTGACTGCTTTTCTACATATTGATAATGTTTGACAAATTTCAATCGGGTTATTGTAAGATGCACTCTACTGCGACTGCCCTACTAAATGTTTCTAGTGACATCCGGATGACTCTGGTCAGTATTCATTATTGATTCGGCTTGATCTGTCTGCAGCTCTTGATACTGTAGATCATAAACTGTTGCTACAGAGACTCAATACTGACTCGGACTGTCCTGAAGTGGTTGTCGCCCTATTAGACCAATAGAACTTTCCCTGTGTGTATAAATAACATTATGCCTGAAGCTACTCCTTTGCTGCATGGTGTTCCTCAGGGATCCGCCTTGGGGCCAATTTTGCTTTGTTGCACATCAGCCTTCTTGGAAAAATCATTAGCCGCTTAAAAAATGTGTCTTATCATCTCTATGCTGATGATATTCAACTGTACTTTTTGTTTAAGGAGTCAGAGATGCACAGGGATGGATAATAATGGATTGTCTTTCAAGTGTAAAGCTCTGTGAAAACTGCCATCAGCTGAATTCTAAAAAGACTGAGACTTTGATCATTGCTCCAGAGCAGAGTTTGGTTTGACCAGTTTCTATCTCTTGACAGTCATTCAAGGCATTTTTTCCATTTGAGAAACATTGCCAAATTTAGGCCAATTTTATCCAACTCTGATCTTGAATTGGTGATTCATGCTTTTATCTCATCTCGTTTAGATTATTGTAACTCCCATTTTACTTATTTTAACAAAAAATGTAATCATCTTCAAATGGTTCAAAATGCTGCCGCGCGGCTTTTAACAGGATCTAGCAGACGGTCCAACATTACTCCCATTTTATATTCTCTGCACTGGCTCCCCATCAAATTTCAAATTTAATTTCAAATTTTAGTTTTGACTTTTAGGGCGTTTCACGGTCAGTCAGGCTCCCAAATATGTCTGAGCTGCTTTGCTCTTACTCGTTTGTTCGCACCACTAGGTCCTCGGGCCAGAACCTCCTCACTGTCCCAAGGACCCACTTTAAAACTAGAGGAGACTTGTCCTTTGAAGCCGTTGCTCCTAAATTGTGGAATGACCTTCCTCTGTTGCTACCTATAGCCGACTCTGTTGATTTTTTCAAAAAGCAGCAGAAGACGCTGCTCTTCAGACAAGCTGTGATTGTTTCTATGTACATTTTTCTGTAATGTAATGTTTTTGTGATCCTTTGTGAAGTACTTTGTGATCTTATCTGTGAGAGGTGCTATATAAACAAAGTTTCTTCTTCTTCTTCTTCTTCTTCTTCTAGCGCTCAGAAAATGTCACACTCTTTTTTTACCTCCAGTCTTCAATAAATAATCTGGTTTGTGGTGCTAACCAAACATGCAATAAACATGTTGTATTTTTCTACAAAGAGACTACTGAACACGAACAAAGCTGATCACTATGTGGTCCTGATATGGTAGAGCGGGTCGTCCTCCCAGCTGTCACAGGCGCAGACAGTTGTTGTGTATTCTTCACACACTGCCTTTGTGAATGTAGTGAGCGAGAGGTTGTTGGTGGTTGGAGTGGCTTAGATCAGGCTTCTGTCAGTCTCCCCAGGTCAGCTATGGCAGCTTACCACCACTTCTGTATTTGGGTCAAAACGTTCACTGTCTGAATAAGATAATATATAAAGCATTTAAAAGAGGAAGAGGTAGCAGACATAGGATGTTAAATATGGTTGTTAACCCTATATTTGCTATTGCATGAAAGCAGAAGTGCCTTGGCGGAGGCCTTTCTTATGTCTACAGTTTCACTGCTCTTCTGCACATGTGGCCCTGGGAGGTTATTGTCTGTTTGGGGATTTTAGAAGACAACATGTGTGTCATCCATCTGTAGATTAGGAGCCCATTAGTCCCAGTGGTTGGCCGGCTGTTTACAGTAAGAATAAACAGAGTGAGAGAAAGATGAGCTGACGTCTTCGGACTTCATCTTGAGTCTCCTGATAAAGCACTTCATGTCTGGACAGTGCCACATGTGTATATGAGTTTAAGTGCGTGTCTATGTAGACTTTTGTCAGTGTCTCTGGTGCGGGGCGGTGTGTGTTGCTCTCATGCGCTCCACTGGCATCACTCTGGCTTCGTGTGCCAGCTGCAGCGTGTCCAGTCCCGGCTCTGCTCCTCCTTCTCCGCTGGGCTTGTCTTTCATTCCCACGATCACATTCTCAGTCATAAGCACAGTGTCACCATAAGCTGTAAATATAGCTAATGGCTCCAACATTAAGAGTAGCTGTAATGTATGTGGCCACGGCATAAAACTGAATCATGTTTTTGTGTTAAGAACGGACAAGCAAAGTCAAATAGGAGACTTTGTGTCTTATTGGAGATATGCATTCCACCTGGAGAGAAATGATGGGATTTTTTAAATATCTTTATGCAAGCGCTTGCCTAAACATTCATGTTATGTTAGTGTCTGAATGTTTATGGTACAAACTTTCTGCTGTTCAGTGTTTGTATAGTTGTAGATGTAATAGTGTTCATGGGATTATATTGGTGTACCTTTATTGCGTTTTGTTGCCACATCTCAGAACAAATAATGGACTCTAACAGTAAAATTAATAAATATGACTCATGTTACTCACAAGATGGCAAAATATACTGGTTGTTTCGTTCTGTAGGCCTTAAAAAAATGTCAGTTTGATGCTGCTTGAAGAAAGATGAGGTGAATGACCCGATGGTTCAATACTAGCCCCAGCTGTGCTATATTGACACCACTGGGACTGAGTGTGCATCTTCAGCCAAATTCTGCCCCAGTTTATTGGCAGCAGCCCGACTGTCTGTGCTCAAAGTCACGTCGCGAGGAGAGAGACAGCCAGAGGAGAGGGCCTTCCGAGGGAGGCGGAGGCTTCAGGGGGCACAGGGAGCAGGACACAGGAAGTAGAGAAAGATGAAGAACCGGGCGGAAAGACAATGTGATGCACAGAGGGGAGGCGGTGGGGGAGAGGGAAGGCTGAGGAGGAATGCTGGAGGTTCAGGGGAAAGGCAGCGGGGAGAAGGCAGGGTGTGTGCATCTGGCATTAGGGTCCAGGGAAAGATAGCGTGGGTGAAGGCTGGCCGGACATGTGTGTTTGTGTTTGATTGAAGAGGGATGTGAGACCAAGACCACTCACTGGCCCGAGCCCCGCTGGAACACTGCCACGGAGAGATGGACACTGACTCACACACATGCCGCTCGTTCAGTTAAACTAAACATTAGTAACAAGATTAGCTTTTATTTGTTCAGACATGGTTTGCCACCAGAGCAAAATGATTGTTTAGAACCATACAAACATTTTCTCATAGAAATAACATTGCTTTGCTGCGTGTACAGGGCAATGTGCTTGCATCAGTGTTGTGAGTTTGAGTCACTGTCAATTTACTAAATAAATACCACTTAATTTCCTTCGCAACGCAAAACGTTTTCCTTTAGAAATGTATTTCCAAATATCTTCTAGATGTCCAGCTATTCTTGAATTTGAAACAGTACCTTTTACATGCCAATAGGTTAAGTCAAGTGAGATTTTCAGCTTCAACAATCAAAAAGTGCAAATATGCTGTTTCTTTGAAAAGTGATACAGGAACAGAGCATTGTGCGTTTTGACGAGCACTATCAGAGGTCTGTTTTTATCCAGACACTTGAGGAAAAATGACATGCTTCAAGGTCGCAGCCACACATGAAAACAGGATGGACCTCGTTCACCTCCATGACTTGTGTTTGTGTCCCCGATGTAGACAAGTTTGCCCTGAGAGCGTGGCAGCAGGATGGGTCCCTGATAGACACATGCAGTGACGCAGGCTGTCTGTGAATGTCAGAAAACCACTTACATAACTCCATGAATAAATAGGTCAGTCAGAGTTGGTGCGACTGCTGTAAACGTGTCTGCTGACAGGGGCTGACTTCCTGTTCGCTGATGTCAAAGTCATAATGGCATTACTTCAGTGGCAAGCATCGAGTCTAAGAGCCACTTCCTGTCTGCCACAGCGCAGTGTCGGTATCACCGAGACGCCATGTTGGAAAAGCGCTCGATATTCTTAGTGTTCAGCTCTTCCTTATGGGACTCCAGAGGCCAGACGTGCACACACCTATGGGGAGAGGCATTGGCACAGGGAGGAACGAGGAGGGGGATTGAAGGGGGGTGTCCATTGTTTCAACCTGGAAGCCACAAGTGTTGGGAAGGGAGTGGAAATGTCAAACGGAGGCTAAATTTAGAGCACTACTGCACAAATATTCTAAATATTCGTACGTGGTTCAGATCTGCTCACGTATACACTTTGTGACTTCATTCACTTTAAAAGGATTGCATCATTCAGCAACAAGGCTCGAAAAGGATTTACTATAAAATGCACTTGACCCGATCACCATGAAAATCACAATAGGTAGGCCCAGAAACCAGACCTGACTGAATAAAATGATAGTAATGTCGATATTTAAACGCTACTGTACAGACACATTCTTGTTTAGCAGTGAACAAACGGTTAAATCTTTATGTACTCATTTTTTAGATCATTTCCTGCCAATTGTACAGTCCTGACCTACTGCAGGGGACCCACAAACACACCGGTCACACCATACTTCCTCTCAGACTGTGGCACCCCATCTAGAGTGCACGGGTCTTGTTGTTCCCTAAAGGTGAACCCCTCAGTCCCTGCCTTGGTAAGTGTGACTTTTCACCCACCTGTGGTTTCAATTTCGAAGCATATAATGTTGCTATGTTTCTTGGTATCATCTTCATCACAGGAAGGGCATCAAAAATACAAATCATCATGATAACTGGTTTGCTACAGCAATCTCATAAAGGAAGGAAGCCAACATTTTAAGGCCGCACATGCTGTGTAGAAGCATATCGGTGTGTGTGTTTTTTATCGGGTTGACAAAAGTTCCTTTGACTGGAATGAGATGTTTTGTAGTGCAACGTTAGGTCAGAGTAAAGTATGTTGTTAAAATGTATTCACAAATGACTTACAGCATAACAGGCGTAGGTCAAAAAAGGATCAGTGCTACCTTCAGCGTAGTTCTTGTATCCAATGTTTTTTTTGGTTGGTAAAAGTGTGTGGGTAGTTTTCCCTTTGCCCAATCAAAATCTGTGAACACTGTCTGTGTGTGGACACAAGCAGCATCTGGATTACTCTTTAGTGAGCTGATGATGAGACTCGCGCTGTAAGGCGTATCTCTGAGAAAGTACGTGTTTCCGCTCATGACACTATATTGTGATATCAGTAGGAGGTGTGAGGGTGTGGTGGGACCAAAGGGGTCTGGGGTCTGTCTCACACACTGGCAGAGAGGTCATGACTGCGATTGGGAAACATCTGCTGGACACTCAGAAAAACAATCTTGTGATTGTAGAGGAATGTTTTTTTATTTGTGGATTATTATTATTTCGGGGCAGTGCATGTTAAAGCAGAACTAGGTTACTCATGCCCCTAGAGGCCATAAGCGCAACTGCAGGTGTTGTAGCATGTTGCGGTTTTTTTTACTCATTAATTGTCCATGAGAGAAAATACTACGCTGACAGAAAAGACAAAGGGAAAGAGGGATATTGTGCCACAACTCATTGACACAATGGAGATAATTCACTCAAACTTGGCTGTAAATACTGTTTAAGTGGCGCTAGCCCGCAGTTAGCTTTGCCCGTTAGCCTGTTAGCTTCTTCTTCGTGATTCTATTAGTGTGTATTGCACCTCCAACTCAGAGGTAGGGAAGTTGCAACTGTGGTTTTCTGGACAGAGACACCAGGGGGAGATGAAGGACTCCCCATCATCCCATTAACACTTGTATTACCCCCAGAGGAAATACGAAAATGATTTATTAAGGTAAACAAGTTACTTAATTCTTCTTTAGAGCAGTTGGAATCAATTATTTTTTTTGTAGTAGAGTAGAATGATATATCTTTTGCCACCAATATTGTAAATGGGGCATTTATGAAAGAGAAAACCTGACTGTGTGCTCTGTTGTGTGGCTAGATATTCAGTATTTTTTACCAATCGCAAATGCGGAAGTAAGAGTCTAAATTAGTGCACTGTTTTTTTTGGCTGCCCGCTTACTTTTCAACACTCTCTCAGTCTGAGCTGGCACGCGCATCTAATAGCGAGAAATGCCTTTGGGCAGCAGAGATTTTACTCGACTACCTTGAACTTTCAATTGAGATGATGAGATGAGATTGAGTGCGTCTTTATAGGACACACGTGAAGCACACCACGCCAGCTAATTTCCATCAGTCCCCAAACTCTTAGTGGTATAGTAAAACCGAAACCTACACATGCAAATGCCACCATCTCTGACTCAAAGGTTGTGTTTGTTTTGAGTCAGAAAGTGTGTTGACCATTTATTTAACTTAAGACAAATCAATCATTGTATTTCATCATGGGAAAGATAGTGGAGTTCCTTTTTCCAGAGACTAAAATACATCAACATTTTACAAATCATAATAATACAGCTCGCATGAATAATATGACGCATTTATTTAAGACCATATAATTGGTTGGCAAAGACTAACATCGAAGGAAAAGAATTATTGAGACCCACTTCTCATTACAAAAACGTATATATAGGTTTGGCACGTTACACATTACAGTGAAAACAAACTATAAGAGCATGGATAGTGAATTTAAAACCACAGAGGGCCGTAATGTGCTTATGTGAATGTGCATATATTAGTGTGTGTGTGTGTGTTTTGAGGCGGGGTGACAGAGGCGTGTAATCAGAACCAAATGCAGGGGAGTGTGAGCGCATGGTTTGTCTCCCCCATCTCTAATCACAGCCCCCCGGAGTACAGTGCGAGACTCTGGGCTTAGAGCGCTGAGCTGCCCCATAAATCTGCTCTGCCCACTGAGTAACCTGGACACATGCACTCTCCGCTAACCCACCGCGAACCTGCTGAATGTTTCAGAGTCATGGTGTTTTATACAGGAGTTTTATGGACATGTGGTTGTTTATAAAGGCTGAAATATGCAGGTACGGTATCGAGTGTGTAATCATCTGGCCACGAGCGATCACAAGCCAATGTGCTCTTTGTGTCAGTTCCAAGCCTGGATAAAGGAAATGAGCTGAATGCGGAGGGGAATCAACAATTAACATTATGAAAAACTTATATTGTTACGTGCTGTGAGGACGTATTTTTTTTACATGAAACAACTGGTTTGATTTGACTGAAGAAAGAGATACAATCATACACTTGTGTTTTCCAGTGTCCATGTCCTGATTCAACAACAAAAAATGGGGATCTTATCATATGATATCTTATCATATGTGACTAAATGGATGTTTTGTAAGGCTCAACAGGTTTAGGCTTATACCGTAATGCAGTAGTCAGTAGTGCATAACTGGGCTACGTTTTCCCGCATCATTGTGAGGTAGAGGTTGAGGAAAACTTTGATCTGTTTTGAATAAAGCCTATAAGCATATTAAATGGAGGTTGTTCTACTAGTTTACCACTAACTTGTTCTATTTTTGTGTGTGATTCATGATACGGGAGCATACAAAATACTAAAAGTGTATTGCCAATATGACAAATGGAAAGCAGCCCTAGGCATCAGCTGATGTGTGATATGGATAATGCCGTATATCTGATCTGAGTAGGTGGTCCATGATGATGAAGCCAGACTCGATCTACAGAAATAATGGACGCAACACAATCCTCTCGCAGATTTACCACTCGAATTATACATTCCATTCCTATCTCATGTCCTCTCTTTCCATGGCTTCATTCTCACAGTTTCAATAGTTATTCCCTGCAGGAGGTGCTGGCCTCTCCCTGTCCTCCTTCACTCCTGCCTCCTCTCTCTGCATCCCACATCTGGCCCGGCAGCTGCGGCTGGCCCGGGTTCATGGAAGAAGAAGGTGTATAAAGAGGTGGGGGCCATCAAGTACTGCTTTCGGGGCAGGCTATCAATTGCAAAGCCCAGGGCACTGTAAAAGAAAAAAAAAAAAAAAAAAGAGTATAGAATCTCTTTTCGATTTCTTCTCAGTCAATCTATCACAGTGTGTCCCAGTGCAGTATTAAACTCTATTAAAGCAGCAGCGGTGGGACAGGGGAGTAATGGAGAAAGGGTTCTGGGGCCGAACCAGAGGAAGAGGAGCAGAGGTGCAAGGCGAGGGCAAAAATTTCAATATCTGATTTCCACATCTAAATGCATTCATTTATCTCACCCCGGGGGCTCCTTTTGAGTCGGGAGAGAAGAAGCAGAGGAGGATGGAGAGGACGAGGGCACACACTGCATGACATTTTCATTGTGGAATCTGACTTTGTATTGTTTCTGTGGTCAAGCGCACTGCCCAGAGATTCCACATGCCATCGTGGCCACACAGGCGCGGCGCTGCTAAACGCTCACAGATGGCATTACGCACTTGTGCACTTGGTTCTCGTCAAGCTTTGATGACTTTTTTCTGCTATATGCCAGCCCCCAGATGATTTACCATTCAACTGCCTCATTTTTTCTTTTTCTTTTTTGCAAGAACATTCCTCAAGGTCGCACTACCTACAGCTTTTTTGAACGCGCTATGCCAGTTTCTCTTTCCCTAAAGTTCATGACCTTCCCCCCCGGCAGAGTTCAAGTTGGGACGAGAGTAGGCTTTCTGGAAAAGGGGTGAGAGTCAACCATTTACCGCGGGCTCACGTGATCTGCAGCATATGGTAAGTCGCGCTGAGAGTTGAAACGTGGGGGAGAGAAGAAGAAGAAGAAGAAGAAGAAGAGAAAAAAAAGGGGAAACTTCATTTTGAGCTCTTTCCAGTTCATTTTATGGCCCGTTTGAGAAGAGCCAAACAAACAGAGGAGGATATGGATACATGGTTGGAGAGGTACAGAGGCCTAGGGGACAAGAATATTCACAGATAGGAAGTTGAGCAATGGGAGGGAATATAAAGCGCAGTGATTTCTTTTTTTTTTGTATGTGCGCATGGGGTACTCGGGAAGGTGAAGCCGCTGTGCGCAGGAAGCCCCTGATTAGCGCTAACGAGAAGTGCAGATCGTATTAATGCAGCCACACACCTCCCGCCTCTACCCCCCCTCCTCTCTCTCTCTCTCTCTCTCTCTCTCTCTCTCTCTCTCTCTGGCCCGGGTTCGATCCCTGCCTTCCCCTGCTCTTGCCATCTGCGCTTTCTACAGCCTCTGCCAGACGCCGTAAAGACGCAGCGCTGAGACAGACCAGAGCACCGAGGGGGGCAGACAGGGGCGAAGTCACCGACACACCGTACGGCCTGCAAAGGGGTGCATGTATAAGAGCAAACATTTACACACCTAAACAAACATGGTAAAACAAAACAGACTCAGGAAAATGCCCTAATTTGAATCTCAACGACTAACTCCAGGGTTTAGTCCAGGAACTCTGATGAAAACTGACCTAATTGAGATGGAGCATAGTTGGACATGTGGAAGAGGGTGAAAGTAGTGTTAAAGAACCTTTTTGGAAGTGCTATCGTCTTTAATAAGTCATAATTTAAACCAGATGACAGGATAATGAGTGGGCTAATAAGACTCTTTAGAAAAGGTACAACAAATTGAACCTTAGTGATTGGTGGTCTGTGGTCGCCTGCTGTGACATCCTCTTTATTAAATGTTCTCACAGATGGACACTCTGGTTTGGGCGAGGCTGTGATATTGAGACACGGATACCCTCTGCTGTATTCTCCTGACTCCCACCCACACGTAGCATGTGTTTCACATTCAGAGCGGAGATGTGCAAACCAACCACTCAGAGTGACTGGCAGCCTGCTAAATCTCCCCCTCTCTCTTCTTCTCCGCAAAGACGTGAGTTTTGAGGAGAGAGACTTTACATCAACATGACCTCTTGACCGGACGAGTTTGCAGCGATTTATACGAAAACTCAAGAAACACAAGAGTACACAATAGCCCTATAACCTATAAGTTGAAAAGAATATGTTCAAGCACTCTTCCTTAGGCCATCCATCTATTCGCAAATCCATAGTTTACACCACTGCACATCCACATCAACGTTGCCGACCCTAATCCGGTTCATTTGGGTCACCTGCATCCTTAGAAAGAACTACTTTATAAATGTCCATTGCCATGTGTGTACATGTAAACCAGCAGGGGTCCATCCGAGTCTGGAGCCCAGTGAATGGAGGTCAGGGCGAGCGGATGGGCAGCAGACACACACACAAACAAAGCCACATAAAAGAAGCATTTAAGATAAAACAAAAGGAAGCACATGGCATTATGGAGTCCGCTACAAGAAAGTGTCGAAGAATGGACCAACGACTGCGATGAATCCTCCGGGCAGGATGGGTGTGTTTATGTGGGCGGTGTTCGGACAGTATGGGACGGAGGGCGTGGGTGTGTGTGTGTGTGTGTGTGTGTGGTGGGGGTCTGTCTCTGTCTAGTTTACCCAGCTGGAGCACCCTTAGCCCCCAGACAGAGCGCTGATGTCACCTGACGTACCCTCCCCAACTCCCCTATTTCCTGTCCCCGTTGGCGTGATGTCACTGGCCGTCCCGGGATGTCACGTCCACCCCGCTAAACCCTCACCCCCCCATCGGATCGTCCGCGTTCCTCTTCTTGCACTGTCTGTCCCCTGTCTCAACTCGGTTTCAATCGCTCGGGGGTCCCTTTGTGATTTCGGAAACAGTCAATGGAGCACGTAGCAAAACAAGAGACCACCCAACACATGCGCATTCGCACACAAACCAGTGCGTGTTACTTTGGTCATGCAATATTGTTCCAGATGAGCTAAATGTATCGGATTAGCAATTAGGGAGACTTAAAGATTTAAAAAGCTGTAACCTGAACCAGAATCATCAGAGTAGATCCGGTGACCTCAGCCCCTCTGTCTCTGTACAGCTAAGAACACAAATCGTCTGCATATGGGTCCAGAATAGCAGGTGTACAGGAACTTTGCTGGAATATTCCTAAAAAAAGAGAGAAAACTCCCTTGTAAATCAGGCATGTTCATATGAGTTCAGTATCAATAGCGGGAGGAACTAAGTGACAGATTTACAGCCCAAAGTAACCATTAAGAGACTGGTGAGTGTGTTTAACGACCAAATAATGCTGTGTAATGAGACTCTTGCATATAAAGGAGGATATCGTCTGTCACATACTGTAGGTAAGCATTTTTATACCGACATGTTACTGTGTGTTCCAAAACTTGACTGATTAGAGCCGACATTTCATTAGACACAGAGAAAAGACAGGACAAATCAAAATGTAGGATAAACAAAATAAAAAAGAAATCACTCTCGGATAAATTCAAATAATACATCTATTCAGTGAGGTAGGATGATTAAAAGTGCAGTTATCTCCAAGCACAGAGTTCAGTAGTTTAATGGCGACAGGCAGGAATAATTTCCTGCATATGTCTCTCAGAGGAGCTGCGTGGCAATAGCTCCTGTACCACACATGCCTCATCAACATGGACTCCCTGGCTTCATGCACAAATGTTTGAGAACAACAACTTGTGATTAAAACTGAAGACAGAACAGAACCAAATCAACACCTGAAATATTAATATCTAGTTTACACGTTCTCTGTTTGGAAAAGTTGATTGAGGATTTTTCCCAGCTTTAATCGCAGACAGGCTTATAACCCTGAGAGAAAAGTGAAGTGCTTTTTATTGCCATACAGATGCCATCACATTCATTTTACAGTAAAGACAATGAAGCCCACTCTGCGTCTTCCTGTAGCACCCATTCTTGCCTGGCCTGAACCCACCCCTGTTCTCCAGTGGCCAGTGTCCTCAAACAAATAAACTCGCTCATGTACACAGAGCAGTCCCCTCTCTCACACTGTCCCATCAGCCCACGCGCAGTACAAACAACGTGTGAAGTCCAGTACAGGATTGGATATCAGGGGCGCACACAGACACACACGAGCGGGACTTGCTGGTCCTTGTAAAAACACACACATCCTTTCACTTTCTTTGAACCAGGAGGAAATGCTCACACAAACATATAAACAGCAACGCCAGAACAGTTAACGCTCTTCCTAGGGCCGTGGTGGACCAGTTCAGAACGTGATGTATCTCCTGATTTTGAACATAATGAAGTGGTAGGCACGTTTGCTGGGTAGCAGGCCCATTTTTTCCGAAACGTCAAACAATGGAGGGCCGAGCCTCCCCACAGTGACCACATTTTCAAACACTATTGTACACTATATGGACCTGAAGGGAGGGTCTGGGCTGTTCTGTAAATACATTTATAAAGGAATTGACAACATTTCAGTATTTGCGGAGTACTTTGAAGCTGCTTTAAGCTATCATTTAATGTCAGTAGGTGTGGTGAGTCACATGGCTTCCTCCCTCACCCACGAACCTCACTCCCCTTTCACGCTGCCCTGAAGGTGCATTCAAAGAGAGGGGAAATCTTATTCATCTTGTGTGCAACACACATTTATCAGCAGAATAAATGCAACTTTCAGGCAAGTACATTTAAGGAGGATTTTACCTGCATTAGAAGGCCAGTCAGATGGTTTATCCGTTCACTGTCTTTTTTTTTCTTTCATAATGCTAAACTATGACTGTGTTAGCGCATTAACTGTTGCTGCGTCAAACATTTCCTCTCATTTTGCGATCCCTGTGTTTACATGGTGCAGGGTTGTGTAGGGGGAGATGCGGAGCTTGTCTCTGTTTCTGCAGGACAAAGTTAACGCGCTGTTTCGAAGGTGGCGCACTTAGTAGCGATGAAATGTGGAAAAACAACAATTCCCGCCCGGCAAATGGATTAGCTTAGGGCAGCTTTAAAAAGTTATTCAATCACCATTTGGTGTAATTATATTTCTCAACATCATCTTGGGGTTTTGCTCAAAGGACATATTTGGCCTCCTGGCCTGACTGTGGCTCATTGTCAGACCACAATGATCTACTTGAATTTTACACACAACCACCACCAGGGTTTGCAGAGGCTGTTTTGAGAGGATAGAAAGTGTGTAGGGCTGCACAATACTATATTGTCAAATTATCGGAATATTCGGTGTTGCAATATCCATTTAACAAAATCACAGAGGTCTTCCATCTGACTGAGAATTATACATTTTTTGCTAACACAGCCTAAAACAAAAGTATGTTAACTAAAAAATTGTGCAAGTGAGTGTTAGTCATGATTTTGATCTATTTAGCCTTGTTTTGTTCAGTGTGGTTTCTATGTTCCACACTGTGAGCTAAAGACATTTGTGACCTACAAATTTCTTCTTCTGAAACACTGAAAAGGCACCAAGAGCCCGCACACCTGTAGCACAGTGGAGGCGTCACTACAGGGAACAAAAAAAAAGGACAAACGAGGAGGTATCCAGGCAAGACCAATGGCCACTGGTAGCATAGCAAGAAACCAGGGCGGGTTTAAGTAAGGAACATTTTCGAATTCTCGTATAGCCTACTAATCACGGGGCCTGACTTTGATTGACAGGCTGTTCGCATCAGAGCTAACGGCACGGGCGCTTTTTTACAGTCTATGGGCAACTCACAGCTAAGCCACACTTGCCGTCTATCCCTACTAGTGCTCAGGCTAATGTTCGTTCACTGGAGAATAAAACAGATTTACTGCTAAGCTCTTCCCAGAAGATGGTAAAGACTGTTGTGGGGAGGAGGGAGCTGCGCAGGAGGAAGAGGAAAGAGGAGGTGGCTCTGAAACTGGACAAACCAAGGAGGCGCTGCACCGTTTCACTGGAGCACTGAAGGCAGCCTGCCAGGTTTCCTCACCGTGACAAACACGCTGGTCAGGTTGACCAAAAGTGGCGGCGCGGCTCAGTCGCAGCAGCTCAGGACTAACACTTGAACACTATTTCATTGCATGCTTGTGCAATGACAAATAAAGCACTACTTACTTAGTTACTTTGGTCCCATTATAGTTTTTTTCTCGGTATCTTTAGTATCTTTTTATTTTTGATTTATGGTTTAGTAAAATATTGCTATTCAGTATTCTTTTGCAGCATATTCAATACCGTCATCAAACACCTTTTTTTTCCTCATATTGTGCTGCCCAAACAGCTAGGCTACTCCAATAATCCTTCATACTGTACATAATAAAGTGGCCATTAAATGTACCAAAGCATACCTGTATCATTACATTGCGGTATGTCATACGTATGATCCAGCTCAGCTCTACCTAATTGTCTGCTTGTTTTCTCTGGCGGCCCGCTGCTTCCGTTCCCAGGCTGGGAGGTGGGTTTCGGGCCTGAGCGGAGCATACTTTCCAGCTCCGAGGGCGGACCAGAGCCAGCCGCAGTTCCTCATGTAAGCGCCCCGGCAGGAAGCACTCCGAGCTCCACTGCTGCCCAGCACCAGTGACACTCTCCTGGCCCCACCGTCAGCCACGAGCAGGGATGAGTGGAGCAAAAGTGGAAAAGGGAGAGGATTTATGCACAAATCCACAGCTATCCAAATCTTTACTTTGGCACCGGGGTGACATTAAGGCAAAGCTTTCGCACCTCAGAAGTTGATGATAGGTCTAAAACACAGGCATCAGAGTTCATGTGAGTTCTATATATTTAACAGGAGAAACCAACCACAAACATTCACTTTTGTATATGGTTTATATATAGCTTTAGAACAGAAAGACAGATACAGTAGATACACCTGAGCATTCACCTTTTATATGCTGTAAGAACTTCCATCCCGTTTCTTTTATTGAGTGAACATGGCGGTGTGATTAGTACAAATGGCTCTCATTATGTGGTAATACTGTAATTACATGAGCTGTCACAGAGGCACCACACACCCACCAGCCTCGCAGCCACAACCTCTTAACTGGTACTACATTTGTTTTGCTTCAGCTTAGTGGGAAAAAACTTTCATTCGGTTATTCATGTTGACCTGTACTTTCAGGCAAATTAACATAATGAGAGGATACAGTCAAACTACTATGTTACATGTCAAACTATAGAAGAGCTATGAGTAAATCACAACTCATTATGAAAGTGCAACTGAATATTTAAGCTTCATCTCGCTGCAATGAAATGATTGTATTGCTGTAACACCAGCCCGGTTGTTGACTGGTGAAAGTGAGGCCATTGTACAAAAGCAGGTTGCGCTGATTGAAGGTTTGTCTGGTATCCTCCTCTGAGCTAATGTTAGCGAGCGTGAGTGGCCTGGTCCTGATTGAATTACTTTGCAAACTCATGCACCGGGTATGCGGACAGTGGACAGTCTTTTCTGTGTGCCCTCCACTCAGAGCAGGAAGCTGCCAGGCTTTTTCAGATTAGGCCTTTTCCTCTTTTTCAGCATGCACTCTCCACGACCTCGTGTCCCATAACCTTCCTCCCACAAGGTATGGCATAGACACCATGGACTGAAGAGTGTGCCAGCTGGCCTGGGACGCACAAACACACCACTAAATCATCATCTCTCTCTAAGTGACACTTCAATTCAAAAACAATATGGCCTTTCTTGGCACTGAGGAGGAATGCTGAACCGTTCAGCAGACACAACACAGTCACAAATTCATATGTCAATACTTTGTCCATATACTGCTTTGCTCCAGTACCCCGCACCTTTCCCTCCTTCAGACAAATTGAAGCAGTAATTTTTTGCTTCTCACTGACTTTTACGATGTGTAATGTGAAGCACCTGTAGCCACACTGAGGCCAGACCACTGCTGTCTGTGTAGAGCCACACCATGAACACACACAGACAGGTACATGCAGTTCAACAGAGGAGTAAGTGCATGTTTGGCTGAAACTGGTGCAAGTGACTCTACATTGACAAATACAGAGCTGAAGAGCACACTTAAAAACGTCCAAACAACCAACCTGGCCTTTCTGTCTCCATGTGCAATACAGACTTGGTGCTGTGTTCTTCCACGTTGTTATATACATGCACATGGTTGACAGTGACGTGAAGGCAAATATATAATGACTGTCTTTTACACATTTGCCTCTGGGACCAAATAATTTCTATTGAGCCCATGTGAATTTTCAATTGAATCAGGACTAATAGATTTGTACAAATGAGCAATGTTATTTTATTTTGTGTGTGCATTCAAAGTATATGCAAAGAGCGCACATAGCGTGATACAATGTGACACAATGCGACAAAGTATAGCTGGAGAATATATGAGCCAAGTATTGTACTGATTCATATCTGAGACCTCTTAACCCCTACTTCAACTGAGCTTTACCCAAATCTAAAAGCTTCTTGACTGGACCTTACAACTTATAAGTCAGTGTAAGACCTTAAGACCTTCAAAACTTAGTGAAGATTTTGCTTTTTCATTTTTTTTTTCATTTTTTTTTTTGGTAACTTTTTGTTGTTGTTGTTGTTGTTTTTTCATCATTTTTCGTCTCGTTTAGCAGCTATGTTGATTCTTTTTTTCAAGAAGCTTCCAGATTTGGGTAAAGCCGAATTGGAGAAAATGTGCTCGGTTAAAGGCGGGGTTAAAAGGTTAAACACTTTGAAATTTGTGATTGTGATGAGATATTAGAGCATATGATAGTATGTTTCTGCACCATACAGTGCACTCTACCAGATAGTCTTCCCCACCTGATGAGGTCTTTTACACCAGTGATTTCCAACCTGGGGGATGGGAACTCCGACTCTCAGACTGGTCAGAGAGTCAAGTCATAATTGATATTGTTTGAGCAAATAATGTCGTGGTTAAAAATCATCAAAAACGCTCCAATCAGTTTGGGCATTATTTTGTTTATTTTGATGCATTATGCAAGAGGGGGGGATTTAAGGAAAAAAAGGTTGGGGGCACTTTTCTACAGAGTGTGCATTGTCTGTACTATACAAACAAACAAACAAACAAACAAACAAACAAACAAACAAACAAATAAACAAAGCACTACGTTGTGTACATTAATTGTATACGGACAAATCAGCTAAAATGCACTGTAAGGGCATCATCACCAAACTCAAATTAAAGTCAGTCTGACTTCATGCTAAAATCCTTGGTACTTGCTGATAAATTAGGGCTGAGAGATTGCCCTTATCTATAAGTGTGCTAATGTCTTCCATTGGGGCCACATGTTACATGTAGCAACCAGCCTCTCAGCTGCAGCATAAAAACAAGAGGTCATTACTCAGAGCACACGCCTGTGCCCTGCACACTCAGGTCAGCTGCTTTTGATTACCTCCAGCAGTGGACTAACACTGCACACTCTGGCCATGCTGTGTGGATACAAACTGATGCTATAGATGACCTTTTGCACCGAGGCACTCAAGGGCTTGTGAGTCTTAACACACTTAACAAGCTCAAGTTATGACACGGTCACAGCCTTGTCGTCTCCTGCTCCAATATTGTATATAATCTGTTGCTATAAAAGAATGGAACAATAGTAATTCTTTAATTCAACCAAGCTGAGGGATTATGGCTATGGTTTCTTTGCCAATGTGTAGGAGCCATAACAAGTACAAAATGTGGCCTAATTGTGTTCTTTCTATGATACAACAGAATAAGAAACCTGGGCCAGTCAGTGTTTTGTCTGGATCAACAAAATAATACTATATCGCAATGGAAAAGAACACCTTAAAATCTGGTTCCAGGTGGCAATGAGCACCTACAAGGAACTTCAGCACTATCCTAAGCCCAACTCACATAAATCTGCCATGGAGAGCTAAATATATATATAAAATATTCTGTGTTATTTAAATCTAAAAAAATCCCCCCCTCAAAAAAAAAAAACCTTTAACATTTGGTGCTTATTTTGTTCTGTACTGTTTGTAAATGATATTTCAGTGAAATGTTTTCTTTCAGGAATATTAAGTCATTATTAAGATCGATGAGCAGATCATTTTGCCTCACACCTGGTCCGGGACTTCGCTGTGTGGTTTCTCTGGGCTTCTGTAGTCATAGTCTTAGGTTTTAATGGTGTTAATCAAAGCCTTATTTTGATCCAGGTCCAGCACTCTGCGAAAGCGACGTGTTCAGTCAGCAAACCCACAGCTGGAAGGCAAAGATGTGCATTGAAATGGAAATGAAGGATGCATCTCACAGCAGTTCACACAATGGTAATTCCCCAAATCATTTATTCATGTCAATGGAGTCCAAAGGCGGAGGATGCCATGTCTGCTAGAAGTGTGAACGCATTCCTCAGAAGTTTAAAGTTGTAAATATTCCCATCAAGGTGGTGGGATGTTAAAAAATACCGTGGGGGGGAATATTTTAGAATCATTGACTTTTTGGCCTTTTTATTCAGATTGCTTGAAATGTTAGCGAAGGCTTTTTTGTGCTAGGATTTGGCTGCACTTTATTTTTTACAGAGCAACAATAACTAAATAAATAGGATGCAAATATCACGGCAAGTTCCCCCAAGGATGTGATAGATAAGGATCACATTTGTTGTTTCTCTGCCAAGAGAATACTAACCACGTTATTGACAATCTTCAGGTTAAAGTTAGGATAAAAGTTAGGATTAGTCCTAGAGTAATGAAATAAATAAGTACATTTGGTGTTTATTTGCCAGAAACCATGCACATTCTACACTTATTATATGCTACTGCCATGCTATAACTGCAGTACAGTAAAAGTGCTGTCATAGATTATTTAAAGGAACAGGCTACCGTTTTTCCATACTGAGATATGTCCTTACCTGAGCTTAGACAAAGATGTTGTTAACATTTGGCCTCTCCCAATGTGTTCCTATAGCTCCAAACGGGGGTGAAGTTGGAAGCTGCCACGCTCTTCCACGGGCACGCACAAAGACCAGACAGATACGTATCATCTCTTCTGAGCTCAGGTAAGAACATATCTCAGTATGGAAAAACGGTGGCCTGTTCCTTTAACATTATTATCTTTTGGTACTGTTGATCAATAAGAAAAGTTTGTGTAAGCTCTCAGTTGTACAGGAGTTTTTCATTGTGGACAAAAGTTCTTGGCACAGGTCACAGGTGAGTGAAATAAACTTAAACAACTGTGCACAGATACGGCTTAAGAACTGTCTACAATGAGAAAGAGCATAAACAGTCTCATTAGCAAAGTCCGATCCATACAGGTTACAGTTCAAAAGTTATTAGAGTTAAAGTTACCCCAGCGCTGCCTTTCCCTCCCTCATGCACATGCACAACATTTCTGATCAGCCCCACCGCCAGCCTGACAGCAATGCCCACCCATGTCGAGTTCTCAGTGCACATTCATGTGTGGGTGTGCCAGCCAGCAGGCCGGGACGGGGATCAAAATATGTTGGCTGAGGGAGAGAGTTTCCTTAGGCTTCGGAGAGAGATTGCCTTTATGACTGAAGAGTGTGAGCGTAAGTTTCAGCTCAGGCAGACAAGCTGAATGACTGAACGCACGTCTAATCATCCATGGAAAGGTACAGTTAAGTGAGAGGTTTACATCAACGGTTGAGACAAAACATCCAGGGCACGCGTCAATCCTTCATCGAACCCAAAGGGCCATTCACTTTATCTGAAAGACATCTCTGAACAGAAAGTTAACCATGTACCAATGTCCTCATGCATTCAAGCAACATTACCATTTTTAGAGGCTAGAGTAAAAAACATCTATAATTTCATCTTCATTTTGTGCTGCCAAAAGGACATTGAACTTTGTGCCAGTTCTTGTTACATGTTTATGGGCCCAATTACAGTGACATTAAACCAGGTTCAAACATCTGCAATGGGATATTTTAAAGGCAAGTTGTACCGTGTTATTTTTATCCCCCCCCCTCCACCCCTTTATCACCACCTCAAGAGCTCTGTAGTATTTGGTAATGGCTTCAAGGTATAACAATAAAATAAGATGAGTGAGATTTAGTGGACATGCTTCGATTGTTTTGATCATAAACACTTGGATAGAGCCTTCAGCTTATGCAAATTGCGGTGGTATTGTTGGTATATTGTTGGTATTTTCAATAAGAACCATAGTTTCAAGATCCCAGTCAGGGATCCTGGTCCTTGTTCTTCTTCAAACGGACTTTTCTTTGATTTTTATCACTCATTTGCTATCACCGCGGCCCATTTCAGTCCAACTCATGCATTTAGAGACTTATCACAAAGGACTGGCATTAATCAAGGGTAGTTTACTAGAAGGCCATGTCGCTTCCAAAGACGCCATCTTGCCCATGTAGGAGCAGATCGTGAGTGGACAGGTGATGCCAAGATAAAGCGTATAAAAAGGAATACCATGCTAAAATGGAAAATTGACACTGCGAGCTGAGGCTTTTATACTTGTGCCCTCCAGCAAGAGCAAAGGAAGGGAGTTTTGGCGTTTTAACACAAAAAGTTTGGGATTTTGCTGATTTATAGGGAAAGGAAGAGAGAAAGAGAGAGAGAGAGAAAAAAAGAGTGCGGGGCAGGGAGGCGGGGTGGTGGCAGGGGGGCTTAAACATGATGCAAACCATTTGGAGAGGGGAGAGGAGGTTGCCAGCACAGCCTGCTCTGTTTAAAAGTGCAGAGGAAGTGACCGTGTATACAGCATGCCAGCAACCTCCCGTTCCCCACTGTCTTTGTCTATCTGCTCCTTCCTTTCACACACAGCAGAGGATGAGATATAGTACTGCGCCAATGGTTAACTGAAATATGTGGATAACAGCAACAATTTCACTAAAGACGATTTTTGTTTGTGCTCCTGTTATTGGTACCACCCATTGATGTCTATTGAAATCTACTAATACAGCTTATTAAGAGTCATCTTTGACATAAGTTGAGATTTAGGCATCTGCTACAGTCAACACATAATCTTCAGCCTGCTGCTAAAAGAATAGTAGTCACTGATGAAGCTTCATGAGATGAGAGGCGAAACATCAGCAACAGTAAAAGGACCCGGAACAGATGACAGCGTTAGTTTTTGTGATATGCCTGCCCATGACTAGAAGATCTATATGGGGCCAAACTGAGCCTATAACTTCCACAACCTTTCATATAATGGTGAATATTGCCTGTCAAACAAAGGTCAAACTTTGGGCATGAGTGGGTTTGTTTTTTCTTTAGATTGTATTTCTCGGCATCACCAAGAGCCCATCACTGTTATTATCATTACTGCTATTATTACAATCTGTAGGCTGCAGGAGAATGTACCAAAGTTGAGAGAAGAAAAGGGTTCAAGAAAAATGGAGTGAAAAGTGAAAGACAGCAGGAAAAGTAGAAGAAGAAGAAGGAGAAGAGGTCAGGATTTTCCCTCAACATCAACCCATGACTTAATCTGATTGTGTTCTACAGAGACCTGAACAGGAATGGAGATTTGTTGGGACAGAGGCATCAATGTCTGTGGAGGAGGCTGGTGAAAAGGTGAAGGAGAGGAAGGAGGAAGTCATGCCTTGACACAAAAACAATATGAGAAATGTATATAGTATTCAAGTACTGCAATGGCCTTGAATGGGTTGTCAAAATGTACAGAAATGGAACAGTGCTCACACACAGTGGATTTGAATTATGGAGATCTTGTTTGAGAGCAACACTGATCCAAAAGAGGGCAAGATCTTAACCCACCTCAGGCGCCGTTTACAATAGTCTCCAGCAAATCTCAGCAGTCAAAGACACACTGACTGTAATATTAATTCAAACCTTTATTTAACCAGGAAAAGTCTCATTGAGATCAAAAACCTCTTACAAGAGTGCCCTGGGATATGCGCCACAAGTACAGTACACAGAGGAAGACAGTTTTTCTCTTCTCTTTCTCTTTCTTTCTGGTGCTTTCTTAAGTAAGTCATTACAAATCATTTACAGACTGTTATTTGACTAAATATACAGGTACATGTGAGGGGCTGTAATGAGATTGTGAGTTTAGCCAATAAGTGTTCAGACAGGGCTGTGGCGAGACCGTTCTGTGTTCGCTCTCGTTCTCTCCTGTTCACATGAGGCAGAGCGGCTGAGAACGGTCTCCCGCTGAGACATGGAACGACTCCAGAGTCTTCAGTGAAGCCGGGTGTCAGACGATGCAATGTGTGTTGTAGTGTAACAGATACGAGCCTCCGATAACATACCGCCGTTTCGTGGCCATGTAAACTGCGCCTCATTAGCATACTGCATGTGTTCAGAGTATGGTGTGTGTGAAAGAGGAGTGACTAGTGCCTGGGAAAAGATTTACATCATGGGCCTCATGAAGATCCAAAACAGCAACAATTTTCTTTACACGCCAGACCAAAAGATTTGTCGCCACAAAAAAGTCACACGCTCTAATATTTTGTCGGGCCACCTTTAGCTTTGATTACAGACGTGACATTTTAAAAAGCTTCTGCAATTTCAAAACATTTATTTCTTCTATATTCTATCTTGTATTATCTTATATCTTGTATTGATGATAGTAGAGTGTGAGCACTGTGCAAAACCTTCTCCAGGACATCCCAAAGATTCTCAATGTGGTTAAGATCTGGACATGGTGGTCAATCCACCACATGTCTGTCTCATGCTCCCTGAACCACTCTTTCACTATGTGAGCCCGATAAATCCTGACATTGTCATCTAGGAATATGCCTGTGCCAGGTGGCCGTCTAGGGCGCCATCTGCTGGAGGGGGTACCAAATTGCGCTTTATTTTTTGACCCTCATGAGGTCCATGCTCCTGCCATCTACAACATCGCGGATTTTCCGCCATGACTTTGGAACAGAAAGGAATAGAGACTTTGTAAATTTACTTCAGAAGTAGCGGTTCTTCCTACAATACACCTGTTGTTCAATCTTGCCAAGGGTGCCAAATTGTCTAGGGACGGCCCTGTGCCCATGCTATTAGGGAAGAAGAAATCCGTAATGGATGTCTAAGCAAGTCTAAGACAGCTGATCTCATTCTTTGAGCACATAGTGTTGCTGAAACCAGACCTGACCAACTGCATCAACAACAGATCATAACATTTAGTTAAATCCACGTGGCAACTATTTTCTTTTTTTTTTGGTCAGCCAGTGTATAACAATACTTTGGGAGTGACAAATACATTTCACAGCCATGTTTTCATTTTATCCTTACAAAGTTATTGACAAAGTTTCCTGGTAATTTGCAGACTTCATACTGTCTACATTACCGTTAGAGTTCAGGTTATGATTATAATACAGTACACGGATCACAGCAGTTTGCATCATTGCAGAAAATTGATGAAAGCAATTTGAAACTAAACTAAATGTTAAGCACAGACCCATTCAACTTCCATATGCCATTTTCATAACACCGTCTTGCTTCAAAACCTCCAGTATTGAGGTCATCTTCAACAACGGCCGTGTTACCTAGATACCATTATGTTGACAGCTGAGTGAAAGTCAGTGACCCGGCTGCACACATGGTTTTATATTGACACGTGGAAATATAACATCAAATGATTGCGTGATTAATGTGAAAAATGGCTTTCTGCTACCACTACTTTCATGTTGAGATCAAGTCATGGCAGGAGTACAACCTCGGCCTGAATGAATCAAGTAAAAATGAAAAGAAAATTTCCCTTTGGACATCTGTTCGGTGCAAAAGGCATTACATTTAAGTTGTAATAAACATAAATTATCCTTAAACTGAAAGTGGCTGCTTCCCTTTGTCCACATTTGCCATAGTTACAATAATGGTTTCCAATCCAAACGAGACCAGCGCTAATAGCCTTTGCACTCGTGTTTCTCGTTGTACAAAGCCAGCGCAGGCCACCTATTTCGTGGTGCGTGTGTGTGATTGAGAAGTCTAGACCTCACATAACTGGAGCTCTATGGGTGGTGATGTCATGCTACAAAAACACTGCAGACTTAATTGGTTTATGGTCACCTCCAAATTGGCTCCCAGCAGACTTGACAGAGAGGCTAACGTGAGTGGAAAGGTTATTTGGTAGTTCAGTGGCTGGAAAAGGAAACATGAATTGCAGTTATAAAAGTATTACAGTATGACCAATAAAAGTAAATAGAGAGATTATTGAGGAATGAGCACTTACTACAAAGCGGAGGGGAAACTCGAGGCCTGCTTTCCGTATGATTTTTAGACTGACCACAAATATTTTGGTCATTTACAGTAGCCTAGCCATCTACAGTGTGCAAGACTGGAGCATAAAGTGCCGGACCTAAAGACACAATAGCAGGCTATGTAAAGTTGGCAGTGGAGGACAATCTGTTATTATGCTCTCCTATTTTGCTGGTATTCATTGTATAGCATCAGGTTGTCTGTGGAGTCCATACAGTCCCAGTGCCTGGATCAGTCCGCCTTGATAAAAGGTAAGGGCGGGATTAAGAAGACCGATGATACAGCATTATTATCTTGGATTGAATGTCGATAAAAACTATATATTTTGAGGAATGGTAAATTGTTAATTTTACATAGGCTAGCACTTTCTCACCTACTTGAAGTTCTCAAAGCGCTTTTCAAGAAACCATTCACACTCTCTTTCATACGCCAGTGTGCACAGTCCTTCCAGTCAAGTGCTGCTGTTCCCCGCATACTCACTGACGGCTCAAATCTGCATCCAATGCCTAACCCTAATCTTAAAGCAGTACTAAGTGACTTGTTTACCGTAATAAATTATTTTCGTAGTCCCTCTGGGGGGAATACAAGTGTTGATGGTGTCTCTGGCCAGAAAGTCACAATTGCAGCTTTCCTTACAATATCCTTCTCTCCCTTTGTCTTTTCTGTCAGCGTAGTATTTCCTCTCACGGACAATAAATTAGTAAAAAAAAAAAACGCAACATGCTATGACACCTGCAGTGGCGCTTATGGCCTCTAGGGGAGTTATTTAGTACTACATAGGCACCTCAGCCATTTGGAGGCACTGCTGTTCACCGATGCTCCTGCAGTACCAGGCAACATGGGTAGTGGGAGCATCCGGCTGACCCCGTCCCAAGTACACCACGTAAATAAGTAACTCATAAAACAGAGAAAATAAGAGAATACTTGCCAGTGCAGAATTAGATACGATACAAAACAATGAATACTGTACATGCGCTGAAACAGATTCCACCCAAATCTCCTCAATGGGGAGCTTATTGAAAACTGCATATGTGCGAGTGTGGTGTGACTTTGCAAACTCTCACATGTGGTTGGTGTGAAGTGTGTTGCTGGTGGCTCTGCTTCAGGATTGTGTCGAGACTGTCTATAATAAATGTGCCCGGGAAAGAGGGCCCGGAGAGATATATCACAAACAGGAGGGAGGCAGAGTGCACTGGGAGAGGAAAAGGATGGAGAGAGGGGGCGAGTGGAGCGGGAGTGCACTGGGAACAGAGAGAAGATGCAGAGGCAGAGAGAAGGATCGATTGGTGAGGGGAGATGAGGGCTGCTTTCTCCTGGGTCCTGCTATGTTTCCCATTATGTAAGCCCTGGTCACCGGCAGCATGCCAACAGGCAAAATAAAAGAGTCTCTCTGGCTTGGCACGGCCCGTATTTTCCTATCCTCGGTGCGGGGTCAGGGAGGGGTCAGGCAGCTGGATGGGGCGCAGGGGGGATTGTGGGGTCTGGGCTGGCCTCCAAAACCCAAAAGGCCCAGGGTTCAAGTACCAGCTGAAAGCAATCAGTGAAATCTGGGAGTGCCACAGCTGCTGCAGTGCTGTGCTGTTCTGTGGCTCCGCTCTCTCCTTCTCCTGTGAGCCACTCTGTCCCACTTTACCTTCTCCATAGCCTCATCTTTAACTCAGTGCCTAAACATGAAGCCATCCTCTGTGCATGTGGGCGCACGGCTCACAAGCCAAATTGGTATTTGCCTTTGTGCAAAAATGTATCAGTACATTTTAGTGGAGTCCAGAAAAGTCAAAACAGATAAAACAACAGCAACTCTTCAGTTTGCCCAGACCACAGTCAATGGTACACTGCTGTGTCAGGCTGGGTCTGAGTGAGACCGCAGAGCCAAACGTCCTGGTAAAAATGCATGCCTGGTGTTGCTGTATTTTGCATGAATGTGACTGTGTGCATTTTGAAATCCCATTACTTCAATCAACACTGAATATTTTTGTGCTGTCAGTCTGCCATGACATGCCAGCGTTAGTCATTATTTCAGATAGTGCCATAGAGGAAAACAGGCTAAGATCCGAGGTCTATTGAATGCAGATGCTCTGTGTTTTCCTGCTCTGGTTTCAAGTCTAATCCTTCTCTCAGAGGGCATGATAATGCCAACAAATACAATACCACTCTCGCTGATTACTTCCATCCTCTGGAAAGTTTCTCACTGAGTTGAAAGTTTTCATCCAAAATGTATTCACAAGACACGAAAGGTCACAGAACAACTGTATCAGGCAAAAAAATAAAAGGTGCAGCTCTTAGAACAGGTCTAACATTAAGAAGAAGTTATATATTGTGACAGCAATATATACCCCTGAAGAAGAACGTGTTTCTTTATCTCATCAGTGGAAATGAAATGTGGCGTCTTCAACTGCCTTCACTGGCACACCATTGATCTGAAGCAATGAATGAGCTTCGAAAATGAACCCCCAACATAATTAATAACTAGGAAATAGCACAACATTTAGACTTTCCAGGACAAATAATATTAAAATTATCTTTTAAAAACATGTTTTACAAATGTTTGCTGTTTTTTTCCTCACAAATACTTGTTTTGTTTTCCCTCACAAGTGTTGTAATTGCCATCTAATGGGTTTGAATATTTGTGTCTTCACTCACAAAGCATTAAAACTAGTCCAGGGCCATTAGCCTCACAGTGTTCCAGAGATAGTGCAGAGCCTCCAGCAGCCCCATTAAGCTTTACATAATGTTTACGATGCTCCATGGATCTTTGTTATGTCTTACTTAATGTGCACAGTAAATTGTCTGTTGGCCTGCATTGTGTCTCAGAGCTGGCACTACCACTCGACCCACAGAGAAGATGTGCAGAAGAGCCAGACTTGAAGCCATTGTTAATAAGCATAATAGGACAAGCTCTGGGGTTGATCCATTTGTGCTGCCCATCCAGACACCTGGGAAGGAAGAGCAGGGGGGGGAGCAGACTGTGAATATGATTGAGAGTGGTGAAAACAGAGGAAGTTGTACAGACAGTGGGCAGCGAGCAGACACTAAAACTCTGACACTGCCCATTGATCATACTCCACAAAATATGCTCAGATCTGGTCCGAAATTGGGCCAAGACCGATAAGGGCTGTGGGCTTGAGCCGCAGGAGACACCCACTCTTCAGAGTTTTTTGTGCCTGGAGTGACTACTCGCTGAGCGGGGCTGGCTGTCGTCAGGCTGGCCCAGAGCAGGAAGTGTGCTGGGGATAAGGCGGCCATGTGGCAGGATGTTATGGATTTCTAATTAGAGCAATTCATCTGTCAGCAAGGGCACGCTTTCACTGAGGCTTTCTCCGGGCTTGCGCTCCTCGGGACCCCTATACTTCACACTCCCAGCTTCACCCCTTATACACACACACATTCTTCACCCAGGGCAACGACGAACAAGCAGCGAGTCCCCCGAGACCTCGCAACATAACTGCGCCAACAACTGAATGCACCAGAACAAATCATTCAATCAGCACGGCTCACGTCAAGCTAACGGCCCAACACGGCCCCTGGAGAGTGTCCATTCTTCAGCTGCGTGAAACCATGTCGCAGATAAGGACTCGCCCGAGCACAAGAGCTGGACTAAAACCAATTGGCGCTACGAGCCCTGAGGCAGTTACAGGCTGCATAGCTGACAGTCCCTTGACATTAGAGGGGTAATACTAATGTGGATGTTGCGGTGATGAGACAGTAGACACTGGTCCCAGGGGAGCCCACTATTGTGTTACACCAGATATCCTGCTGCTGCTGCTCTTTCGGTCAGGAGCTCGTAATTACACAAATAAGCAAACACAGAAGAGGTGTGTGATACGCCTGACATCTGCCTATGGGTCTGTGTCCAATGGATTGCTTAAACCAACAAAACAAGGCCTGCTCGCACCTGCACGCACTGTTGATTTGCACATAATTTCATCACCCCTACATAAGTCTACCGGACACCGGAGACCTTGTGGTATTTGGTATTTCGCTCTAGATTATCATGGTTTATACATTATCTTAAATCACAGTAAAGTTGAGCTTCAGTTCCAGTTCTTTTAAACCTGAGTTTTAAAGATTGCTTTACTTTTTATTCTGACTTATTGGCACAGAAAAGTCTACCCTATTATCAGAGGGTCGATGGGTTTATTCTTGCACACAGTTATTGTAAGTTTATAGGCAAGACACTATACCCAACTTAAAGCAGTACTAAGTAACTCATGCCCCTAGAGGCCATAAGCGCCACTGCATGTTGCGTTTTACTCATTAATTGTCCATGAGAGTAAATACTACGCTGACAGAAAAGACAAAGGGAGAGAGGGATATTGTACATCCAATTACACAATGGAGATCATTTTTTTGCACTCAAGCTTGGCTGTAAATATTGTTTAAGTGGTGCTAGCCCACTGTTAGCTTTGCCCGATAGCCTGTTAGCTTCTTCTTCGTGTTTCCATTAGTGTGTATTGGTGACTCCGACCCGTAGGCAGCGAAGTTGCAATTGTGGTTTTCTGGCAAGAAACACCGGGGGGAGATGAAAGACCCCCCAATCATCCCATTAACACTTGGGACTACAAAAAGGATTTATTAAGGTAAACAAGTTCCTTATTACTTATTTTACTTATTACTCATCGGTAATTTGCTAACCAACCTCTTAACCCCCACATGAACCAAGCACATTTTCTCCAGTTTGGCCTTACCCAAATCTAAAAGCTTCTTTGAAGGAGTGGGTGAAGCTGAACTGGAGAAAATGCACTCGGTTAAGGCAGGGCCGCGGGGGTTCAGAGGTTAAATGTATACCTTTTACGTTCTTGAGTGAGATTAGTCAAATATTATCACATATCTCCAAAATGGTGAATAGAGAAAACAGTCAAAAATAGGAAACGGGGCAGAGCGTTAGATGTAGATAGGGTAATAAGAAGCATCATAAAGTAGAAGTGCAGAAGGAAAGTGGGTGTGAGAGAGAGTGCACTTCTGTGGGGATGAGCAGGGCAGTGGAGGCGGGGGCCAAGGGGCTCAGGGCTCTACAAGGCCAGGAACAGAGCGCCGCGGCCGGGGGGATGTTTAGATAGGTGCAGGCTGCCACTAGGAAGTCCACGCTCCAGTATAAACAGGGCCGCCACACAGCCTCACTCCCAACTGTGGGAGAAATGTGCCCCGAGACGCAGGCAGTGCCGCTGGTCAGGGCAGTAGAGGAGAGAGAGAGAGAAGCGGCTGGGGGAGAGGGAGGGTGGGCACATGGTCACTTTGACATGCCCTCTGCTTAATATATACACAGCTGAGTCTGGAGCTATTTCCTCCGACTTTCTTCATCGACGTCCGTGCACCACTCCCCAGGCTGTTTGAGCCTTATCAGTTTATCTGTCGACCCCATGTACTCCCCACACACATGTAAGACCTATTCTGTACGCATGACATCATGGAAAAGGTCTTCACTACAGGTCTTACATAACTGTGGTAACTATTAGTAACAATAATGATTGGGAAAACGCATCCTTGGTCATTTGTAAGTTTGCTTACAGTAAGTGCAGTATTAGATATCACCACATGACTCACTATAACGGTATAACTTTGGGAGTCACCTTTAAAGTATCTTGACAAGCTACAACCACCAAATATTTTAACTTATAAGTAAAATATTTGGCAGTTTGACCTGGGATGTAATACAGTATAAAAGTAAAGTTGACTAGAACATTGATCAGAATGGACTATTCAAAACAGTAAAACTAATTTATCAGCAGTATGTTCTGAAATGTGCCCACTTTTGAGTCCTGAACCTCCAGCTGGGAACCACTGGTGTACGTTCTACAGTAAATGAAGGCGTCATGGCGATTTTTACATTCCGTTCATTCAATTTCTTTCACCAAAGTATAATTTTCATCATCACAGACAACTGTAAAATAAGACCCAATTCCTTCTTTTTACATGAGGCCAATCTAAATCAACTACTCCTGGGCTTCTGAACTTACACCTACAGAAACATTTTAGCAGCAGTTTCCTCACTTACTAATAGTAAGTGAAGACGTGTGGTGGAGCTCAGCATGTCTCACACGCAGAAACTGCACACAGTCTGTCAGACACTGGGGTTGAGAAACTATGAGCTGGGTTTTCAGGGGAAATTCCTTTTCACTAAAGCCCATAAAAAACGGAAGTAAGTGCCGAAAACCACATTTTGCGGATGTTTTCTATTTATTAACAAAATTAATCAATTATGAAGAAAAACAAACTTATTTTGGGCTTTTGTCACAATCTGCCTTCTAGAGAGCGCTGATTGTGAGTGGGATGTAATTTTACTGCATGCAAATGAAGGACGCCCCTCCAGACTTAAGTCTATACACTATAATTACATCTTATTGGTACATTCACTACAATTTTGTGATAGTGCTTTTAGTTACATCTTAACTAACTGGATCGATTTATACAAATATCATTTGGAGTGTTTGTAGTAATTTCTTCACAAACTCTATCAAAGTGGCAAATATGGAACATGCTTTAACCTCTTACCCCTCACCTTAACCAAGTGCATTTTCTCCAGTTTGGTTTTATCCAAATCTTTTTTTTGTGTTGCTATTTTGTTGTGGTTTCGCCACCCTTTTATTACATTTTTGGCACTTTTTTGTTGTATTATTGTTACTCTTTCATGGCTTCTTGGTCGCTTTTTTGCCACTTTTTTGTGGCTTTTTAGTTGCATTTTCATTACATTTTTGTTGTGTTTTCATTTCAATTTAACTTTTTTTTTCAGTAAACGTATAGATTGGGGTACACCAAACTGGAGAAAATGAGCTCCTTTAAAGAGGTCAACACAGTTAAAATAACCCAATAAGACGAAGTATGAATTCAAAAGGAGGTACAGTGATAATATAAACTCCAGTCTGGTTCATAAGTGCACAGTGGAGCGTGCGTGCACCTGGACACCTCGGAGCAGGGAGCAGAGAAACGCCAGTGTCCCATGTTTAGTCTGTGACGGTGGCCTTTCACAGTGTGAGAAGACCCACAAGAGCTCAAGTGACAGATTCACTGCACTCAGACATGATCCAATACAATGTTTACTTCGCTGTGTCAGGGACGAGGAGATTACTGTCACAATGTGCAACCCGTCCAGGGAGAGGCACTGGGCTTAACGCTGGGCCGACTGCAGTACGAGAGTGACATGTACCAGCCATTTTTACCATTACATTATATTGCAATATTCAAAAATGATATTAAAGTCTGTAAAAGCTGTTTTGAGGATGGTGGACTTGGCAAACTTGCATGTCCAAATCATCAGATCTGTTTTACGAGAAGTATTTCTTAATCATTGTACAGTATTTTTGTTCTTCTCTGTCATTTTATTCAAAACTGTCTATGCATCATTACTGGAGTGTGTGAGGGAGGCGACAAGGACAGAGTTCTGTGATGCCACACCCAGACATGACACTGCTGCGGGTAAACTCATGACCAGTCCCATCCAGCAGTGGTTCCTGGAAGAGTATCTTGAGATGGCTAGATTGGTAATAAAGCTAACCCTCCCACACATACACCCAACTGCTATCAAATGTTTTTAAAAACAGTCATACACGGGGACGATTTATTTGGGTATAACATAACAGTCCTAACATTTATTTCAGTCTATTGATGAAATATATTTTGGCATATAGGCCCTACATGTTAGAGGCTAATAACAAGACATTTAATGAAGGGGGTTGTAGGTTAGAGGAGAGAATCTTGATGGTGGTGGGAAGGAGGGGATGGAGAACTTGAGGTGATTGACGATTTTTGTGCTGCAGTGGGGATGGAGTAGTGGAGTGACAGCAAAAAAACAGTGCAGTGAAGGAAGAACATTTATCATTTATGACATGAATGGTGATTGGTAGCAACCTGCAGCAGCCAGCAGAGAAGTGACAAGTGAATCTACTGTGTGCCGACCAAATCGACAATAACAACAGGGAAGGAATATATAAATAGTTAAACTACCAGATCAGATTACAGTGATTATTGAAACAGATATTTTGTTACTTTTGTTTTTCTTGCCAATCTTGAACACGAGAAGTCTCTACACAGCCTACTCTCATGCTGCCCCTCGTCGACATTCCTTTACAGTCCTAAGCTTGCAGGAGCCAAAGTTAGCACCGATATCAATCTGGGATTGCACTGGTTTGAACAGACTATAAACCGTTGGACAGGATTTGCTCCTGATTGGATCAAATGCACCTCGTTTTACCCATCACAACCAAGTCTCAAAACAACAAACCACTTCAAAAGCAAATCCATTAAATATTTAGTTTTGAAAAATGTTATGTGATTGCAACTATGTAGCCGCACCATGTGATTATTAAGTTAATTAGTAACAATAAAAGTGCTTATTTTGTCAGTAAATGATGATTTGAATGATGATGAATTCAGCTGTCAGGCAAGGCTAGATAACTCCATCTATGCCCAGTGTCATTTCATCTGTGGAAATATAGACTTGAATCATCAATATTCCCACCATGTGTTTAGAGTTCATATTTAGGTCATGCAAGACCACACATTCCCATGACACCTTTTTGTTTGATTCTTATTATTTCATATTTAACACATTCACTCTATTTTGTGTACTTTAACTTTTATACATCGCATCACTTTGTTTTTAGACTTCTTCCCTTGTACTTATCCCACATCACAATAGTCTCAAATACATTACATAGACCAATAGTATGCACAATATCTGAACTTCCGTAACATCACCCCATATATTCTCAGCTGCTATTGGTTAGCTCTAACCACAGGCCATGCTGCCCACGCAGCAGGTGACAGCTCCAGCCAACACTTCTGTGTCGACGTTTGCTGTCTGCTGTCACTATTTTAGGCTGTACCTCAGTGTTCATGCAACCCGTGATGATGTTTGATGCTTGTCTTCCAAATCAATCACTCCTCTTGACATTTCTTCAATCCATCCATCAATCTTGCCCCAGTTTGTGTACTACATTGTTTATCTCGGGTATTTTCTATTTGAGTGCCGGCACCAGACCGACGCAGTGTGTGAACAAACAGAGCAGCCTTTTTTATGGCCTCATCAAAGCCCTCCCTCACATTTATCCATCCCCAACCCAAAAACTTGTAAACTTTGACAAAGCTTTACAGTACATTGAGGGCAGCTGAAATAACTAATTAGGCAACAATTTAGCTGCCCCAAACTCGAGTGTTTCTGTGGTCACATCCTGCTGTTTTTCATCCAACAGTCCAAAATTGCCTAATGTTCTGGTATTTGTTTGAGAAACTGAATGCATCACTGACAAACATTGACTCATTAAAACACAAGCAGCTTTGAAAATATTTTGTGCATTTTGCAAAGACCAAATGACTGATTTTCATTGTATTTTTGCGACTTTGTTTCACTTTAGCCTCGAGATATGCTAATGACACGTAGTTGTCTCTCTTGCACTTTCGTTGACAGTTTCTCAGGCCTCAGTCAGTGTGCGGCTTGCGTCACCACTTCTGGTCTGGTGTCTTTTGTGGTCGCACTGTGCTGGTTCACTGAGAGTGCACCAAACAGCTCCATGCTCACGTCAAGCCCCTATAGCACGTCAGGAAATCTACTTTGACAAAAGCTGCGTTCACTTATGAAGACGTATCTAGAAATACAATTAGAAAGTTCTATTTCTGTCAGGTGAAGCACGGTGGCCATGTCTAGTGAGTATTTTTAGTAGGGTAACAACTTGCAACTTTGTAGTAAACGTTTTGTGTTGTGGTTGTTTCAATGACCTTTTATAGATTAGACTTCCAGGAACAGGTTATGAGAGTATTGCATAAACTTATCAGTGGTCATGGGTTTAAATGATGTGAAATCAGAACCTTTTTTCTTGTTTTGAGTAGTTCTGATTACTTAAGATTAATTTACTAAAATTACTTTATGTGTGTTTCGCTACATCTACAGGTTCTAAGGTAATCCAGCAAGAAACCAAGGGGACAAGTGTATTGCCAAATAGGTTCAAACAAAACCACTTCAATTGTGAAGTGATTTCTAGGTCAATATAACTGTTGACCCAGAATTTTTTTACTTTAAGGTTTCTAGATAGATCTTAGACAAAAAATGAAATCAGCAGACATGAAGAGAATTCTGCACCAAAAACAAACATTACATTTTTGTGGAATTTACAATCATCATTGCGGCATAGGTGACATCTCTTTAATAATAATAATAATAATACATCAGACTTGTATAGCGCTTTTTTGGACACTCAAAGACGCTTTACATGGGGGATAAAACAAAACAAAAAGGGGGGGTTTAGGGAAAAGCTAGTTTGAACAGGTGGGTTTTGAGTACTGATTTGAAGGTTGGTAGTGAGTCAGAGTTTCTAATGGGCTGTGGGAGTGAGTTCCAGAGAATGGGGGCGGCGATGGCGAAGGCCCGGTCCCCCAAGGTCCGGCGGTTAGTGCGGGTGATGGGAGTGAGGCGGTTGGAGTCAGCTGAGCGGAGGCGGCGGGTGGGTTGGTGTTGTTGCAGGAGCTCGGTGAGGTAGGGCGGGGCCAGGTTATGGAGGGATTTGTAGGTGAGGAGGAGGAGCTTGTACTGAATACGATATTGAACCGGGAGCCAGTGGAGCTGTTGGAGGACGGGGGTGATGTGTTCTCTGGACCGGGTGTGGGTCAGGAGGCGGGCAGCAGAGTTTTGGATGTATTGCAGTTTTTGGAGATGAGTGGTGGGAAGTCTGTAGAGAAGGCTATTGCAGAAGTCGAGTCTGGAAGTGATGAAAGCGTGGATGAGGATTTCAGCTGTAGACTGGGTAAGGGAGGGGCGGAGGCGGGCAATGTTGCGGAGGTGGAAGAAGGATGTTTTAGTGATGTTATTGATGTGTGTTTTGTATGAGAGGGTGGAGTCCATTATGATGCCGAGGTTGGGTACAGAGGGGGAGGGGGTGACATTGTGACCGTCAATGAGGAGGGTAAAGTTCTGGACAGAGGGGAGGAGAGATTTGGGGCCGGTGATGAGGAGTTCTGTTTTATTGCTGTTGAGTTTGAGAAAGTTATTGTCCATCCAGGTTTTGATATCGGAGTTGCAGTCAGTGATGGTGGAGAGGATAACCGGGGTGATGGATTTGGTGGAGATGTAGAGCTGGGTATCGTCGGCGTAGCAGTGAAAGTGGAGTCCATGGTGGCGGATGATCTGACCGAGGGGAAGCATGTAGATGGTGAAGAGAAGGGGGCTGAGCATGGGGCCTTGGGGGACACCGTGGGTGACGGGGGAAGTGTGGGGGAGTAACAGTTGTTGACAGAGACGAAGTTTCAAACGGTGGAGGAGGATGGTATGGTCTATGGTGTCGAATGCAGCGGAGAGGTCGAGGAGCATAACTGAAGCATAACTAAGTAACTCATGCCCCTAGAGGCCATTAGCGCCACTGCAGGTGTTGTAGCATGTTGCGTTTTTTACTCATTAATTGTCCGTGAGAGTAAATACTACCCTGACAGAAAAGACAAAGGGAGAGAGGGATATTGTACATCCAATTACACAATGGAGATATTTTTTTTCACTCAAACTTGGCTGTAAATACTGTTTATGTGGCGCTAGCCTGCAGTTAGCTTAGTCCGTTAGCCTGTTAGCTTCTTTTTCGTGATTCTATTAGTGTGTTTTGTGCCTCCGACACGGCACAGGAAAGTTGCAATTGTGGTTTTCTGGCCAGAGATACCAAGGGGAGATGAAAGACCCCCCAATCATCCCATTAACACTTGTATTACCCCCAGAGGGACTACGGAAAGGAGGCAAACAAGTTACTTAGTTCTTCTTTAAATACATAATTCTGTTTCTACATGAACTACAACTTCAGTAGATTTACATGATATAGTGCTAAACCTACAGTGCATTTATTTCTCACACTCGTATGACTGTAACCCCCAGTAGGATCATTTAAAAACGCATTAAGACCAACGTTTTACATATGACAATACCAACTCACATCCTCCGATTTCCACACCTTTTCTAACGAGAAATGTGGAGAAAGAATCTATTTGTGATGTTACTTTTCCATGACCTTCAATTATGATCACTTAGCACCGTTTGTGTAGGTGCTCAGGTTTAACTGTTAAAACAAGTGCCACTACTGCAGACCCGCTCGCACCTGGGCCATGTCAAGCACCATCTCCACTGACAGTAACAGGGCCATCCACTCATGTAAACTGTCCCGCTGATGGGCTTCTGCACTACCTGAGTGTGTATGCGTCCACACTTAAGATGAAACGAGAGCACACTCAATAAAGGCACACCTCTGTCGCAGTGTAAACAGCTCAGTTCGCTGGGCGCCCGTTCAGAGGAGACACTTGTATGAGCTATAACTCTCACAGCAGCGTGCCTCGGGAGCTCTTGTGTCTGTTCCGAGCAGTAAAGAGCACAGTGACAATACCCAGGGACAAATGGTTTATAATCAGTCACACACAAGGCCCAGCAACACTGCGCCCAACACACGTAACAGGGCGAGGGAGATTTTATCATTTGATCCAGTATGTTGTTGTCATGTCTTAACATTTTATAAGCTACAGAGTTTACAAACATCCAGCACATCATATAGTGTTATGTGAAAAATACAGAATGATTGACTTGAAATAGCCTGGGTGGGCACTTAAATTGGCCAGAAGTAACAAACCAAGTGGGAAGAACTGTTGCGTCAATGAAATATCTGTCCTTACAAGTACTGTCTGCTAGATCAAGATCAAACCCATACTACACCGGGTTGAAAGTCTAAATTGGAGATGACCCTGAGGTGCTACTTGAAGAAGCACAAGTGGTGCACGTACCACAGTTTGAGAAGCACTAATGTACATCAACTCACTATAGTGTCGGACGAGCATTGTACAAACACTAACACTTGAAGTTTGCATCTCAACATCTCGCCTGATTCCCTTTTATACTAACTGTGATATGGTATCAAACTTTCAAGATCCATTATGGAGGGCAAGATGGAGCAATAGTATAGGAATTGTCATGATGAAGTGATAGATTCATTCATTACAGTAACCTGCAAGGAGCAGTCTCCAGATGTGGAGCCAGGCTGATGGTCAGTATCACCTGGCTAGAGGATTCACCAGGGGTCAGCCCTATGTTCCCCTGTCAATAGAAGAGGGGGAACTTAGATGTATTAAGATTAGGCACCAGCCCACTATCCTTAAGGTTAGTTTCAAGGGCATGGTTAAGCTGATATATGTATGACGTTTCACTTGTGATTGGTTGATGTACCAGCTCACCTGAGAAAAAAAAATCGCACCTGGGGAACATAGGTACGCACACCCAATTCACCTATAGTACATGTCTTTAATGGTAGGGGAAACCAGAGCAACCAGAGTAGGAGGAAACCTATGCAGACACAGAGAGAACATGCAAACTCCACACAGAAAGGCCCCATCCAGAGACCGAACCCGGGACCCTCCAGCTGTGAAGGAAAAGAGGCTAGTTGTTATTGTTAGCAACATAACAATTCCTCTCTGAAAGTTGCTTGTAAACGTGTCCCTGTCATGAATTGAAGAAAGCTAGCAATGAGTTTGGACCCCAGCAAACAATTCAAATTGTTCGCACTCCCTCTTTCATTGTTTGTAAACATAAAAAAGAGCCTAAAATCCACAGCCTTCCCATCTCCTCCTCAAATCACCGGACCCCAACGGAGATACATTTTCACAAATAAATAATGTACCGGCTTCAGCGTGGAGTTTTGGATTTCAGAACGAGTTTCCACCATAAAGCATTGCAGGTCTCCATTTTCAGATTCTTGAATGTAAAAAAACAACACTCTTTCCGATGCTGTAGCTGCCGACACCAGTACATGAGGCAGAGGTGCAGGTCCTATTACAAGCAACAGGGTGGAATTTAAACATTTGAAATCCCGGACAGTCATTTTGTTATTGGATGAAAGTCAGATTTGGCATGATTTTGTGATGATCATTAGACAGTCCTGACGTCCAAGTCTTTTACAAACCTATTCCTCCACTGGATGTAAAACTATCAATGGCCTTCTGTTTTAACAATGCCAATTCTGTGCGGGAGACACCTGCAGGCATGGATATTAACTGGATCAGGTTTCAGGCTGTAAGAGGCCTTCTCGACGCTCTCTGACAGCTTTGGCCTAAATTAAAAATCCAGCCTTGATACAAGTGGGCATAAAAGAATGGTTAGACAAATAAGGGCTAATAGGAACTAATGGCAACGAGACAAGATGCCTGAGACAGTAATGTATGACGGAAAAACCCGGGCCACGCATTGCTTTCTGATGTTACAGCCAAAAGTAATTACTGCACTTGTTATGAGTCAAATATTTAAACACAATGTAACTTTTATCTCACTTTGACTGACAAGACTCCACAGCGAACTTGATTTATCAGCAATATCAACATGTCAGAGTCATTCCAATATAGTTTAGCCTTAGCATGTTCAGCTCACACAACTTATTGAGCATGTTTACAAACAATGATTCATCTATTCCAGTTCAGTCTTTGTCTGAGGTAACGCTATCAATAAAAGTCAGGTTCTTATGTTGTGCTGCTTTGGAGGAACCTTTGAAAAGACTTTACACGTGTGCAGAAATACATCTCGGAAGGGGCTGGGGGAGGAGGGGGTGGGGGGGGGGGACGTGAAAGTATACCGTATGTTTTGCAATACTTTCGCCTTTTGTGTCTGGCTGATTGAGAGGGTTGCATTTCATGTGCGTTTATGTGTGTAAACGTTTGATTAAGGGGGGAGCTTTTGCAGGTGGCTGGCTCCGTTGTTCTGCCAAGAAAGAATACCCCGGGGTGGGACAGGGAGAGGTGAACCAGCGGAGAGGCAGAGGAAGAAGGGGAGCGGAGATTTAAGATGGCGGTTATCATAATCGATTAAAAAAAAAGAAAAAAAAAAAAGCTCTCTCTTGCCTTAGCGCCCGGTGTCTTTCTCCCCGGCTGATGGGGCTCGGGTGGGGCTTCCAGAGAAAAGGGCCAGATGACTTCACTGCCATATGGTATCTAACCTCTCAGTCACACTCATTTACAACAATACAGAGCACACTCCTTCTCCAAACACTCCCTTTGTTATGGAGCACTTTTGATAAAGCAATGCCCAGCGCTGTGACCGCTCTGTGGAGGAATCTGACCACAGCACCCGCCCTGATCTAGGCACATGACGAGACTGTGATGAATCCGCCTCATATGATGTTTGATGGGCCTGTGTGCTTTTGCAATACGGTGTGTGAAGTCAGGGCCATTAGATTCACTTAAAATGTCCTGTTTAATTATACTGGGGCCGGAGCACTGTTCTGACCTTCTGACCCCTCACAGGGCTATCGCGGTGCATGGACAAAGTTTTAATTGACATTTGTTGAGAATAGAATAGAATAGAATAGAATAGAATAGAATAGAATAGAATAGAAAAACTTTGTTGTCTACCATGCAGGGATGGCAGAATTTGCCTTTGGCTTGCTCACACATTCAGATACATTTGCAAATATAATAACATACACTAAAGTACATTATAAAATCATGTCATTTTCTTGACAAAGGATTGTGAGAGGTGTCCACTGTTGAACCAAAAAAAGCAAAAGGAATGTTCAGCGTCGGTAGCCAGGGCCAACCAGACCAATCAGAGAAATGCATGGTCTGTCTGAATCAAAACAAACGTTGTTGCTAATACAAGCAAAAAAGCAACCCAAAAAAGGCAGAGAAACTGTGTAAATAACTGATATTTAAGAGATCTCTCCTTCTGTAGCACAATCAAAAACACCCAAATCCCTTTCTAAGCAGTGTGCTGGATCAAACAAAAAGGCAATTACAAAAAACTCCCAAATTTTTAATGCGTACTCACACCAAAAGTCCAAAACGTCATGTCTTGAGATCTCTTCTTCTGCAACAAATAAAGGATTGTGATTGGATTGTCCTAAAATCCGACTGTGGAAATGATTTGCTGTGAGGAGAGTTCTGGCTACAGGTTTGACAGTGTGAAAACTCTCATCATCAATGTACGAATACTCTCAAATTCAATTGTAATTTCCTAAATAAAAAGATCACAACTGTGCCATCAGTCAATGCATTTCGTAAAGTTTTGGTCTTTTGTTAACTTTTTGATAAATAGTTGAAGATACTCTATGGGCGTTGAACTTGTTACTGTACCTTTCAATAGAAAAATGGCATAAACAGAACGCTATTGCTTGCGATTACTGTGAGGAAATGAGTGTGGGCTACTCAAAGCCTTTAATGGCTGATTGATTGTTGCAGAGAAGTCTTCACATTTCCCTGACTGTACCATGCAACTATCTGTTTACACCAAAACAAATCAGACCACATAATTGTGCCGCAGAAAGTATACCTGAATATCACTCTGGCGCATTTCTTATCCAAATCCATGCAATGATCTTCACTTGAGCCAAACCAAAATCTCGCAGTGCGCAGTTAAGGCATCACATACCAATGTAATCACTGGGTAGTTTTTTTTTATTTTTTATATGCTGTCTGTATGCAAGTCAGAGGTTTCTTTATGCACACTGAGAAGAGGTTTTTGCTACAGTGGGAGCCAGAGAGCTGCTTCTGGTGACGGCGGAAAAATATGGAATACATTACGGAAGTGACAGAGGCGAGGATAAAGACGCAAACAAACACATAAATCGGCTGAGGACAGACAGACAATGCACAGACAGACAGGCACCTTCTGGCAGAGCTATCCCGAACGCTTCTGCGATCCGTCGACCTCACAATCACAAGAATATTACCTGTCCTCCCCAAAATTTCTATCTCTATGATATCAAACAAAACGAAAACCCTCTTGTGGCCAAAGTTTCAAAATGAATTCCAAAAGAGAAAGAAATAACAGAACACAGAAGATATTCTAACTTGATTCTGCGATACTTCAAATCTTGTCTCATGCTTTATGACCATTTCATAAAAGCTTCTCCTGTCCCGTGCTATTGACCTAACGGTAAAAGGCTTCTCTATCTGTGGCACATGCTTCAATATTTTACATTTTGACAGTGCTTTGTTGTAGATTGCAGAACAAATACATTCAAATGATAAACTCTTGTCACCACAGCTTATTCTCTTTCCTTTAGATTAGTTTGGGTTTTGTGATGTGAGCAAACCCTTTTCTCAAATGCGTTACTCTCTCCTATCTTGCTGCATCTTGCTCGTCTGGTATTTTGTCTACCCCTAATAAAAACTACAGAGTGCACGGTTGTGGGCGTGGGTCTCTCCGGGTGAGTTATGGGCACCGCAGTCAGGGGACCCCAAAGAGAAGCGAGAGCGCTGCTGGGACGGGGATGAAAGGGGACAGTGCCTGAGGGAGGGGAGCACTGGGAGGCCAGTCTGGAGATCACAGTGCCAAGTGCTGATGCGTTTGTTTTTAAGACTGCTGTTCCGGCAGTGACAGAAAGAGAAAACAAACACGCAGATTGATATATGACGCACATCTGCATTTCTGAAGGACACATTAATTATTAAATATAATCAACCAATTTTATGTTGTCTGTGTGCCAGCCTATTGGTCCCTTCTCTATGAACATCACAGACAAGAATGTTCCTGATCTTTTTGAATTCAAATGCTATCATTAATCTTAACATGTGGTTGAATAGGGGTAAAACCCGCATCTCAATCTGGTCTACCTCACTAAATAATACCTTTTTTATTATTTATGTTGAGCTGAGGTGCAAAGTCAAAACACTGTCAAAATATTCTCGTCACAGTTGGAAACATTTTGCGTGAGCATGGCGTGTCTCCGACTAGACTCCTCTTCACATAAACTCTAAGTGCAGCCGGTGTCGTGAACTCTATGGGATGGCGGGGTTGGTTCCATCTGCTGTGACAAAGCACTAGATGGCCTCCGTTCAAACACTTTTACTGTCACTTCTGGGGTGTGTTTCTAGTCCGTTCTGGAGCCACATACCTGTCTTTATAAGGTAGTTCGTAGCAGCCGTGGCGTGAGACAGCTCCAGGCGTATGAAGACGTCTGGACAGGGCTGTAAGGTAATGTGTAATGTATGGGTGAAGGAGAGAGGAGTGAGGACAGACAGTGACTGGATGCATTTTGGGCCTGACACACACGCACAGAGATCCTGAGACATAAGGCTGCAGCGGGAACAGGTCAACGTGGAGATGGAGGGGAGTGGGAACAAATGTTGATCTCACCTATTCAACAGGGCTTGTGATGTTGAATTGGTCAAACATTTAGGCATACAGTCAGAAAAAAGTGAGGTATACTAAATGTATCTGATATTCATGCTTTCTGAAGTTGTTATTTGAAACTTTTTATGCAAATTTATAACATACATTCCCTTCAAGATTAAATTCATATTGCTAGGGAGCATGCAAGCTTTCGGATATTTGGGAATTGTTGCATTATTATTAAAGGTGCATTATGCAACTTTTAATGAGAAAAAAAAGTTGAAATTTGTGCATCCAGCGGCCGTGTGAGTGGTCAACATGGCGCCTTTGCTTTCCATCACCCCAAGGCGGCACGGTAGTACAGCGGTTAGTGCTTGTGCTTCACAGCTAGAAGGTCCTGGTTCGATTCCCACCAAGGACGGGGCCTTTCTGTGTGGAGTTTGCATGTTCTCCCCGTGTCTGCGTAGGTTTCCTCCGGGTACTCCGGTTTCCCCTACCACTAAAAAACATGTACAATAGGCCAGGATGTATGAGAGTGTGTTTGAGAGTGCGCATGGGGGACGACGGATGAAAATTAGCCTAAGGCTACAATCCGGTGTGGCTTGTTCATTAACTTGCACTGTCCCTACCAAATAAACCATAAATAAATAAATAAAGGTCAATTGTTTGGAAGGTTTTCACTGCTGATGGACCCTCTCACCAGAAAACATACAAAACAGTTGATCCTGAAGTGTTGTAGAGACTACCGTGATGGAAAAATAATGGCGCCATGCTGACCACTCATACAGCCGCTAGGTCACTACAAGGTCAAATATGCATGCATTTTTTCACATAAAAGTTGCATACTGCACCTTTAAAGTGCATATAGACAGGTTTTAATGCTTTTGAGAATATGACTTTTTTAGAAGGATAACATCAGTTGCATAATTATCATTTTATTTCAGTGACGCAGCAATTTTAATGAAGAAATGTTGGGCAATAAAAGTTATTTTATTTGAATTTTTAAGCGGCTGACAGGAAGTGACATAGAAGAAGGTAGAGCTCCATAGCAGACTCATTAAATCATAACGGACTCATTTCCCATTGACCAACATGGTTGCAGGGCAACAGTTTAAAATTGTTTGCCTTCATCTCTGTCACTTCCTGTCGGTGTCCAAAAAGGAAGTGAAACTATAAACATCAGAAAAAATGTAAACCTAAAGAAAACTGGGTACAATCTTCAATGTATCATATGCACTTGAAGTATTCAGTATATTGTGCATAAAGTAAAAAGTGAGTGCAATCAGAGCACAGTAAAGAGAGGAAAAGGAAAACCTCCAGCCAACGTGTGCACTGTACTGTCTTACCTGAGTGTTTCTCATGAATGGACAGAAACTGTCTGCTGATGAAAAAGCCCATTTAAGATGCATGAGTAATAATAAAACCAGGCCAGATTACGAGTACGACAACAGGAGTGGACCTTCAGAAGCCTGGGGACAACAAGCTGAGGAACAAAGACAACAGGGCGGGGGGCAGAAAAGTGTTTTATTTGTCTTTAAAGCACAATTTCTGACACATTTCCTGATGATATATTTGAGATCACATGTAAAATAGTTTAAGACTGATGTCAACTCCAGCAGCATATGAAATCTATTAGTGCGAGCAACAGCAGACGCAGGGTGAGTGGGACCCAGCGAGCATTAGGGAAAGTGCACTAGAGAAAGTCATGCAGCCCAAAAAAATCTCACAGCCCGTCCAAATTCTTCGAGAGGTAAAAAAGTCAGCCAAGACGCAGAAAGTTGAAAAAAAAAAATACATGTGCACATACACACGCACGCTACTGATCTCCACATCCTGCTATGGGTTCAGGGCCAGCTCTGAAATGTGTGCCCAGAGAGCGCTGCCAGCCCCAGGGAGGGAGGGATCCACGCACGGGCATAAAAACAGAGGGAAAGAAAGAAAAGCAGAAATGGTTGGCAGCTGAAGTAGCCTGCCAAGAGAGCTTCCATGTGTAAAATAGCATGACTTCAGGGCATTGTGATCAACAGCTGGAAATGTGGTCCATACCAATCGGGTTAACCTCTTCACCTAGGACTGTTTACCTAAAAACCCACACTTTTCTCTGCGGGTAACTGATGCCTCTTTCCGTTTTTACTTTATGGGTTTGCAGTGGAAGAGATTAATGTCTAAAGCATATGTAATTATATACGTGCCATGTGTGAGGAAGCCCATCACTTAAAGACATAGATCTCGGAAAGCCACAAGGCAATCACTAATTCATGCCCTGGTTAGCTCATATGCATGCAGCGGCGGTTCCGTATTTTGGAAAGAGGAACTTGCGCTGGCCCGATGGTGGTGCCAGTATGTCTGTGGCAGTGTGGCAGCCCCGGTGTTCCGCCACCCTCACCCTCGTTCTTCACCGAGACCCAAACCACAGGCCAGTACCCACAAGAGGCCTGGACGCACATACCCACCACACACACACACATGCACACACACACACACTCTAAGGCATAAGTTCAGAGGTACAGTTCTGGAAAATGAGAATGAGTGAGGTTTCTCTGTTTCACTGTGTTCTCTTCCCCTCTTTTTAATCACGCGGGCCTGAAAGGGCACTCAAAGTTCAGCAGGGACACGGCAGATTGTGGGCGGGGAGAGGCCACAGATGAGCAACACGCTACACGTTACAAATGACACTATTGGATTTGTAAAAACAAAGGCGCGCTCTGAACTGTCACACAAATGTCGTTATGTGTCCATGTTACAAAACAATGTTCAGTTGGTGCATGTACAGTGAGATCTCACAAATTTGGAGTCAATATTATTAAAAATGATTATTGTTTTGGTGTATCTGGTAACAGACGCAATAATACTTCTCAGAGAATGTATGAGGTTTCTGACACCCTCTACTGGCAACAGGATGGATTGTAGAGTATTAAAGCGCAGCTATTAGCAACATAATGCTACTATATAGATGGCTCCAGCTCTGATCCGATCCGAGCAAATCCAGAGAAAGTGCAGAATTTCAAAACAAAGTCAGACTCAGCATAGAGAACTGATTAAATATCAACTTGTTGCATTTTTGGAATACTGCTTTACTTATGTTTTAAGTCAGTATTAGTTTGAACACCAGTCACAATCACACATAAACAGGTGGAACATTTAGCTTAATATTGTAAATATACATATCACTGCTGGATAGAAATTGGGCGGCCCGGTAGCACAGCTCTTACCTCACAACTAGAAGGTCCCGGGTTGGATCCTTGGCTGGTCGGGGCCTTTCTTTGTGGAGTTTGCATTTTCTCCCCATGTTTGCGTAGGTTTCCTCCGGGTGCTCTGGTACCCCTACCACAAAAAACATGCTGGTCAGGTCAGCCCACAGTGGCAGAGTCGGATTGATGCACTTTTATTGTACAGTTGTATAATGACAAATAAAGCACTTCTCTCTGATTAATGTTGCCTTCATCTCTTTCATCTTCTTTACTTTTGCTATTTATCGAAAAACGTATCTAAATTGTTTTTTCACCCGTTATGGTTAACAATTGTTTAAATTTCAAATTGAAACCAACTCTAATTGTCCAGACTTTGACCATACGCAAAATGTCTCCTGGCTCATGTGATGACATCTCGCTGCTGTAGAAAAACAAGAAATCATTAGCAAATATCCTATTATTGCAGCTGTACCGTGTGTTTGCATGCTTTTGTAATGTGCAGAACTGAGCTTACTGTGACAAAGCATCCTATCACTGCAGGGTACGAACTGTTCACTATCCAAAGAGTTCTTGCCAGAGTCGGAGCCACTCGGCCCATGTGCATGCTGCGTGTGTGTATATGAAGTGTTGAAGGTGAAGGTTCCTGTACGTGTTGCCCGGGTTGTGCAACGGCCCAGCGGACTCCCAAAGTGATGAGAAGCCGGTGTTTGAGCCCAAAGCAAGCCCTTATATGGAATGCTGGAACTGTTTTCTCTCCTCTGCGCTGTCTTGCTTCTCTCCAAAAGTGCTACAAGGTCGGAAGAGAAAGAGCACATCCTTCCAAGTCAACATATTTACATATTTTGCTCTTGCGACGTGGGGATTCTCGGTCCAAGTGCTGGCAGGCGAGCCAGTGGTCAAGCGGGACAGCTGAAACTGGACATCTGGGTTTTGGACCTTTCCTACAAACTGAACCCATGCCCTTATCACCCCCATCTTAATGAGACCAAACATTAGAGGCTTGACAGATGAGTACAGCTTGGTGGACTTCAAGAAATCTTATCTCTTCGATCGTTTTATGTGAAATCTGACATAATGTATAGTCCTCATCCATAATGCCCTGATGACTCCATATGGCATATTTTACGGCTCTGTTTAGATTTTATCACATGATCGACTCCGCGGGTCACGTAATGCCTGGTCACATCTTATACATCTTTTGGCAGCCGCCCAAAGAAGCACCCCAGGGACCTCCTTGTCTTCTCCATCACCCCTCAGCCCTCCCCAACACACCTTCGTCTTGTGCTGGTTCTCTCGCCCTCTTCACTTCTCTCTTACCCCCATAGCTCTTGCAAGGAACACAGCTCGATGTTTCTCTTGGCAGAACTCTGAAGGCTGTCCCTGCGTGCCTCAAAAAGCCGGCGTTTTCGCCCCCCTCCCTCCTCTCGCCTCGAAACATTTCTCACATTTTCTGCCTGCACTATGTGAACTGATTTCTAGGGCCTCTTCAACATCACCCAGAGCAGAGGACAAGGGTGGGACAGATGAGTCCTCTTGCTTACATTACATCCTCCCAGTCTCTTCCCCTGTCTCGTGTCCCGCTATAACTCATAGCGGCCAAAAGCCCTTTCCCCGGTGGTTAATCAGGTTCAAGCTCCATGTAAATGGGCCAGCAACGCACACAGGTGTGGATTTCTATATCCTGAGTGGTCGCACATCAGCCATCATTTCCATCTCAAGCCTTTAGTTTCGATGCCTGGACGTCCCTCTCCGCAGATATGTTCAGGAAGAATCCCAAAAGTAAACACTGACCAGCCAATAACCTGCACAAACCATACCTTCATAAGTTAAGGCAAGTCAAGCACCTCAACCGTCTTTTCTCGAACTGAAGTTTCAGGGTGAAGGATTCAAACTCCCTCTACTCATGGGACCCACCTTCAATTTAGCACATTAATCTGTCTCTTTAATCTTTACTTCAACCCTTAAGAGAGGGTGTCATCAATTCTCTATTATAGTTGACCAGGTGGGAAGAGTTTATGGTCGCTAGGTAACGGCACAGCAGATAAATAGTTGGGCAGTTGCAAATGCCTGCGTCTGTGACCGAGGTGGTTTAAAATGATATATTTGACTGCTAATTAATATTTTTAGTATAGCTTCAGTCGATATTGAGTCAGTTTAGTTTCGTTTCTGGCACTGGAACTTGGGAGTTTCTCATAGTAATCCCTTATCCCATGTTACTTTTCAGATCACCAGACTTTGTAACTTCATTAAAACTTCAAAACTGCCCTTCATGTGTCCGACTTTGCTACTTTATAAGTCTGTTGGGTGGATGAAGAATCCAGAAAATCAGTTTATAGCCTACAGTCCTGCAATACTGAATATTGGTCCTTCGAGCCGGATCTTTCACTCCCGAATAGAGTGGGTATTATGCGTTTTACAGGTATTTGGTAATAACGTCAAATACATCTTTATCACCGTCTTACATTTTATTGGTAAGAAAATGCCATATCGTTGTATAACAGCGAAAACAAAACAAAATATCCCTTTTCACTTCCTGATCCTCCACACAAGCTACAATAAGCCCCACCCCTTCCTCTTGCACCCCTTCACTGTGTAGCTGTTTCAATAAAGTGAAGTGAAAAGTGAAGCAATGGCAATGGTTTTTACTTCGCAAGGAAAGAGCAAGAAGCAAGAAATCGGGGTCCATTTCCTGGTTCTTTAAATACAACACTTAACAACAATACTCGTACTGATGCTAAGAATATCCACCGGTGTAGATCCAACGATGACTCAGCTCCAGGTATGTTTTTGATGAGGAAACAACATTACAACATGTAAAAAAAAAAAAAAAAAAGCTCTTTCATTTAATAGTCAATCTTTTATTTTTTAGCACCAGCTGCAGAATAGCTCCACAGACAAAAGCCCATGAACTATATAACACTCAATGAGGAAGTCTACTGTTACAAGATGTGAATGAAATGCAGAACGAGGCGGGGTGAACGCGTGGTCGACTAAACATATGAACACATCCACTCTGGGCTGAACTGGGCCGAAGTCAAACAGCTGCAACTAGATCCACATCTACAGAGGATGAGCCTTTAACCTCTATCCCACACACCGGGCCACTTGGCAGCGCTTTACAAGTTGTATTTATTATTTCATTTATTTCTTCTAAACTTCAATTTAAACTTTATTTCCTCTGTAGGTCCCGACCGGGTTCTGGGCACTTCTACATAAATGAGCATTCTCACAAAACAGGCGCAGGGCGGGCGGGGGGTAGGGGGGTGGTGGGGGGGGGGAGTGAGAGAGAAAGGAGTGCAGGCTGTCTCTTGGGTGCCCTTTTTGCCATCCCATTTCCTTTGCATCTGGTCTGTGTTTGTGCTGCGAGGGGAGCGGGGGAGCATGAGCGGGACGGGCCGTCTGGGGCCGATTAATAACCAGTGATTTATACGAACTTTTATAGAATAATACAATAAAAATGTGTGCGTACGTGTGTGTCAGGGAGAGTGCATGTGTGTGCGCGCGTGTGTGTATGTGTGTATGTATGCAAGCCGTTCTGCACGTGTGTCTTGGTGTATACGTAGTGCACAACGCTTTTCTAATTCGGGGGAATCAAAAACAAATTATCGGGGGAAAAAACACAGACTGCGCACTGGATAAATTGGGCACAGATGGAGGCAGGAAATAAAGCAGGGAGAAGAAGACACTTGGAGGAACACTAAGGAGGACAGCGAGGCAGTGAGAGTGACAGAGAGAGAAAGGGCAGGACGAGGTAAAAGCTTCATGGACCGAGGTGAAGATAGGAGGGATATACTGTATGTCCAGGATGAGCAGGGGAGAGGGTTCACAGGATTCCCCTGCCCGGGTGCAGAGGAAGTGGGTTTAAGAGACTGTTTTGTATGTGTGTGTGGGTGGGTGCTTGTGAGTGCGTTAGGGGGCAATGAGATGAGCAGACTCCTCTTTGGCACAGTGCTGCATTTCCTTGCCAAAGTCAGATCTGCCCTCAAGGATACATCCTCATGCATTCACTATACACACACATGACCTGACTGCTGCGTAAAGAATGTGAAACTTGACATAAAAGTACGGCGTCCTGATGATTTACTTCTGGGCCTTCATGGCATTAATCTGAGGTGTTGATAGTTGGGAAAATGTAAATAAGTGCAATGGATCAGGACATCAGGCTCACCTAACCTGACCCCAGAAACGGCAGAAACCAAATGTTTAAGCTCCACGTGAAAAGTGAAAACATTTAACATCTGCAAGGCTAATGTCACAGTGCTAAATGTGGGTACAAGATACTCTGAAGTACCGTAATTGAAGCAGATGCAAGGTTGCTTAGTCATTTAAAAAAAAAAAAATCAAAGGATTCAAGGCAGAAAATAGTCTGTATATAAGCTACAGTAGAGGCAGTGTTCAGTTCATCTGAAAATTCTATTAAGATCAAACTGATAAATGAAATGAAATTTAGTGGAGTTACTACGACTGAACTATTTGTGTCAATGCAAGTTTGTGTAAACAAGGGTTCAGGTCAAGTAACTCAAATGAACAGAAAAAAAAAAGTATATTATACAATTAGTGGGACAAAATGTGGGGCGCCAGATCGGTTCAGAACGAATGTGATAAAAGGTGTTATGTACACGATAACATAATTATAAAGAGAAAAGGGCACTATCTGACTATAAGAATAGAATGAACTTCTACCCCATAACCCCAGACAAAAGGAAATAAAAAATGGGCTCTCTCACTGTTAGTCTGTGTATCTTCTTTGCTGGGTTATTAAAGACAAGTATTTAAATTAAATCCAATAATTCAATAGAGTCTTATCAAATGATGCATGAGTAAAGTCAACTTAAACTGCATTTGACTTTTGGGTGATGCCATGGGTCATTTTTTTGTCACGGGACGCTCCAGAGTTGGCTAATCTTAAACAGTGAGCGTGTGGGAGTCGGAGGCACTTCCCTGTATGAATGACTTCCTGTGCTGAGGCCTGGACTGTGGCATTTGTCAGCACCCCCCCCCCCCCCTCCTCTCTGCCCCGGGACCATCTCCTCCTCTACTGTCCCAACACTCAGAGAACGTAGTGCCCTGTTGCCCAGAAATGAATCACACTTAGCTCTTCTGGTAAATTCTGTCTTTATTCTAAGCCTCCCACACCCCCATCTGCCAATTCATTAATAAGGCTCTTTTCTTTTTTTAAGTATTGTTAAGTATTCTCGATTGATACGTGCAGTAGGAGCTTACCCCATGTGTACTACTGCTCCTTTAAGATGATGTTTCTGAGTAAAAGAATTCAACCAACCAACTTAAAACCACCACCGTTGCTATGAGACCATTACTGCAACTACAACAATCACATTTACACTGTTCCAACAACGATCACTGCAATATTAAGTATATATGGAAAGGTTTCTGGTCATATGATGCAATGTCAAAAGAGCAATTATAAACTGTAGAAGAGGTCTGGGCTTAGTATGTTGCCTCATATGAGCATGTTTGGGTTTCTGGATCTGGATTCTTGCCCCAAACATATGGTAAAGCCAGTCTCACCAATCAAAAATGGTCATTAACATGTTGAGTAGTCACTAGATGCATGTCCAACGCCACAAGATCAGAAAACTAACCAATGAGAGGATTAAGCTTAACAAGATACAAGACAAATCTGCTTAGAATAGCCACCAGTGAAGGTCCAAAGATCACTCAAAGCGCTCAGAACAACATTGTAACTATGATTAAATATTGCTGTACTGTATCTTTTAATGCTTTCCAAATAAAGTAACTGTTCTTTTCGCTCATACAGGACTATGCACTACTTGGATTTCTACTTCTCCTTACACCATGACCTGGCACACAGCACTTCCCGTCCTCAAGGCCTGCCCACTGCCCCCTTGGGTCCGCTTCTCATTGCCCGTGGGTAAAAAGGCTAAATCCAGGAAAGAGGGGCTGGTGGTTGTTGGCATGTGGGAGGAAAGCTGAGAGGAGCTTCTCTGGAAAGCCCATCAGTGTCTGAATCACTCTCAGCTGTGCGTTACCGAGAACCAAAGCTGGATCTGCACTTACAGCCTTTGCTTATTCGTCTTCCTGTCCAGTTTTGATATCTTCATATTGTCCTGCCAACAACTAAATTTGCCTCTTGGGAAATCATTTATTCAGCCTTGAGTCCGAAAACATATTGATTGTACATATGGACTGCATAAAGTTGGATGCTATAAATCTGGTTACAAACATGTTTTAGGGTCAAAACAGGCTTAAGAGCGTGCTCTAAATGATTTCTGCGAGTTGCCAATGCGAGAAGCTACTTTCTGATGGCTGCAGTTTGATTTATCTGTCTCCGTGCCTACAGTGGTTCACATTGTTTTTTTCACCAGATGCCTTACCAAATGAAACCTACTGCATTTTCCAAGGTTTATGATGGCTGCAGAAACACAAGTCTTGTAGCCCCCCTTGAAATTGATTATATGGTGCTGATGAACTCAAGATATATTTAATGTTAAGCCTAATTGAAAACAGCATAGATTTGCGAATTGAAGTCAACCTTTTTTTCTTGATATTGTCTATATTATAATACTTGTTTTGTTTTTTGTTTTTTACAGCAGGTCCCGGATTGTGTGCATTGTACGTTTACATCGTATACACAGACGCTGGTGGCTAAGTGCCTTGCTCAAGGACACAATGGCATCTCTGTCAGGGTCAGGGAAGGTGCTCAGCCCCTTGGATTAGTAGACAAATGCAATATGAGTTTATATCAAAACAGCACAAACTTCAACTAATGTTCTTCAAACAAGCATCAAAAAGATATTAGCTTGTGATATAGAATCATTTAAAATGTGATAATTGATATTTTGTCACAGTCCTGTGTACTGTACAATACATGCTCTTCCTGCTGCAGAATGTCTTATTCACATGACTGAGGGCAAGTATACCTGTCCAACATACACATACAGTATATGCAGCAGCGGACATATGGCGTACGTGCCGACCAGGCATTGTGTCTATGTGAACAAGAACTTGCGATGACTCTTGGCCTCATCAGTCTGTGAAAGTGAGCGTATACGTGACCGCGCTGAGGCAAGCATGCCCACCGCAACGGCACAAAACGAGACAGAATTGAAGAACAAGAAGAGAGGCGAGCGTCAGAGGTGCAGCAGTGTGCCGTCTGTAGAGTTGTGCGTATGAAAAGACAGTCTTATTTGGAAACACACACTGAGCCGCACACCCACAAGTTTCACTTCTGCCTGGTGTGGCAGCACTGTGAAACACCACTGCACCAGGTCAGGGTTCACACGCAGGTCATGGGCACTTTCATACAGCAGGCGCTTCATGATATTTTTACTCTCCCTTCACTAAAATAGTCCTGAGTATAACAGCTGTGTAAAAGTACAATAGCGTTTTAAGCTTCTGAGACCAAACCACTTATTACATAAGGTTTCATTTCATTTTATGAAAAAAAAGAAGGAATTTGTTATTTAGGATTGAGTGAGACGCACAATTTGAGTTGTACCTAAAACATTTGCACACAGATGCAATAGCACATATGACAACTTTAACCTATTTTATATAGTGCCAACTGCATGTATCTGCACGAAAGGTCACATTAACATTTTGGCATCAACTTTTTTGTCATATTTAATTAAGAAAATATATAAAGGCTGCCAGGGCTAACCATTAACTGTAACCATTAACTGTAACCACTTAATGTTTTCTTTCTAGCCACAATCCCACAAGAGTTTTTAACCCCTTTGCTCCTATGTTTAATAAACCTATTGCCCTTTGGTGATTATACATAGATGAATATGAGTTGAATCATACTTGATTTTATTATTGTGTACAAAATCAGTAGTAGGAAGTCCTATCAAACTCCTTCTGGACACAATGCTAATCTTATTCCAACGTTAGGCTCGTGTTTCCATTTACACATTTCAGTTTCACCTAAAATGTTGCCCTCCCACTGATCCCATCACTGGCTGTTTTCAAAACACACTCCACTAATTTATTGACCTTATTTAAATCATTGAGCAAAACTTTTTTTTTTTTTATCAACCATCAGTGCACATAAACATTCATGCCGCTGCCCCGTGTAAACTCTGCGAATCCCACAGAGCAATTAATCAAAGTTTGACTGCGGTGAGTAAAATAGGGTGAGAAGGCCTTCAGGGCACCCAGGCAGGCACACTCAAAGTCTCTAAATTGCCCGACAGACACTAGTACCAACAGGTGCCAGTGTGTGCTTGTGGCTCATTTTTCAGCATTGTGCAAATCTGCCTGAATCAAAGTGTACTCACAAACGTGCTGACGAGGGTGCTACGACTTGCCTGCTTTGCTTTAAGGGAAATGAGCACATGAGAAACGTTTGTGACGACTCTAAGAATACTGACAGGAACTTGACCCTGGGAACAGAGCTGCACTGTGCCGTATTTGCATACTGTGTAATTAATGCGACGTGCTGCAACGCTAATTACGACTTAGACTTTATGTGGAGCAAAGTATTTTTATGGAGTGCAGCCGATACATGATCATGTTGATTTAATGTTTGTTATATTTTTTTTGGGTTAGGCCATTATCGGGGAGGGTATTTTTTACCCGAGAACAAAGACACTACCTAACTGCGCTTAACCTCCTCACCCCCGCCTAAACCGAGCAGATTTTCTCCCATTTGGATTTAGGCCTACCCAAAGCGACAAAATAGCGACAAAAACTAGACAAAAAAGACACACAAAAATGACACCAAAACAAGACGAAACTGAAGATGAAAACGTGATTAAAAACATGACAAAAAAAACCCCACACAAAAAAGTGTCCACTTTAAAGCAGTTTTGCAGTTCTTAGCTTTCAAATGAGGCACTGGCGGGGGTTAAGAGGCTAACCATCTTAGTAAAGGTTTGCAATGCCAACTCAAACAGCATAGCACAGTTAGCGTACTTTGAAAATGATTGCAAATTACGCCATATTTACGCGATTGCAACATGCGATTAGGGCCTTGGCGGAGGTCTATTCCGTTCGAGTGCCCATACTTTAGATTATTTATTTTGTGTATCCTATGTTGTATTGTGTAAATGATTGTGTTGGAGATTTACACCAGGCGAAGACAGCACACAGCTGCTTGTGCCGTGTGCGCGGGAGCGTCGGCATGGCGAAAGCAGCGCTGCTAAAAGGGGAGAGGTTAGGCTGTTGCTTAAGGGGTGGGCAAGTCTTTTCTCATGGCCCCCGAGCCCTCTCTGGACCGTCTTCAGCTCTTGCGATTGGTCCACCACGAGACACTGTCACTGAGATCAGACACAGAGGAACAAAAAAAAAAAAAAGAAAAAATCACACACTGCACACTTCAACCCAGAATTGAAAAAGGCAGGCCAAAGAATGCAGCGATACGGACTGAGAAAAAGACAGCGGGTGAATTAACTGTGACGCTACCTGTGGTCGATCCTATAGGTGGTGTCAGTCAATGTCACAGATAATGCAACAGTGCGGGTTACGTTGCAGGAAAGCTGTGGGGTTTGGCATGGTGAGAGCCTGCCCTCTACTGGCGACTTTGGGGAATGCAAGTATGAAGGTGAAAGAGCTGGGTGAGGATGATTGGTTTGTGAAGATGTTGTTATCGTTGTTAACCTCTTAAACCCCCCACGGGAACCGAGCGCATTTTCTCCAGTTTGGCATTACCCAAATCTAAAAAAAAAACCGTTCAAAATAGCGGTGAAAACGAGGATGAAAAAGCAACAAAAAAGGTCAGAAAAAAGGGAACAGACATGATAAAAACATGACCAAAAAAAGCGACAAAAACGTGACGAAAACATGCACAGAAAAAAAGAAAAAGGAAAAAAAGCAAGAAAAGTTAAAAACATGAAGAAAAGACAATTAAAAAAGCAACAAAAAAGTGACAAAATGTGGGGGGAAAACGCGGCGACAATGTGACAAAACGGTTAAGATCGCTTTTTGTAGGTCTTAGCTTTCAAATGAGAAAATGTGCTTGGTTAAGGCGGGGGTTAAGGGTTACTACTCAACAATGCAATGACTTACTAAAATTACATTTGTAAATTTGAATTAGTGGGTTGAAACAAATAAAGGTTTGTTTCTTCGCCTTATTAAATTCAGGAGAAATGATATGGATGATTTTAAAATAGAAAGACATTTTTTTTTTTTCATTGAGATGGGTGAAGCGCTATAAATCGACCTATACTGATGCGAGTCCTAGATATTACTTGAGTTTGGGTATTATAGGGGCCAGCAAAGCCTACAAAGGTATTACAATAAAAAAAAAAAACTTATTATGAACACATTTAAAGCCACACCGCATAGAATTTTACTCAATAAATAAAATCCAATCAGCATCTATTTTATGACAGATATTTTCATCATTAGAAAATACCTCATAAATAGACAAACAAACACCTCTCCTAAGACAGGACTGTAACTTTACCGGGAGTGGGTACGTCTCCAGCTCGTCTCCATGGAGATGTCGACAGCAGAATTTGAGATTTAAACAGGTTAGATCCTCATCCAAATCCATTCTTTGATTACCCACTGCAGTACTAGCATTTTTTGTGTCGAGCTGGTCAGTAGGAACATGTTTTGTACTATATTGATGGCAACAGAATAGTCCAAAATGTTACGCAGTGCGTCTTTAAAATATTTTTTTGTTGTTGTAATAAATGTTAAATTGAGAGGTGTTATTTTAAGTGGCACCTCATGCACTGTTTTTTCACTAGCGATGGTTACGCGTTGAGAACAGACTTTAGGGATTACTTTTGTTTAAACTCCGGCGCATTTTAAATGTGAACTGGTGCTGTAGTAGCAGACAGACTGACAAATGACACAAAGCACCCCTGACTTTCTCTGTAGACAGAGACAGCCACCATTACTTTAGTTATATAGACAGACATTAACCTGTAAGTAGCAGTGAACCTGAGTGGCTTCGATTAAAACAATAGTTTACACAGTAGTCTGCATGGAGCTGTGCATGAATCATCTCCAGTATCAACAGTGTTGGAGTGCTTCTGTCGATTATACACAGACAGGAGTGGGTGTGCAGACAGCGGAGCAGGGCCAATACTTAAAACATGAGGGTGTTTATGCCATTGTCAGCTGGTACTATAATCCCTTTGTTAGGTCTGCACTGCCCTGAGAGGTGCACACTTTTAATGCATATGTATTACAAGTGGTTTCAAATGAAAACGTGATTTAATGCTTTACTGCTGACACACAAAATCAAATAACAGCGCAAAACTAGTCTGTGATGTTAGAATAATAGACTAGATTAAATTAGATTTTTTTTTAGATGCTGCAGTTATACTTTAGTTACAACAAAATATATGGTGACAGAAGGTGACAGAAGAAGGTGAAAAATATCAATAGAATTAATATTGTACCAATGTGCAGGCCTGTCACTTTTTTGTTGTTGATAAAATTGTCCTTTTCCAAGTAAATCTCTACAATAACAACAATAATAACAATCATAATAATAATAATAGTTAAAAAAAAATAAAAAAATAATAATAATAATAATAATAATAATAATAATAATAATAATAATAATAATAATAATAATAATAACAACAATAATAATTTCCCAACCCTTCAATTGACATCTGTTGCCTATAAATTGATTCAGACAGCGAAACAAATCATACATTAAGTTTCCATCCCAGTCACTTAAAGAGTCTGTCCTTGCAGCACTTTTTTGCTGCTGACGAGAGGCAGTAACCGTGGCAACAGCTGCTGAGGTGCTGCTTTCTCTGCCCACCGCTACTGCTCTCTCTACCGCCCTCTCTCTCCGGTCGTGAGTCATGAGCCGCTTCCTGTGAAGAACCTGCTGATCCCCAATCACAACCTTACATTCATGAAGCCAGTACAAAAGCGTTCAATACATTTATATCAATGAAATACCAATGGAAACTTGTTTTATCTTGGGTTCAAGCTTTCATACTTTGCACTTCCTTTACAAACTTTTGAGCACCCTAAGTTACTGATTTGCTCTGAATAAGTCACCGTAGATTATCACAAAATGGCACTCCATTTTTAATTTTGCCAAAGATCTCTGCTTCAGCAAGTGCTTCTCAGGTTTAGACATGTCTGAAACCAACACCGAGAGATCTTTTTAGAGATGGTACTTGAGGTCAAAAGCTTTGGGAATCCCTGACCTTTTTAGGCAGGAGCTCTGTATTGTGTCGCCGTCATTTTCTGTGACTAAGTTGCAACAGGGTTCCATAAAACAGGTCAATAAATGAGAAAAAATGTTATGATTAGGATGACCCTTTAAGTCACATCGGGTTTCAATGTTTTCGCGCTTCCACGCGTGCCAAAGCCCATCCTCACACCACACAACGTTGTTGCGTTGAATACTTCCTCTCTCTGGGGCTTTTCCCCAATGTATCCAGATGTGTCCATACGCACAGGTGGAAGGTTTTAGAAATGAGCTAGTGCTGTGATCCAAAGGTTTCCAGCAGATTTTCAATACCACGATAAGGTCTTCTGTTATAAAAGGATAGCCACTCGGGTGAGCCAGGAGTCAATTCATGGCCAATAGCAGCTGGCTTGGCCTGGGCCTACCTTCATCTGTGTGATTTGGCCTCATACACTGACAGAAGATCATAATCACATCCATTCACGATTCAATCAGTGTCCTGGAACACAGAAGGGTGAATGAGAAGTATGCACGTTGGCTTACGCACACGTGAATGAGTCTAACAAACCTTTTTTTTTTTAATGGATGATGGAAAAAGAAGTTGCAAAGGGGAATGGGCCTGCACATGCAATCTGCTTTATAGTCTTTAGTCCAAGGCTACCATATAACCTTCAATAAGAAGCAGAAGGACAGGTCACAACATGCTACTACAGATAAGCAAACATCAGCAGCGCACCGCTACGCCTCCGCCAGCTCAATGACACTTGTGATAAGGGCACAGGAAGTGATGCATTACAAATACGTTTAGTAAGGATTTATACCCCTATTAATTGCTGTGTTGAATAATATCGGGGGAAAAAATCACTTTTAAATTTTCACAGTTTCAGTTTTGGATTATTGTGTTGTAATCAATGCAGATTTGTTTTTGTTGCCAATTGAAATGGAAATTTATATGATTTCCGTATAGGACTCTTACAGCATGAATTAAAACTATTTAAACTATTTAATGAGGTCCGACTTTTATTTGAACCCAGTATATATGCAAGTGTCCTACAGGTGCATCAAAGGACCTTTTCAAACTGATTTTTTGTTCATGGGAGGAGATTTTATTTTTGTTCTGTAAAGATTTTCTGAGAGAAGATTAGTAACGCACACCAAAAGCGGTAACCGCGGTGCAGATGTTGAGGAAAATCATCAAAAACAGCACAAAAAAAAACAGCATCACACACTCATAGCCGATGTCAAAAAGTGGATTTATTCAAGATTACGTTTCGGCATAGCCTTCAGATCATTTCTTTTTTTCTTTTTGGAACCACAGCGCATAGAAACATTTTCTACCATTTATTAACACATGTCTCTCTTAGCACTAACAAACATATTTTAATGTAGTTTTAGTCTTAGTCTTTTGTCAAAGATGTCCTTTGATTTTATAAAGTTAATTCGAGATTTAGTCAAGTGATTTTCTTACATTTTAGTCTAGTTTTAGGCAACTAAAATTGCATGTAAATTTAGTAAATTTATAATATTTATTATAATCATATATAATCAAGGTTCATGGAGCTTCTCCACATGAACAAAGCTCAGAGCTGTTCATTTGGCAGAGAATTTAAATGATTTGAGGCTTTTTCAAACTGTCATTTGAAGTTTGGATGATTCTTTTCATTATATTTAGTCCTATTTTAGGTGACAAAAATATCTGGACATTTAGTCATAATTTTAGTCTTAAACAGCTTTGAATCTAGTTTTAGTCCAATTTTAGTCTGCAAAATATCACTTTGACTGAAATTATGACTATAGGTTATCACTGTTTGCAGTGTGGCTTGATTTACCGTCAGTGTCCTTGACTTCCTGTGGAAAAGTTCACCAGAGTGAGATTGAAGCTGAAGATGGCTCGTGCTAATTTTGTTCTGTTCTCACTTTCAGGTCCACTTATCACACCCCCAATCATTTGTTTTAAAATGATTATTTAATCAGTATTTTTTGTGTGAGTCATGTCGACATCAACACAAATGTAGACAGCAACAGTTAGCTCTTGAGTTTCTGCTGGCGTAGTCACAATACCTGGTACATTATTGTAGCTCTTCATTGACCACTTAAACATAAAGACGAGTTCCACACAAACATTCACATACTTAGTAATCTGTGGTGATATACGGCTGGGTACAGTGTCACGTCTCGATTTAGCTTCTCGCCTTCATACAAAATGAGAGCTGTCAGCCGTGAGTTACACTTGTGGTGCTGTGCTTCATGGGCCATAATGATGCAGAAAACATCCAACAACCACCGATTTGCTTTTGCTTTTAATCTTCGTTTGGCTGTGGCAGAGCTGTGTGACAGTGCACGTCGGAGCGAGGCGTCACAGTGCACTCAAAGGACAGAAACACTTCCACCTCGGACAGTGACACACAGCTAACCACACAGTCACTTCTGCTATACCTCCTGTGCAACTAAAGGTTAATTCTCATGAAGGAACTTCCCCTTTGTCACTGCAACTGTCTGAAGCAACTTCCCAACGTGTTTCACATGGCAACATTCACAATATTACACTATTTAGAAGCTATTAATCTCAAGAAAAATTATATGTTTGAGTATATCCTACTTTATATGCTTGTTGGTTAGAGATTGCCACAATTCCGTAGATTGAAGAAAAGAGGCTCTCACTCACACAATCCTCGAAGTCACTCCACAAAGTAACACAGTTTCCCACAAAAGTCTGATTAATATTTTCCATTTTCATTCAGATGCATCACTTCTGACCAGAGGCAGGGAGTACATGTCTCCCAGTCTCCCTGGCTGAATCACTTCATTTGCACTTGGATTGAAATAGAGAAAAGAAAGGGGCAACAGTGTTTGTAATTAGCACAATATTGTGTTAGCGTTTGGCACAGAATAGTGATTTGGAAGATTTTCATATTGCCCTCTCAGCCACGGACATCTGGTCACTTTCCTGTGCAGGTAATGAGAGTGAGGTGGTCTTGCTGGGGCAACAAGGTGCTTGGATATGCTTGAGCCAAACACCGTCTGCACTAAAGGCTCACGACACAGTCCCAGTAACAGTATAAAACTGTCATCAATAACAAATGCACCATTACTGCTAACTGTGTGATAAGCTGAGCTCCACGGGTGAAGTGAAACCGGCCACTCCAACTTGACCCTGCATCACACCATGAGACAGAGGTCGTGACCCAGGTCAGCTGAGTGTTTGCGGGACTCGAAGGGCAGAAGTAGAGACACTCTTGACAATAGCTGCATGTGTGGCTTCCCCATCGCTCGCCGCTTCCCCCGTCTGCTGGGGAACAGCACAGTGCCCTGCTGCAGTGTTTTATGAGCAGGGCCTGACCAAACTCACCACATTCCCACAAGCATTGCAATGAAGGACGTGACTCTGGCCACGCAGATGCAGCAGCCAGACCACAGGAAGCATGCACCACTTATAAATCCTCATAGACACACACCCTCGGGTATAAAACTTTATATTATGTTGCTTGAATGTATTGTAATTTAGAGCATCGATCTATGAAAGTGAGCCACATTTTAACTTTCACTTTCAGAGACACTGAGATGTTACTTGAGTGAGTGCTGCCCAGTCAAAGATGGAGGAAAGGATGAACCTGGCCCTCAGTTACATCATGAACTTCATCATCCAAATCTTACGGGAGAGAAGCTGGATTCTAGAAGCCTTTTCTAGAGTGTATTTAACTTTGATAATAAACTAAATGCTGCCCTGTTTTAGTATAGCTCAAGGACACAATGCCAAGTACTAAATCTTTCAAATGATGAGAGTTGAAATCACCACAACTGCCCTAAATGTCACAGGCGAACGTCGCAAAGGCCAAGTTCGAGGCAGAAGGCATTCCGTGGGCTGCAAGCTTGTTGGCATATCTAGTGTGAGGTTGACCAAAGATAGATTACAGGCGCCCAGAGTGTGTGGTGACCTGTGATCCAGCCAACAGCAGCGGTTCAGACCGTAAATGTAAATCATTTCATATCTCTGTCATATCTGCTCTTCCCAGGGCAGTTAAGAGCCGCAGTCCTGACCAGCTCGCGAACTACAGGAATGCTTTGGGATTTTCAAACTGAACCTCTTCAAACCTGATGACAGCAAATCAAATATGACGTAAATCTATACAGCCCATCGTGACCAGGGTGCCTATACAAGTGATTATTGATGCTATAAACTATTTGGGCGCCAGAAAGTGTGGATAAATGTCTGTTGCAAGTTCTCAAGTCATGGGTCTGTGATTTATGTTCTGAAATAGATTCATTTCACAGTGGACACGGAGAACGAGTCCAGGTGCATTCACATTTGAGAGAATGGTAATGTTGAAATGTGAGCTGCTGTTGTGCGCAATCATATTTCTCTAAATCATCTTACAGGCCAGAGTCAATGTTCCGACCTTGCCTAAAAGGTAAACGGTAAAGGCAGATTTTGCACATTTTTACACACACAGCACTCCAAGGAGATAGGACATTCAATCAGCTGTACTTTCGAAATAGTTAAGTGTTAAATGTGACCAATCAACTTGACTTTTATAAATTGCGAAGGCCAATTTAGCGTGATTGGTGGATTGTGGGCCCAGATATTCTTTCTTGGCATAAAAGTGATTTACTTTTTTTTGTCATAATAATATCAATATGCGTCAATTGACACAAAGACAATATGTGTCACTGCAGTCCGGCATGTGGAAATTACTGATCTAAACAATGACATGCCACCAGAAATGCTCACCCTCTTTTGAGAGAAAGTTGCAAATTTACATAAAATAAAGAATATTGAAAGTAAATTCTTCCTTGCGGCTGTATATGTTACTCATAAAAAGTACAACCACTACTTTTGAAGTGACTGTCCATTTCCTTTCTTGTACATCCTTCTGCTGAATAATAAAAGAACTATGAGGAGGTTTGGTATTTGGGACAGATAAGAGTCAATAAGGTTTTTTCCACTCAGGATTGATCTTCCAGACAGTGAACAACAAGTTTGTAAAATATCACTATAGCACTTCACAGATACAGCTCACAGAGTGAATACATTTTACCAGCTTATCTAAAAAACAGTGCCTTGTGGGACAGATGTAGATCATTCTAGAGTCAAAGAGAGTATTTGGGAGCTTCAGGAGACTCTGGCCTGAAGGCTGAAGGGTACGCCCTGAGGACAGGGGGCACAGCACGTCAGCATCAAACTGGGGGTTTCACCGTGCCATCAAAGTAGGCACTGCTTTATATATACCGTAGCTTTCCGTATACGCTTGTATAGCAGCATTTTTTTAAGGCATAAACTAAGATTTTTATTGACGTTCCAACCCCCCAAAAAACAAGCATCCAGAGCCGTCTTCAGGGTAAACCTATACTGACATCTGCTGGTGGGCTGCACTCTGGACAACTTTGAAAAGAGGTCACAGGAGAGATCACATACATAAAACTGAAATGAGCTCCTCAAACACAAAAACACAGTCTCTGACACTAAGCAGATCATCTGTTGGACATCACTGACATTTGGGATACTAGAAAACTTCTTTCAACTATCCATACAATGTCATGGTTCATCATATACAGGGCATATATTTTACAAAATCCTTCCTGTACTCAACTCCTTATTTTTCTTTTAATAACTGGCAACACTTCATTGGACAAACAGTTAAGGATAGTAATTTTAGGTGAACGGAGGGCCAGTAATCTTGCTTACGCAAAACTACAAACTCATGTTGTATCAAAAATAGCCACACGGCATCAGTCCCAAAGTATTTGAATGTAAAAGGGTTATTTTTAAGACAAATATCTGCAGATATGGCTGTGAATATTCTTGGACTGGCTCATGGGCCACTTATGTAAAAAGCTGGAGGTGGTATGAGGCAGATTGTGGCTAATTCTTACAATACCCGCATCTTTCTGTGTTTCTCCGTCAAGGTTAGCCAGGGCAGATAGATAATACTGAGATGTGTGAGCCAGCGAGCGCCTGTGTGTGGGAGTGGGAGGGGGGCCGGGTGAGTCATCTGGATGAGTCATGTGCAGCGTGTGTGGACAGAAAAGGACGAAGAAGATACAGCACAATATGGAAGATGTGCAGTTGACTCAGAAAAGAAAGGCTTTATGGCATTCCCGAATCCATCATAAAAACATGATCACTGGCAAATGGAGGCGTGTGGACTGGTGCCGATTCGGGTGGCTCTGTTGGTGGAGTGGCCATCTTATGACCAGAGGGCTGATCCCAGTTCAGGCCATTGTGTTCTGGAGTTGTGTCTTTGGATAAGGCAATGGATTGGTGGAGATTGGAGTTGCCGCTGGCACAGTTTGACAGCCACGCCTCTGTCAGTCAAGTAGCTTGAATTGAAATAGTAGCTTATCACCACTGCGGGTGTGAGTAAATGAACAATGCAGTGTAAAGCATCCGGCCTGCATACATGTCAAAAGCATTGTAATTTTCATTTTATCTAGCAGAGCTTTAGCTTTGGGCAGTTCTCATCATGTAGGCAGAGTAAGATTGTAGCGACTGGATGTTCTGGGACACTCTATAGTAGTGATCACTGATTGTGTGATCCAACACATGAGCAGAGAGTGAGATGGTTCCAAAAAACAGATTCTGTTAAACCAGGGGTCACCAACCCCATGCCCAGGGGCCTCTGGGTGCACTTTGAGGCACCCTAAGTGGCTATGACACTGGCAGTGTCTCTAGTCTACCAGAAATGTACAAAAAGAAGAAGTGAATTGTGAACGAAAACAGTTCAATTTCAGGCATCTGATTTCTTGAAAATACAGTCATTTCTATAACTTGCTATTTGATAAACAGAATGAATACAATACATACGATACAATTAAAGAGTGTCTAAGTCTTTTGGACAAAATTATTTCTGAGCTGGTGCCACCTTAATGCTCTTGAAGTAGTCCAAACAATATCAAGCAGGTAATCAAAATCTACAATAGCTTTTCAGGAATAAATACAGGTGGCTATTTTCAGTGTGGAACATTGTTACAAAAAAACAATGAGATTTCAAAATACATGTGCCATAAAGTTTGATTATTTTTCGTGTCATTTGTGGGTTGACTTAAAATGAACGCTACAAATCATTATAGGCTTGTGTTTGCATGTTTTGTTATTGGCCAAAATGAAGTAAGTTTTTACCCGGACTAGGGACAAGCACAAAGTGTAGGTTCCTTATGACTTCATTCTAGAAGTTACAGGAAGAGAAAAAAATGGCTGTGCGGGCATCACATAAAGTTAGCGTTCTACTGTCCAACTGCGAATACGCTTCCAACAGGAACTCGCTACAAAACAATTTTACTGCAAAATGACTCATGTATCTCAGACAAACAGAAAAAAGTCGCTCAACAACTCACCACTCGATTGTTTTATACATTTTGTAATAACAGGGCAAAAAAATTGATGGAGTCACAGTCAGAGACACTTCCATCAATAAAGCTTATTTGCGATTGATTTTCCCTCCATAAGAGCAACTAAAAACTTAAGGTCTACAAACTACTGTGAGTCAGACAGAAAATGAATCCATTACTCTTTACTCACATACAGTACACGTACAAAAAGGCCTATGACGAACATACTGTTTTGATGAGTGAGAACATTTAGACAAAAATGTTTTTTCTTAATTTTGTATTTTTCACTTAAGTGCCATTATGACTATCTCTTTGTTCACGGCACACTGTGCTCATGGCCTCTTCCCATTCCCACAGTTAACACCATCATACAGCAGTGTCACACACTACAGCTTGGAAAATGTCAGGCCCAAGACATGGCAGAATGAACTGGAGGTGACATGGATGGCACTGGGTAATGGTCAGCCTAATCTACTGCTGGCCCATCCTATTAGCATCAACATGCTCTTGGAATGAAGATTTAGGTTTACAATAGATAGCTTTCTTAATACAACCCTTTACACACCTGCAGCACAGTGGAGGTGTCACAAGTGGCGCTACAGGACACAAAAAGGGACAAACAAGGAGGTATCCCGAAAAGACTTGCAGCAAAGCCACACATGTCTTCTATCCCTATTGTTCTGAATAAGAGGGATTGTATTTTCCGTCTGCTATGCTCCTCCCAGAAGATGGTGAAAGACTGTTGTGGAGCGGAGGGAGCTGCGCAGGAGGAAGAGGAAGGAGAAGGTGGAGGAGCTGACCAGTGCAGGATGCCACGCTCTGAAACAGGGACAAACCAAGGAGGCACCGTTTCAGAGGAGCACTCACTCACTCACTCACTCACTCACTCACTCACTCACTCACTCACTCACTCACTTGATTGGCGAAGGTTTACTTTATTGTCTGTGTACAGAAATTTGTCCTCTGAATTTGGGCCATCCTTCAATACTGCTGTGGCTACCTACCAGTACCCCCAGCTGACCTCAGTATAGTGCCCTGGGTGCCATCTCCAGAAACTTATGCAAGGTTTATGATCAAGAGCTGGAGGATTGTCCTATGGCACACATTTTAGGTCGATGGCGGAAACCAGAGTACCCGGAGGAAACCTACCCAGACCCCACATGTAAACTCCACACAGAGGACCCACATGGTCCTGGAACTCAACCAGAGACCTACACCGAATGTATGTCTGTGAGATCACAGCACTGCAGATTATACAATCTAAGGGCATTGCAACAGCACTAAATACACCGTTACTACTGAACACAACAACTTGCGAGTTTCATGACATTGCGGCTGTATGACTTCATAATACTCTCACCCAGAAGCTGAAGCTGAGGCAGAATTCCAGATGTTCACAAATGAATGTACATAATGCAGTGAATAAGTTACACAATCCAAGTCACACAATACAAAATGCAGGGATACATTTTGCTTTATATGTAAGTTTCCCAGCATGTGCCTGGTGTTGTGTCTTCAAGCCCTCAGCCCTAACCAGTTCCACATTTCAAACCAGACTGGTCAATATTGGCTTTGGTGCAAGCAAAACTGCAGCTGTGTGAGGAGCTGAACAAGGGAATGGCAGCGTGAAAGTGGAACCGGTAATAGAAAAAAGGAGAAAGAACTAGCTAGTGGTAAAGCTGAATACTGATGAGGCAGTGAGAGAAAGATGGGATCAATGTGAGGAAACAGTGCGCAGGTGCATGTACCTACTACTTCATATGCTACAAAATAAAGAAAATAAATCAACGCCTTTTTTGTTTTTGTTTTGTTGCATTTCAAACTTTTGGATAAAACAAAGACATTATGCTGTAAATACTGCTTACATTTCATTTTTTAACACTGAAATTCTAATAATACGGCTAAGGCCTCTGCTACTACACTACTATCATTCTGGTGCACGATACAGAAGATCTGTTATAGAAGTGAGTAGAGGAATGTGGATGAGAGGGCATCAGAGATGAAGAGAAAGAGGGCCTGAGGGAAGAGAGTGCGCAGGGGGCTCAAGAACACAAGGTGCACTGGGAGCTGTAGTCCCAGTGACGTACAACTGTCTTCATTCTTAATTCATGAAAGCCTATGAAAACACTACGGCTGGATCGTCCGTTTGCGTGAGTAAGAATATTGACCAGCCGCCTTTGATTCTATATGACTTATTTATGCTTGGCTCATTAGTTTGCATAGCATATCACATCTTCAGGTTTGTCTTCTGCGCATAGACTTCACAAGGCTAAAACATGTATGGCACACATGTTAGCAAAATGAGGAGCAATGTAATACTACACGCTACATTAAATGAACAAGATGATACATGATGTGGCGTTTCCCTGTGAATATGAGGATTTCTTATGTCAAGTGAAATTCTTGTATCATTATAGAATTCTTGTGAAGGCTCTCAGTCACCCAGGAACCAGAGATTTAAATGTAGAATTGTTACGGCAATATAGAAAAAAGAACGCTCTTTAAAATGGTAAAAGTAATTCATAAAGAGGGGAAAATAAAATATAATTTGTCTAATCACAGGCGTAGTAGTAAGAGTGTTGTATGTTTCACCTCTCATCCAAGAAGCTTTGTCAGCAACACTAAAGATCTCTGGCTAAAGGCTAGCTTGTCATGGCCACTCTTTATTCTAAAACCTTTGATGTTTAATGAGTTTCAGTGACTCAAGAACCTTTATTATACCCAATATTATTATTACTATTTGTTTATTTGTTTATTTATTTTATTATATTTTTTTTGTCACATATATGCAGATTTTGGGGATGACACTTGACTGTGAATGGGTGACTGTTCATTGCTGTAAAGCGCTTTGAGTGCCTAATGTAGGTGGGAAAGCGCCACGTAAGTTCAGACCATTTACCAGTAAGGCAAGTTTAAGTTTATTCTAACAAAATTACAAAATAAATATAGTAAGTACAGCAAGTAGTAGCCCACAGGAAGAAGACCAATTGTCTGTCCAGCTTTTTCCTGCGTCCCATTGGTCCAAACCACTCCCCCCCAAAAAGTTGCCCTTGTGTTTGCTGCCCGTCCAGACAAATGGGCAATAACGACGTGGCCAATACAAAGCCTTCAATTGTCCCCACGCTCCCTACACACTTCCCCAAACAAGCCCCCTGCGTGCTTCCTCTCCCCTCAAGAAACCCTCCTGTTGACTACGTTTGCTCAATGACGTCAGAGTCCACGTACATTCGCCATGTAGGTGATGCTTCTGAATGAATGAGTATCCCCTCCCAACTCCGTTACTAGTACTACGGGATGTCTATAAGAGCAGATCTCCGGGACAGCCCGCCGAATTACAGCAAATAGCGAGTTGATGGTAGGCTTCATTTCGATACTTTGAGAGCATAACAAAGAAACGACATGAAAAAACGGGGGGGAAACAGCTTTAGTTCTGAGCTTAATGGGATATACTGTATTGCTGTAGTTGAATTAGGCTTTTCGATGGCTTTTCCTTTGAAGTTCCAACTGTAAGAAGCGTATTTCATCTGGAATTACTAAACAAGGTAAGCGTGTATATTTACTTCATTTTTTTATTACCCATTTCTGATAACAAAGGCTCCATTATGTGGCCACACAGCAGGCTAATTCATATTTGTCTAAGTTCAACAATGTGTGGTTATTCTTTTTTCTGGTAAAGTAATTTTGCCTTGTGCGTGACATTTCGTGGATGTACGGGAGCATTAGGGGGCTGGAAGTTGCTGCAGTGTGAGTCACTTTGGCGCACATGGGCAGTGACAACTGTGAAAAAAGCGGAGATTGTCTTGTGTGGCTTTGACTACGCTGACTGCATGTTAACCAGCCCGCATCAGCACATAGGGGGCAACATGGTGACAAGGACAACATCCCCTTTACATCATGTGAGCCACATTTAGCCGGGGGTGGCTACAGCTGTCTGCTAACAGTCCTTTCTATTATTAAACCAGGTGATGCGCTTAGTCTCGCACTCTCTTCCAAACCTGAATTACTGACGTGAGCCATCCTCCCTCGCGTTTGGCAGTCTCAAAGGCTCGACGTAGTTTTTCTGCTCCTTTCATGTTGAAATGACTTCGTGACGTATTCTTGAGATGAAGTCAATTTTGCGTCATTCCTGCGCACATGCAGACGCCTCCCAATCAGCCAGCAGATCGCTTTTAAAGTCACAGCACTTACAGCAGTACGTATGCAGCAGCTGCATTGCCATGTGTCTACACGGTGGTGGGGAAGGTGATAGGCGAAGGGGGTGGGAAGGCCCGAGCACCAGCGAAAACTCCCCGAGGTAACTCCTTCTGGGACGCGAGAGTGGAATGACAATGAGCACAGGGCCCGTTTCTATTTATTCAGCTGAGCAGATGACTTCTTAGATCAAGTCAGAGAAAGATAAACCACATGTCGTTCTCTCAAAGACGCCAGGACCGTGGAAGGGACCGATGGATGATGTTTGGCGCTCTCCATGGTGCTGAACACACAAGGGTGAACTGTATAGTGAATCTTGTATCGTGACATATACTTAGAAAATCAACCAACCCATAAAAGTTTCAAGCATAGTCTACAGATAGGAGTTATGAATTTGGCCAAAATGCTTGTATTATAAAGCCACACACTGTTTGACCATTTGACTATGACTAACCATTGAATGTGGCCTATTCACACAAGTAGCACCATGGACAGCACCACCAAAAAGAAAAACCTACTTGGATGATAATTGTGTGACAACCTTAAACTTACCGGATATCCCTTTTACAGGCTTCCTACAATGGCAGAGGTCACACAATGCTTCTTAGGCACAAAGAGCCCAGCGTATAAACACCTTGCCTTGGCCAGTGGTTAAGTGGACTCGGATATCCTGAATGCTGACGTCAGTGCCAGTAGAGCTTGCATAAGCCACCATTCCAGTCCCTTTTACCACTATCTGTCCATTTCCTGTGTCTGAGTCACAGATAATCGGCATGGCAATCAACACAACACAAGCGTGCTCTTACCACACAACCTGAGAGCCGCAAACAGGAGGCCCGAGATGTGTCCGACTACATCTACAGTAGGTGCAAAGTAGAAGAGCTTTATTTATAACATTTTACAGACATAGTCACAAAGCGCTTTACATGAGACAACTCGGTGGTGTTCAGTTTCGCCCAGGGGAGACTGACAGAAACGCTGTCACGACTGCACACATCTGACCAATACCATGCATTCACACACATCATTCATCCTGGCCTATTGTACAGGATGAACTGAGTATTAATAGGATTGATCTAATTTCTTATCCGCACTTTCTTGGCTCACATATTACCCCAATTTCTCTCGCTCCTTCATGTTAGTCAGTGCATCAATACCTTGGCTCTAGACTGCTTACTGCTAAAACTCCTCTAAAGTACAGTAACAGTCTACAGTCATGGCTACTGACGTCTGGCAATCCCTCCCATGTTTGAAAATATCAAAAAGACAATAGCTATTTTTGAACTGTAAGCTTTGATGAGTGGGAAGTTGGTAGTGTAGTGGATGCTCAAGTTTCCTTCCGGAGCCCAGCTCTTTTGCATCATCAACCATCAAACCAGCAACAACGTCAGTGCCCACAGGAGCCAATCATATTTATCCGTTTGTCTCCATGGTGACCGTGGCATTAGATTGTTACTGTAGCAACAGCACCACTGGTAACAGTCTACAGCCATGGTCGCTAGGGGGCAAAGCCTGCATCGAAAGGAGTGGTGAGGAAGCCTCTGATTTGGAAGGAATTTGGAAGGAATTACATTTCCAGCAAAGGACCCTGGGAACTGTAGTGCACTGAATGTACATGTATACAAAGCCTTTAAATACTGAAAAAAATATTCACTCTAACATAGTGTAGCAAATGGATAATCGGTCAGTTTTTAGTCAAATAGTTGATAATGAGGGATATTTAAATCATTTAAGTCATTAATGTCAAACGAAAATGGCAGCATTTACCCCTGGACGTACCCAAGCTCTTAGCGGTGAATGTAAATAAAGATTCTAAAATGACTTTCACAGTAAATTTTAATAATGTTTAGCAGCAAGTTCAAGGTATGGGGTACTTGGAGGATAAATGAAAGAAGTAAGAAGTAATCAATCGATACAATTTTATTTGCATAGCCGTTACAACTGCTAGAAGGTGCAAGGTGAAGGCGCTTTCCAGTAATAGCATCATCAATAGACAACAGTAAATAAAAACACAGACGTACATAAAGTCAGTGGCTACGTATCTTCAACTGTGATTTGAAGACACGTAAGACAAGTAAAAAAAAGAAAAACATAAAAGGTTGGAAGGTTTAGTGCAGTCGATGTGTACAATAGAATAGAACTAAACACTATAGTCATTATTGGGTAGTGTTAGAAACAAAAAATATGGGCCAGGAAATTGTGCAAGTATTCAATTTATCCCAATCAGGTGCATGTTCAGGTCCTGGGTGCAATACTTGAAAACAAGTTGTGTCGCACAGAAAAAAAGGAAATCTAAGGACAAATACAGTTCAAAGACTACAACATGGTGTGTGTGCATAAATTCTTTTATAAATCAGGCTGTTAGAGTTTCTCCTAAAGAACAACCGGTGATCGCAACAAGAACACATTTTGTGCATTGTGGAAAAACCCTTAAAACAATATTTACAAAGGTTTAGATCATTCATTGTTGTGGGTTTTGCTGCTGTGTGTATGACAGTTTTTTTTAACTGTTACTTTGCATTAATAAACCTTTATGAATTCAACAATTTCCTGCGTCTTTTGACACTATACATTTTTTCTCCACGCTTCCTTTATTCACTCCATTAAGCCTCAGTAACATTACTCAGTAAAAGGACTGTGGCCAGATGACAGGCTGATTTCCCACTCAGTATTACTCATATCTTTACACCTCCTTTTCCATTGAATGATGTCGCACTCACACAAATGTTCTTCACAACGCTGCTAAGTGCCCAGTCGCTTACAGGATACATTTAGTGTTAGAATACAAAAACATAAATAATACAGGAGAAAACTATCACAAATAAATAGAGGTCTGTAAATCCCCCTTTTAATGTAACTAAATCAGTAACAATAGTGTTAAAATGTATCTGTAGAGCTCTTGCCCCAGATGATGTCGTATTCTTTTGACCCACTAGATGGAGCCCTGATCCATCCTTTGCTCCCAAGCCATATTTTGCATTTTGCTACAGGCCAGGATGCCATAAGAAAGTTATGAAATTACCAACAACTGTTTTTTAACAATGCTGAGAATAAGATACCAACTAATCTTAATTTTTATTCCTTGCATATGGAACTAGTACTGAACGAGAAACAAACCTTTATCAGATGCCATACTCAAGTCTAACTCTCATATTAACCATTAAACTATCAGCTTAACCTTACTGTGCCTGCAAATATCTAAGAGCAATGTTTGCGGTAGCTTTAGCGAAGCCAGGACTAGGAACCAAAGGCACCAGCTGGCCGAATCACTTCTCTGAACCCCTTTTTCTTTACAATAATATTGTCATTAAAATACAAAATCTACATTTATGCTTCTTGTAATAACTATTTCTCACATTATAGCTGTCAACTCCATGCATTGACCATTTTGTGTGTATAGTAAGTCTACAGTCATGTTCTCCAAAATCTTGTCTTTGCTTCCAATCGAACATTCTCACACAACAAATTGAGTAAGCATATAACAATCATGGGTTTTTCCTTTCTGTATCTGTGAACGTTAGATTCGCACTCTTGAGGCCAGAAATCCACTTAACGTCTCTTCCTTAATGTAGAAAAAAAAAAGCAATTCTTCTTTCTGCTTCTGGAAAAAGAACATAAAGAAAAAGAGGTTTTATGAAGCCTCTCTTTTTACCCGTGCAGCAGATGAATCAAACATCAGCTGGGTGTGTGCCTTGATATATTCCTGACCAGTGGGATCGCTGCCCGCTGTACTGTAGCAAGGGCGGAGCTCTTTAACTCAGCAGCCGCTAGGGGGGACACGTGAGGCACACAAGACAGACACCTGATGAGAGAAATTGCATTATCCAGTCCATGTTGCTAAGGAGATACTGTACAGTCAGGAGGAGGAACAGGGAGAATTTGAATTAGACAGGAACCTGTCAATGTGCTATGTTCACATTACAACCTGATCTAAACTTTACATAGTACTATATTTTTGTCTTGCCAGCACACCAGTAACTTCTAAAAATCAAACACCAACATTTCAGATTGAGAAAAGGAGCAGTATTCTCTTTACTAGTGAAAAATGTATCTTGCCACTTGAACGTTCTATGAAAGTGAATGCCTCTCACTTTTAGACTATCTGCTTGTAAAATGAGAATTTTGGCACAGTCATGTGATGAGGGACAATTCCAGGTGCCGTCTGCATTAATGTGATCACTCTCAGTCGGCTGTAAATGTTTACTGCAGAGGCCAATGAGCATAAGAACGCTTATTTATTTATTTACTTATTGACAGGCTCGGGCATCAATAAATAATGAGGATAGAGAGTAGTCGTGACTAGCACTGCATGCATCAAGAAAACTCACAGCCTTAAGTCTTATAAACAAGCCCTTCACTTCAGCATTGCAGCATCTTTTCCTGAAGATGGAAAAGCGCTTAAGAAGAAGCCAGACGGTAATTTATAATGTAACCATTTTATAATTCAACAAACAATACATTTTAAACATAAATATTTTACATTGGCAATTTAAGCATGTGGTAATGCTTTACCTCCTGAAAGTGAATGCCATGTGTCTTAATATGGCATAAGTTATGAGTGATTATGTGTGTTAGTTCAACAGCTCGTTCAAGGTCATCTTTAGTCTCTGTCAATTACTGAGATCCATGATGTATAAAAGGACGACACATGAGAACAGAAAGTCCTCCTTGTCTGAACACTACAGTGAGCCGTTACTGCATCATGTTAATTCCACATGAACAAGAAAGTATCGCAGTGCAGGCTTTTCAATTGTTTATGTAAAGAACATGTGCATATAAAGTGTACAAAAGGCATTGAAATATTGTGTATAGGAGGAGTTAATTATTATTTGTGGCTGGTAATCCATTTGGATAGAAGAGACGTCCACTCCTCACTGACCTCCTCTGGGAGCTAACTCTAGCAGAGGTAATGTCATCAAAATGTCCAAGGCAGAGCTGGGCTGATGGGTCATTTTCCCTGGCAGCCACAGGGGGCGCACTGAGTCCGGTCACAGGGCTTGCTGGAGGCTGGCTGTGAGCTCTGCAGAAAGAAGGAGGGCATTAACACAGCACAGACAAACTTGCCGAAGACAGATTAGTGAAAATATGGCCACATCAGGGAGTAGCAAATAACAGCATATGCAGCAAAGACTGCGGATAAATTAACTCACTGAACCTCATGATTTTTGTGGGGCGGTCAAGGTCAAAGAAAAACTAATCAGGACTGCCCTGTGGAAGCTGTGCCACTGGGTGTCAGTGCAGCAACAGCTAAGCGAGCTCAAATAGCATGCATTAAACCTGAGAAGCACAAGGTCCTCCTAACAGCCTCCCTTTAGCCTCCGCTGCCATTGTCAGTCATCCTATTATCTCGGGCTGCTCACCGGGGCCTGTTTACGCGTGGGCAGTGCTGGCCTGTTGTCAGAGTGGTTGGGCGTCCATGGCCCCGAGCTCTGATTGGAGTAGAAGTCCATGGGGTAAACTTCCTTCCAGCTCACCTCCTGCAAAGCCACAGCTGCCTGAGCCAGACAGAGAAATACACATAAAACAAAAGAAGAAGCTTGTGCTAATGTGCAGATGGAGGCTTGGGGCTATGTAATGATATGTTGTTTATTTTCTCAGTTACCTCATGCAAAAATAAACTCCATATTGAGCTCTAAGCAGGGACAAAAGCAGACGATATGTTATCCCTATGCAGAGGCACTGCATGACGCAGCAGCTGTTAAAAAGAGCTTGAGCAATGATATGACAGTGCTGTACTGTTAGTGCAGACCGCTCCATATGGGAGAAACAAGTCAGTGAGTATTGATCGCATGAGAGGGGAAATGTGTTTAACAGATTCAACAGATGAGCATAGCATACAGCACTGAAAATATCAATAAATGAAAAAGAAACACAAATGTATAAACAGGAAGTAAAAGCAGGTGATAAATATATACAGAGCAGTGAAGCAACTAATCTCATCTTTATTTCTTCTTTATTTTATGTACATTTCAAAGGGTGGCTGCCCCTGTCATTCCTCTACTGGCTCCTCTCTCACATCTCTCTCATGTTGTGTGGATGCTAGCTCCTCTTGCTAATCCCTGCTCTGACAGGAGAGCCAAGTGTGTCTTATTGACTATAAATATAACATGAGACGCACTGAAAATAAATTCTGCCCCCCCCCCCACACCCACCCTCGACTGGCTTGCTCACTCCAGCCTCCTCTCTCTCCCTCTCCTTGATTCATCTTTTCACTAAATGCCACAGTAAAAAGCACCCGCAAGAGGATGTAAAGAGGTATGTGTTGAATGGACACTTATCACACACGCACAACAAGCGCACATATTTGGAACTGCAAATTATTTAAATGCATCATTTCCACACAGCTGCCAGGGAGTTCCAGCAGACAGCTCAAAAAAACAGTTTTGCACACAATATTAGGGTACATTTTACATGCACCAACAAGTCAAAAATCTAAATTGGGCCACTAGTTGAAAGCCGAGATGTGGTCATGTAGTAAAGCAGGAAAAGCAATTGCACGCATAATCATACAGTGGCAAGGCAAATCGGGTAAACATCGCATCACATTTTGTTTTTGAATTAATAGTTAATGTCAGCTCTGACCAAACAATGTCACACGATGTGGTAAACTGCCAGCCATCATCACAAAGCCTGCATGTAATTCAGAACCAGAAACAAACATTTTGTTATGGAAAGGATCGTTATGACTTGGTGTCCAATCCGTCTCCCTCCCTTTAGTGAAACGAAGATAGAGGAAGAATGAGGAAAAAGCATGGTGCGGTGGCCATTAGATGGTGCTAGTCAGCTTCATGGATGCAAAACGCTATATTTACTTGTTTTCGTAGAAAAGCCAAGTATCCTTATAACAAGAATGGGATGCCTTAAAACTTGAAAATGTGAACTTTGAAGGAGTAACAATGTTTCACCTCGTATGGAGATAACAGGGGTTTCTTGAAGGCCGCTCCCCAGTCAATAGACAGCCTTGGACAAGCAATCTGGACCCACCTGAAGAACAACAAAAAATAAATGAGTTTGAGATTTTATTCATACAAAATTATACTAACATTCAAGGGCGTGTCCAAATGATATTATGATAATATACCAAATTATCTTCAGTGGGGTTGGAGAGAAAAAAAACAAAAAAAACAAACAGACAGACAAAAAAAGGATTCTGTGATAAAACAGTACAAACCTATTGTTATCTCTGGAATCTGTAATTGCTCTGATATTGCTATTAGACCCAAAGCCGGAAAAGTGCATTATGTCGGGCAGGTAACCTCCCTTTCCTATCTGTTCTTGCATCAGTGACTGGACAGGATAAAAAGCCAGGCTCAAAATAGCGGTTGCCCTGGTGAAAATTGTGCATTAGGGGGGGGTTAAAGAAGGTAAACAAGGACGTAAACACTTGTAAAAAGCAAGAAGAAGCATGGGAGGGGAAAGACACGGAGAGGTGTAGCGCGTGTGAATAACGCAGCGCCAGGACAGTCTCCACGGAGGTAGCCTACATAGCAGACGGGGCTGGGCAGGCGGACGGAAGGAGGGAGGGAGGGAGGCAGGGCGGGCGGGCGAGGGGCTTGACGGAAAGAGCCCTATAGAGAGGACACAGATCTACAGATAGAGAAGGTGCAATGGAGAGAAAACAAAGACGGGGGGGGGGGGGGCGAGCAGGGGCAAGATTGACAGAGAAAATAGTGTTTACTCTGGAAAATGCATGAGGGAAGAATGAAGAGAGCCTGGATGTGAACAGCTCGAGGGGAACAAAATGAAGAATTGGAAAATGGAGACAGAGGAGTGACCGGGCCGGTTTCCAGACTCCAGGCGATCAGGGTGAGCCTTCAGAGATCATCCACAGCAGAAAAAACGTACATCCTGGTCTGTCCCTAATCCTAATGATCGAGCCCCATCAGGGATATTGTCAAACATGAAGTGAGCCTGACATGCATTAGAGAGCTGAGAGATAACCCCTAGGCCTGTGTCAACATCAATATTGTGATGTGTGTTGTGAATCTGCAAACGTCACACACTGATAGATTTATTAGAATTACATCAAAAGAAATGCAACCATATTTTAATAAGCTTACATAGGAGTGAAAGCAACATCATCCAATAGCACAGATTTTATATACAGCTCTGAATTATGCCCTCATTGTACCCAGCTCACACAGGTGCAGCATGGGGACCTGGTAAATGTTTGGCTAAATGTCCTCAGATTAAATTGGCCACTTCACTTGTATAATTGAGCCAGCGTTGTGGTACATGGTGTGGATCAGGACCATGGGGGAGGCTGAGGGGATTATGGGATGGGTAAAAGATGAGCAGTGATTAAGGCTCCACAATCCCTCTCTCTCTCTTCAGGGCTACAGCAGAGAGTGGGCTCTGGTGTGGGGGGAGACACGAGGCGTAGCAGGGAGAGTAGAGACGATGCCTCCTGAGAAGCGCAGAGCTGATTGGCACACAGCGCCAGAAGGGACTCTTCTATTGTTAGCACACACAGACTGGCTTGGAGATTGAGAAAAATGTTTCTGTTCTGTGCAATGTGTGGGTGCTCTTACTATATGTCCCAAACTGTCTTTCTAGAAAACATGCACTGAAGCACTGTCGGAAACTACAACCATTGAGATAAGACGATAAAAACACGGTTTGCACTAAAATCTATTTAAGCCACAATAAAGACCACAGCTTAAAAATGAAGGCTGAATTTTCTTAAATCAGTCACACAGAACAACTATGAACAGTATTCAGATCAAACCACTCCATTGCCAAGGCCTCGCAGCAGTCCACTGCAGTGTGTAAGTATAGTATGAAATGCTTGACATTTAGCACAGCTGTGCAATGAAACTGTAGGTCTGGCCTCTGGCCTCACCTACTGTGGTCCATTACACTCTAATGCCCTCGAACAAACCTCTACCTGCAGAGCTTCTCCTCAATTAGTCAATTACGATAACTCACAAAAACAAGAGCAATTAACCTTTAAATATAAAACATAAACAACCAATTTCTCACTTAACACTGGGGGAAAAATGGTAACATAAAACAGCAGGGTGGTGGATGGTATAGACTAGAGGCTACTTGAGATACAAGTGTGTGTGGTGTGCAGATATCAGTACAATAGTTTAAAGCTCGCTTAGGGACAGCCTAATTACACACTTAAGAGAATATGCTAATAGTGTCTCTCTTTATGAGTGAGAGAGACTGAGTGTAATGACAGGAAAAGCCTGCGGTGGGCTCAGTACACTGTCTGCTGCAGCTGAGTGCTAATGTATCTAGTGCTCCACTGTCTGCCTCTCAGTAAGTCTGCTCTTCTTATATCTTTTCTCCATCACAGACCGAGCACAGCTTGAACCATTTACAACCTTGGACGACTTTAGCTCATACTACACAAAGTGTTACAGTTTCTATACAATGCTCTCTGAACCAGGGTTCAAAAACTAAATTCTCCAAATTCAGTATTCATTATTTATGTGTATATTTATCAGGACTGTTTTCAGCCCAAAAATGTATTTGTCAAATTTATCCAATAATGCATTAAATTATTTAATAAAAGAGCAATTTCAGCGCAACATATAAAGAGACATTTATGACAAAGAAACGTTTGAAGTGCAAGTAATCCCAGGCCAACTGATCAAAACATGTGTATCTTCTTGTATGAAAGTGTATATTCTTAGCCAACCAAATCAGCAGTTAGAAATGAGAAATTCACCTGTACTGCTAACTTGCTTTGGTGGATTTAGCTGTGATAACTAAAGTAACACTATGCATCACGACACGCAAAGAGATAAAATAAATGTTACCAAAACGGCGCGCATTGCCAACAACACCTCCTCATCTACCTCTGCAAAACTCCTTTTGCAGTCTCTCAGCCTGTGCGCCACTAATACATCACGCCCAGAGTGAGAGGACAATCTGAGGCTGTGAAGAGCGAGTGTCCCGGCCTGTGCCATCGTGATTGGAGTAGCAGCACATCAGGTGAACCCTAAGCCCCTCTCCATCTTCTCCTTTGTATTTCTAGTTCAAACTCAGATTAAGTACTCAGCTCCCCCACCACAGAGGAACAAAAGACTAGCATAAATAATGAGACTCAATGTTTTGAAATCGAAAGGAGACACAAGCCACAGGTGTGAACAAAACAATATGCATTTGTTTTGTCTATTTGTAAACACTATACACTATTTAAGACATTAGAACAGAAAGAAAGAACAGATTTTAAAGTTCAGATCCATGTTGTGTGCCGTGTCAGATTCAAAATATTAATTTTACTCCGAGCAACAGTGAAATCTTCCCGAGACGTGAGCAGCACACAAAGACGTGACGCTTTACAGAGCTTCTTCTAAACTACTTAGTTCTGTGTCTGGTTTTAGAAAACTGCGGCGAATGTGCTGATGACCCAATTATGCGTGCTCTGCCGCATACAAAATACATCTGAAATCCTTTTGATTTGATTGAACTTCAGCATCGGCCCTGATCATAATAGCTTGACAGGATTCGAGATGAGCTATTGTTTCTGACGGTGACAATAGTCTAATCAGTGAAAAGTTTCAAAAGAAGACAAAGTTGCAGGTTACAATGATAGAATACTTGAATGCGTTTTTTTTTTAAAAGGTATGGCAGAAGGTCATAATTTGCATTAAGTGGTAGGTATAAGAAGGAAGTGACTGTGCTATGGAAATACTAATGTGATTAATGTGAGTCAAACATGAACTTGTGTGCTTCTTTTACAAAGTGGAACAAGTGGTATTTCTGGCAGATTGCTCTGACTCACAGTCTCTGAAATACATTTTGTCTATTATGCATGCACTAAAAGAAGAAAAATGTTCAGCGCGGTGATGTAATTCAGGTTGCCAATAAGTCTCAATCATTTACAAATTTCAACCACTTTATATTTCTTATATTCAAATGGTTTTCGTTGGTACCTGTGCCATAATGGTAAAAGGGGCTGGATGAAAGTTTCATGATATTGAAGCAGTACTAAGTAACATCATGCCCCTATGAGGCCATAAGCACCACTGCAGGGGTCTTAGATACAGATATTTATATTGTTAGTCTGGTGTTATAAGTGATTTGCCTCAGGTGCACTGTGGAGTGCGTCAGACTGTTTTTAATGCAGGCTCACGGATATCGTAGAAATGCGCTAGCCTTGCATTAGCCTAGCGCCACGAAACTCTTCAAACATAACAACTGCATGAATTACAAAAAAAATATCTCCAGGTATCAGCAACACTCTGGATAACTAGGAAATGAGGCCCTATGTCAAAAATCCTGAAATATCCCTTTAACCCCAGAGGGACTACGCAAAGGATTTATTTAGGTAAACAAGTTACTTAGTACTGCTTTAAAAAACTGCCTATCCACCTACTTACGCATCAATATCCGTCATCAGCTCCAACTTGCTGGGAAATATCTCAGACAGGAGCACTCGAGTGAAAGTCTTGTCCAATGACTCAAGTTTGGATTCTAGGTGCTGAGAACAAAAAAAGAACACTTAATTTTGACTAAAAAAACAAACAAAAAAATCATTGTCATAAGATATACTACATAAATCTATTAAGAACAGCTTTTAGTTTGAAAGAACAGAGATTTGTTTTATGAGCAGATCTTAATAGAACAATTAGAAAAGGCTCTTAAATGAGACCCACGAGATAAAGTGGGAATGAAAGATGATTCCACTGATTGCATTGTCTCAAACGTGAAGTAGCAGGCTTCTGTTTTGATGGCCACTATCTTATACTTCATGGCCATGACCAAAGCACTTGTCTGTCTCGTCTTCCCACGAAGAGAAGTGTTACAAACCATTGCACAAACGGCCTCAGGGCATGTCTAAAAGTGTTGAAATGAGGACATGGAAACTCACCTCCAGGACTTTAGGACTGCCCTGTCGACCCAATGAGCCCAAGATCAGGCCCCATCTCTGGGCTGAGCGAGCTTTGTCAATAGCCTGAAGCCTTAACTCGCGCATAGCATTATGGTCATAATACTCCCTAGAGAACACCTTGCTGTAGGGATCGTACCTATAAAAGAAGTAGAGACACACATATTTCAAATTATATAAAAAAAAGTTGCACATTTCATAGCTCGTAGAAAGTTGGTAAAAAATAAAACAAAATGTAATCAGAAAAAACACACTTCCAAGTGTGAAGCTGGAGCACTTTGAAAAAAGGCCTCATCTCATTTTATTTTCAGTGCAAAAAAACGCTTCGCTTGAGATTAAAATGTTGTGTATGAGAGATACCTGTGATTGATTTGCACTCTTATTTCTGTTCTGCAAGATTGCATTGTGTAAAGGACAAAGGAATGCCACTGCAAACAGGAAGTATATACTTGTACATTACATTCTAGTGTAGTGTGTTTTAATAAAGAATCTACCCATTCAATTTTTTAAATTTTACAATTACGATAAAAGCATTTTACAACCATTCTAATAAACAAATGAGGCAAAATTTCAGGACAGCCATGTAGGTATGGAACAAAAGTGTTTGATATTTATAATTTTTTAATTACAGATTGATACAATGGCTCAAATCGTTAAGGTTGACTGTGTGCTCCCAACTCCGGCAAACAATCATTCATTGAGTCCTAGGAGAAACAGGTGAGGTGAGGTGACATGCAAAATCTTTGTATATGTCCATCAAAATGCACTGTCCTGACCAGAAAAAAACAAAATAATGCATCTTGGATTGTCGAGGATATATTTACTATTGTGCATCATTAGCATATCAAACAAACAACTAAACAGTACCTGTAAGCTGGAATGTCGGGATTTGCGATCATAATTGACTCCAGGTGAAATCTTCCATCTCCCAGATACCTGCAGGAAAATGCATAACAAATCTAGGTCACAGTACATAATAGCATTCTGACAGGACATGCACAGTAGGCGATGTTAGATAAACCAATTTCCTCAATCCCACCACCGCCTCAGCCTTTTTTTTTTTTTTTTACCAAAGCCCTAAAATGAGGCAGAAGGGCCTGAGGCTGCAGTGGCGGCTACATGACCCTAATGATTGAAGCCTGCTGTTTACAGACAATGCTGGCCCTTCCAATTAACCCTGGTCTGGGGGATTCTCCAGTGCCAGGTGCAGGCAGAGTTCACACACCACTAGCACGCACGGGGGGCATGTAGGTGTGAGGAAATACATGGTCAGGTAGAACAGCCTCCCACCGCTCCTCCTGTGGGTCACACAGGCAAGATCCCCGCTGTTAGGCTAAGGTCTGTACTCATGGCCCCCTCCTCATTACTGCAGCCTCAGAGGGAATATAAAGACAGGCTGCGCAATTAAGCCTCTAATTGGCCAGCGTTTAGGACACCCAAGGAATATGCTGGGGGGGTGGGATAATATATAGAACTTTGGGACATGTTTAGCACATATTCAGATATTTATATAACCATCAGATATTTATATAACCATATCTTTCAATGACAGAAGCACAACCTTGAGCACGGCTACTGTTCCACAGTTGCTCTTTGCTTAGCAACATCCATGGCCTTCATAAAAAACATGCACTAAACAATGGGCCTTGCTGCACTGCTCTCATGCCTCTAAAATAGACTCCAGGATTTCTACGCAATTATAATGATACAGTCCGCCAAGTAGGCATACATTTGTGATTATGTGAAAGGATGTGTACAATAAAAGCAACTGGTTTGGATATGACAAACCTCCTGTGCTGACATGAATATGAAAACGTGGCTGGAGCATGCTGTTGAGATATATTTGGAGAGTGTGTATTTCCAAGGTTTCACTATTACACACAGGGTGGAGGTGTTGCCAGCCTTCAGTGTACTTGTTCTTGGCTTCTTTTATCGGTGTGATAAACCGCTCACCAACTGACCTACTGTGCATTCTCCTGTCACATACAGTATTCTGTGTTTTGGAGCAGCAAATATATCTTAATTTATATAATCAAATTCAATAGGCAAAACTAAACTCATACAATGCATAGCTGTAATAAATCTTTCGTACGGTTGACTCATAGTTGTCTTCCAGTTTTATATATTTCATAGTGTTGCAAGCTGCAATGAAACTTTTTGCTATACCACATTCAGGACCTTTGGCTGTTTCCGAGTGGGTGTATTGGGGCCTTTTTAGAGACGCAACATGATTAGTTGTCACACTGCGCTCGGTCTGGTGACTGGGATGATATCATCCTGCACTGGGCTCATGCCACATGTGTGACAATGGCTGGGCTAATTATGAGACCAGGTGGGAAGTGACAAGATGAGTCAAGATCTGGTATTTTTGGTTTCAGGTTTTCCTCCCTGATAAATAACAGAGAGAAATGGGGAGCAGTCCTTACATTATGGCGTTGACTTTGTGGTCCAAGCGTGGAGACGTGCAGCCAAGAATTTCTCCTGGTGACAAAGGTCGACACTGGGGAACTAGCACATCATAGTCAGGCTTGAGAGCTGCACTCACCGCCTGCAGCACAAAAAAGCGGAGGACAACAATAAGACATTCCTTCTGCTTCACACCGGCGTGGAGCCCCCACATGTGCCTGTTCAACCAAAATGCAAAAGTAAGGAAGAGCTGCTGCATAAAGATAACTAGGAATTCTGATGATAACAGACTTATCATCAGGACATTAGTGGCACAGTAGATTACACAATACACTTGAAAGAAGTCCAAACTAAAAATATACAAAACAAAATGCAAATTACCAGCTTGTATATATATAAACAAAACAAATATGTTTTAAGAATTAGAATATTACAATATCAATATTAAATAATTCGCTTTCATTAGATGCAGGATGAAATGAACAATATGGAGCTCATTTTAAGTCATTGAGTGGGCAATTATAGTTATCGATCAGCCCCTTCCTCCCACAGTTTGACCTTATGAAGCCTACACAATAAAAATATGATAGAAATATGGAGGCAGGGATGAACTACAAAGCCCAGCTATATGCACTGATATACACACAGATGTACTTCTACACGCCTGCATAAGATATGACCCACTCGGTTCAGTAGTTCAGTTAAAAATAACATGACAGTTTGAGTGGGCCCAGTGTTCGTTCAACACAGTAAATGCTGCAAAACATATACGGAGACGCTGCACAGAGCTGCTGCTTCGGATAGTGCAACACCTGCTCGTGTAGTGAACAAGGGAAGGCATCACACTGCACTGGGACTGTTTGACTGTTTGAGTTCTTTACTAAAAGCATCAAAATAACTCAAGCCCACACTTGAGATAAATGCAGGAGTTCTATATAAAAGAGGACTATGATGAGACTCAAGGCCATATCATAGTGTTACTGTAGGTATGAGAAGTGTAGAGTAGTTTGTATAGTTCTTGTCTTTATGTTTTGTGTCAGGCGACTGAAAACCGCAGACTCTCCATCCATTCCACATCCGACTGACTGAAAGACAGCTTTATCCTTCTTTTTTTTTTTTATTATTTGCTTCATTACCTGCAGCGCGGCCACAAACTGGATGGTGCTGACAAGTGCCAGGGACTGTCCGGGGGTGAAGTTGAATTTGACCGTGTCCAGGAAGTGTGCATTGTCCATCTGGATGTCCACAAACACGTAGAGCATCTTAATTCCTTTTGTCGAGTCTATAGGAACTACAGAGAGACAGAGACAAAAGAAGAGAAGTGAATTATTAATTGTGTTACAGTGTGTCAGGTATGTCCGCAGTGAAGGCATGCACTATTGATGGCAGTATCCTACATTAACACAAAGCACGTGTTTCCAGATACGACTGTAGAGGCACATATAACTTTCATATTTATTTTTCACAGTAGTAAGCCACATTTCTTTATAACTCAAACTCATTCTGTGGAGGTCGTTTCACACGTGGGAAGCGGTGCAGAGACCTCAATTATTTAGGGAAGGAGAAGGACACATGCGATTACTATTAATGCTATTAATTTCACAGACCATTTACTACGCACCGGGCCCTAGGAGAGGTAGCTACCAAGAAATGTGTTGAGTTAGATTTGCAGGGAAAGTAAGCAAGAGTCCATTTGGAGCTGGCTAAGGCACGGATAAGGAAGACAAATTGTCATTTAGCATCATTATTATAATTATCTGTATTTTTGTTGTATTTACTTAGCCAGCAAGAAAAGGCAAGCTTTTTTATTATGATTAGGCAAATGGACCATTACCAAGTGAATATTTTATAAGCACGCGCAGCTGCCTAATGGCCTGGATTAAAACAATGGGGACTAAAAAGACTGGGACAAAAGCTTGAAAAGGAAACGGGTGGAGGTAAAGGAAAAAGTCAGACAAGATAATGTATATTTTAATTTCAGCCGTACTACACGTGTTTAAATGTGCTGACTCATATATTAATTAGAGGTTGACCGGCATATTGGGCCGATATGGGCTATATGCACGCGAGCGTCACGTGACTTCTGAGTGGATCATCAGGAGGCAGCGTCTTGTCTACAGAAATAAGTAGCTCAATATTACATGGCAGGCAGTGAGTTACTGGTCACTCACAGTCACTAGCACCATGTTAAAATGAAGCAAAGAATTCACTAGAGGAAACTCCTGCTGTAAACCGGCAGCAATCTCCCTCTCTCTTGCCTTTTTCTGCAAACTGCATTTGTGGTTACTGTGCTCCACATTGTTTTACTGGATACTTTTGTATCGTCTTTGCCATGGTTTTGTGGGGTTCGGTGGATTGTTTTTACTGCAGAGAGTCCATAAAGGTCCTGAAGAAAGCAGCTTTTTAAAAGTAAACAGCAAGCTTATCAGCTAAACCCATTTGAGACGTACACATTTCTTCTTCTGAAGAGTCACCATGAGCCCCCCACACCTGCACCACAGTGGAGGCGTCACAAGAGGAGCTACAGGAAACAAAAAAGGGCCAAATGAGGAGGTATCCTGGCGAGACTCATAGCCAAGCCACACATGCCTTCTATGGTTCTGGCTAATGGACGTTCACTGCAGAATAAAACAGATTAAGTGCTGAGCTCTTCCCAGAAGATGGTGAAAAACTGTTGGGGATCGGAGGGAGCTTCGAAGAAGGAAGAGGAAGGAGGAGGTGTAGGAGCTGACCAGTGCAGGACACCATGCTCTGAAAAGGTGCAAACCTCCTGGGTTTGACGAGGGAAGTGCTTTTGTCTTGAAGCTAATGGCTAGCAACAAGATTTTGAATGAGCCGCTCGAAAAAAATAATAGGCCTGTCTCTAGTATAAATACTTTTATTTGTTTCATTTTTGTGGTGTTGTTTTTTGATACTAGCTGTTAGCTCTGGGAATAAAAAGTCCTCCTCAATAAACACATGACGTTTCCTGCAGTCAAGAATTTACATCCAACGCAATGTTTTTAACACATAGCCAGTGACTTCCCATCAGTGTCTCACTGTCGGTGATGTTTTCTTGAAGTATTATGTCCGAGATCGCACTCTGAAGTCACGTGTCATTTGCGTACAGATATTTGGGTATTATTCAATATCGGCTGATTTAATGCTGATAAAAGCCGAAATCTCCAGAACCAAAAGTGAGGCTTCAGGGGAAATGAGAAACATTGTGATGAAAATTGGTTATGAGTTTAAGCTTTTATATTTTATGTTGCAGACTTTTGTTTAGTATTCTGGAACCTTAAGAGATAGATACTTTAAAAGGAGCTCCCTCTGAAGCACCAACTGAACAGGAATGTTTTTAATAAATCAGCCCCATGCAACTAATAATGCGGCCCCTACTGTCACAGTTCAACACTGACAAATTTTACAGTTTAGAAGCATCACATACAGGATTATAGACAAGACATTTGGAGAAATCGGTCAAAAATATCGACCTCTATTAATCCTGACCTTCAACTCTAATACCTTATAATACATATTTGAACCTTTTTACTCTTTATATGTAAAATAGTCAAGACTCATCACAATGGCGGAATTACAATTTAATTTGAAGTCAGTGAGGGCAACTGAACTACACACTGCAAGAATTACAAGACACTGGGAAGGCAGGAATGGAGTGGAAAAAGTAATAGGATACCGTGAGTTGGGGAGAAAGAGCATATATGTGAGCTGTCAATTATTGGGCACCATAAGTGAAGAGTAGGTTCATGTCCTCCCTTTAATGCAGTGGAAAGAGGAGGGGTGGGGGGGGGAGATGGGCCTTACCGGACGGACCTAAGAGCTAAACGCATAACATCAGTAGAAAGGAGCGGAGAAGATGAGTTAATCCTGGCTTACACTTGTTTACGGGCTCTTCAAAAAAGCCAAGAAGAGTGGCATTGATCGGCATTAGCAACCAAAGAGCACTTGGATGGTGCAATTAGAGACACAGTCAATGAGATGGGCAGAACTCACTTTCCTTCAAGATAAATGGTTTTATTATCTGTACATTGTCTGACTGTACATGTCACACGGTAGCTGCTCACTGAGGCTATTGTGAATTCATACAAAGGAGATTAAGGCTGAAAAGTTATAAGCATAGAAGTATAGTATTCACGATCAGAATATTTTCTTCATAAAATCTTAGTGTAACTTCTAATATCAGTGACTATGAAAAAATATTGCCATTGATGATTTTCTTCACACAAGAAAGAGCGGCATTAACATGTGTTGATGGAGCATTATAATATTTCTTTTCTTATTATAATGTGTTGACTGGAGCACCCAGTTTGACATTAAAACACCGTTAATATAATTCTGAGCACGGTAGTCTGCAGACAGTGCAATATGATGACAAAAGATGAGAAACAAGCACTATTCCAAAGCAGATGCGAGTCGGAGGAAATGAAAAGAGAAAAATAGAGCAGCAGTCCCTGAATGATCGAGTCAGAGCAGGATCTCTGCCACAGGTGTCTGGTCCATACAAAAGCCAGGGTGCAAACATAGAGCCTCTCTTTTAGCAATGGCATCAATGTGTAATTTAATCAAATGTCTTCCCCCCAAAAAAGTCAAACGTTAAAAACAATTGTTTTGATATACAGTCCCAATCAAAAGTTTAAGACCAGTTGAAAAATAGCAAGAAATCACGTTGGTTGGATCTTAACAAGGTTCCAAATAGAACTTCAATATGCAACAAGAAGGAATGGGAGTGAGACAATAGTCCGTCTTTGCAGCTGATCAAAAGTCCTGCGGCTGGGGATCGTTTTTTGGGGTGTTCCACTTGACTTTTCATTCCATAACCCTCAGGATCTTTTAAGAAATTAAAAATAACTTACTGCATCCCACCTCCCACCTTATGCAGCTCAACATGCCAATGCAGCTTTTGTCTTTGCCATCACGATGCCATGGCAGTGTGAATAAATGACAGAAAATGACACTAAATCCACATTTTTGCACAGATTTGGCCAGGGCTGATTAATTTCCAGTCCTTTCAGGGACTTTTGGGTCAAGAACGGCCCAAATTCAATGTAATAGTTGAGACCCCAATAAGCCCTTGAGCTAAAACAGTAAGCTACAAAACTGAGGACAATAGCCGCATGTTGTGTCTGCTGAATTCAAGCTAACACACTCCCAACTTTAATCCTATCGTTTACAACTTGCTGGAACATTTGTAAAATCACTAAACAATCTTAAAATGTGCGTTCCATTATGGAGGTTCCTTTCATGATTGTGACACAAATAAACTTCACCAAACCAACCAAATGATCACACTGTAGATGTAGGTAATGAAATTGTAACCTCGCCACAGAGTGGCACACATCTTTGCATACATTTGTCTAAAATGTATAAAATCAGAGGCTTGAGGTACTGTGGAGGGTGTTACAATAAACTCTTGTCCTTAAATCGGCAAATATGATGTGAGGAGCATGAGTAATTTTATATCCGAGAGGCCCATTGCTCATTAGGACCATACAAGATTATCTGGGAACCATAACTCAAGAAAGCATGCGCACAGAGCAGTAAAAAAGGCGTCAGACAGATCACATCATGTACATCCCAAAAGTACGGTCTGGTCTGACCGTACTGTAATTGATTAATTCTATGTTGATTGATTGTATTTGTTTTCTTATATTTATCCCCTTAACGCCTATTGGCGTAAATCGGCAACATACCTCTTCTTGCCAGACTGTGGCTAAAATAACGCACGTTTTCCCTTGATACCTGTTTGCGCACATCCATGCCGTACCTAGGAACGTTTTGCAAGCACTAGTTTCTCGTAGGACCGGTCAGAGAAGGAACCACAAGCGGGTCATGGTAGCTATTTAGCGGAAATAGCATTTCTGCAAATCGAGGCAGCAACTTTGATGAAATCTTCAAATGTAAATTGAGTTGTGCTAAAATAAAATTATGCAGCAGCTCCTTGTTTCCATCTTTAGATTATTGATTGGAATGAACTTCGTGTGATGGATTTTTTTTTTGTTATTTGAAGATTTAGGTACGTTGCCAATCGGCAACATCAGGCCATAAAGGAAAACTGCAGTAGCTCCATCTGGTGGCCACAGTGACCGCATTTTAGTAGTATTTAGATGTATTACAGTGCTAAAACGTTTTTTAGAACATGCCATTTTAGTGAAATTCTATAATCATTGTAACAATAACATACAAAGATATAAAAAAAAAAGTTAGCCCTTTTTTTACACAGAACAAAATGAAACCGTTGGTGTTGTTTGCAAAGCGACCACAAGGTGGACCTACTGGACCACAAACAAGAGTTCCACGTCCGAAAATAATGTGCAATTATAATATAATTTGCAAATAAGTAATGGTACATAGAGGTATCTGATGTACAATGTATTATAAAACCTCAGGAAAGGGAGCAAAATCTGATAATTAGTCATAAAAATTGTAGATATTTTGTAGATAAATTGTCTGCACCTTTATAAATTGTTTTTTTTTCACCTCCCTACATCAGGTGATGAAGCAGCAGCAGCAGGGAAGGCACTGATGACAGGAACAGCAGTAATGAAGATGTTACTGAACATCCTGATGCCCTTCCTGTTACCAGTGCTGCTGCTGCAGGACGGCATCAGCTGCTCAAAATCAACACTTTGCAAGAATTTAGTGAAAAGCGTTAGCTCTGTTTACTGTTCTAATATCCTAACCTGAATACACAAGTGTTCAGTGTATCTTACAGTGCATTTACATTTGTAATAATTGTGAATAAATACATTTTGTCATTTTCATACATTTACAACTTTTGCCTGTTGTTGCCGAATTACAACATACCCAAAATTGCACTTATGCCTGTTGTTGCCGATTGGCAACATACCTAAAACTATATCTATACTATGTGCGACATAAAAATTTACAATCTCCACTTAATTTAGCATCAGCTTGAAAGTAAAAACACTGATAATAATTTTTTTTATATAATGGGAAATTAGTTCAGGCGTTAAGGGGTTATGCAACTGTGAAGCACTTTGAATTGCCTTGCGTATGAATTGTGCTCTACAAATAAACTTGCCTTGCCTTACTTTTGGGTCTGGTCTGACCCAAAAGTACAGTCTGGCCATGCTCCAGATGGCCAGTCCAGCCCTGGATATGGCCTTTTAAAGGCATGTTGTCTTAAACTTTTAATCAGCTGCAAAACCCACTATTTCAGCTTATTTGTTGTTTTCAATAAAAGATTTACTCTTTTTTTTTCTCACTCCCATTTCTTCTAGTTGCATGTTTAAGTTCTACTTTGAATCTTCAAACCATGCATAATGGGAATGTTTGCCATTTCTCAACCGGTCTTAAACATTCGATTGGGAGTGTATGTCCACAGTAGTGTTTTGGTATAAGATTCATTTGCATTAAAGCTGCTCTGGACATAATAGTAAGCGTAAAACAGTGAGAAAATAGGCCACAGCACTGATAAGAGCGGATTTAGAACTGCTGTCAGTTTACAGACTAGAGATGAGTAAGTCCTTCAGCAAAATTTCAACAAAAGAGCATGTTAATCACTAGCTTCTTTATATGTTTATTCATCTGTTTCCAGTCACGCTAGACAGTGCAGTTTAGGACAGAGACAGCCCAGCGATAACATAACATGGTACAAATAATACAGGTGTTTTACTGACAGGTCTTTGAGGCCAAACCTGGACATGTGGAAGTGCTTTGGGGACAGCATCAGGCTGTAGTGTAGATGTATGTGTGGGCCTAAGGCTGCATGGCAGAAGTCGCTTTAAGATTCAGTTCTCATTAATCACTGACACTCTAGTACAAGGAAACTGTGTTGTTGTTATTAATGTTTGCTAAGCCTGGTTTTGATTGGTTTTAGTTGTGCCTAACTTTTCTTTACACGAAGAGGCTGCTGTGCAGTTTGTTTTATCAAGACAGTGAGTGTTGGATGGTGTCCGATATAAGCTTTGATACCCATTATAATACAGTATTATATCATGTTCTATGGACTGTCAGCGACTATCTGCCAAAGTAGTGTTTGTCTGTGACCATTAATTGATGGATACTTGGTTAACCTTGGCCAAAATCAAAGTGGATTCACTTTTGTAACCAACGCGAGTCCCATAACACCCGATGGAGGTCAGAGTGGTGAGTAAATCAAAACTTGTGTTAGCCATTTATGAAGCTGTGTTGCACAAGTCAACTCCTTATAACTGCATTGCGAAGTAACTTCACTTACTGTTGTGATATTTATATTTCTACAACTGCTAATGTTGCATGAGCGGAGTTAACTGAATCCAACCGTCTTGTCTTCTGGGTTGGAAAAATACCTCCAGAAAATACTTTTGTCTTACAAAAATGAGTACTCCATAGAGGTAGAGGTACAATATATCATATAAATGCCTATAATTTACTTCGGAATGGCTAAAATAGCATTATACAGATCCTTTAAATCATGGTCTAATATAGCATCGAAAAATGTCTTATAAATTGTTACTTCACTAATTATTAAAACTAAAAAATAAGTAGTACATAACTATGAGTCACACTTAATTAATGAAGAGTTCATAATTAATTAAGTGACAGTTCATGATGTATTATGGCTGAATAATGTGTAGTTATTATAAAGTGTTACCACATTAAGATTCAGCTGGTTATTTCTGGTATTTTGAAAGAGGAAGACTGTTGTGGCAGGGAGGTATCAAAAGTATTGATTTAGCCTTTCCTCCATGTTCAGACAGAGGTGAAGGTCCTAAAGAACGGATTGAGGTTTTCAAAGGACGACTGTAATGCATGTTCTCTATTGATCCACAGGAGAAGTGTTGCAGTCCAGGCTCCAAAGGTCTGCTACGCATTTCCACAGCAGTGGAAGGCAGATGGTCACTGCAAACTAGTGCTATTTTTCCGTTGATCAATAAGTGAATCCTTTGGTCTACTCAGACTTCAACTTTGCAACCTGCTCACCTTATGTACAAACTTGGTGGCACTTTCAAGCATTGAAAGGTGACCTGGACAGATACTCACTGAGGCAGCTGTGGCCGTAATGCACCATAAAGTCAGCTCCCAACGCTCGAGCGGTGAAGTCGTCCACACAGCAGGCGCCGTACGTCACATCCCCCATCACAATAGTGTCCGCCTCTGTGAACCTAAAGAAAAACATAATGGCACTAATCAGCAAGGCCATAGCTCTCTCTTGTTAAAGGTTACCCTAGAGATGTACAGGTGACATCAGGCACTATGTGAGAATGAGGCACTTAAATGAGATCAATCATGAGCCAATGGCTACATACAATAGATTAGGGGCGTAACGGTTCAGCCACTGTATCACGCCGAGCGTTATGGTTCGGTTCACAAGGACCCATTGTTTCAGTGTATCACGGTACAAATCTAAAAAATATATATAAATTTCCAAGAATAATACATTGTTTTTTAAATAAAATAAACAAAATATTTATTATTAGGAAGTATTCATAATCTCAGAATAAAATGGTCAATGCTTTCTGATTTTTCAATGCTGCGTCAAAATACAAAACGAAATAGCAAACAAATTGCTCTAAACAGTAAAACAAAAAAGCAGCACGTGCTCGTTAAATGGTTAAGTTTGGTTTCGCTTTAGACGGCAGTTAAAATTCGCACAGAGCAGCGCATTTGATTTGAGGCTCGTGCTTGGGCTGTTCATTATGCTTGTACTTTTTCGGAAACAAAGCTTTTGAGGCGGATTATGACCAAGATTGGATCATACGTATTTGTCTGCGCCTATGAAAACGCACAGTGCACTGGATCTATCATTCACCACAGCCCGGTCGGGAAAAACCATAACAAAGACACACAGACTTCATGTGTTTTTGGAGGATGTAACTTGGCAGGTCCGAAGTGTCTGCAGCCTTCAGTTAAGCGGTAAGTGTTGATACACGTGCACTCTGTTTTGGATAACACACAAACACATGACACCTGCCACAGAACTTAAATATTAATAAGTACAGACTAAAACTTGCACCGTCACTTTAGCACAATGCATATCGTTGCTTTGTTTACACCCCTGGAATAGATAATAGAAAAATGCCTCAGAATCTTGTTTTTTTTGTTGCTAAAACCAAGCCCAGTTGATTAAAAATCCTTGTTATTAACCACGCCATGTTCCAACAACCTTATTACATGATGGATTTACTAACAGCTTGAGAGCTACGAGAAGACACCATTTTATTGTAGAATAATGACAAATAAAGCTCTTCTTATATGTGGATATAGTATTGTAAAACAGCAAAGTACATAAATTTTTTTAATGTCATCTTCTTGGCATCTTGGTTCCCTTCTCCCATAGGTTTCACAGTAAGCATAAGTAGCTCTTTTCCATTTTTATTTCATAAAAGAGCTTTATGGAAAAACACAGGCTGGATGAAACCCATCTCATAGAAAATTAGCCATCCCAATATGCTTACATAGGTTTACTTAGTAGATCACAGTTTGATTCACCAGCCAAACCTTCTTTATGCTGCTTCCAACTCAACACATGGCATTATGAACCATTCAACAATCACAATCCACTTGCTTCAGGCAGTGCAGTGTATGGGATCTGTCAAGCTATAATAAAATTGCACTGCCATTCTAAAGCTCCTTGACCAGTCAATGCCTGTATTGCAAGAGATGTCTGTCTTTAGCCGCAGATGAGGATTGGTAGATCATCAGTTAATCTCGCTACAGAAGGGACACAAGAAAAGAATTGGAAGAGTTGACGCCAAGTCTGGCAAAGGCACAGCAGTGTAAGCCGATTAGAGCTGGTGTGGTCTTGGCCTGGTCCATGAATGGCCTGGATTTATAAAAACATCTGGAAACAAAACAAAACAAGCACAACGGTCTGTGGCTTTAAGTGATTCAGAATCAGAAATACTTTGACACTCAACTATATGCTTTTTTATATTAATGTATATGTAGGGAAAACATGTAAGTAATAAGTAATTCAGAGTCTATTTTGGCATTGATGCCTGATGAGTCCAAAACAGCACTAAAGAAGGTCGCTTGGTTGTTGCAGCTCAAAAAATAAATAAAAGAAAATCTAAAAAAACATAAAAGGAAAAAGTATTTTATGGAATATTATCTTTTTGTTTTGTACAGGTTCCAAAAACATATTGTTCAGGTATTATAAACCAAGCAAAATTGACATACTGGTATCAGAAATAATTTAAAGATATCTAGGCCCAGTAATTCAGGCTAATTTCTGAACACATCCTGAGTGATGCAGAAATTGAAACTACTCAAAATTACCCCAAAAGACAAAGAGGATGGCATTAGCATGTCGAAATAATGTAAGGGAGGTAAGCTCAAGAGACAAGAGTTTTACAGAAAGCTAAAAACTACAGCTACCAGCAATTTGCAAGAAATGCTTTGTAGAGGAGGCAATTTACACAGTGAAATTATCACAGTGCGTCTGGCAAGTAGAGGTCACATACTGCAGTATGTGTGCATGCGTAGCCTTAAACATGAACAAAAAGTCAATTAAGTTTAATATGATCTCCTCAAGTGGAAACAAATAGATTTTCAGATAAATATCTCGTGAGGCTTTCAACCACTTGCTTATAAACAGGATTCAGATTACATCCCTTATTGTTTGATCGGCTGTATACATTTTTTTTAGTTTTGTAAGGAGACATGAGGTAGAGCTTATGTTTTTTTCTGTCCTTTCTCCTCCGACGGCAGCTCAGGTGAAGTGCAACAGCTGAGCCCAATACATAAAACAGCACAGCTCTGAAATATCCTGCAATGCTGTTTATGTTGGGTTTGGCCTCCACGCTGTGCGCATACAAGAGGGATTAAAAATGTTACTGTTGTGCAAAAGTCAAGTTCAGTCACGTTCGTCAGCACATCAGTTCGCACATCGATTTGGCATCAGTGTCAAATGTCAGAGTCCTTCATTGGCCCAAACCTCTCTCATGGATGTGGGCTTCAAAGCAGCATAAATGAATCATTGAGTATTCCTATTCTGAACAGTCATAAAAATACAAAAGATTTCAAATATTCCTTGACCAGCGCTGTTTGTTTAAAAGTCAGACAAAAGTATGAGCCATAGCACGTGAAATGGCGAAGGGAAAATAATCCCAGCGAAATCCCACCAAAGTTTGCTTTGCTTCGTGAGATCACTTCGGATGGACAAGAGGGAGGGCATCCTTAATAATCTTTTTTTTTCCCGATTTTTTTCCTTAAGTTAAAAACATGGTCATCATCAAGCAAATATTTACTAAAGCTACTACTATTGTTTTCTTATTGTTCTTATTTTTTATTTTTGGAATGCATTGTGCTGAAGTGCTGTGTTGTCTGGTCAAGACTGTTGTCTACTGTATGTTGTGTTGTTTTGTAATTCTGCCTTGGTGTTAGTTGTTAGTCAAATGTATTGTAACTGTTGAAATTGTTATGCATTGTTTGTTTGTCTTTGTTTGGGTTTTGGAATAATAAAATAATAATAAAAATTCCCCCCAAAAATGTCATTCTTTAGTGTAATTATCTAAATCGTAATCGAATTTCAATTAATTTACACACTCCTAATTTCGATGTTGTTAAGTTATATGAATGTGTCTAGGCACAGTTGCCCTGAGGTGAACTGGCAGAAGTGAGGAATCTGCACCCTTGGCCCCACGCACCATTTTCAGCAAAGCTACCAGGAAATCCCACATGGTTCCCCGTCCTGGATACTTCCCAGGTTAGCTTTCGAGATCAAATGAGATCGGGCATTCTCAGGGCAGTACTCAGTTAATGAGGTGTATTTTTCCACAACTGAACATACACTGTCCATATATTGTGATTGTGTCCTAGGGCAAGACACTTAAAAAGAACTTGGCTCCAGTGTCTGTATATTGTCCGGGGGATGGTTCCTACATAAGTGCTTTGAGTACTAAGGTAGCGAAGCGTTATATTGCTGTGACTATTTTACTAATTCATATGAGGATGTATCAGAAGGCTGCATTTGTGAACACGGAAATGTACATGACAAAAAATATATATATATTTCAGAAAGTCACTGAGTCCAATCAAGCATCTACACAACAAGGCAATAAACCACTGGAAGAGTCTAGTTTTCCTCTGCATTATTTCATGCTGATGAATGTGAAGAATGTTATCAGGGAGGCCTATGCGAGACATGAGATGCATCATGCGAACAGGCCATGGGTAATTACTGTGCAATGTAAAGGAACCCACTGGGAGAAGAGCCATCCAAGGGCATGGAGATACAATGTTCCAATGAGTGTGCGTGAAAGCATTTGATTCATCCTGCATCTGAATTTCTGCAGCTGTGCTGCCCCCCGTGTCTCCAGTGCCCCTCCATCATTATTGGTTTGACTCATATCACCCTACACACCACAGCTATTGCAACTGAAACGTCATTAAGATCTAATTAAGATGTTAAACAAGTCTGTGAACTCCAGAACAGCATTTGGTAATTAGGTCTTTAGCACACAACTCAATATGAGTGAGAAATTGCCAAACGATTTACAACTGTGATATAAAACTAATGGGCTTGGTGCTGGCTGCAAATTCAAGACGGCCCTCCTTTAATTTATTGGCATTGATTGCGTATGCGTTTGGTGATATGACCACCTGCGCCATTCACTGCACCATATTGTTTTTCCTATAAGTGTGCCAGGTAACCTAACCATAGGAACAGTCTTTCTCCAACTGTTTGAGAAAAACATGTCTGAAAAGTCTATTCATAGTATTCTTGAGAAATTCTAGGACAAAGGCCACTTATTATTATTTTTTTCCTTACAAAATCTGATCATACTGAACACCAATTTGTTATAGTCTGAGAATAGACCTTTACCAACATCATTTTTGATTTTTATTCAATATCATTTTTGATTTTCAGCAGGAACTTTCTTGATCTGAGACCTGTATCATGTCTTCAAATGCTTTTCAACAGAAAAAGTAATGTGACTGAAATTAAAGGTGAAAACAGAAACCAAATTTCCTAAAAGGGATATCAATCTCAATACTTCCAAAGCATTTCAAAAGACAAAAATGGAGTATACATGCAGACACACAGCTCGAATGTGACGACGATGAAAGCTTTTCATTAATAAAAACTTCAGTCCCCCACAATGGTTGGCCCAATGACAGCTGAGTGAAAATGAAAGAAACTGAAGAAGCAATCAAAAAGTCCCATCACCTGCACCACGGCTTTACTGGAAAATGCTTAGAAAACCTGACACAAAACGACAAACTGGCACCCGCTAAACTCCTCAGTCATCAGGTGTGCTAATCTAATTTGCACATTTGCATGCTCTCTTCTTTTGCTCAATGATGTTTTAATTTCGGCAGGGGCTGTTCTCATAAAAGGAAACGGAATTAAACACAGCCAGATAAATTTGAAAGTGGGAATGTGTTTTTTTTTTTTTTTTTCTCACTACACTTCAATCTATTTGAAGTCTTGTCTTTGGAAAGTTCTCAGGTCAATTTTGTCAAAGCTTCAAATCTCCTGCAAAGGTTACACAGTTAAAACCTAGAATCCAAACCCAATCCAGGGTTAGGCCAAGATTGATAAGGAGAATTGGAATTGGCAGAAGGTGACGGCCGGGGATGGTGCATTACACATTACATATACGCAATAGATAGGATAGAGGTTGAGAGAATGACCCAAGAGAGAGAGATAAATGGAGAAACCTAGTAAAGAGGTTGTTGACATGAACATACAATAAAGATAATAATGTGAATATCCGGTCGTACCTTCAATTCCAATGCGGTACCAATAATAAAAGTCCAAAATAGTTGCTTGAATTAAAAAATAAATAAATAAATACCTGTATGCAACTTAATTTGTGATCCAATAATTATATTAAAATTAAATTAAATAATAAGAAAACTAATACTAAATAAATCGCCACTTGCATTGGCTTGTTCATTTTAGAACTTATTTCAAGATTTCATTATTCGTTTTTTAAAGCCCGTCGGCCCCGCCCTCCTCCCAGCTACAACTCATGGTGCCTGAGATCAGGAGATGGGACTCAGTTTTGGGGAGAGAAGCCTCTGCAACAAATATGACACGTTGTTCCGTTACCAAGGAGATTGTGTGGTCCTCTATTGTTATCATAAACTTGAATTAACAATACATTTCCAAAAGGTCATGGTTGTGTACAAATGCAGGAGTGGACTATTGATTTTTGCAGTAGGCAAATCTGTTATCTACAATGCGCCTTCAGCCTGACAAAGTACTCCCTTCCAAAAATACATTTGGCAGTGGGCAGCAGAGAGATTAAATGATTATGATCATGGATTGTTGTCATAGCGTGTATCTTTTTTTTTTTTTTTCTCAAAGTCACACAATATGTGCACTGCCTTGCCTTTATAAAAGATGATTTAAAACAGTTCACTATCAAACAACATTATCCACTTAGCTACATAAGATGGTAGGCTATAGCAGGTTTAGAAAGAATTGACTGTTGGAATCTACAGGCAGTGCAGCTAATCTTTCATTGGATCTTGAAAAATAATAAAGGAACGTTAATCTGGTTTGACACAGCTCTTATCAGATCTGAGGTGCTAAAGACCAGCATCAGGATAAGAGACCAAAGAGTGTGGAGATAGTGAGTGAGCAGGGCTGCTACACACGACGAAAGTCATGTTATAGCACTGCAGTAAATCTGCTCCACATTGTGAACTCAATATTTCACAAATACTGCAATTATTGGCAACACACCAATTTTTCAACACATATTTTTTAGCAACTAAGAATTTGAGTAAGTAATAATCATAATAATAATAATGCATTGGTTTTATATAGCGCTTATATGGACACAAAGACGCTTTACATTGCATTATTCATTCACTCCATACTTGGTGGTGGTAAGCTTCTATTGTAGCCACAGCTGCCCTGGGGTAGACTGACGGAAGCGAGGCAACCACCAACCACTTACTCACTCACTCCATTCGCCAGGCTTCCTGGTGTTCTCAAACGGTCTCCCATCCAAGTACCGACCAGGCCCTTCCCTGCTTAGCTTGCAAGTTCTGACGGGATCAGGCAGAGCAAAGGTGGTATGGCAACCATTATTAATGACTGATGATTAATAATGGTGATAGCTGAGTAATAAGTTATATAAAATTGGGTAGCATTTTCCAGCACAGTAATAGCATGGTTATATAGTATGTCGTACTCCTTTTTATCCGCTAAGAAAATCGACATGTTTAATTTTGGGTAACGAGACTTGTGTAAATGCTCACTTGACCGTATTTAAACAGGGAAACGTGGAAGAGCTTGGTCGCTTCTAACTTCACTCCTGTTTGGGTCCATAGAGAAGCGGAGGAGCGGCTAAATGCTCACAACATGTTTGATGTGTGTTTGCGTGACTGAGCGCACACGTAAAGACCAGTCAGTTACGCATCAACTCGTCTAAGCTAAGGAAAGAACATATAGCAGTATGCGAAAACGGTGGCCTATTTCTTTAATAGAAAGACTTTAAATTACCAACAAACATGCAAAATAGATTATCCCTTGTTATCTGTAAAAATCTTGCAAGCAAGTTGTAACTGTGCTGTGAAGTAAAGTGCAAATTAAAATTGGTGAAGGGTCAATTTTTGAATCACTTTAGCTTAAAAGGTTACGGTTAGATATACAGTGCATCAAAACAGGCTTTATCTGTCATGTCGGTTCTTGTTCATGGCAAGACACAGCTTTTACTGCTTCTCTGGAGGGATTCAATTGTTCTTTCATGACAGCTGAACCAATTTCCAAGGTGCTCTCTGTCAAAAAGACATTATTTTTACACCATGTCAGCACCTATTAGGACTTCTATTGTGTGTGGACATGATGTACTCCTCCATGTGATGGGATTTAGAATGAGCCGCACGGACTGGGTGTGGTCCAAGTTACTATTGGAATGATATGAAACCTGGACCAATTGCAGGTTTAGGTCTAGTTTTATTTTGAAGTGTTCTTGCAACTTAGCAACACTGACCATGATGGTAGTGAGCGTTCATTAAGCCCCATGACATGGCTGCACAGTATATTGCATAATTATCATTGTCACAACAGGAGGTGGTGCGAAATACAATATTTTCCTACTTTTCTGTAATGGCAGTTGCAACAATGCAAAGTTATCGTTGCCCATCTTATTAAATTGCCAAATCTTTTTTTTTTTTCTGATACACTGTCTAAATGTGTATGCATACCATTCAATATTTTGACATTTTAGTGCAAACTTGTTCAAAATCCCACTTTTATGCCTAAAACTGAAAGGGAAACACCGTCTTTACATGTCCCCCATGCATGGTACACTGAAATGTACAAAAGTTCAGTTTCCGTCATGATATAATTATTTTCTTTCTTCCTATAGTGCTGCCCTACACTCATGAAAACTCAGACCAACTATCCCCATGCAGCCTGTTTAAGATGCATACATATGGTGCATTCATATATTTCACAGAATGGTGCTACAGCTCATCTGTGCTGTGGGAGCTGTGAAGACGGAGCCTGTGAGGGCAGGAGGCGTTGAGGCTCTTTCCTAGTGGCACAGCTGACATTTTCCCAGCGACACTGTAGGTTGCTTTTACATAAATGATTCAATCTGCTGTGTACAAAATCGAGGCACGTGTGGTGATAGATGTGAGAGTGTGAGTGCACACGATACATTTTTTAATTTACAAATAGACAGCATCTGACTGCCAGGCTGCACCACCAGGGAAGTGTGCTGACAGATACATCCAACTCTACATGCAGAAAAGAAACAGGACAGGTACAGCACTGATGGGCTCCATCACATGCTGTGTTGAATCATAATCACAAACTCCTCCGTGATCTTCTGAGATCCAACTGCCTCCACACCAGCTTTCTCACTCACTCATCAGACCTGGCTCTATGCTGTCTTTTGTTCTGCCGGCCATGTTGGCACCTCTCACACACTTGTAAGACTTGTTACTTTGGTAAAACTTTCAGAGAAGTCCTAAATATCAATAAAAAATATAATTCTGGAAATTATATTATTCACACACAAAACTCATAGATACAATAGAGACAATTATCTGCAATCAAATCTAAATTGCTTATTTATAAAATTTTAATCGTTGCAATTAGCAAATTGCCAAGACTGTTGTCAGTAATCTATTGCAGAAACAACAAACTAGTCTGTCTTTATTGTGATTTACATATATGCAACTTAAAAATCCACTACAAACAAGATTCTTGTTTTTGTTTAGCAGTTCACGCAAATGTTAAAGCAAACCCGATTAAAATGAATGTGAATTCATATCTGAATCTGGCTTTAAAACAAAACTTGTGTAACCACAAATGTATTACTTATCAGAAAAATCTATTTTTTATATTTTCCAAATAAACATCCCTATTAAACTGAATTGCTTACATCTTGGTTACTTACGTAAAAAACAAATTATGAAATACTTTGAAATAGAAAACTTGCTCGATACAGACAGTCCTGTACTGCTCAGTCTATACCCACAGCATTGTCTTACACAGAGTGGCAACATAAATACTGGAGTTTATATAGTATCCCTGCAAGCAGGAATGAGACAGCTGGGTTACTGTCAAAGGCAATCAAACATATGGTAAGGTGACAGCATATGCATCACTGCCTGCCCGCCCAAGCCCAAACCCACTCCTTTTTTTTTTTTAAGTCCTGGCAAGCCTCTTTCTGTTCCACTGTCACACAGCAAGTCTCTAAAATCAGATGTGATGACAAGAAGAACAGCAGTAGGTAAAAACAAAACAATAAAAGGAACATAGATGGAAATAGAATACATTGTGAGCTGGTGGTTGCAATGTCATGTATTTTTAAGAGCAGACTTGCGAAAGGGAAGGGTCTCAACCATAAAGTTATAGTAAAACTCTCAATTCCATGTTGCATTTGCTTGTTTAGCCAAATACAAGTGAATTTTCTTTAGAGGTAAGGTTATTTAAACAAATGAAAGTACGAAAGACAATCTTAACAACACTGATGTATAGTATACAGGTGCTCGACATATAATTAGAATATCATGAAAAAGTGCATTTACGTCTGTTGTTTAACTTAAACTGTAGAACTAATATATGATAGACTCATTACATGCAAAGTGAGATATGTAGCCTTTATTTGTTATCATTTTGATTATTATGGCTGAGCTTGAATGTTTTAAAAATGGACTGTAAGTCATAATCATCAAAATTATAACAAACAAAGGATTGACATATGTCACTGTGCATGTAGTGGCCCTCGTTTATCAAACTTGCGTACGGTGAAATCAGAGCGTATGTGGGGTGTACGAAAAATTACCGCCTGTTTTGGCATTTATCAATCTGAGCCGTACACCTGGCGTACAGTACGCTCAAATCCTACACCAAGTCAGGAGGTGGTGCACATGATACACCAATTTTAACTAAACACTAAACAGTGCAGGGAAACAGTTTTTCGCAGCATAATTGCATTGCCGCACCGCATATCATCCACATCGATGATTTAAACATGAAACAAGGCTACAGCGTTATGTTTATGGGCAGACTTGATTCAATGTTGCGCTGCATCGACATGCTCCTCCACGCCACGGGTCGAGCTCAGGCTCAGCCCGACCAGAGACACTAGAACCTGGACTGCGGGCCATAGAGACACTCATGGTGTTTTTTTTACTTATTTTCTTTTTTAACAAAAAAGACCACTGCTGCTGCGCAAACTTTGTGTGGATGGCTGCCCCGCCACACATGCCGCTGCCGTCGGGACACCGGGACTCACCTGGGTCTTCGTGAGGCCCTGCTCCGTGTTCTGGCTGGTTTGAGCGTCAAGTCTGTGGACCATAATTCCGTGGCGCGAGCAACCCGGGTGTCAAATAAATCCTTCGATAGCACCACAGCTTTCTTCGGTCCGGACGGGTTCGTAAGGTCCGGGAGTGGCGCGCGCAGGGTCTGCTGACCGCGCGCTCTCCTCTCCTCAGGGGGAGGCTCGTCCCGTTGTCGGGCTGTCTTCGGTCTGGACGGGTTCATTAGGTTCCGGTTGGCTGTGAGCTCTCCGCGCACCTGTTCTCTCCTTCAGGCCAAAAGACGCGTAGTTCTGCCCCTGGCTCCAGCGCTGAGTCCGCGGAGCTGACAGCTGCTTTTCGCTGGTTCAGTTCATGGTCCAGAGTCTGCTCGGACTGCAGCGTTACATCCACGCTTTCTTCTTTTCACTACACATTTTTTTTTTTTATGTGGTTTAATTTTATACCCTTTTTTATATAGGCTAATTAGGCCTACAGCGTATTTAATAAAGTTTTTTTTTTTATCTACCCATTTCTTTTCAGTGAATGTGATTTCTAATAGATTCTTTAATTTTTCTCACGCACAAAAATATCATATTTGTCCTGGTTGGAGAAATGTTCCTTTTTTGCCGTGTTTCGTATGTGCGTGCCATAAAACCCGTGGGTGAGGCCTCCTGATTATGAATATTTTTGGGCGTGTCATTCAAATGACGCTGGGATTTCTCCGTGGCATTTACCATCAGCTTCTTTTGCGTACGGAGAGATCTGAGCGTAAAGCACAGGTTTATAAATGCCACGCGCACTTTGGCGTATATCGCAAATACACCCACACGTACACCGTTTTTGTACGCAATGTTGATAAATGAGGGCCAATGAGTCTATATCATATATTAGTTTCACATTTTAAGATGAAAAACAGAAGTAAATGCACTTTTTCATGATATTCTAATTATATGACGAGCACCTGCAGTTGTGTGTTTTCATGCCAACACACTGCATGGATGCATCTATAGATAAATAGCATTATTTTACAACAATTTGTACTAAACAGGTCTCCCAGCTGCACCTCACAAACCTCAGTGCGGGGGTCTGTTTGCTGCTGAGAACTTGATTAACATTGAGCAATCACAAAATGTATCAGAAATAGAGCAATTTAAATAGTAGAGCCTAATGTTCACACACAGTCCATCTAGTGCTTTAAATTTCATAGAAAGAGTATGGAAAGATAAAAGGCATTTCTCTGAGTATGAGACAAGAGGCTGAAACAGAGCTCATGAACAAAGAGAGAAAGGGGTATTAAATGCGCCAGAGAAAAGGCAATTAGTGTAATTGTTTCCATCAGAAAAGACAGGCCTGACTTCACTGCCAGTGAGGATTGCTACTTCGTCAGTACAGAGGGAAAAATGATAAAACCTCTTTCTATTTTTGATCATTTAGGTGATAAATGAATGTGTCATCTTCTGGTGTCAAGCACAGCATAAAAGCAAGAGGCGTCTGATGATGTGAATTTCCTGTGTGAAATCAAATATAAAACCATTCACAAAAGTTTACTGCCGCTTTTGCCACTCTATTCTTTGACGTGTCCATCTCAAAATTAGGTTAGCATCGACCAAATACCTAAGAACCAAATCCATCCTAGCGTTTAATGATGAGAGCCATTTGGGTAGAAACACTTACGAGTTGCTGGTCAAATAAGCCCAAGCTTCAAACTGGAAGAAAATTATTTGTTGTGATTTATGACCACAGTTACATAATAACACCTATCTCTGAAATTTATGTTGGTGGATCCGAGCAGTAGCATCAGGAAGTGATAAAGTGCCAGAGTGCAGCAGGGCATAAGAACACAATACAAAAGGCAATTAACAAGAATAATATCTCCCCGCTCTCTCCAAATGTGGACCAGAGCGAACGTGGTTTGACCTTAAAACATCAGAATATCTCCAAATAGTACTTCATACTACAATATAAAATTTGAAACATTTAAAATGATCAAACGTGCATGGTTTATTTAGAGATCTGTAAAGTACAGTAATATTCGAAGCAGCTTTAGGATTTCTATATAATTCCCTGTTTTGTTTACCTTTGTTCACCCAGGAAAATCGAATTGAGATTAAAATCCTCTTTTTCAAGGGAGTCCTGGCCAAGAGGCAGCACAGATACAGTTACAGAATTACAAACAATTTAAATGGTTATTATAAAAAACATTTACAATTTAAAGAGGTCGAGTACTCTCAATCTGGACCAGTGTTGTTTTTGGCAGCCCTTTTAGTTTTAGTCTTAGTCTTTTGGACGAAAACGCTTTTAGGCTTAGTCACATTTTAGTCATTTCAAAATGTGATAGTTTTAGTCACGTTTTAGTCAGACGAAAATTAAAAAGGTTTTTGTCACGTTTTCGTCTGTTTCATTATAAGAAATTATAATTAATTTCAATTGGAAATTGGGATAAATAATAGCTATCTATTGGTTTTCTATAGGTTTTGACAAACAGATTACACCACGATCGGCACTGGCAGAAGTGGTAGGCCTACTGTGAACAGTACTTTTCCCAAAAGCGCCCGCTCTCCTCGTCCTCTGATCATCGCTTCGAGATTTTTTTTATTTATTTTTTACCAACAGTGCTGTCTGCACATACGTAGCCTACATCAACGTGCTTTCTGTGTTCATACGGCACGGTATTGAAAACTGTCCTGAGAAATAATAGTCCCTGTGACATGGATGTCAGACGCTCCGAGGAGGATGTACGCTGGCAGTGACCGCATGCTACGGGGAAAGAGAGAGAGAAAGAGGCGCCGCTGCCGGGCGCATCATGAGCAGCACGGCGCCGCTCCGTGTCACGTTTACCGTGTGTTCTCTCACTCCGCGCACAAACTCTGTTTGTGAACGATCTGACGAAAAACTTTCTCCCATTTTTGTCTCGTCTCGTCTTATTGACGTAAACTCGTAAACGTCTTGTCATGTTCTAGTCCCCAAAGAGCTAATTTTAGCTCGTCATCGTTACGTTAACGTCATTAAAAAAAAGGGGCGGTCAACGAAAAGATATTGTTATCGTCTTCGTTGACGAAAACAACACTGGTCTGGACTTAAAAGCGTTAAATGGAATAAATTCAGTTATTTTCCAGTCTTTTCACAACATGTTTCAGGGAATAAAATGTAGGTTGATTTTGAGCCGGGAAATTTGAACAAAAAAAATTCACTCAGTGTCTATTTTATATTACGGATGGATTGATAAATGTATACATGTTCCTACCTCTCAATAATGTCCGCGATGACACACGCAAACATTTGGAGGCCTTCTGGAAGCTGCAGAGCCACTGGGAAATAGAAAAAGTGAAATGTAAAGCTTATATGGCTGTGGCAGAGTGGCAGCGACAACTTATTTAATAAAAGCTCAACACAAGTATATACATAGCCTTTGCCTCCAGTTCAGAGCACTGCACTGACGGCTAATACTGACATTTCAGGACAATTTCCCTTCAGACTGTTGGTTTATTTTAGAGGGACTCAGATGTAGTCCATTCCAATCATCTAGAGTCTAGCTCCACAGCTCACAACCATTAAACTTAATATTGTCTCTGCCCCATGTCTAAGACTACCACGCTCATAGTCTATGGATGATTATGAGTCATAGGCCACCTTCTCACTGCAGAACAGCACAATAGAGCTCCTGACAATGTCAGATAGTGATGAGATGGAGTATTTAAAAAGGATACGATTACGTATTACCGTCAATATAATGTGACAGTGAAATGAAAATGAAGTCTTGTGTGAGTCTTGTGACTCAAACAGACCTATATCACATGACTCGTATAATACAGAGATGGGTAATAATTATAGAGGAACCTCGAACACTAATTTCATTTAATGGATGCATTGTTGAGAATAACTGGATTGTGGAAATGCAGATTGTTCTTAAAGATGGACAGAACAGTGATAATACAATTTGACAACTCAATTCAAAACTCATTTTGTTAACTTTTTTACAGTAATTGCGATTATGACAAGATTCATTTTAAAGTGCACATAGAAGACATCCAGAAGCAATTCATGTTTTAGAGATGACTGAAATACTGTATAACAACTGTAATACTGTTGCTGTTAAAAAAACACCAGAGGGTTGCCAGGTTTCATGCAGAAAAATACCTAATTTTGTTATTTGCGAAGTATATCTTGCATTATAAATGCAGCAATAGTGATTTCCCAATTGCCACCAGTCAAACAGCAATCTCAATTCCATTATAATTAACCTCGCAGAGATAATCTAACAGACTGTACAACTCAGGCAACTTCAAAGCGATCGCTCTATTGTTTTGACTCTTCCCGTCAAACTGATGAACAAATTGGTATACAAAGAGCAATTCCTGGTTGCATGAAGATAATCAAACACCTATGAAACTCTGAATTACTAATCCCTGTCAGAGAGGAGTGGATATCTAACTTTATTTACTCCTTTATCAAGTATTCTGGTCACAAATCTACATGAATACGCTGAAGATAATATGGAGATTTCAAGACGAGCGGAATGCAGAATAGAAAACCAGGGGTAGTGTTCATAGAAGGCAGGTAAATGGTGTTCTGTGATAGAGCGATAGATGGAGAGTCAGTGGAAGAGCAGCAGTACGGCTTACAGATGAAAGGTTAAGGGATCACTAGCACACTCCATGCAGGCGGTGAGAGACAAGTCATTACTGAGAAAAGGCCAAGTTTATTAGCAGACAAAGGTTTCAGTACACACCTCTGCCACAGCTGACAAAGGCAAAGAGCTTTCTCTATCGGCAGACTACTGAACAAAAGGTGAATCACAAACAGGAGACCGTACTGAAAATATGAGCTAAATGTTGGAGGCCAAGCGAAAAGCAACTTCCGTTCACTGAAAAGAAGCTAATATAAAAGACTTCATATCTTCAACACTCTAACTAGCTAATCAAAAATAAAATATCCTCACAACTTATTACAAGCGTAGCGTATAGTACAAAGATGTTCCTCTGAGAAGCTCCGTAATTCTTGTACTGACTAGAACTCATCACAATAACTTTATAAGAGAAGTTTATATAGGATCTGGATAGGACCTGAGAGCAGAATGGGCTCCACGTCTCTGGGTTGCCAGATACAATGGCTAAAACTTGTTTGCAATAAACATAAAAGAAACTCTATGGCTGTGTCCGAAAGTCCACTTTAGCCGTAACTCCCCATTCACTACATGGTGCCACAGTATATAGTGAGCAGATTATTGACTGTCGCTGTTAGACTCATTGAACTCATTCAGACATAACTCACGACTTTCTCCTTGTTGCAAATCACGTGATCCTCGCGCTCAGGTAAAAACACACTCCGGAAAAAAAGCATTTCTGCATTGAAGACCAACCAAATAGTGGCAATTCAAAAAGGGGACAGGATTATTACAACTCATGGAAATCTAGATTGGAAATAGCAATCGTTACCAGGGCAAATGTGGCGGCCACCTTGCGATTGTCTGATTAGCCAAATTCTAAAAGGTAATGTAAAAAGAGGGATTATTTTCATCAGATACATCAGATACCCAGAGACCCAGAGAAAAGGTGTCATGAGACAGCCGACGTTTATTTTGAATGACGTTTTAGCAGTTTAGGCTAGATCAAAGAAGAGTCAATTTTTATAATCGTCTATAATCGACAGACTTGCACATTTTTGTGGACAGAAACAACTCCACTCGTTTATTCGTTCTTTTAATTTGTGAGATTTAGTCCTAGTAGTTTTTTTGTTTTTTTTGACTGGGCACCCTCTGGAAAAACATAAATCAGTGCCTTTCGACACCATAGATCTAATCATTAGAGATTAGTAGGTCCCATTCAGCTCCATTCATTGTAATGGTCCCGAGACGTCTGTGAAATTTACAGGGCGCTCAATCTCCTCCTGAGCCTTAAAACTGCAAAAAGGTGAGGAGCCCTGGACTTGCAGTAACCTGGCTAACGCCAGACTAAAATCACATGTGATATTTAGTCTGGGGACCACCAATTCATTTTCTCGTAGGAGAAGTGTGGTTTACGATCGCCCATAGCCGTTTATTGGGCGCTAAGAATGTCTATCATGCGTCTGCACGTAGCCATAGCCAATCGTATCATCGCATCAGATGACGTATGATGTCCCGCTATAAACTTTCGAGCTAAAGCTTGATCAAAAAATAGTGTTGCGTCTGCTGCTGTCATTTTGGATCTGTAAAAAAAACTTTTTTTTTTTCATAATTAAACTACAAGCTTCTGTATATCGAAGAGCGCGTCATCGTCTTGCCGTCCTCCTCGTTCTGTGATTGGTTCCCAAATCAATGCGAAAATTTTGGCCATGGTCCCCAGGTTGCTGTGCAGTTCGAAATAATTCGAGCGCACACAGCAGTCTGCCGTTAGCCAGGCAAGACTCGCGGGGCGGGCTGAGCCTCCACAGAGCTCTAGAGCTTGATTGATAGGCTCTGGAGCCAGTCAATGCACTGAAAAGGCTTCCACTTTTTAGTGCTAATGCACAAAAACTAGTGTGGTTTAAAATATGTCACCTAGCCCTGCATTATCACATGGGTCATAGAAATGTTTTAGAAATAATTTACCTCTTTGGAGCCAGGCTTTTAAGTAGTGCTAGGGAAGGTCAAAGTGCTCATTGAAACGCTGTCTACCAAGTGTCTTTTGGAGTCGCCTCTGGCCACCGGGGGGTGGTACTACAGCAATGTCAGCTCACAGCCATGAGAAGCGTGACACACACAGGCCTTTGCTCAGCCCTATCAGATCCCATCAGACCTCGGAAGAGCCTGGTTGGTACTTGGATGGGAGACCGTTTGGGAAATCCAGGAAGCCTGGGGGAACGTAGTGTGTGAGTGAGTGGTTGGTGGTGGTCAGAGGGGCTGATGCCGCAGATTGGCAGCCTCACTTCTGTCAATCTACCCAGGGGCAGCTGTGACTACAGTAGTAGCTTACCACCACCAAGTTCCAATCTGAATAAGCTGAATTGGTTAAAAAATGTGCGAGTCACATTTTTCCCATGTTCCCCATAGGTCCCATTGTGGATGCTCACAATGAGACCTATGGGACGCAACGGACACAACCACGCCACACTGTATCAATCATGACTTACATCTGAAATGGTTGGAATGACCGACTGCACTGACACCACATACATGAGAAGCGTCACAACAAATTATCGATTACTATCTTATGGACCAAGGTCTCCCTGAACTCAGGGAGGGGCTTAAATCAGGCTTATACTCTCTAGTTTGTCCCCAGCTTCAGAAACACGAGAATATGCAGATTATAAACGTTTTTTTTTTCATACTGGCATTTTCAGTTCTTAAGATATAGCCCTCAGACAGCGGTGAAATTGCTAAATTAGTTTTAACAATGAATGAATGAATTAAACTAAACTAAAGAGAATACTTATTCATTATGGCAAGGTTTTGAAAAAAAAAAAATCTCAGTATTTAGATTGCTATTGCTGGAAAATGAGTCGTGTTGACCAAACCCACCTCTTTTAGCATTTGCTTGTCTTACTCTCCACACTGTCTTGTGGATTTCGAAGTTGTAATTTGGAGGCAGGGCCTTGATGGCATCTTGAAGCTCTGGGTCGTGCAGGATTTCTTCAGGGATCTGATTGGCTACTCTCCGTGGTCCCCTCACTGTTTACAAAACGACACAAGTTATACATGACTGTAGAAAATGGCATCATCTATAATAGCTCTAAAAATGTAAAGAAAGCAGTATTACATTTTCAATTGTACAGATATTTCGATTAATGCAAAGAATGCGTAAAATAGCTGCGCAAGCAGAGTCCTTCGTGGAACCATTTTGGCAGGAAAATAACCACATCCAAAAGCGGAAAGTTATTTATATTTAGTTTTAAATGGCGCAATCGAAATAAAACAAATAGGCTACTGGGAACCCAACCGGATACATTAGGTCATGCCTACGCACGTTTGCGCTTTGACGACGTGTAGCCCCCACAAAAGGCTGTTCCGTCTACGACAGTACAAGTATCTAGGTCTATGACGAGTTTTTAGAGTCCGTTATACTTGCCCGGTGCCTTTTTCACAGGAACAATCTGCGTTTCACTCGTGAGGGCTGCCATCTTTCCCGATCCAAACACACATGTGAGAAACTGAAAGGCAAAACTAATCGAGAGTCGAGGCGTTCAGGGGCGAGAGGAGAGCGCCGAAAGAGCATAAGTACGGACAGTACGGACAGTACGGACAGCACATAACAAATAATAAAGCAGGCCGCAAAACAATATTTATTAATATAATAGCCTATAGCATCTGAAATGAAGGAAAGACAGTGCAGACAAAACTATTTGTTTTTATAATTTATGATTATTTCTTTATTTTCAGAATTTATTATATTATTATATATGTTCATATAAAACTAAAAACTATACCTTTTTTCACTCTTTGTCTTAGCCATTCTTTTTTTTCATTGTTTTTTTTTCCCCAGAAGGATTTTTCAATGCCTAATTCCTATTCGGATTATTGCTTTGAACCCCACAAAACCGGGTCAAATTTGGCGAATCACAAGCCTATAAAAAAGAGACAAGAAAGACAAAATCTTAAATCTAATAGCCTAATGTAGACTAAGTAATCTAATAAACTATGTCAACAAAACAAATGCTCGAGTTAATGCATGAAACGTAAAAATCCCTTATTTTGAAACTAGTGGAAACTTGCAATAATGTCCCCTCATAATTGTGTCAGTTACTACAGGAAAAGTTGATCTGTTCTCCTTAAATAGGCGACCCGTCGACTATAAGCCTATAATATGAAGACGACAATCATTCCTAATTGGCCTTTTTATCCAGAAATCTTCTGTGGATGATTTTGCACAGACTTAGGCGTGTTTTGTTTATGCTGTGCGCTATCGTGTTTCCTGCGGTGTGGGCCAGCGTCTGCACGGTGCAGGGAGGCAGCCAGTCAGAGGCTTTGAGCAGGATGCTGCCCGCTGGAGCCACGCAACCAGTACAACACACTTTTCTCCTTCCTTGCGCGCGTCAAGCAGCCACGATCTGATCCATTGGCGTAAAGCCGAGAGGTCTTCTTAGACAACATCAGAGAGAAATGTAACAACTGAGGGCGAAGAGGCGAGCGAGAAAAGGGGGATTTTAAAGAAGACATCAAAGTCTGCATTATTAAGGAGGATTTGAGGAGACTGCGTTCGTAATCCGACATCAGAGGCGGAAGCCAAATAACTTATGTTAATTGGATATTTTAAAGAATACGATACTATTTCAATAGCTCTGGAACCGCTTTGGAGAAGATTGAGGTTGGTCATTTGATGCGAGTGTTTGCGCGTTTTGGAGACACTGATCGTCCGATTCCCCCCAAAAAATTGATTCGGAGCGTTTGGCTGTCAGCCTCCAAATAGGAGTTGGCTGTGCGGGACCAGGGCGCGCTTCACGCTGAGGAGACCCACGCTCACGTTTTTTTTTTTACGATGTTTTAGAAGCTCTGCGACGATTGTTCTACAAACTTTGTTCTCGTATGAGCGTGTGTTTAACGCCTGCCGTCCACAGTGGGGACCAGTGGATGAATAAGTGACAAGCGACAGTGAAAAGGCGTGATCCGCATCTTACACAAACTACACCGAGTTCAAGTCTGGAATGTAGGAGCAGATGAATCTCAGTGGATAGAGGAGGACCAACACTTAACGACTGCAAAATGTTCACACGGGGTAAGTTTTTTCTTTTCTGCCTCTTTTTTAACATAAGTTTCCCCTCATGACTTTCTTTTTTTAATTTGTTTTATCTCGTCAATCATTCCTGAAGCAAATCCACACTCGCTGCGCCCTTCTGGCTGGCTTTGGCACAATCCAGTTTTGCTGTCAATCCCCCTCTTTGATAGTTGGACTGTGGATTAAATCAAACCCATCACGGTGCGTAGTGGGTGGTTTTTAATGAGGCAAGATTCACATTTGTGCGCACATGTTTATAAAGGCTATCCCGTCTGAAGATTTGAGGGGATACATGCCTTCATCTGTGTAGAAGACAACGTGGACATGGCAATATGATATTAATACAGCTGATGCCGCAGTGCAGTTTATGAGTTGTACCCGGGTCACAAGGCTATCTCTTCGCTCGCGCTCCGGCATTATTATTTGCTGCGTGTCACTACATCTCGGAGTGATGGATCAAACTGCAGTCCACAAGGTTATTGTCCGTTGGCTACAAACTATATTAACACCCCAGACCTTTACCCCCCTCGTATCAAACTCGACTTTTAATATCCTAAGTTCCCTAACCCAGCTGGAACAATAGTCACTGAGTTGGAATCAGGCACATTAGGCGTGCCCTTAATTACTTGAACTCGCTAATTGGCTGCAGTGCCATTGACCGTCAATGTAACTGGGTGGCTGATAATCGGGTTGGGGTAAAACGGGGAACTCTCTAATGTCCATTGGCAAGGGTCTCCAAAATCCCAGGGGCCCATCCTTGAACCACTTGGCCTAAATACAGTAGGATTCATATTTCAGAGACTAACGTAAAGAGTCTAACTTAAAGAGGGGGTATTGTGCTTTTTTCAATCACATAGCACCAGTCTATATCACACTACAATGATGATGAAACCTTCTGTTGGTCTGTAAATGTAGTAAATTAGAATAACTGCCTTGTATAAAATTGCTCTCTCAAAATGGCTGTAGCGAATGTCTTGAAATAGGCCTCTGTCTCTTTAAGAACCTCTGACCCTTTCCGACACGCCCCCTCCACACGCTGTCTGTGGCATCAGTGGGGAGGGGGTTCTGCTGAGGAGCAGTGGTTGGTTACTCGGCTGGTGACGAAAGCTCGGAGGCGTCTCCAGGAGGTGGGGGCGTTCCTAGGAGGACTCAGGCAAACCTGTCCCTAAAATGGCTGCCATCAGAGTTTTTACAGATTACTCAAAAATACGTGAATGTGCCAAGGCAACACTTCAGGCATGTTTTTAATGAGGGAATGACATAATGACATGATGTAAAGCTTGAAAAAGTCGATTTTGCATAATACCCCCTCTTTAAAGGAACAGGCCACCGTTTTTGCATTCTGAGATATGTTCTTAATTTAGCATAGACGAATTGATGCGTATACCTGTCTGGTCTTTACAGTCACGCGCAAACACCGAACACGTTGTTAGCATTTGGCCTCTTCTCATGGACTCAAACAGGGGTGAAGCTCTTCCACGTTTTCCCTATTTAAATACCGTTGTGTGAGCAGTTACACAATCCAAGGATAGTTACACAAAATTAAACATGTCGATTTTCTAAGCAGATAAAAAGGGGTACTATATTGTAAGGCATAATAACACCTTTGGAGCACTTCGACGTCCGCGCAGTAAAGTTGAAGTGCACGCGTAAAGACCAGACAGGTACGCATCATCTCGTCTAAGGTAAGAAGAACATATCTCAGTATGCAAAAACGGTGGCCTATTCCTATTCCTATTCCTATTCCACACTGCTTAATGTCTTATCTAGTAAAGAAAATAACATACAAGCATTTAATTAATTACATATGAAAGTTATAGAAATGAACAAAAAAGGTGTCTTTGCCTTAACAGTTCACCTCTCCTAGACCTGCCTGTAACTTAACAGGACATCTCCACCTCGTCTCCATGGAGATGTTGAGTAAAAGCAACCAAATATAGTAGAAATGTCATCTGCACTAAATGTGTTGCTCCAGATAGCCTTGAGACCAGTGGAAAGCAGCAGGTTTTCAGGTTGCCATCAGATTGCTTATTTTTGTCTGGACAGTGGTGCTGAGAAATCCCAAGTTTGGGGAAAGGCCTGTTGTGGAAGGGAGAAGGGTTTCATGGAGCTCATCAACATGCGGGAGACAAGGAAAGGCTGAGGAAATGTTTTGCGATGGTGTCTGTGTTTTTGAGGCCAATATGTGACATATTGAAAAGTGTCAACACAATGTAATACTATTTTCTACTGAGCTCTTAAATTATTCACCGAGCAAAATTGTATATATCTTTTGGATTAGAATGAGGGTTTTGAAGATGTTCAAAGAATGATTGGCCCTATCGCACAATCATAAAGCTAATGTCACGCTGAGGCTTGTTCGCTGTTAGCTCGTTCAATGGTAAATATGCTGTCGGTCTAGTCCTTCACAATATGAAGAATCTTGCAATTACTTCAAGATCATTTTGTACTATTTAGTTAATCCAAAATGTACATAACCCTTTATGATTTAACCTTATGGGTCCCTGGGTCACCCACTGCTCATAGGTCGCCTGATCCTTGACCAAATTGTTTTATTATATATATATATATATTTTTTTTTTTACAATGTACAATGTTATATTTGCCCATTTCGAATTCACAACATGGACGAGATATGCAGAAATGAATGCAGTGATAGCACGTCAATGTTAGTAAGGGTTTGCTTGCTGGCAAATTCTGGATTCAATTTGGCACCTCACATAACACATTGTAGGGAGCCTGGCAGATACATTGGACGCTATATTTGCAAAAAGATCCTCCATTCATAATCAAAACACAATTGTGGAAGCATCTCTTGGCTTGTGTAGATAACTGGCTATAGATGTTCTCTTGCTTTCTCAAATTGGCTTGTCACTTTGGATTCATCAGTTTGTACATATAACTTGTGAGAAATTACGTATCTTAGGGTTTCAATTGTTGTTTTACATGTACTGTATATAAAAAGCATGCAGTTGTGAATATAATGCATTCTTGTTGCTGTTTTCGCATCTTAAAAGTCTTATACTCACCATTCCTCTTCCCTCTAAAGCAGTCAGCCATAGAGCGGGCATGGGCGAAGATCTGTCAGAACAGTCCTGAGATGGAAAGAAAAATTGTATGCTGTTTTATGATGTGCCATAATTGCTGTTATATGCGTTAAAATCCACAACCTTTTTTGTCTTCATTGATATTTTAAAGAGTAAACAAGCATACACAATCTATACAACAGAACCCATCAACAGAGTGCATCAATGCACTCCCCAAACTGAAAATTCTGAATAATACATATAATGAGGCATCAAAGAAAAAAAATGCTTTTAGCTGAGCTTTCCGAAAGGGTAACAAATAATAGCTTTAAAATAACGGTATTCTAGCATAAAAAGATGCGATAAGAATGACCTGCATCAATGGTGGACAATCACTCCTCCTTTGGGAAAATCACATAAAGAGACTGATCAATATCAGAAATGTCAATACTTATTTGCAACACATGCAACATTGTTACAAACTAACAATGTCGGTATTGTGAGCCAGAGATTTTCCGTAAAGAAAATGAAAAATGCAGTGTGATCATAGTTAATGCCGTTTGATGGATGATGTGTTTAAAGTATGTGGATGTTTTCATTTGCCTGAAGCTGAAGCCCCTTGAAGCTGGGATTTCATTCACAAGCTGTGTCATGCTCTGAAAACCAACCATGCGTCGGCTATAATTGAACACTCACCCAATTTGTGCCCAACAGCAAAAACAAGCAAACCCTGTGATAAGCACATGGTACCAAATCACTTAACCTAAGAATGAACTACAGGCTAATGCATCATTCCTCAGTGACATGTATCATACTCAAAAGTATAACAGACAATACTGTGCAAAAGGGAAAAAAAGAACAAAAGGACAATAGAAAGTATCAATTCAAATAGCATAATAATTACAGTTCTTCTAATTCAGGGTAAATACTGTCTCTATCTCTGCCCTATCTGGATCTACACTTTTAAATGTGTTTGACCGATGATCTTCTTACAATGTGCCATGCAGTAGAGCCGATTCAGTTATGTTTTTCTTTTCTTTTTTTATAATAAATCAACAATCTTTTATGACTGAAATCAGACATATGTTCCGATATTTTCAGCCCTCGCTACAGCAGCAGATAGAGAAGAGCCCAGTGTAATCCCTATGCAAGTAAAGCGGAAGATGACAAAAATGCACAACCAGAAACTCCCTGTCCATCTCTAAGACCCTGAGAAAGTTCTCTTTGAAGCAGAATAGATTTCCTTCTTAAATTATCATCTTCTTAATCCTCTTGCGGTGTCAGCCCTCAGCTATCGCTCCCTCTCTACAGCGCATTGTTAGACTTTGCCGCCAAGCATGAGACAGAGGTAGTGCGGACTGACAAGGGGAGATTTGCAAAAGAGGAACTTTGGAAAGGACTGGAAGAAACATAAACCTCAAATCCGTCGGTCTGACTAAGCCTTCTGTAAATAGCGGGAATCTTAAAATGGCTAAAATCTGTTAAAAGTTGCTAAAACATAGAACACCATTTCAGGTCAAGTTTACTTTTGCAAAGTTATTTATTATAGTGCTGTTGTGTTTCCCTGTGGTGGCCATGTGCAGTTCAATTTGAGAAATGGAATAGTCTTCTCTCTGTCACAGCTTCCACTCTACTTTGTCAAGGTTAGGAGAAGCTTTTACCCATTTTGAGATGAGTGCACAAACATATAAAAAAGCCACGTATTTAGTGGTCGATACTCAAAACAAGTGATTTCAGGAAGCCTCTGGCGCTGCATTATATGACACCAAACACAAGATGATAAATAATTAATCAGAGTGGTGCAGTAAAAGCAGGATGAACCAATGCATGTCACGTTTAACTAATCAAGTCTTGATACTTCCCCAGAAGCCATTTTCACACTGTCCCGTCAACCATTTCACAGGGAATGAGGCCACAGGGGCTTGGGGTTCGGCAGTAGAGGCTCTCTCTTATTAATGTGGTCTGAAGGGACTGTGAATGATTGAAATCCTCAGCATGGTCATACACGCACATTCACGATTCAGGGAAATAACACGGACAGGAGGAGAAAAAATAAGATGTCCATCGGCATTTAGAAATCTTCCGACGCGTGCACAAATGCCACCTCCAAGCTTTGTGGTGGAAATGAGATGCAGGGCCACTCATTAGCAGATGATAATGAGGTGAAAGAGACAAACAACCTAAGCCCTGTTGGTTTTTCTAATATTAATAATTAATTTATGATTAAGTGGCTAATTGGAATGTAAAGGTCAATGTCAATGAGAATGCCATTGATCTTGGGTGGTGGAGCCAAATGGGAGGAGACCAGGCAAGGTGAGCAGGGTGGCCACGCTCTCCTGTCTCTGTCCTCTCCTGCCCGTCCTCTCCAGGCAACAGGGTTTTGTCTGCTGAGGACAGCAATTCAACTGCAGCCACACCGGGGCATGTGCCCTTTTGGCTTTGAGACTTAGCAGGTCCTTAAGATGGAGTGGCATATCCGCTCACCGAGTAAAGGTGTTGGAAAAAGAAGCAAAAGCAGCATGTCAGACACCTTTGTAGTCCTAATAAAGTAAGGATTTGACATTTTGCCTTCATCTCAAGGACACACTGGGAACCAAAATAACAAAAATGAAGAATATGCTCCAAGTGGGTTATCCTCGTTCTAGACATCATCTTTCCTTGTGATATGTGCCTTTTGGGGTGCCATAAGTGATTTACGTTTTTGTTTTGGTGTCAGTGATATGCAAGATACTTTTCCTGGTAATTAGGAATAACATTGCTAAATCTTTTCCGTTTTCCTCTTTTGTTTATGTTTCTTGTGCAATTAGATAGTGTCAGAATGAAAACAACCTTAACGTCACATGGATTCTGGCCATAAAATTGTGCTGTAATGATACATTTAAATATGATTTATTACTTATCCTCAAACCTAAAATCATCCTTGTCACAGCTGTGAAACATGACTGTTAAAGTTAGATTCAGATTGAAGTTGTGCTTTTAGAAATGAAGACAGTATGGCCCAGGATGTGCAGAGAGAACAACAGGAATAGGATTTGATGTTGAGGCGTCTGTGTGGTGTCACTTCTCTCAGGTACTGCCTCAGCCCCGCTTTAATGAGGGTCCTCTGTCAGAGGCCCATCTGAGCACACACAGTGTAATATCTCTGTGCGCTGTGTTCTGGCTCGTGTTATCAGAGCCCTGCTGTCTGTCACTGCACTACAACATGCCCTGGGTATCCACAATGTAAGGTAATTATGCAGAGGTGGACTGGTCTCCTGATGCTATCAAATGACTCAAGTACAGTCACCAGCAATATGAATAAAATTCAGTGTACTTACTACAGTTTAAAACACCGGAGTATACCATGATAAATCAGCTACGGCTCTTACTGCACTCTCTATTGCAGGATTCAGCAAAAGAATAATTTTGCTCCATTTATAATCTGAGTTAATTGGTTTAGCTGCTGCTTACTCGTGTATTTCAGGATTTGATAAGCCACATCCAAGTTCACACATTACTTCTGTATTCTTTAAAAGCAGAAATTACTTCATTGTCATAAATATCTTAAGAGGGGAACAGACAGATAGAGGATGGCACCAGCTGCTGTTGCATATAATCGCTTGAGGAAAGACTCAGAAACACTGCGACCAGATAAATGTAGTGGATGTGTCTCATAAGGGGGCATCAGATTACAGAATTAGGCCATGGACTTTTTGCAATCAGACTTTTGTGCACATCTTTCACAATTGTCTTTTCTTTTACATTGATGTTTTGACCACATGATGTCTAATACATAAAAATATTGAATACTGCTTCCACTTTCCACCCTATACTTTCCCATATTCAAGCTACAAAAGCCTACAGATTTCCTTCCTGCCTCATCAAATTGAATTCACTTCCAGAACAGACCTTTTCACACCCTTTTGCTTATGTGTGTGTGGATGAGGCTGGAGTCCTTGACATTTATAGAGATTTTTTTCCCCTCCCTTCACTAACAAGGATTGCTCCTCTGCCTTGGCGCTCACTCAGAGAAACCGTTCACGCCACGAAGACTTTGCATCAGAAAATACTGGGCACCCAACTCCACAATAGAGGTGCAAGGTGGCGTTTTGTGTTCCAAAGATAAGCATGTTAATGAATCTACTTGGTCAAAAGTACAGAGAACGTGCTGAAGTGAAATGGTACGCTTGGCTGGCTAGGATTAGGAGACCTGGGACATGATGCAAGAATCTGGTTGTGCCGTGTGGTGTTTTTGTTTTCTGGGGTGTCCTCGGTTGTTTTGGCTTGTGTTGAATTGAATTGTTTTTTCTGGTATAAAACTATAGTGCATAAGTGTGACATTGAATACTGAAGCTCATTTTCAGCAATACAGTCACTATTCAATGTATTACAGTATATACTGCCATTAAGGCTTTTGTCCCCCGAATCTTTAGTCAACTAATTGATCAATTAATCAATAAATCAATCAATGCAGTCAAATTTCCAGCCATTTACTATCATCAAATTATTAATGTAGAATCTGAATAAAGCCGTAGTATAGAAATAATCTGATGACCTAGTATGTGTAATATCAACTGTATCTTTTTAACACATTAACATTGTTAGTGGAACAGTGGCTCAGGTAGAGCAGGTCATCTTATAACCTGGGTTAATGATTCAAATCCGGTTGCTGCTGGTGCATGTCCATGAGCAAAGCACTTCACCCGTCCTGCCTGTGTGAATGAAGTCCATGGGCCCGATCTTGTGTCTCAAAACGCAGACGATAGCGTGACATGTGATCTTACCACTCCAGACGTTGCGCATTTAAGTGGGTGGAGACACACATTTTCCTCCAACCAATTCGACTCCGCGGCCGGTAGAGAGCTTGGGTGGGAGTGGGGGGTGAACATGTGCATTTGTCTGGCTCTGGCTTAAGAAAGAACAAAAGGCAGCGCAATGTAAATGTAAAAGTGAATGTCAGCGGTGCCATCAGTGCAGTCACCTCCTCTTGTGACGCCACCTCACAAGTGGCGGAGGCGAATGGCGCATGTAGCTCTGACACTCGTAAAAGCACCTCCAGGCACCCCCACAAGATCTGGCCCATTGAGTGAGTGAGTGGTGGTGATAGGCACAAATTGGCAGCCTAGCTTCTGTTAGTCTTTCCCAAGGCAGTTGTGGCTACAATAGTTGCTTACCACCGCCAAGTGTGAGTGAATGAATCATGACTACTGTGTAGTGCTTTTGGAAAGCTTGATTAGCTAAAAAGTGGAATTGGTTTCCATGGTTACTATGAGTAAAATATTCTCCAACCATAACCACCTGTTGCTATTGCTCCCACTACTGCCCTGGCGGCCAGGGGCGACTTCAAAAGACACTTGGTACACAGGATTCTAATGTAGCTTTTGGACCTCATTCAAACTGCTTAAAGCCTGGCTCCAGAGAGTTTTTCTTTTTCTAAAATTTACTATGACCCATTTGACAATGCTGGGGTAGGTTTCATATTTTAACCAGTATAAAATGTGGAAGCCTAAATCTATGATTGACAGGCTCTGGAGCACTGTGGAGGCTTGGAGCCGGTCCGCCCACCCCACGAGGGCGTGGCTTCTCACCTTTTTGCTCTTTTAAGGAACAGGCTTCGTTGGAGGAGACTTGCCTGGCCTGCCAGACTACATGTTTTTTCAAAGATGCTTTTTCAAAGATGCTTTTTCAAAGATATGTAAGGGATTTCCCGGTGGGTGTGATTGACAGACGGGATTAACCAATTAGAGTAATCCTTGATATGACGCAGAAACAAGCAGCAGAAAGCTTTTTAAAAAACCTTCTTTTTCATGAGGAATGCTTTTAATGCTTTTCTTGCTCCAATTTTAAGGATTTTATATTTTCCAAATTATTTAAAACAGACGAAAGAGCAGAAGAAAACAGTTGCCATCTTTAATATTTTGGAAGAGAGCGGTGACCGCTCCCGCCTCTCGGTCTGTGAGTGATCTGATAGTGGTAAAATCTGGAACTTATTGGCTGCGAACAGCTGCATAGACGGTTCTTCTTTTGAACAGAAAGGAGGAGTGTCTGGCTGGCCAGACAAAGAAGAGATTGAGCAGCCATGTTAAATTCACAGACCACTCGGGATCATTACTATGAATGGGGCTGAATGGGACCCGCCGATCTCTATTATTTAGACCTATGATCTAAATAATGACCTTCTCCACCTCTACATACATGCAAAGAATAATGTTCACTCTTACTGCCAAGCACCAGTATATATAACTTTCCTCTGATCCATCTTCATCTCTCTCTGTTAATGAACTTCTGAGGAGCTCACTGAGCAAGCAGCAGGGTTTTTCTTACCTTCCCTTCAGTGGCTCATTGTTTCCCCTTGGAGTCCATGCTTTTACTGGCTGTGGGCTCTCACAGTGGTGTAAATTAGCACCAAGTCACATAGGAGATGAAAGACCTGTTTTCCATATGGCCTGAGCACTTGAGCACACGTGGGGATTGAGATGTGTAAATTAGCTGAATGCCATTTCTTTCCCTCTTCTGTTGTTCTGCTCCTTTTAAATAATTGACAGGCTTGTAAAGACAGGGACAAATCTGCTGAGTTAATGTCCTGGCTAGAGGAGTTTTTTAGCAGCAAACGCTATCAATCCCTTCCCGCATAGAATTGATACCGCTGTGCAAGCTCATAAATCTCATGTAACCCCAGCTCAGCAATATAACAAGTCAGTTTTTCCCACCAGCGTGTTGTAATGCTTATTGTTTTGGATGGAAAAAAAACTATATTACAACAACTATAGGTATTTGCCCTGTAGTATACCTCTAAGCTTCCTGAGAATACTCACCCATTCCTCCAGTGCGTGATACACAGCTTTTTATCATAAATCAATTTGCTTCCTTAACCTCTTAAACTTCCTTGATGAGAGGCAAAACGAGATGACGCCTTTGAAATCTTTGTCACTCCGTCTTGTCTTGCTCTAAGTTTTAATCCTCAACACTAAAACACGCTGGTAGAGTGCTTGAGAAGTTTGAAATGCTCAACATTGTGGCTTTTGTGCAGAAGCAAATGTATAACTCGAAACAATATATCCCTAAGTCATTGGGAGGTTCAGCTCTGCTCAGCAAAATAGAGTCAGTTTTCCCCACCAGCGTGTTGTACTGTTTATTGTTTCAGTGTTTCAGCTGAAAAAGCTATGTGACAGCTGCTATACTAACCCTGTAGATTTTGTTCAATTTCCCCAATACAACACTCTAAGTCAGGTCTCGGCGCTGGAGCTCAGGGACACATTAGACGTTATGAGGGCGAACAATCGAGCTGTCGCAGGGCATCTTGGGATTGTAGTTTTTTGTGCTGAGCTGTCAGGGTGGCACCCATGGCAGTGATCTTATATTGCAAGTTCCAGGCCTAAGCTGTGCCACTGTTCACTGTCAGACTTTGGCATTGTTGTGTGCTCTCTTGCCTCTCGTGGGGATTGAGCTGTGCGAGATTGAGGCCTTGACTGGAAGCACAAAAAGCACGTGGTAGAGACTATATATTAGCTGCACTTTCTGCTTTCATGTATGGCTTCTCCTTTTGTAACTGCAAGGCTGAATGCATTTTGCTCTTGAAAACATCACGGTTGTGAAGAAATTTCCATTTGGTATAAGAACATTCCGGACCTGTGCTATTACTTTGCCTTTAGACTGCGCCGTCACATCTGTCCCTATGTTAGTTTGAAATAATGGTCAAGAAAGGCTTCATTCTAATGCACGAGCGCAAGCCCACAGGATGAAGGCGATTGGAATATAAAACCAGCTGCTAGCACCACTCCTCAGCACTACATTTCTACTCCTCATGACTTGATGGGGCTCCCCAGCCAGCCACACCCTGAACACAAGGCTAGTCATGCAAGTTTATCCTTCAAATGTTGTGAAAAATTGTGACACTTCAAGGAGATCATTCATTTAAACAAAATGCATCAGTTATATACAGTGCTTTTCAGGATACTCAGAGAGGGTTTACAGATAAATTGCATTATTCATTCATTCATTCCTCACTCGGTGATGGCAAGTTGAGTCGGCTTTTGTTCTGACCCGCACCAACCCGACCCGCTGTAATTTAAACCTCTAATCAAACAGGAGCGCGTCACGTGACCCCGAGTTTACAGGAGAATTAGCACTTGATGCTTTGTTTTGCTACTGAGCTGCTGAGGAACCTTTGAAATCACTTATGGACTTATCTAGAGACGGGGAGCAGAAACTATCACGAGGCTTTTCTTCTATCACGTCATGGACAACTCTTTCTGTCAAACTAAATGGAGTTTGGACTAAAGTGGATCAGCCTTTACCTGACACTAAGAAGTTTACCTCAGGTGAGTGTCTTTTATTTTAGTTTTACCTTTGCTTCTTGTTGATGCATTACTTTCATCACATGTGTGTGTCCTTATGTGCTTGGGCACTGCTATTGTGCCACATTTGTAGCAGTGATTAAAGTCATACAGAAGCGATAGGCCAGGTGACATCTAAACAAAACATGCTAATGATACGTTTACCCCATAAAACTAAACATTCAAGTAAACACAGCCGACTTTGTGTGGCATTTATGGATAAGAATGCACTGTATGTTGTAAGCCAACAATGTAAGGACAAAAAAACGACCCACCCGCACCCGAAATTTGCCGCAATCTTGAGGTACCCGACCCACGCATCACTACAAGCTACTATTGTAGCTACAGCTGCCCTCTGGTAGACTGACATAACACCCTCCAACCACCTCACATTCACACATTAGCAATTGTCTCGACCAAAGACATTCACACCTGCGGATGGTTACATGACAACCTTCCAGTTATATGACAACCTATTCTACCACCTGAACTACTGTCTGCCCTTTGTTAAATTCTAAATGTCTAAGTATAGACAGTATGTTGTAGTGTGAACAAAAAGTCTCTTGAAACAGTGGGATCCAGCAATGTTAAGTTAAGATTCGCAAGCCATTACTGCTGTAGAAACATGTCTGAAAGAGCAGATGTGTTACAGAAATAATTGCTCTCGACACACTGTAAACCCGAACAGTCATACGAACTCATAATTTTTTTAGGCACCTGACTCATAAGCAGACAATTCGTTGATTGAATATTAATATTTTGAGTACAAAATGTGATTGATTGAGATTTACGTTGAATACAGATAATGTTAGAAACTTCATTTCAAAACTTTTGCGTTTTGTCCTCCTTCAACGTCATGACGTCACCAAACCATCGTCTGCTTTTGACGCACTGATTTTGAAAAAGAAAGATGGCGGCCCGATGCGGAGATGACTCGCTCTCATCCAGAAAAATTTAAAACATTTACACGTTTCTTTTGCTTATAATTGGCCACGCGATGTTTTTCTTCAGACTATAATACCAGTAAGTTTAAACTAGAGTCAAACGAAGCCGTGTCTGGAGGCTCCGTGCTTTTGAACTAGCATAGCAAGTTTAAGGCTAACATCTCCACGGACGTTACAAGGAGACACCGTCCTCGTCACTGGTCGAGAGGCTGCAGCCCTTCTCATCTCTCCTGGTCTAATTGGGTAAGTAAATTCATTTCACATTATGAAACGTTAAATCTGTGTTGTGAGGTTGTTTAAACCATCGGTAATGAGTCGCTGTTTGTGACGTCCCTTGCCCGGGCGAGCAGCGAAGGCAACGGAACGGCTAGCCACATTCGTGCCCCGCGTTTCTCTTCGTTGTAAAGAACCGCGGAGCACGAATACACTTGCTGAGCTTCGTACACCGCGCCCAGCGGCAGGTTTAACGGAGACGCCGACCCGGTGTAAAGGTTTGAGCCGTGGCCGCTGCGCGTGACAGAGTGTTGAAACATGCGCCGAAACGGGAGTCGGTCTGTCAGAACTGGGTCGCTGCGATATCTCTTCTTCTCATGACTAAGTGTAATGTAATAATAGTTGTATGAAAGTGCATAAATGGTGCAGTGAATGACTGAGAGTAGGAAGCAGGAGATGAGAGAAGCTGTGAAGGGAACAGCTTTGAGGACGAGCTCATTGGTACTTTTCTCCTGGACAGGTGAAAAGCAACAGGGAGGACAATCGATTATTCTGGAGGCAGCCAATTCTTCTAAAAATCCTAAATTCTGCAGTGAGCCAAAACCAATTCTTCTGTTTAGTCCTGGTTTAGTCCTGGTTCAGTCCAGGTTTAGACCAGATTTAGTCCAGGTTTAGACCTCTTTGTTTAGTAGTAAAATTTACAGTAAAAAAAAAGCACTTTCAGGACATAGAAACTACGCTGTAAATTAACAATTACATCAACAATTATTTCTATCATATTGGAATATTATGCTGTCCAATTGCCTTTGTGTGATTTTATGTGAGAACATCAAATGACATGAAATGAGTCAGTGCTGGTCTTTTAAAATGCATGCTAATTTCCCCCATGTCTTGCAGATCGAGGAAGTGCTTGGTTTATCTATATCTGGCTGTGCTGTGGTGGCTGTCAACATTGGCATGAAAAGAGTAAAACCTGGCCAGTGAATCCACATTCATATGAACGCAAGACTGCAAGAGAATGTAGAACATCTGATAGAGGATCTCCTAATGCAATGGCCCTGCAGATCGATCACAGGTAACACATGTTCTTGTTCTTTCTGTTTGGTTATGTATCATACTTGTAATACATGTTCATGTATTTGTAGATGCAGTCGGCTTCTCTCTGCTGCCCAGGAAAAAGTGACCCTGGACCTGCTTTGGCTACAATGGGATGGGGAAATCCTGAGCCTGAGAGAGGAGATGACCTGAAGTAAAGAGGTACTGTGTTGAAAAAGTAACTACTGCTTTGGCGCTTAAAACTATCAAAATACATCACTCGTTATTTAAAGGAATTGGCCACTGTTTTTACATACTGAGATATCTAGCTTTGACAAGTTGATGTGGACCTGTTTGGTCTTTGTGTATGCGCTCAGTCACGCAAATGTCCTTCGACAATATCATTGTGCAGACGTCGTACTCCAGGTGTTATTACGTCTCACAATATAGTGCCCCTTTTTATCCTCTTAGAAAATCGACATGTTTAATTGTGCGTAAACAGACTTGGATCGTGTAAAGGCTCATGTAACTGTATTTAAATTGGGAACAGCTTGGTAGCTTCTGATTTTACCCCAGTTTGGAGCTATACCTTTGCTGGGTTAGGCTAAATGCTAACATTTTCGTGACTGAGTACACGCTCAAAGACCAAACAATTACGCATCATCTCGTCAAGCTAAGGTAAGAACATCTTGCAGTATGTAAAACGGTGGCCTATTCCTTTAACAAAGTAATCGGAGTTCTCTAATGGTACTGTATTATCCCTGTACTAGCCTTTGCTCTTTATGGGGCTGTGTGCACCTGCTCTTTGCTCTTTATCTCTTAAAGGAATAGGCCACCGTTTTTACATACTAAAATATGTTCTTACCTCACTTTAGACGTGTTAATATATCCCCGTCTGGTCTTTGTCCGTGCGCTCTGTCACGCAAACGGAGCACATACGCAGCCTCTCCCACATGTCACATAGCTCCGAAAAAGCTCACGATAGAAGCTACCAAGCTCTTCCACGTGTTCCCTATTTAAATAAAGTTACGTGAAGTGTTTATCTGCGAAGTATATTTACACAGAAATGTAGCATGTCGATTTTATAAGCAAATAAAAAGGGGGACTATATTGTGAGGCGTAATGATACGAGGAGTAAAACGTCCGCGCAGTAACTCCTAAAGGTTATTGACGGAAGTGAGCGGGGGAAGTCTTTAGGAGTTACTACGCGGACGCTGTGCTCCTCGTATCATTACGCCTCACAATATAGTCCCCCTTTTTATTTGCTTATAAAATCGACATGTTACATTTCTGTGTAAATATACTTCGCATGAAAACACTTCACGTAACTTTATTTAAATAGGGAACACGTGGAAGAGCTTGGTAGCTTCTATCGTGAGCTTTTTCGGAGCTATGTGACATGTGGGAGAGGCTGCGTATGTGCTCCGTTTGCGTGACAGAGCGCACGGACAAAGACCAGACGGGGATATATTAACACGTCTAAAGTGAGGTAAGAACATATTTTAGTATGTAAAAACGGTGGCCTATTCCTTTAACTGTATGTCCAACTTAATTCTTAAAGTTATGACCCCATAACTAACTAATGCGAACAATGGTATAACCAGACTCCAGAAATCCATACACAGACAAAATGTCATGATTGGCAAGACCAGTTGGAGAACTTGGTTCCTGCTTCACTTCTCTCCTTTCCTCCTCCTTGTAGGAGGATATGTAGATTTTGAAGTTTTGTAGGTTCAAGAAAAGTATATGCACAGTGCACACTGTTTCTCTTTTTCTTTACAATTTTCATATTTACTTTTTTGTTATTAGGAAGATGACAAAAGGAAGCCTTCGCCTTGTTTGCATCTACCTGAAGGAGGACGATACATATTACTCTGAATGCTGCAATGTAAGTATATTTGTGCTTTGTAAATATTTTGGTGAGCCTTCGTACATCAGCAGAATGAATTTTCTCTGAAAATTCCCTGAAATATGAACTGTTAACTGACACAAGGATCACATGCATTTCAGAGCATGTTTGTGGAGCTATAAAGGCTCAGGATTAAGAGCTGGGCAATTTGGCCAAATATACCAGTTATTTTATTTAAAACACAACACACAGCCTTTTGCAAAGTCATAGTGGATGTTTGTAAAGCTTCTAAATTGGCCGCACTGCACAAATGAAGTGGTGATAGTGTGTGTGATCTGAATTAAGCCATTTTTTATATTGTTTAATGCACACATTAATCAAATGTACATTAAGAGCAGACACACACAGTCTTAACATGCATATTGGAATGCCAGAAGATGAAAATAATCTGGAGGAATCCATACTCAAATTGGGAGCTAAATCTGGAGAATACTTGTGTAGTGTATTTTAAGCTAAGATAATGACAGAACGGTCAGGTCTTTGCATTGTATATATTTTTTGCTGTCCTTTTCTCATCTGCTTCTCTTATTTAGTCCGTTATTTTCTTCCTATTGCTTAATTTCTTGCTCCAGTATTAATGACACAATTTTGTATCTTGCAGCACAATGGTGAACTGAATGTGGCTGATCGTCCCCTTGCTCTTCTCATCGCTTCTCCTGATTTCTTCACACCTGGGAACATCTAAAGGCCCTTTCAACGCTGTAATCTCCAGTCGGGAATGGTCAAGCAGGTTTTGGCTAAAATCAGGACACGTGTGTTTGGTGTGGACAGCACCGTCGGCTACAGACGGCGTTTTTTTTCTTGGAGGTCGGTGAAGCTAGTTTTGTCCGTTTGGATTCGTCAAATTGGCATCTATCTGTCGCCGCACCAGGAGAGGTTTGATTTGCCTTGTGTCACTGGCAATTCACAGAAGAAGCTGCAAGTTGGAAGGAGAGCTTTGTTATTTTTTTTGTTGTTGTTATTGAACTGACAAAATTTGTCTCCCTGTTCTAATTTTGCCATACATGTTTCGCACTGTTTTATCAACTAGCTGGAAATGTATGAACTTCTTCGGGACATAAACAGAAATAAAAAGGTGACTGGACTGAAAATCCAATTCACACGTCAGAGACAACCACCACAGAGCGCACATGCACTCTGCAGCTATCGTTCTTGGTCTTGGGTTCATGTTACTTCAGTGTAGATGTTGTTCTTAGCAGGTGAGGGGGGCAGAAGAGGGGAAACCTCAGCTTTATATGTAGTTGCTGATGGGGGCATTGCAATGAGTGCGAGTGAATGTCCAACCATGTCTGAAGGGTTTTTGTTGTTGATTTGTGATTAATATAGAGATTATGCTTGGCTATTGTCTACAATGTTATTCTTTTGTTTTACTTTGAATTGTTCCTTAATTTGAGGTTCCAGTTATATTTCAATAGAAATGGATCATGCTTCCACTTCTATTGAATACCTAAAGAAACTCATTACCCTGTTAAACTTCATCTTAAAGATCTGCCGAGATGACCACTGCTCTGATCCCATGTCTGCTCTCCTTGATTAATGAACACTTTCCACTTGGTCACCATACCTTGTTTTCTGTTTCGATTAAAATTATGCTAACTGAAAAACATTCACAACAGTTCTAAAGTTGTAAGGGTTTGAGTTATTACAGATTTTTGTATCTTTGGTTTGAGGGCTTCACTTAAAGCCACACTGCGTAGCATTCCATCCAATAAATAGAATAATATATGCATTTATATCATTACAGATAGTGTTATTTTTGAAAAATGTATACAAATATAAATAAAACGTTCCTGGGAGTATGGACGTCTCCAGCTCATCTCCATGGTGATGTTCACAAAAGCATCTAAATATGAGATTTAAATAGGTTAGGTTCTCCCCCAAATCCATTCTTTGATTACAGACTACATATCTGAACCATTTACAGTGTTGAGTTGGTCATTAAGAGCATGTTTTGTATTGCTGACAGTGATCCAAAATGTTTGGCAGTGTGCCTTTAATAAGTTTATTAAGGTTATTTCATGCACTTTTCTCCTGTTACCAATAGTATGCAGAGCTTTGATAGCTATGCAGTTTGCTGAAGTTACATTGTTACAGTTGAAATGGTATGTAAATGCAAGGCAAAACATTAATAAATGTCATTGTATTAATTCTATGGCTTTGAATACTTGGATGTTTTTGTATGTATTTAATGTTCATTATTGGTAGTACTTTTGTCTAAGTGGAGTCTGCTAAACTTATCAATTATAGGTGGAAAAAGACATGCAAAAGTTAATATAATGAGTCTGGTAAACTTTAAGATTTTAAGTGGAAATAGGTGCATAAAGGTAAATTTATTGAGTCTGCTAAACCTTAACATTTGAGGTTGAAATAGTCAAGAAAAAGTTAATGTAATTAGTGTGTTGAACTTTAAAATTTCAAGTTCAAATTGTCAAAAAAGTAATATGGATAAGTCTACTAAACTTATAAAATATACATTGGACGAGTGCACTGAACTTGTAGGTATAGATTTGATATAACTTAAAAAATTTAGTTCGTTAACTCAAAACATTTGTGGAAACTTTATTACGACATAAAATTTGAGTTCAATGAACTTGTTCGGGTTTACAGTGCATCTATAAATCCTTTGTGTACCCCCAAGGATTTTACATATTGTTTGGATGTAACCGTCAGGCTCTACACTGATGTTGTGCCCACAGCCCCACACAGCATCTGTCTGTTGTGTACATTTTCTCAGTTTCATACATCAGTGAGGAGTGGCCCTGGTATGGAGGCACTATTATGGTGATAATAGGGAGAGCTCTGGGCCTGTATAGGTGCAGCTGTACTCACATATATTAGACTCGCTGTCTCTGTTGGAGTCATGCGGCTGTATATGAGCCCTGTTCAGCCTGTCACTTCCCACCAGCAGGTGAACCACTCATATGCACTCATCGACTCCCACACAGCTCTGAAGAAGGAAGTAGTTTCATAATTATGCAAAACTATATGGCCATTTTCATTATTTACAGAACCATAATGCTCCAGTATATAATGTGTATAATGCTAGTATGTTATGTATAGTTTCTTGGTTTTAACTCCTGTTCCTTTCAAGAGTCTCAGCAAGAGCCTCCAGAGCTTATCATTTTTCGTTTTCAGTCATTTGCTGACATGTTTACACCAGATTCTTTTGGATGCAGGTCAACAAAATAACTGCTGTTACAGTCTTATCATGAAGAAAGTTATTGTATATGACCTTGAGTTATTTTTGACTCTAGTGCTTGACCCAGTTGTACATTGTGTCACACTGGACAAGATGCATGTCTGCAGAAACCCTATGTCACAGTGGATCCTTATCCGGTGATCGGGCCTGGAAGGCGTGGCTGAGTAAATCTGTCTCCACACATTTATCTAAGACAAAGTGTAGTTGAAGTTGGCATGGCAGAAAAATGAGAGACGCAGCATATGTCAGAGTAAATAGATAGTTCTGTGGAAAAGCAAGCCAACCTAATCCACTCTTAAGTGCTGCAAACATGAGGGTTATAGAAAATGTCAAGAAAGAGTCAAGTAAGAGTAATACAGCCAGACTGCGGAGGTTGCAAAAAGACTGTACGGAATAACATTGTGAATCATCCAAAACAAAACCCAGCACAGACAGACAGACAGTAAGATTTATGGCTTCAAGTGTATTTTAAAGGGTTTTGTCTTTGCAGCAACAGTAAAACATAATCCACAGCTCAAAAGGAGTCACACCATGTCAGTTTACAGTAAAATTATGTATTCACAATATCTGCATAGTGAGCTCCTACGAAACAAATGATTATTTTCTTCATTCATTTTTGCTTGTTTGTTCATACATTATTATCAGTTTGATTCATATGGGGTTGTCTTATACGGATAAACACAATGTAACATTTGCATTCAAACCCATAATCTCACATTTTTATGTTATATCTTTGACCTCTTCCTCTTCTTTTGCCTATGAAACAGGACAAGTTTTAGTGTTTTTGTAACCCTGAGCCGCTGTGTTTGAACTTCTGTGGTAAACAATGTTCCCTGAAGAATACGTCTAAACATAAAGGTCCTGAACCCCAAGTTCAGGCTGTGAACTGTGGTCTGACAGGGGCGACCTCTGCTCCCAGTGAGCCCTGGGAGTTGTTGCTTACACCTCAATAATAAACAAAACCGTTTTGACGGAGATAGATGATGGCAGGGTTTACCATACGCTGTTTCTGGAGTTCTCCTGTTAAAACAAAATAGGAGTATTTGAGCTAACACTATGGCTTTTATGCTACTTCAGTAACTGTAAACCCGGCTGGCTGTAGAACAAATGTGGTGGTGAAACGAGTAACATGAACACAAACGACTCCAGCCTCCCCACAGCACTTCCTCCCAGGTCTCTCTCACCGGGACAAATGTATGCACAGTCTCCAAATGAATAATTGATGTAAAGTGAGGTAGTTAGCAAGAGTGGCAAAATCACAGAGGCTGGCACAGCATTGATGATGTTGATGTTTATGATGTAGAGAAGAAGAAACCTGCAGTGTCCTGTCCAACAATACGACAAAATCATCAAAAATAATAGACATTGTATTGATTGTACATTTTATTCATGCTGTATTCTGTTTAACCTCTGTGACGTTGAAAGAAAAATGTTACCAATAAGTAGCTGATTGTAAATTTACACCGTTATAAAAATAATAACGTGCATGATTCTTGCTCTCTTACAGTGGATGCTTTCAACAAGTTCCTCTGAAGCTGGTGTGCAGGAGAGTAGCTACCAATGACAAGTAGACAGGACATGGTAAAGGCTGAGAGAATTCCTCTTATATAGAGTGGTATGTATCACATAACCCTAGAGCAGCACCACCATACCGTTGTATAATGTATTGTACAACTGCGGTTTGCTCGTGCCGTTTCCTTGGCCTGCTTGCTGCAGATTTTCTCCTTCCCTATTCATCTTGAATTATTAAAAGTGTTGTGATTCCCAGTATGACTGTGAATCTGGTGCTGCAGCTCTCAACTGCGCAGTCACATTTGGCTTGTTTTCCCCCCCTTCTCTCTCTCTCTCTCATCTTTTTCCTGACGTTTTTTTTTTTCTTCTTTTTTCACTTAGCTCGGAACGTGATTCTGCACCACTCACGACTCAAAATGTAACCTTGAAGAGGCCAAAGGGGAATTTTAAATGATGAATCCTGCAACACACAGAAAAAGAAAACTTGTGTCTATCCTCATCTACAGCGCAGGAATTATTTGCCAAAATCAGTATTCAGGTCAGGGTGCATCAGAGGCACATAAAAAAAAAAAGGGAAGGAGGAGTATTTTTCTTCTCCATCATGCACCAGCAACAAGGCCCAAATTGGCTCAGGAGGCTGGATAGTTTTAGTTTTTTTTCCTCCCTTGGATAAGATTGTGTGTGTTTCTTGTCTGTTTGGAAAAATACCATTATCCAGACAGAGATTATCTGCCTAAACATGATCTCAAAAGTGACACGCAGATTCTCCTGATGTGAACATTGTCTAAAGCCGCCAAACAAACACTGGCAATGTAGAATATCTTTTTTTTTTTCTCCTGCAAAATACAGTCATCCTACAAGTTCAGTGGTCAGCAGATTGTGCTTTCATAGTTGGTTAAGGAACATGCCGAATTCTTATGAGAGTTTGGAGTTCACAAACTCACAAAGACCCATCGTGTGCTGTTTTCGATGATTCATTTGAGCTCACCCCCCTGGAGGTTTGTACCAATCAGAGTGGGTGGGGTTTACATTGTGTGGGTGGGGTTTACATTTACTGACAACAAAAACAAGATCAAAATAGACCTTTTCTGTCACCGTGTTGTTAAAAAGTAGGCGGTCTTTACCTTTCAATGATGGATGGCTGGACGGACTTTGTTTTATTGATAATGATAATAATGGCTTACACTTGTATTGCGCCTTTCAAGCCTGTGTTGCCAAGTTTCTCAAAGCACCACACAACTTTGGCTTGTACATTGTACTGTTCAAAAGCAGAGGAGACTTATTGCAGTAATACACTGTACTGGCCACCACTTTTACGTGCATAAATCCGTTCAATCTTTCACCCACACCTCTCTTGAATACCTGCTCATGTTTATGGCATAATATAAAAAGGTCTCAGATCCCAAACTATTTGAAATATGTATGTGAGCACACAGTAAATCCAGATTGTCTCTTGTTCACATAGCCTGGGCTGATGTACCATTGGCACTCTGCACCGACTGCCCCGAGAAGAGGAGGTTATGAAAACAGTCGCTGATGAAATATTCATACGGTGTTGCCATATATTTGCCTATCCCTGCCTCGCTCTGTCTATGTCACCAGCTCTATCTATCACCATGTTAATCTAGCTCTGTCTTCCTGGATGATGCAAAGAGGACACCCACCAGTCTGAAGCACATGTCTTTGGGCCTACTAAATATGTGGTTGACTAATGTCTGTGATTGATCCCACCATGTCAAGAGATCTCTATTGTCCACTGTGTGGCACTGCTGAATGTACACTCTAATAGGGCAGTGCAGAGACTCCAGCAAAGTCCACAGAGGGAACAATGGAGGAAGCTAAGAGCAGAGGAGATAGGAGTCAGGGAGGAGGGGAGGAGGGATACACATGAATGGAGATGCTCCTTCTATAAGTGAGAGGCCTGGAGGTGAGCGTCTGGTAGCCCTCTCTTGCCACGCTGAGTGAACATGTAGTGCCTAACTCGAGCTAATTGTGTTGAAGCTGTGGCTGCAATGGATAAGGCTGAAATTTCATGTCAGACAAAGGTCAAAGAAATTGGCAAAATGTATTAGAGGGTGAAGCTATTTCTCACTTAACAGTGCACTGACTGTTTCTGTGGGAGCTGAGGAGGATGAGAACGGAGACCTTCAGTTTAAATAAGTCAGTTCTTGGTCAGTTTTAGCTGTATGTAGACATGTTGTTGAAAGAAATGATCTTGACTCATATTCTTGCACCCTCACACACAAACTTTTCCGGTATTTATTTCCGAGTGTAAGTCATTTTTCACACTCCTCTGAAACTCGACCCATACGTTTTTGGTCATATAGTTAGAGCTGTCGAAATCACTTCCGAGCAATATCCTTTAAATCCTATTTGCTGTAAAACTGGAGCTATTTTAGGAGGCGTGTAGAAAAAATCCCATGAGTGAATGAATGTAGGGGCCTTGTGGGGATTATGGTTAGCATTGTAATAGTAATGAGCCAGTTGGCCGATGTGGCGGGACTGTCCTCCCCAAAGAGCCTTTGTGTATTTGTCACAGATCAATGTATGATAATGACTGTGCTACTTTAAAGCAGAGGGAAATGAATAGAGGCTGCAGGTTGGCAGTGGCTGCAAAGACATGGCATAAAAGAGCTGAATATGACCCATTAGTAGAGTACCGGCAGGGACGGTAACTGATGAAATACAGTTCTTTTAGTTGCTTTTTACTACTTCAGTATGGTTTGAGGTAGGTATGGTTTTGTCACTTTACCACTCATAGATATGCTTAAGTGCTCTGATCTATACTATATGGGTTATATTAAATATAAAAAACCTTCCACATTTTTTAATCTATCTCTGGACCCGCTCTGCTCATTCATGATGTCGCCCACACTGTTGCCTGCAGAGGAAGCTCCTGCCTGTCCTGGTTGATTGTCTCAGTCCTCACTGTATTGTCCTTACATAGATATTATTTCAAATTATAAAGGGGAAAATATCAATGTTGACTTACCCAAAAGACTACTCTTTCTTGTTGCATTAAATGTGTTTAGTACATTCCGTTTACCACTACCTTACCTCTATATTGTCAACACAAACAACAAATATAAACAAATAAATATGAGCATTATCAAAACAACCAAAATCAACATCTCATTTCACAGCTTCACATTGACTGTCTTCAATTTCCTTCTGACCAGTTACCTACACATTAATCATTTCCTTTGTTTGTCCTGTTAATATGGTGTTGTGAGAGCAAGAAACGAGTTGGAGCAGCCGCGACCAGTGTATGCTCCATTACCTGAGACTTTCAAGGCTTTTCCCAAAAAGGAAAATGGTGAATAAGATAACTTGATGAAAGCATCTGTTGTTAATAATGTGGGAATCAGTGAGCGATCTTGGATCCTGAATACTATTTAAAATGGATTTGACAGTCATATTTGAAAGTTGCTCCATGATTGTTCCCTGTAAAGATGTGTTACAAAATCATCCAGTTCACCCGTAACAAATGTGAGCGAACTGTGCACTAATCTCTCCTGGTGTTGCTGTAAAGTGAGCTGTCCATGTAAAACTCATCAGTTAATAGAAACTCAAACTGGATTGTCTGAAGAGCAGAGGATCACATAAAACCACAGAGTCTTGTCCCGGGGGGCTGCTCTAGGCTGAATGTGTCCACCACGCGGCACTCTCTGATCAGCTCCGCTTCATAAGCCAGTTTATTTCCAGACACGTGTGGTACTCTAAGAGGATGTTTGGTCCTGAACTCAAAGCAGCAAGTGTCTAAATTCTGTTTGCATTTTTTTTTTTTTGGAGTTCGTCTACCATTCAAGTCCTCCTCGTGAATCACTATTTCAACTGTGCTCCCCTGTCTACACTTACACTGCCTACGTTTCTCTCTTGTTTGTCTCCCACGCCGTCACCCACTGTGCCTTACAGAGTGCAGAAAACACTTGCTTTGACTGCTGTTATAACTGACGGAGATGTCATATTTCTGAGGACTGGCTGCACCTTTGGAATTTGGTGTTTGAGCTTCGTTTTTCTTTAGCTTTTCAGTGTAGTTTTTTATTTAGTCTTTTGTTCACATTTACACCCATTTTAGACAAACTTTAGTCTAGCTTTTTAGTTTTGTCCTGATTTGATGCAGGCCTGATTATAAACACGGATGGTCATTGGTCAAACATTTTATTAAGTGGTACTTGGTGTGAAACAGTGGCATTTTTCTTCATTGAATTTCGTCCACTTTTCTTGTCACTTATAAAGCCCAGCGAGTCTCAAAGGTCTGCAATCAGCCAGACTTTAGAGCATGGTCATGTTTGTTTGAATTGGCTGCGTGCGTGCGTGCGTGTGTGTGAGTGTGTGTGTGTGTGAGTGTGTGTGTGTGTGAGTGTGTGTGTGTGAGCCCAGTGCGACAAACAGCGTCTTGTACATAAACATAAATGAGCACGCGCTGTTTTGACATTTGCTCGGGCTGTTAGTTGTTGTTTTGTTTTTTTTGTTTTTTTCAACATTTGGCTTTCATGCAAATAAAAGCTTCCCAACAGAATAATGAAATAGCACAATCAGAAAGCACTTCACCGTGAGTGTCGTAAACCTAGGCTTAATATGAGGATAATGGCTACTTAAAATTCACACTCATTGATCTCACACAAGAGGCGGCTTTAACGGCAAAGGCCAACATTAGAATAAAACATTTGACAGAGGCTCAATTACTCCTGTACAAACACGCCCACCTCGGCATAGCTGTTAGTTGTATACGATATTGTTGTATTGTTGTTACTGATACACAAAAATTGGTAGCACTTTACAGCACAGTGACAGCTTCAAGCAGAACAAAGTAACTCATGCCCCAAGAGGCCACAAGCGTCACTGCAGGTGTCGTAGCATGTTGCGTTTTTTTACTCATTAATTGTCCGTGAGAGTAAATACTACACTGACAGAAAAGACAAAGGGAGAGAGGGATATTGTACATCCAATTACACAATGGAGATACTTTTTTTCACTCAAACTTGGCTGTAAATACTGTTTAAGTGGTGCTAGCCTGCGGTTAGCTTTGCCTGTTAGCCTGTTAGCTTCTTGTTCATGATTGGTGCTGTGACATGGTAATAACATTGAGAACGCACACCTTATCTTTATCCAATTACACAATGGAGATACTTTTTTTCACTCAAACTTGGCTGTAAATACTGTTTAAGTGGTGCTAGCCCGCAGTTAGCTTTACCCATTAGCCTGTTAGCTTCTTCTTCGTAATTGGTGCTGTGACATGGTAATTACACTGAGAACACCTCTTATCTTCATCTAGCATGATCGGAAATTATCTCACAATGGTGTAAATTCTCAGTCATCCAGGTGGTAATTCAATTCAATAATTTCAAACAAAAATAACTGGATTTACATTTAGTTTTTCACCCAGTTCATCACCTCTAAACGTAAGTCCAGCTTTCGTTTTGACTGTATATGAGATTATAAATTACCACAAAACTTTGTTAGTATTTCCAATGTTTCCATTATTTAAGTAAAGCAAAATAAAGTGTGACCCAAAAACATCATAACGGGACAAGCAGTGATAGACTTCCTGATTTTCCAGAATGAACCCTCTTTCTTCAATCAGAAACACACCACAAAGGAAACGCTTGGTAAGAATTGTACGTTTGTGACATCACTTTATCGGCGTTGAAAAAAAAAAAAAAAAAAAACGCTTCTATTTTTAAAGCTGTCAGAGCGTGCTATTTTTAAGATGTTCCTCTTCACTAAGCACATACAAAGTGAGGTGTTGCCAAAACAAGGTGACGAGAGAGAGCTCGGGCAGACGGGGAAACCAAGCAGAACCGTCCTCCTCAGTCAGCGCACCGCAGACAAAATCCAAAACGTTTTAAGCCAGGCCTTTCTTTTGAGTGCACTGCGATGTTTCGGTGCCCCAGGGAGAAACTTTCTGCTGCCTCTTTGTAAATAATTGAGGGTCAAAGTGTCTCATTGTTCACGTCAGCGGTGGATTGCACTTTCTGAACGAGGTCCTTCTCACATTCTGTAATACCAAGTGACGTAAAAACCCACGTTCACCTTTGGGTATGAGAATTTCATGGTAGATTGTGGTAAAGTTCTTAAAATCCACTGTTATTGTGACATCCTCTAAATCTCCGCAGCGACGGGCCTAAGGTTGGGGGACACCTTGGGGGATTAGCCATCGACAGAGACATACTGTAGCCCATCTATCGGCAGCCAAATACAGAAAAGTGTTGTGAGCGTTTGACTGCCACGCGCGTGTGCTGTGAGATTTGTGAAACTAAAGTGCTCATTCACTGACGAAATGACAGTGGCGGGACAATGTGATAGGAAGCTGTCTGCCCAATGAAGAAATTGGCCATGTTACCATGACGACCACCCTCGAGTGTCACTTGGACTTGAAATATTGTGTCTTCGTAGTTTAGTGTCCAACAAGCGAGTGCCCATTTAGACAGTAAATTTGGTGTCCTCTCAGCTGCTTCTGTTTTGTGATTTGCTGGCGTTTGACAAGATTCTCAAGGAAAAAAGAAAGTGTGTTGAAAATATGAAATCCTTGCCAGCTACGTGTAAGGGTTTTAAATATGTGCTGTATAAACAACACGGTTATTTATCTATTAGGTGAACCTGATTTTGGTAATTAAGTTAGAATGTAGGAAATTAGGCTAGTTCACCTCTGGGCACCAGGAATATCTCCAAACCTTACCAAAATAAATGGAGTATTTACTCATTTAGCCTAAGAGAAAATCTAGATTTTCATTTATTTGTAACCAAAACAAAACTCCAATATAGTCTTTCTGAAGAAGTGACCAGCTTGTACTTTTAAGATCATGGCTCAAGAGTTGTGTACAGAGAGTTTTAAGTAATTGTTTACCGTAGTTATGCAGATTTTGGTGGAATGAAAACACAATTTAGATGATAAGGCTTAATTACTTCCTAAGCAATGACGCCAGGTGTCAATATGTGCAGGTTTTATGTTCTCAGAGATGGGTAAAGGGCAAAGTGGAGGTTGTAGGTGAGCCAGTAGTGGACGGCTTTCTGTGGCGATGGTCTCCCCGGGCTGGGTTTGGTGTTTACCAGACTGACAGGAAGAGTACGAACGATCTTCCAGGCACAGGACGTGCAGCAGTGGCGGCTTTAAGCTTAGGACGGCAACAAAGCCAAAACGGAGGGAATTCAGTCCTTTGGATTTGGACTCGTTGTGGCTGAAGGCTAAAAGAGTCTTGTAGTGGTGGCACAACAACAACTATTGTCTGGAGTTGAGGATTCAGCCCGCAACAAAGTTTTTTTTTTGAGATCTCAAAATACAGCTTAGTAGGGCAAATCTAGCGGCACGGTCTTTTGTTGGGACCAGCCCAAAGATATATCCCCCACTGAACCAGAGTGCACAGAGGCTTAAGAAGTCCAAGAAGAGTGGGTGCAAAGTATGGAGCGTTGTCGCTGTCGTAGATATGCATTGGAATTGTAACACAGTATGCAATGGTCAGTAACAAATGCACAAAGTGAGAAGATCTTTGCAGGTATTTGGAAGCAGTTACACAAGAAACAGGAGTTTACATCAAACACATACAACACGTGATAATAATGAGAAATGTCATTCAAATCTCAGAAAGACGACAAGTTTAATTCTTTATTAAATCATACCGCCTATGCTATGCCCAATCCCGTCAGACCTTGGAAGCTAAGCAGGGACGGGCCTGGTCGGTACTTGGATGGGAGACCGTTTGTTAACACCAGGAAGCCTAGCAAATGTAATGCGTGAGTGAGTGTGTGGTGGTGGTCGGAGGGGCCGATGGCGCAGACTGGTTGCCTCGCTTCCGTCAGTCTACCCCAGGGCAGCTGTGGCTACAATAGAGCTTACCACCACCGAGTATGGAGTGAATGAATAGTGCAATGTAAAGCGTCTTTGAGTGTCTAGAAACGCGCTATATAAAACCAATGCATTATTATTATTATTATTATTATTATTATTAAAATTTCCTGTGGGGAGTAATGTTCTGGAGTTAGTTTAGGTTATTTCACTCAGTTTGATGGAAGTGGAGAGTCTTCAAAGGTCCTGCTCTAGGAGGAAAGTTCACTGTCGTGTGATGGTGCCGTTTGTCCATCTAGATTCCAGATGTTTTTCCATAAGTGTTGAACCCCTTTCAAAATGAACATTTACCAGCAACAGGAAATACCTCGAACTGTCTGCGTTTTGTTGGTTTTACAAAACGAACCGCAGCCAAGGTTCACGGTTCACGTTAGTTATAGCGCCTGAGTAGGAGTAGAATGTCCAAAAAGGAAGATCAGTGTGGTCCTCTCATTCTACAAATGTTATGTTTTCATCCAACCACAGATTCAATAAAGATTCCTCGCATGGTTTTGGCGAGAAGGGATTTGACTGAAGGAGATCAAAACTAAGCTGGTCATACTCAGCACAAACAAACAATGTCAGACAATACATAATTTGCCTGCTACTCTAAATTCAGGGCATGGAGATGTCTATCCAAAGCACAACCAAGCCCCATACATAAATAAAATCTCTCATTCAGCCATCATTTCATTTTCACTCAAACGCTGTCATCAGAAATACATTGTTTGATTTGTGTGTGAAATGATGCATCTCGCCTTCTCTCAAAGGCATCATAGAGAAAAAAGCTGGATTGTGTGTATTTATTGGTTGTCAGTTATGACCGTAACAAGATTTTTTGGTTTTGATTTGTTTTGTGCATTCTTGTCTTTCTGGAGAAGCAAGGAAGTGAGCCTGGTCAGGACTATTGAGCCGAAGAATTAGCATTTTGACCATGTTTTAGCTTAATGAGGATCAACACGAGTTCTGAGTATTCTGAGGCCAAGTCATTTCTATGATCCTTTGTAAATGGAAAAGTCTGTATTTAGGCATCACCACGTCACATCATCTGCCTCCTTCTGACCCTACCTTCCTTCCCTCGCATTAATTGACTCTTTGGTTTTCCTCAAGGCTGCTGCAGAAGTACAAATTCTTTTTCGAAACCACATTTTGAAATAGGACCTTGTAGTCTCCAAAATGAATCTCGTTTGGCAATTATGCGCAAGACAAAAGCTACAAAAATGTGTATTCCGATACGCGTATCCTTTGGAACCTCTACACCAGCGTATATGATGGTTTGCGGCAGCTTCAAAGCAGCAGCAACAGTTGTTACCAAATTCTAAAGAACAATCAAAGTTCACTAAAAAAATGCCCTCGTACTATGCAAAGGGAGCACAATAGAGAATACGGTGCGCGCGGTGATGCATCAGGCTGCATTATCCCCGAGTACTATCAAATTCGCAGGTGTACAAACACTGCCATAATCTATTGAATTGGTTTATCCCGTGTCATGTTCTCACAGCGGCACCTCTCCATCAGCCGCCTCCATTCTGTTTGAACAGCATTGACAAGGACACTGCAGAAAATCCATCTCCCAAATTGGAGGTCACCATATTCAATAGAGAAAATGGTCAATAAAAACGAGAAAAACTTTTGAACAATGTGGAAAGGGCTGTTCATAATGCTTTGTTGAATTTGAATCTTTTGTATAAGGACACTGTGATGGGAACTACTGCCATCTATGTGGTGCCATAACCATTGTTCTGGCATCGTGTAAATGACAGTAGTGGTGTGGTGAAAGTATTTGTAATGGTCATTTCCAGCAGTTGTAGTCTTTGTAATTTGGCAAAAGCAACCATTTTAAATTGCAATTTTGAGTCGATTGCTTATTATTGTCCAGCCCAACAGTTTATTCACATTGCAGTATTAGTCGTCTTATCTAATGAAGCCTGTACTGGCTCTGGTTTTTTATCTTTATCCTGGCTCTTGGCTCATTATCTCTCCGTCATCTCCTCCAGATATCTGCGATCAGTGATACTCTCCCTCCACTCCACAGCAGCACACAAACAAACCAGTTTACCAGCACTCTGTCCTCTCTGACACTCCGCAGATTTCCGCTGATGTATAGTCACGGCAGGACCATTCACTTTCAGAAATATTGCCATTGCACATGAAAGAAGTGTGGGCGATAAGAGAGCCACAACAGGCCGTGTGAAAAGGCCATGCCAGCGGGTGATGCATTACGCCTCTGTATCCCTCAGCCCTCCCTGTGTGTCACTGTGTACTTACCATTATGTGTTACTGCCCCAATCATCAGGCCAAAAGTCTCAGGGCACTCACCAAGCATCTGGGGACTTGGACTTGACTTCAGAAGATTAAAAAGTCTATATTGTGAGGAAGAGTGACTCAGTTAACAGCAACAACGGTTTGTAGAGGGATGTGGACTTACAAAGCATAATGCACCAAATGTTGTACAAATATGACTAAAACTACTAGACTAGCTACCATTGTGTACTGTTTACTTGTGTCCTTGGGCAAGACGCTTAACCGACCTTGGTGTCCGTGTACTCTGTTGTATAAATGTGAGTGTGGATAGTGTAGGTAAATGGAAAAGTGCTTTGAGAGCCCATTAGGGAGAGAAGTGCTATTCATATGGAGATCATGTGCTGTTTCAAAACATAGTGCTCACCTCCCGTACATCCAGTGTGTCACTGAAAGGTCAAATACGCATCAATACCAACTGAATTGTGCACCTTTAACATTTGATATTTTTTGCACCGGGGTGACACTTTTATTCTTTTTTGATATAGACTCGACTCGTGCCTTATGGGTCAATATAGCAATGCTGTTCTTTTTCTTTCCACATTTCTCAGATTTTCTTAGTTGAGCATTGCCCAGCTCCGTGGGGCCCAACCTGTCAGCAGCTCAGAAAGGCAATCATGAGTGACTTGAATAAGGAATGACAGCGCTGCAGCGACAACAAAATCAACTCATAACAAGAGCAGACATCACAGTGCATTATATCAGCACAAGCAGGAGTCAGAGAAATATGAGAGCGCGTAGAAAATAACACAAAATGGTCAATAGACATTTAGTGAGGTCTAACCCGCTGCTAAAAATAAACGCTTTCAGTTAGGACTAGTGGAAGCAATTTCCTGTCACTGAACGCATCGTACACAGCCATAATGAAAATGTATTCAATATATTGTAGTCTTCTGATCATTGCAACGTGGAGAATGTGTTTTGGGTAAGAGGCTCCAAATAACTCAAAATAATATTGCCCGGATGACTACTTTTGCAACTATGAAATACACCTTACATCTTTACAAAGCAGCATCTCACTGGGCCTTGAACCTCACAATTCAAGTTACTGGAAATGGATTTGCTTATCTTCCCTGTTTCTGGATTAACACAAAGGCATCAAATTGTTGCTTCATGGATGCAACCTTTTTAATATTTACTAGAGGTCGACCGATATTGTTTTTTCTAAGGCCGATGCCAATTTTGGGGGGATTTTTATTTGCCAATGCCAATATGCTTGGACGATATTTTTGCCAGATTTTTCCAAATGTCTTGTCTAATCCTGTAAAAACATAAATTCATGGCCACTCCAGCAGAGCCGGATTATATTTGATTAGTTGGTGATTCAATCGTAGTTTCTGTCCCAACTTTGATTAGTTGCTGTTTTAGCATTAGCATCCTGTGGCTAGCATTAGTATACTGTTGCTAGCCGCGGCATTTTGCACGGTTAACTCAGTGATTGAATTCTCCAGGTTCAAAATGACATGCAGCATGTCCATATTGGCGGAGGTTTAGTAAAACTTGTATTTAAAGCAGTACTAAGTATCTCATGCCCCTAGAGGCCATAAGCACCACTGCAGGTGTCGGAGCATGTGTTTTTTTACTTATGAAATATCCGTGAGAGTAAATACTATGCAGAGAGAAAAAACAAAGGGAGACAGGGATATTGTATAATCCAATCACACAATGGAGAATATTTTTTTCACTCAAACTTGGCTGTAAACACACAAGTGGCACTAGCTTTTCCCATTAGCCTCTATCACTTTCGGTCCCGGAGATATCTTCTTTCGGTGTAAGATCGGCCGATAGCCGATATTGTAAAATCCCCAAATATTGGCCCGATATATCGGCCGGCTGATGTATCGGTCGACCTGTAATATTTACCAAAAGCAATGCATGATTATCCATTTTCAGCAGGAAAAAGTGTCGTTTTCATCAGCCTGTGGGGACTCATGAACACTCTTGGGTAGTTGGTAGTAAACAGATGTGCCGACCCCACTCGACAGATGGACCTAACAGCAGAGAGACGGTGGCCAATGTCATTAATAACACTTAAGCACATATCCATGGCACTCTAGCCCACCTGACGAAGGACTATGGCTTTATAATTGCAGCTATTGTTGTCGCTGGTGGTTTGGCCCAAGGCGCACATATATGAGCCTGTACACAAGGCGTGCCAGACAGTGCTTCCCCATCACACACAGTGGGAATCGGTTTAAGGCGTCATTTGCGGCTCTCTTATCATGATAGATACGGTGTTGTGTGTTTGCCTTGAGCGCTGCAGTACAGTGATTAAATCTAAGATAGACACCGCTTTATTCCTGCCGTCATTTCCTTTATTTTCTTGAGCTGCAGCCAATAGTTTATCACACACGGATCCAGCTGTGTATTCCTCCGAGCTCTACGTGGAAGCAAAATCGAATTCCTGACATCTGCCTCCGCCTCTCATCTCTCAAGCTGCTGCTGTGGGCCATTTTATTTCATTTTATTTTATTTTAAGAGAAAAAGAAGCAATTGAATCACAAAGACTGCTGTAATTTAGGTATAATAATGTCCTCAGAAAGCAACGAAAATCTGTCTCTTTAAGGATATATAATACCTGCTAGCCTCGTAGTTTGTAACCAGCGGCACAGGGAGGAAATAAATCAGATGAGGAATCAGGAAGTCTATTTAAACAATATATTTAGCAGTAAAAGGTAAATTTTAGCTGCTTCATTTTGGACACAACACATTGTACTTGCTAATAGCTTGCAGTTATAGCACTTTTACTAATCAGCTACACTCCAGAGTTAGGGAGTACAAATGAAAGACACTTATGGTACACAAGACCTCTAATCGCAGTGCTAGTCAGAAACCTCACCGTTTGTTTTACAGTTAGCCTGTTTTATTTGTAAAAGAAAGAAAATGTAAAGATTTACCCAAAGGAGTGAGGCAATGAATGGCATGAGCAGAGTAAACCAAGCCTCTTTTTTATATGCAGAGATATAATGGAGAAAAGCAATGCTGCATAGTGCCGCCTGTGAATCACTGTGTCCAGGGGGAATTCTGGGATGTTAAAACCAATTGTTCACATTGTTGAACCCACACAGGTTGGTTAAAATAAGAGCGCTCCACTGCAGACTGCCTTTAGGGGCTGGAGCTGCGTGCCAGTGCTGCAAAAGTGGTCCTTTCTTTGCATTTCACAAGCACTTGGTTGGTACCTTCTTGCATGTTGTTTGAAAATGTCAGTCAATATCCTTCTAACCCCTTCAATAGCTGCCTATGTAATCACCAAATCCTACTTTGTTTTCCTTCTGGTGAACAGTCTCAATAAAAGACATAACTTGTTCATGTACATTATGTCTCTGTACTCAATGTGATTATAAAGCCATCGATGTGGGAGGTCCACTTCCTAATCTGATTAAGCGCATTGCTTTTTCCCCTCAAGTCCCCTGTTACTGCATTTCATGGGATATGAACACTCGGATGGGAAGGTAATTGAAAACACCCTGTTGTTTGACAAGCTATGTAATCATTCACAGTCGTTAAGCGGCCCATGAAAGTGCATGTTTTTCCAATTAGGCGCCTGATATTAAAGTCACCTTTAGCAAGCGTATTGGTGTGCAGTACAGTGAAAAGGAAACCGCATAAAGATAGTTGAAAGTCTGACCCTGAAGACCTGATCTCCCTTCAGACCTGCTTCTCTCCTTCGGGCCCCAATTATATACACTGCACACAGCCCTTGAACACAACGCACTAACTAACTCATTCCACGTTTAGCTATAATATATGCTTAATTAAAAGGATCTGTGTGTCAGGCTGAAGATGGTGGCTATGCTATAGAATGTGTTAACAAAAGTGAGTCAGGGCTTTGGCTACAAAGAGATGACTTGTTTACCGTTGTGCCCCCTGTAACAAAACGGGTGTAGATGTTTTTGATATAAAAATGCAGCGATGTCTTATTGCAAGATTGGGCCAAAGTACTGCAGTGGGTGTCTGTGGTCCACAAAAACATAGCATGCTTTATCGAGTAAAAATTTTAAAAAGAAGATGTTTTTGGAGAAGCTTTGTCTAAAAGACGATAGCAAAGTTGTAAAGTTCATTTTCTGACATGTGTGACCCTCAAGGAGCACCGAGTAAAGAAGAGATATCAAAAGCTCTTTGAAACTCCAATGTAATTTAACTGAGTGTATTTTACATGGTCCAATGCAGCAAGCACATGATGAAATACTGTTCATATGCCTGTGGTCACAGTCAGGAGTTTACAGGTCAATCCAGGAAACTCCCTGATTTAAACCTCGCTCCAAAAACAGCTAAATCCAGAACCAACGTGTGCTAAAGGCTAAGTGGTTCAAATAGTTTAACCTGCAGAGTCTCAGCTCATGGGCTACACCTTTAGGCTCCTGTACAGTGCTGTTGTGTGCTCGCCCCCTGATTTCCCTTGTCGGTCGTCCATGCTGCTATTTGTTTCTGTTAAGTACTGACGCTTGAACAGCAATAATGTATTCCTATTTGTTCTAACCTGGAAGACTATTCATGGTTTTTGTTTGTCTTCTGATCCTTGGAAGAACAAGCACATACAGTCTCGATAATGTATGTGTCTTTCAAATGAAAAAATGCACACAACATACAGTGGCAAATGGAGAGGCACAGGGTTGAAAATGTTCAATTCAAATCTTTACATTTTGACTCACTTTAAAAACACACAGTATGTACACTTAATCGCTTTTGAAGGACATTTTTCCAATGATAAAAACTGCAAAGGCTCAAGTGAATGCATTCTTGCCTAATTAAACCAAATTCATGAATTTGTATTTGGTGATAAACTGCCTTGAACTTATTTCTTAAGCTCTTGTTCAGAAAAAGAAACACATTTGGCAGTTTAAACGTGCTTTTTAAACAGGGGTTTTCAGGATAACTCATTTTTACTCCTCAATGCCACAGTAAACTTTCTCAGCACTTAAATTCAGCACCCTCAAATATTCAATTTCCGGTGCCCCTTTAAGGTTAAACATTATTTCAATGTTTTTTAAGACCTGTGAAAATAGTAGTGTGATGTATTTTTACCTTTTTATTTGGTCTTGGATAGTATCTGTCACCGTTATGGGACTAGTGCAGTTATTTTAATGCAAATTCACAAAATGAAATATTTGTCATCCATAATGATACTCCCCCACATCAGAAAAGTGAAATATCGTAGTAATTACTTTGAGACACCTATTGTTTGACATACTTTTTCAGGTTGTTTGGCCATATTAAGTTTTCAATCTGCCTTCTTTTAGTGTAATGGTTTAGTCGTTGATCCACAGTGGAGAAATTGTCCGAGTCTACCATGCTGAAGCTTGGCGATGCAGAAAGCAGTCGCTGAAAACAAAAGGCTGGTGAGGCAAATGATGCAGTGTGCTCTTGCGCACACATCAACAGTGCTGACAGTAATTAATCTGCTTTTGGGGCTACAAACAGCCGCTCGCTCCGACATTAACCTCCGTCAGAGCCGACACTGTGCTAATCTTTGCTGCTCCCAACATCCACACAGCTGCACTTACCAGCAAATACAGGACACACTCTTTGTTACCTGGGCAGCGATGGGAAAAAGAGGCCTGCCATTAGCCCTCTACTCTTCTACCGGTGCGCCCTTGGCATTTTACTGAGAAACGAGAATTCAATGGCTCTTTCTTGCAATGCACTTTTAGTGGAAAGCAGACCAAGAATACGATTTTGCACTGCAGCAAGGATGGTCTTGTGTAACAGAAACGCAAGAGAAAACTAATTCTGTATTATATTTTGATGAGGGATGCTTACCTCTGATCTAGTAACACATGCAGTGTACGAAGGCTATTAACAACAACAATTGAGCATCATTCTCAAAACTTGCCAGCATTATTTTATACAGTATCTCGCCATTTCAACATAATGTCAAAGCGGTGTGTATTGTTCCTCTTGGACGCCTCTTACATAATATGTGTTTGTGGATCTGGAGGGTGGGCTGAGAGATTAACTGTGTGCTGTTAGCGCTGTCTTCCTCTGGTCCATTGTCAAACCTTCTGGGAGAGTGGAGAGGGTAAAAGTGCTTGTGGACTCACATTGGTAAAAATCAATTTTCTTTGAAAGGAGAGAGCACTATGGCCTCTGCATGTCAATAAGACAATAAGGATTGAAGAGTGCAGGGAGACTTGATGGAGCTCAGCATGTCTTTGGGTTACAGAGGGAGGTACACGGGGGTAACCGGGTATCAGCCACTGAGAAACAGCTTTTATCCCACTGCAGTGCCTTCAAATGCACTCAGCCTCACCTCCTTGTCATTACTTTACATACATTCTGAGAAAAAGTCAGCGCGTAAAATGGTTAAAAACTGGGAATTGCATTGGAATCACAAATAGGAGAAAAAGTTGTACTATTTTTACAATACCATTCTGCAGTGCTTAATTTGTAGATTAGTATTTTCAGGAACACTTTTGGTCTGATGTGATGGATTGGGGGAACAGGCCAAAACATTTGCCGGAACACTCTCATTAGACACCATTATATCAGATACATCTTTTGCCGGATCCTCCAAAATATTTCCTGGATCCTTTGCCCTGAAAAAAATTTGATTGGTCTGTCTGTCACAGAATTCATGGGATTACGCTTGTAACTTAGCATAAACTGTACAAGAAACAATAACACATATTATAATTCATGCTAAAGATCCATCTGCTCCCTGCTCCACAAAGCAGGATTCAGAGCTCAAACTATTGTGTGCAAAGTCTTCCTTCAGTCATGAAGCTGCATAATGGAAGGAAATGTCGTGAAGGCCATGCAGGATGTGGGCGTTCAGCACTAACAAAATCCCTCTTGAAGACTGTGTGATTGACAGTAATAACAGTTGTATCATTGCTCTGCCGCTGTTCGACTTGTCAGAAATTGCGCAAAACATTTGCATGTGTCAAGAAAAAGGACGATTCAGTCAAGAATCATAATTATTGTTTAGCATTCCAACGTTTACTCGCTGCGTGATCTGGATGTGAACAAAAAACATTTTTGATCTTTTGACTGTTGTCACTTGTTTTGTCTCAGTCGTGGCATAGGTTTTCAAAAAAGTATAGTCAACTGGACTGGAGACATTTTGTCTGCTCACTTCGACCACCTTGCCAGTGTGACTGTTGATGGTTGGAGGTCACAGATTGACTGCCACATCTCTGTTTATCAGTCCCAGGGCAGCAGGAGCACACCACCGAGCAATACTAATCCAGTGCATTGTTTGCTTTTTTTTCTTTTTCATATATCAAGAAAAATAACAATCAATATGTGTTTGGTTTTTCTCTCTTTTTAGCTCTAATACTAGGCATATACTGTTTGTAGAAGTCAGTACCTGCACCAAATGAGATGAAGTCATAATGCGTCATAATGAACATGAACGCCATAGCTATATTTCAATTTCGGCAAATACACAAAGTGGTTTGGCATGATTCCGCTCTTGTTCCTGAGCTATATGAGGTACACTGACTGTATGGTTTGCAGCTTCAACACGCAATTGTGAGCAGCGAGGTCCAGCATAAGGCATGTGCGATAATAACACAAACACAGATGCAGAGGAACCAACATTTGTCATTTATTTCTTGTCACAGTGTCAGAATCTGGCACCGACAATATCCTTCCCCGACTGTCTAATTAGTCCCTCACAAACAATAACACAAGCTCACAAATATGCTGTACATTTATGCTACATTTAGGTGTAGCAACTGCATGTGGGTGTACAGGGAATTTCTGTTATGCATATTGCCTCTAGTTGTCTGGGTATTGGTTGTATTGTGCCTTTTATTCTTCCTGCTGCTTTCCTCTTCAGCACAATTACGATGTTTCTGTCTTCCTGAATGATTGGCTATTGCCTTAGACAGAGAAGCGCCAATGCAGTTGAATCCGTAATCTGATTTGATAAGACGCATTTGTCAAAGTTAACCGTCTTTGACTTGCCTCATTTATTCCAAAGTATTCTTTAAACTGAGTTGTAGGCAATTATACCCAACCACAATATCTTTCTGTGCTAAATAGCTTTGCACAAACGCTTGTCTTTCCTCTCGGCCCTGCAGCATTGTATTTTATATTGAGTCCAGGCCGACTTTTACCTCTTGACAGTTGGCTAAGTGACTGGTTTGTGTGACTGGGGAGGTACAAGGTGACAGTGGAGGTATAGCAGGGTGAGCAATGGGCAGTGATGCGCGCGGGGGCCATCTGTGAGCCGATGCTGCACTCCTCAGAGGTCGACTTGAGGAGGGACACACACCACATGACTGCCTTTATGCCTTTGGCCCGAGCGACCTGCACTCTCCCTCTATAAAGACAACAGAAAACAGGCCTATTTGTCCCAGTGATCTTATCAGTGTCCACGTGGGCCAGCCATATTTATCTGTAGCGGTGTCCAAAAGCGCTGCAAAGTCAAGATGAGGTCCTTTTGCAAGCGGCTTCATTTCGAACCAAATACGATCGAAGGAGACGCCTCCGATCAGTGGTGATAAATCACTACGGTAAACACCTGGATGACTGAGAATCTCTGCAGGTATGGTTCAGTCCTGATTCAGCTCTTATTTAATTGTGCTTTAAGTTTCCCTCGATGACAAATGCTTTGGCCTGTTTCCACTGCGGTATTGATTTCTTCATGAAGCTAAAAACTATAGAACTGAACCAAAATACAATATACCGTGCATAAAAACCACTATGTACAGGACAATTATTGCTTCTTTGTTTGTGACATCGCTGAATTATGTGTGCGCCGCTTATACCTTGATAAACGACTGTAATAGCCTTGAGCCATTCATCCTCCAATTTGCCTGGCACCATAATCAATACTGATGGAGTTTTGCTGCTCTATCTCATTGTATAATCACACTGTATCTAAATGTACTCGCAGATGCTAATACACAGTGAATGCTGAGGTGGAACTTGATACCGAGGCGGCTCCAAATAACATAGACAATATCTGAGAGGCCGAACTGAAGCGGAGAGTGTTGTGAAAATGCCAAGAGGGCACCAGGACGGGGGCAGCTGCTGGAGATAGGAGGCCACCATCAAAGCACACATCTATGGCGGCCGGTGACACAAACAGAGAGCCGCAAGCTTTCATCTGTGCAGGCCCAGGCGTGGTCTACCACGTGTGTGACCTGCCCCGGCGGAGTCTGCTCGCTGTGCGGCTCGTTCAAGCGGACCGCAAGTTGATAAGAGTGACTGGAAAGCCGAAACGCAAGTTAATAAGGCACTGCAAACAAGAGCCATAATGGACATAACAATGAGTATTATAAATCTCAGCTGCACTCACTGATATTTTTTACCTCTGGCTTCTTTCAGGTATTTTCAAAAGTAGCCTGAATGTCGGCTCTATTGCAATTAAGGCTGGAGGAAATCTGTACGAAAAAGCATATATATAATCCACCAACTCGAAACTTGAAACCGACGTGTGTTTGAAATATATGCAGAAAAAACATATGGTGGCTGATACATTTCTGCATATCATATAGAAAAATGTTTATAGCATGCTTCAAACAAATTCAAGGTCACTGAAGCATCACCATATAAATTACACTTTTCTTTTACTGTTTTGTTGCTGTTGCTGTTGCTGTTTGTTTTTTTGCTACAAGACAAGTGTTGTACTGTTAGACTCACTGTATTGAAGTAATATAATCATCTTCCCACTGAACTGGACTAAAACTTCTCCACTGATTCCTTTATTTATTCCAGGTCACGCAAACATGAATATCTTAGAGAAATATTTGCTTACTTACTAAATTCATGTGCCATATACAACACTTTTATATGTTTTGTCAAGGTTCTTTCTGTGTCCGTGTAAAACAACAAAGTCATACAGATTTTGTTTTGTCTTGTGGTGTGCAGTTCTAGGGCTATTTCACCTCAGTTCTCCACACTGTTTATAAATAAATGAGCACAAATGGACCCATCAGTGGTGTGCTGGCGGCAGATGAGGGAGTTTATCTCACATGGCCTCCCCCTGCTCATTAATGTGGTCCACACCAGCACACATCTGTCCTCCACAGGGGCTCCTCCCATACCTTCATCTGGGCAGCTGTCCCAAGAGCCAACACACAGTCCATTCACATCCCTGTGTCCGTGTACGCATTTCCTTATTCCACGCGCACTGAGTTTAATAAGAGTGCTCTGTTGTTCGCATCACAGCAGATATATTTTTGATGCAACTCAGAGGCGCAGTTAACTTGTCATTTGGGCCCGTAATGCACAAACCTTCACCACATAATTGAAACAGCTTTGGTTAGATGGTATGATTAAAAAAAAAGAAAAAATCCTATACTTTGCTGGTTTCATCTCGCTTTGTGTTGCTTTTTTAATTCAGCTTTCTGCGTTCACTGTCTTGCCTTCAAACGTGGTATTCAATCAGCCGCTATTGTTTGGCAGTTCTGTGGAGTCGTTCCCAGCCACTCATCTTTGTTTCTCTGAACTCAGCTCCTCTCTGCTCCTGGAAGAAAGGGACTCGAAGCTCCGCGGTGTAAATTAAATCCATGTCCAATGTGCTTTTCAAAGAATGGCACAGCGGTTGCCCAATAAGCTCTTCATATTACTCCTGTTTTGAGGGCATCATTGCGAGCGCTGTCTGTAGGAGCCACTGCAGAAGTCCTACCGACACAATAATGCAATGCTATGGTGGTTTAAAGCCATCGTACCCAATTTTGCTCCCGTTCTCAAACAGTGAAATTCAATTTAAACTTTGGCTGTAACCACAACTCATTTCTTCTTGTGCTCATTTTACAGTTTTAAGAATGCAAAGCAGAGTTTACGATGTGTACGCCCGGCTCAAGACAGACACAGGAGCTATAGGACGTCTCTGCTGTCAATCTTGTGTTGCCTAAACATCTGCCAAACTTCTCTTTGAAGCACATTTTAACCTATTGTGTGCTTGTTTTCTCGTGGATAATTTCACAGTTTGCACACAGAAATTGGTTCCCAGTCAGCAGAGTACTTCTCCCAGCTGTCCATGAGATTTCCACTCAGTGCACAGACAAAGCCGGTCTATCTCGAGTGTTTACCGGTCTCCACGGCTCTTGTTTTGCAGCATGTTGTGCAAGGCTACTCAGGACAGGGTCACTGGAGCGATTTCTGGTCGGATACGGCTACTACGGCGGGAGGCAAAGGCAGTGTTAAATTGGTTGAGTCATGTCAAAAGGAGAAACTGTTCGTTTACCAATGTTCACGGAATCGGAGCTGGATTTGGAAATAGAAGCTTCAATTGATTCAGGGGGAAATATCGACAAAAATGTACCACGTATTGCAAGTTGTCCAAATGAATGTGCATAGGGTTTCCTCCACCACAACACGAATACATGTGATTTTCTTTTTTAAATAGATAATAAAAGTTCTTTTGGTTCAAAGGCGTAAGAAGGATGTTTGACGAGATGGTTGGGTAAACATTTCACAGACAAGTCTAGATCTGCCCCTGTGGTCGCAGCAGGGGTGTGTACACAGGCGCATTATAGGAGAATGTTTAAGTGTTGATAGGTCAGAGTGACGACGTTTTAAAGATACAAGTGCCAGAACAATCCGGTCCAAAGCATTGCTTCTCATACGGCGTGAAGACTGATGGCATCCTCGTAAAAGCTCTGTTTCTGCTTGATCCCACCATCAATACACAACAACCTGACACATTCAGGCCACTGCCAGTTTAGCCTTTCATGCCCCTACATTACTGTCAAACCCATATTTCTCCCTGACATAAAGACTTAACCAGAAATATTTCCATTCAGCTGTTTTCTGAAAATCCTCCCTGGAGCTGTCCATGGTGCTGGTTTCCCACAGACCTCACTGTGCTCCTATTTAAGATGGTTGCTTAATCAATGGGTAGAGGTGCAAATTGAACTGCTGGCAGCAAGCTCTAACTTTTCCCCCCCCTGTCTTTCTATTCGCTACTGTTAGCATAATGTCCTCACTTGACAGCAGAGTGAGCATGATCCGCACAGTGGCATAAAATATGGCGACATTTAGTCAATAAGCCGACATTGTTACTCCTGCCTAAGAACACATTTTGCCGTGGCTTTGTCAAGGGGAGAAAATGTTATCACTCACTAAAGCAAGCCCAATGAATAAACATGAGAGGGAAATCAGAGTCACTTATGCAGCTGGGAAGGGTGGAAACAATAGCACTGTTGGGGGCATTTTCTGTACATGTGACAAAAAGCCGAATAGTGACAAATTGTAGGGTGGCAAACGGCTGTCCAAATATGTTTTATGCTTTTCAAAAGATTATGGTGCTGTATAATTGTGTTCCAATCAAGGGTAGCATAAAGTAAGAAATGATTATATTTATGTGGTTTTTGGTTGCTATTTTAATCTCTATTCCCACGAGGAACCTGCCATGTTTCAGGTGCTTCTGAACATGCAGAGCAGCCAGCCATATCTTTGCTCCAGTCATCACAGTCTGCAAATTGTGTTCAATCATTTGGTGCACAAAGAAAAAGTGCATCCTTAAATGTGACTTGAAAGCTGTTTGGTCCAATTAGTGATCTAATTTGACTTTTCAAGCTTGTGTAGAAATGAAGAAGACCTTTTGGAGCTACTATGAAAGGGCTTGAGGTTGGTGAGTAATAGAAAACTATTAGAAATCAAAGTGGTTCATGAATTGCACTAACCTCACTAAGCAAATTCCTATTGGCGTCACTGAATTGAATTGAGATTCTCGGAGACTGCTTAGGAAATTAATCAACTGTAATATTATGATTTAGATTGGTATAAAAATAGTTAAAAGTGTTATTTTAGGACAATAAAAGTTGTTTATGGAGGTTCTGTGTTATAGTGCTGTGTGTCTGAAAGAGTTGGGAGAGACATACTTGGTGTTGGACAAAAGTTTATAGCTTGAATTATAATGGCTGCTAACAACACATTTCTGTCCTTCAGGCAGGATTTTGTGCTGACACAGTGTGTGAAATTTGGACAATCAGTGAAGGCCAAAAACAACAGGAGGCTTGTTGCTAAAATGGAGTGTGGTGTTCTGCAGACAAAAAAAGAGTAACGATGAGGAGAAACAAAGGGGGGCTAAAAATACATCCTCTGCCCCTGAGGGAAGAGAAGGGGATGAGGGGAAAAAAAGATAACAGATGGACAGGGTAGTTCTTGTAAAGATATTAGGGACACGGGCATGCAGTAAGTAAATGTCAGAGAGTGGAGGAGTCTGCGAGATGAGCAGTGGTCCGGGGGGAGCGAGCACTGAATGGCCACTAGGTCTGTAGCTGCAGTCCTCCATCATTTTTACAGAAGCTTCCATTTGTTGTTCGGCAGCCCTGAAGGTCCGACTATTATCCACTGCACAGCCAAGTAACTTTTAAGACCATGTTTTAAGCCACAGAAGCGAGATGGGTTATGAAAGAGGTTGTGAAGCAAGCTCGATCAATGGCAGCAAACCACAAAAAATGGAATACATGAAGATGAAGCTAAAAGGGACTCCGTAAAGATATTTAAAGACAAACATGGCAGATGACAAAAGGAGTGAGTAACTTGAGGTAACTCTTTCGCGAAGTTCACAAATTGAGCGGCTTGGCCTATTTGTCTCCTTGTAAATTGCTGGAATCATAAACACATTTGAACTGGCAGGAGGACGCGTTAGCTCCAATGAATTACGGTCATTACAGCGGAAAGTGCAGGCTGTCTCTCTCCGGGACGTCGCCGGTGTGGACAGAGAAGGGCATAAGCATGTATCAAAGCCCCGGGGGGGGGTACAGACTCTGGGTGGATGGGTTGGTACGGTGCAGCGGGGTGGCACAGCTGACATTTATACTGCCCTGTGGCTGAGGCAATAGGGGCGAAAGATGTGGAAGTGACTAGTGCTAGGGTGATGATGGAGTGACCCTGGTACAAAGCACTGTCTCTCCGGCTGCCTGCCCCCTTGCCACCCGCTGTACCCACGATTGATGAGCGGGGTCCCGCCACGAGACACAGAGCCAGATTACATTCACACCGCTTTGTCTCGTGTGCGGCACCGTGCTTCGAACTACAGCGGGAAGGCCTTTAATTGGTTGCAGTTTTGCCGGGGCTATTTTCCTCGCCGTAGCTGGCTCACATGCTCCATATTGTTGTGATGCGGTGGGTGTGAGAAGTAGGTTGTAAGTCTAGGCAGAGAAATAAAAGGAGGAGAATCTCAGAAAACAGCTGCGGGGTTTGCTGGAGGCTCTTCACTTCTTTTATCTATGAGCGAGGTGTACGTACGCGTGTTTGCAGAGTATTGCGCTAATACTTTGCATGACCTAGATTCACTCAGCCGTCTTTAGCCGATAGGCTCTCATAACTTCTTGCAGGTTTTTACCAATCCTACACCAGCATGGTTTTATTTCACTTTTCATAATTGTTATTTTATGATAGAAGCCCGTGAAGGTATGTCTTTAATGAGCTGTAATTTGACTTGAATGTAACGATTAGGTGTTGGGTGGGAGTAGCTGTGCTTTTTAATATAAGAATGTACCTAAAAATAGGAAGAAATTGCACTTACATTTCTTTATAAAAGCCCTGAAGAATCTGGGTCAGAGCTTTATATTTTAGTTTGCGGCATGTGCTTAGTATCTCTGCAGTTGAAAAATACTGTTGTGGCTGAAATAGATTAAAGATTGATTATGCCCACAAATGATTTGGAGATTACATCTGCTCCTAAGAAATGAGAATGCATTGAGAGGAAAGATTGTAGCTGAGCTGTGCACAGAGATTTTAATAATTCCTGCCTCGGAGTAGCAGGTGCAAGTCAGACACAGGTGCTCATTTTTATTAGCGCCAAATGTTGTCTCCTAGCAACCCAGCTGTGGGAATCGCTGCAGGCCCCGCCCTCTGCCCCTGGGGCTGCTCCAATTGAGATTCTGATTAAGGCTCGGGGCCAGTCTGAGAGGGGATTTCAAATCATCACTGGCCTCTTCAGAGTGAGAGGGAATCTGGCAGCCCAGAAGCATCGACAGACCAAAACCCTGATGACTCAGCGAGGCGTCCTCCCAGCCCCTGTGCAGCCCTGTGGCTCAGATCAGGCCCACGGAGACTGGAGGAGTCAGGACAGGATTATGAACATATGTAAGAATATTCAAATCTGGCACAAGAGGCGAATGTGAAGCTCATGTTCCTGTCAGCATATCTGTTCATTAGCATTATGACGGTAAAGGTACGATATTCAGGGGGTTAAACCGGCAGTGTGACAGTCAGACAACCATTCAATCTATTATTCATTTATTCTAGCCAGTGTTTAAACATTTTAATATGACTTTTAAGAAAGTAAAACAACCAATCCAGCTTCTCTTTGCTAAAGAGTTGTGCTACTCTTCCCTCACACATCCATAGGCGTGGGATTATGTTGAAACAAGTTCTTCCAATTTCTTATTACTGAAAACCATCAATGACGCAGGAGCATATCATATTGGTTAAATGTGTCTAAAGATTTATATTTGTAATTGTTTACTAATGCTTTGCGCTTTGTGAAGTCAAATCTTAATTTGAGATTGTAAATTGTCCGCGAGTTTGTCCTCAGAAGAGTAAATTGGTTGTGTGCAATGGTCCTTCCCTTCATTTTTCCCTCTACCTCATTAGTACTAAGAGACACATTGATCAAAAGGACTTGGCGATGACGCAGAGCCAGACTTAGGTGCGGATCCCAAATGGGGTAAAGAGGCAGCGATAACTGTGGAGAAATGGGAAGTGAATGCCGTGATACACGGTGAAGCAGATCAGAGCGAACATTAGCGAGCCAATCCAGGCCAATGATGGTCAGATAGTGAGTGAAGGAAGGAGGAGCTAGGAGAGGAAAGGAAGTGGATAATAAGCTGACCCACTTTGCTGTAGACTGTAGGCAGAGCGGCAATAAATATCACACACAGCAGGCCAGAGGGGCGAACAGCTGCTTGGTGGCAAAACTGTCCAGCCCCACAGCCCCCACCCAGACACTCGTAACTTCAACCACTTCAGCCCCTCTCATATCACACAACACTACTGCGATAGGCTCTCTGTGTCTGTATTTGTGGCTAATCCAAACAAGCCCTAGGCAGCTCTGAATCGTAGATAGCTTAATAAGCACCAGCGCCATGTGACGGACTACATGTTCACAGTACGAGAAATATTACTGTTGACAGGATTCACTGTACTGAAGGTATCAGTGTAAATATACAGGAATACCTACATGAACGGATTGTATAACAGATGCCCTACATCAGTGTTTCCCAACCAGAGGTACAGGGACCCCTGGGGGTACTTGGAATAATTTCAGATTTACACAAAGGTGGGATTGACTGGTATTTCAATATTTTTGTTAAAGGTGCATTATGGAACTTTTTATGTGGGGAAAAAAAGTAGATATGTGTGCGTATTTTACCTTGTAAAGACCCAGCGGCTGTATGAGTGGTCAGCATGGCGCCTTTACTTTCCATCACAGTGGTCTCTAGGACGCTTCAGGATCAATTATTTGGAAGGTTTTCACTGTTGACTCCCACCAGAAAACCTACAAAAGAATTGACCCTGGAGCGTTGTAGGGACCACTGTGATGGAAAGTAAAGGCGCCATGCTGACCACTCATACAGCTACTGGGTCACTACTGGGTCACTCATACAGCTAGTAGGTCAAATCGGCAAAAATAGCTACTTTTTCGATGCTTTTAAGTAGGAAGTTTGAATTTGAGCTTTCTTTTTTTGCTTTATTTATATCCACTCATCACATGTGGCTGCATTCTCTCTTTGTTACTCACTACTACTACTATCGCTACCATTAGTTCTGCAGTTTCTATCCACAATGTGCAATGACAGCAAATAGAGCAGTACTATCATGAAAAAGCCTGTTGGATATTTATTTTTAACTCCCACTGAATGTTTTGAGTGGTCCATCCCTCGAAGCGGTCTGTAAAAAAATATCAATATGAAAACAACGTCCCTATGTGGATTTGATTTATTATGTAAAACAACATCAATGAATTCATTCATTAGATTCCCCCGCTGCACTCCTACCAGGTGTAATGAATGAAGGCGCATTTGTAAACATCTGCTGCACCTACTTGAGACTTGACCTGGGGACAAACAGGCAACTGGGCAGGACATGGCGCATTAACAATTACTAGTTGAAATGATTTGTGGCACCATGGCACATTCCTGACTGCTCAAAGCTAACCTATTTTACTTAGTTGTGCGTATTTGTGCGGTGCTATGCTGTATAATTTGTCGGCGTCGCTCTTCACAATCCATACCACACACTTTTGCTTGATTTGTCTTCAGACGAAAACCTCATGTATCAAACTGTCCTAACCCAAAATACACCACCACAAAAAAAAAAGCTACTCTTGACACAAGTGTATCGCGTAAAAAAAAAAGAAAAAAAGTTGGACGACTGCATTGTAAATTCACACCAAAAAACAAAACAAACAATGAACCAATCTGAGCGGCGGCAGAAGCAGCAGTAGCATGGTACTTTGACTTTGTAGTGACATCCTTCAGTACATAGGGAGCGCCTGTGTTTGCCGTAGCTCCTGTACTGAATTTGTCATCAAACACAAAGACGAGCCGTGGTGTACTTTGGAGACACGTTCAAAGACCTAAACCCATGTGTGCGCGTGTGTGTGAGTGTGTGTGTGTGTGTATGATGTGTGGCACAGGCCTCTGAATTCTCTCGTCCTTGGAAGGGGCTTTAGTCCAGTGCTGGCGATCAATCAATAGGCTGTGTTATGTGAAAGGGTCATGTAGACGCCGCCCCGCTCTCTTCATCACAGTGGAAGGGTGGCCTTTTCAGATTGCACCCCGCAAGTAAAAGCAACTCACTCCCACGTCTATTTCGGACTACAATAATGCTCAGGCCGGTGTTTTATCGTTTCGAATTGCATCTGCCATGAACCCAAACGCCTTCACTGGGATTTTAAGCTGCATTTTGGCACGCTGCGGGCCGACGTACCAGCGTGTTTTAGTGGCAGGAGAAAATGAGGCGTCGGTTCTCAATCGGTGCTGACCTACTTTCAAGCCACGATCAAAAATAAAAGTGTTTGCCCACTGGTGGAGGTATTATGTAAACTTCACACAGAAGGCTTGTTAATTAAGTTGTAACGCAAGTCCTGCTCAGTTTCTGAATAAATTGACGTAATGATTTTTACTTATTTTTTATTTTCATATTGTACAGCAGTCGTTTGACAAGACAACATACTGAGCTTGAAATCCAAATAGGGACATTAAAAGAGCTTTGAAAGCTGGATCCTGGGATGTCCTTTATTGGGGTATTTTTCTGAAAACAGCCTCAGACACAGCTCAGTGATGAATGAACGGACCGATTGAGTCACATTGGCGTTAAATTGATTGTGTAATTTGCTTGAACCTTCCTTCAAAAGTGCTTCAGTGGTTGCGCTTCTAAAGCATTTTGTCCATCAAAATATCCAACTCTTTTCTGCAAATACTGGAACATCATTTGTTAATCCTGCTAATATAGATCCTTTTTAGCTACATATCCTGACTTTATTTGAAAAAACTAGTCAAAGTAGTATTTGGCATTTGTCTATGCCTACAATCATTGGCTTCAAAACATCAGAATGATTTTTTTTCATCTGAAATGTAAATGATGCGTTGTTGATAGATAAATAAATAAAGTCTTTTTATAGTACTTCATTTATTTTGTGCAGCTGCAGGAGAAGATTAAAAAGAGTCCGCCATGTCTTTTTGCCCTCAGAAGTTGTTTTGGACAGTATAAATCACCCACCGCGCTCCGAGCTTTGTGATGGATGGCAAAACATGCAAAAAGAAAGAACATATTTTTTGCACCTTTATGTCAAATCTGAGACCTTGCATGGAGCGCGTTTTGTCCATAAATTCTGATCAGTAATGGAAACAGATATCTGCGGGGCTCGGGCGCAACATGCTTTGTGACCCGGAGTCCTCGCGAGGGCTGTTAAGCTGGTAATAAATGGATGTTTGCATGACACTTCTGGTTTAGCTGTAGTTAAAAAACAGCGATATCAGTCAAGCTCAAAGTGTCAAGAGACGTGGATTTGGAGCATGATAAATGACGCCAGGCCACCTGGGCTGCAGCGTGGATTTTTCCGCATTAGGAGAACTATACAGTACAATTCTTCGACATGCTAGACGGCAAGGGGGCTCAAAGGACTAAGTTGAAGGATGCGTCAGATGCAGGTGCACGAAGCCCGTCTCATTTGTGACCACTGGAATGCTTTTTGATACTCACCGAATTATACATGGACCAGCATTTGATTCACAATGTCTCTAATTATGCGTTATAGTACAGTGTGTAAGGAACAGAGTGTGAGGCCAAACAAAATGATACAGAAATGGGAGCTGCTGTTCTTTAGTTGGCTGAGCCTCTACAAACATGTCCAATGCCTCGGGGCTGCTGGATCAAGTTTGTTTTTTCCTATTTTTCACTGAAAGCGGCGAGCGCTTCCAGTCACTGCGGATTCAGGTGGAGTGTGGGAGGAGTGTTTGGGAGAAGGTCAGCCCGATGATGAAACTCAAGCGCTCCTTATTTGAATACTTTTGTGAATAATAGATGACTTGGCTGTAGCTACTCGACGTGAGCGATATGCAGATCCGTAAAAAAAAAAATGAAACGAAAACGCGATAGATAATGTTACGCCCCGTGCACATTTGAAAATGCAAATGAGAGCGGCCCCAGGTGACACCAGGAAGCGCTCTCCTTTATACCGCTGGATCCGTAGCACAGCCAATCCCGCCCTCGCAGAGCGCCGACAGGCACAAATGTCTGCCCGATAGTGCGCTATGCAAGTTCGCTTTCCAGGGGAGCAAGTTGAGAAGGGAGTGAGGGAGATTTTGGGACGGTGGAATGTGAATGATTCTAAGGGGAGACTGAAGGTTGTTCATGGGCGTTAAAACGACTCCAGTCCCTGCCTTGTGACCTGTGCACTGACTTCTTTCACTTGAGGTTATAACCCACAGCAGCACTAAAGTCGGGTAGCGCCTAATAGCAAATGTCTGTAGTTGCACCACAAAGGTCCCTGGTGGAAATACGCGCTCAGCTTTTATACATGAAGCTGCCTGCAAGATTAGTTTCTTGGGCGTAAATAAATATGCAGAAAAGTTTGGAGCCTGACTGTGTAAAGGCAGTAGCAGTGAATAGGAACCAGAAAGTCTGACCTTGTCTTGTGTGCTCGTGTTAACATGCTACTGTGCATGTGTTTTTTTTAAAAGGTGTAATGAGAAGTAGCTGAAATCTGAATGTAAGTTTCACAAATGTCTTCCAAGGTTAAGCGAGACAATTGTGTTCCGTATACAGTTTTATTCCAATGTCCTTTTGCACCTGAAATAACTCGTTTCCAAAACCAAGCCTCTCATCTTTCTACGCCACAATGATAATACTTCTTTTCTCCCACATAAACATCTCCACAGAAATCCGTGATAGAAACATCTCCTCTTTATGGCTCTATTAATAGCGAGTGACATCTGTGCCCCCTGTATCCATGCCAGACAATAGATGCTCCAGAGATGAGACGGTGAAGTTATATGGTCATGGGGGGGGGGGATGAAAAAGTAATCCAAAGTGGAAAAGCAGTGTATCTAAATGTAAATATTTCTATACCACCTTGTGCAGTCATCCATAAATTCATGTATTCAAGGTCACACCAGCCGCGGAGTGTGACTGAAACAGGGATTCGGACTGCAGGAAGAGAGATTTGACTAATTCCTGTTTCTATGTTGGGCTTAAATACCTTTTACATATCTCCGCTGTGGGAGCGCTTTACTGACAGAGCCAAACGACAACCCCCGTTCACCACGTTTTTTTAATCTATTGTTTGTTTTGGGGGGTTTTTGCACTAAAAATACAAATCCACGATATTTGTGTAGGTTTTCAATTGTCCAGGAATCCATTTATTATCCATTGCCTACAGTGGATTTGTTATAGTAGAGGTTTTTGACAAGTATCATCAACTGGACTTGTTTGAGTGAAATCATATTTGAAAGTATCTGTTTTAACAAATGCACTATAGGCATCTTCTGTTGTTCTCACACCTTTCTTATTATTGCCATCAAATAAAAAAAACTGCACCAATAAAATATGCATTTAAACCTCCTGCTAGCTAAGTTTTAGTGGTGTTTGTCTTCTTATGGCGTTTGCTTTTTTAACCCATAGACTGCAGGGTGAAGAGCGGGGAGTGACTTTTAGCAAAATGATCGGAGCCAGGATTTGAACCCGCTGAGCAAATAACCGCGCTCTGCCTTAAAGGGATATTTCAGGATTTTTGACATAGGGCCTCATTTCCTAGTTATCCAGAGTGTTGTTGATTTCTGGAGATTTTTTTTGGGGGGGGTTTATTTCATGCAGTCCTTATATTTGAAGACTTTCGTGATGTTAGGCTAGTGCTAGGCTAGTGCATGTCTATGGTAACTAGTAGCCTGCATTAAAAACAGTCTGACCCAAGCACAGTGCACCTGAGGCAAATCACTTATAACACCAGACTATCGATATAAATATTTGTGTTGACTGAATATTTTTTTTTAAATATAACCATTTTGCATTTAAAATAACTTATATTTGAGCAGCATCAGCTTCCTGGTTGTAAGCTACGCAGCGGCAGAGTGATCTGCTAGGTTACCGGATCTACAGTAGTTTGTTTACTAGCGGCCGGCATTACTACATGTGGAATTGACAAAGGAGCTTTCTACAAATCAAATCAGATGGCAACTTTTGAAGGACTACCCAATGATTTTGAAGAGGTTTTTAATGCAGGCTACTAGTTACCATTGACATGCGCTAGCCTAGCACAGCATAGCACCACTAAACTCTTCAAATATAAGGACTGCATGAGTAAAAAATAAAAAAAAATCACTCTGGACTAGCAAATAAGGCCCTTCCTAAATGAATTCAATAACCTAAAACACGCAAGTTAAACAATCAACTTAGTTCTATAGCCTAACAAAAAGTACCTCCATGTACTGGATGCTTTTCTTACCATATTTGTTCCAGCATTATTGTGTACTATCTCCAATTGGGATGCTCATTGGGGAAAGTGACGCATAAAGCCTATATAAGCTGTAGTTTCTCCTATTGTACAAGTGTAAAAAAATAATAATGAGATTTGTCAGGCTGCATATCAGTAAAATCCTTTTCTACCGTTTCTGTCCCAGCAGTTTCATGGTGTGTTTGTTCCTGGTCTATTATTGAGTCGTCAGTGTACAGTGGGGAAATTCACTCAAACAAAAAATCAATTTCGACCATCTTGGCTTCATATGAAAAATATGTCCTTTCACTGTGTTTGACAGTCATTTGTATGAGAGCCCATATTTTATGTTCCCACACAACACTTGAACCACAGCAGCTCCTAAAATGTAAAATAGAGTGTTAAGTATTACATTAACCACCTAAATGTCCAGGGAATAGACTAATGATTTTTATGACTGTTAATATTGAAATGAAATGTGACTGTTTCCCAAACTTCACAAGCCCTACAAAGATTTCTGCCACGCTGACTATCTTAAGTGCCCTATGGGTCCATAGCTCCATCAGCATTCCCAGCAGGAACAGTGTGAATTAAAGCCAGAGTCAGGAATGTCTCCCCAGCCTGTGAGCAGAATCCTCCAGCACTCATCAAGGCCTCCACGCACTAATTATCCACTCTTCAGACTGCTCGCCACAGCGCTTTTTGTCTTTCCCGTATTTTCTACCCCTAAATACCAAATCGTTGCCTCGCTTCTCACTGGGAGCCGGTGGGGAGCATGACTTTGTCTTTGTCCCCCACCATCAAATAGGACTTTTCCTTCCGGTGCTTCTTTGTAGAGAAATGGCAAAAGTCTGAGCCTGTATTTGCACTCATAATGGGGGAGTGGCCTCTTTGGAGCTGGGGTGCGCTCTGCGGATGTCAGGGATACAGACACTGCAGTTCAACCTTTCTTTACACAAAAAGCCCTATTAACAGGGAAAATACAGTGCAATATAAATATAGTACAACATACAAAAACAAGGTGAATACTTTATGTTGGAAAATGTATATTATTTGGTAGTTTCAAACTATTCTCAAGTATTTGTAACACCCTACTAGCCACTGCCCTCTGAAATCCACATTGAAGTATATTGCATTTGACATAGGTTTAATCGGACAAACATCCCCATTTTTATTTGCCTTGCACATGCCACAAAATCACTAAACTATCCCTATTGATACGTCTGTGTGTATTAATTACAAAATGATTCAGTTGGGCCTTTTTGAGTGATGTCATTAGTAGATATTATTTTGCTCCCATCCCTCGCTGACCTCTGTTTCTCTTGGCACTCTCTGCGTATGCCCATATGTCGAGGCAGCCGCCAAAAGCTAATGCCAGGGAGACTGAATTAATGAAGCGTTAAAGTGTGGCCAGAGCAGGAGACTGCCTTGTGTCCTGCCGGGTGCCATATCCATACAGCTCAACAAATGCCTTTATATTTCATACCTCAGTACCAGCGCCACATGCTTATCTGGCAACCCCGGCTTTTCAATCCATTTGAATTCCTGCCTTTTGCCTTTTGTTTAGCACAGTGCTCACAAATTCATTTACACACAATGGCGCGTTATCATGTTTGGAGGATGACTTGCCATTGTCATTCAGCCGGAGACGGAGCACGTACTTAGCAAGCTTGTAACATTAATTTAGTTTTCTCTTTTTTCCCCCCCATAATGCCATTCCCTCTCCAGTCAGTTGTGTAATATGACAGCACGGTATCATGGCTTTTGAGCTGACACTGTGTCACAAGTAATAAAAGTATTACACTCAGATTAGGGACGAGAGCAGTTTGTTTGCACAGAAAAGCCTCATGTTGACTTGTTAGAGCAGCTCATGTGTGAGATATTGTTTGAATCCTTTATAAACATTTTTAGTAATCCTCATGCTTTCCATTTGTATTCCTACATTGGTTTGGTTTATGTTTCATTTAATTACTCTCTTGGACAAATACAAGTGTTTTGTCACGTTGCTAGCTGGTGGCAAAAAGTAGTAAATTGTCTCATATTTTCTTTAAATAAGAAATTTCAATGTCAGACTTCTTGGCTGTTGTTTAATTTATAATTTCACTGAAATGTGAATTTACATTAGAAATGGGAAAATATAGACATACACTACGGTCAAAAGTTTGGGTTCACTTAAAGGGACTATACGGAGTTTAAAAATGTTAAAAGTAAGTATTTTCCTCCCACTACATGTTCCAACAATGTTCTAATGTGTAGAATGAGCCCAGACCCATTCGCCACAACTGCCTCTAAAATCCTGCACTGTCACTGTGGTGTTAATTTGGGTCCAAAGTGCTGTCATGCATGGGCTTAATATAGAACCTACAGTTACGCCTATGACCTGAGGTGGCTGTAGTGAGTGTAAAAATGACAAACTTGTATCTAGATTCTAGCCCATTTAAAGCAGTACTAAGTAACTCATGCCCCTAGTATAGAGGCCATAAGCGCCACTGAAGGTGTTGTAGCATGTTACGATTTTTTATTCAGTAATTGTCCATTAGAGTAAATACTAGGCTGACATAAAAGACAAAGGGAGAGAGGGATATTGTACATCCAATTACACAAGGGAGAATATTTTTTTGGCTGTATATACTGTTTAAGTAGTAGCCAGCAGTTAGCTTTAGCCTGTTAGCTTCTTCTTTGTGATTCCATTATGATTCCATGTGTATTGGGCCTCTGCCACAGCAGAAAAGCTGCAATTGTGGTTTTCTGGCCAGAGACACCAGGGGGTGTATTACTCCCAGATAGACTATGAAAAGGATTTATTAAGTTGTGAATGCCTATTCTTGCTGGAAATGGGTGATTTTTAATAAAATACCTACATACTTTAGGTGTGCAGAGGCACATTTTTAACATCCATCGCTCCAGTGTTCTAATGGCGTTAGCTCATCATGTTAGAGGGTCATTTTCATTTATTTGACCTTTGTTTGACCAAGAAAGTCCCACTGAGATTAAGAATCTCTTTTTCAGGGGAGTCTTGGCCCCAGAAGGGAACTTATTGTACATATTTTTAGTGTTAGGGGAAACCGGAATACCTGGAGGAAACCTATGAAGATCACAGGGAGAACATGCAAAACCCTTGAGCAATTATGCTAGCACTGCTGAAAACTGTTTAATAAGCATTAATTTACAACATGTCTCAAAGTTTGCAAACTTGTAAAGGGTCTATTGCCATTGTTGTTTTTTTTCTTTATTAACATCGCAAATTAACAATTTAACCGTAGTGTAATGCAGCGAGGAACAGGTATTCAGATTCAGGCTGGCCTTGTTTCAGTCCAAACCTGGATTGAGAGCTGTTGGCACTCTCCATTAACCTTCAGATCCGCCTCACTGTCACAAACCACTGTCACTTTAGACATGCTACCCTCTTCTACAGGTGAGCAGGTGGCTAGAAACCTCCAATTCACCACTCACTCCCTTCTGTACAGCGAAACATCTGCAACACTTTGCCTACAGTTGTGTGAGTCTGCCGGCTCCGGGTCTATTTCTTCCGATGTGAACCCGTACTCATCCTGTGTGCCCTCCACATCTCCCAAAGTGTTGTGATCAGCCAGAAACCATCGCCTGTGGCCTTGTGTGGCCCTGCGTTAGCTGTGAAATACTGATATTACTGGTATTGGCGTGGCAAATTGAACTCTCTGCCTCTGGGCCTTCATCATAAACCAGCCTTGGCGAGTACATTGTCTGCGTGACTGTTACACTGATCCTCCCAGGTTTTACATCAAATGCACCCGTGTTCTCCGCACTTATGAACAAGACACCGAGACATTTCCCACTCCCCCGTTTCTCTCAGCAGCCTAAACCTCACAATTACAAGGTCCCTTATCTTCAAATTCGGTGCTCTCTCACTTTTAATTGGTGTAACTTGGAGCCACTGATCTACTGTGTGAGCTCACCTGCTCTAATATGGTGGTGCTTCTTCTGAGATTTCCCCACAGAGGAGGCACCAGTGAGGTGGATACCGATGTTGCCTATAATTGAAATTAACAATCCCGTACACATGAACCCTCCCAATCACAACCTAATTGCTTCGCTCATTAAAAAAACATGTGTTGCGTCTTTGTGTTATGTGCCAGGTTCCACATTAGGCTGGATTATTGGCTTGGGCCGGTACATCATTCTCCTACTGTAGAGCCATTTGGTGTGCCGTGTGCTTGGTGCCAGGCTATAGGCTTTTAATATAGCCTTCATTAGAGAGGTCTCGCAGCACTGAATGTCACTCGCCGTCTTTCCAATTGGTTTCTGTGGTCGAGCAGCAAGTGTAAATTTAATTACACTTCTGAAAAATGGGTTTAGATGGATAATCCACTGCGGCCAATAATTGTTGCGTTTTTGGAACTACAACAAGTGTTAGCAACCATTCAGAGAAACACAGTCCAATAAAGTCCATTCGGGAGAATTTCTATGAATAATCTGCTCCATTCACCCCAATTTAATTGTCCTTTTTCATATAACCCAATTACATACTAACAGTCACCTTAATTGGATTTTACGGAAATTGTGCATTCTGTCAAAGTTAAAGTCTGTTTTGGTCATTTTCAGTGTTTCTACATGGTGCATCTTGCAAGGCCCACTGTGTTCTTCAGGTGGAACTTATTATCTATAGTTAAAGCAGTACCAAGTAACCTGTTTACCTTAATAAATCCTTTTCGTAGTCCCTCTTTCATCTCCCCCTTGTGTCTATGGTCAGAAAACCACACTTGCAACTTTGCTGCCTGCGGGTCGGAGCCAGCAATATACACATCATGAAGAAGAAGCTTAAAGGCTAACGGGCAAAGCTAACTTTTATTACACTTTTATCACACTTACAACTTTAGACTTGTTACTATTATGCTATAAATTAGTGGTGAGCAGGGGTGTAGAGTAAAGTAAAAAAGGGAAGTGCACCTCATGCATCGCTTTTGAAACACTGTCTAAAAGACAAATGGCTCACGTGGTTGATCTTCATTGATGTCTACTTTAAGTGGCTTTTCTCAATCACACACATAAAGCTCTTTCTGAAATCAAGATTAATATTTAATGGAAGCTTTCATTGCCCTGCTCCAGAAGCAGCCTGTAGAGCTGCTTCTGCTCTGCTTTCATTGGTACACGAGACAGCCTGTGGCCCAGTTTCTCCCTGTGTGTTTGCGCTTCATAATTTGTACTTTTCTTTGTGCATGTCTCGAGTTTGGTAATTAATCACTTTTGAAATCCTTCTCTAAGCTTTTACAAATGCCTTATGCTCACTCTACAGCAGAATGGCTATGAAGATGGCAAAACATATTAACAAAGCAACTATGAGAATACAAAGTGAGATTAATGTCCCCTCATCTATCCTGAATGAATCACTATCCTCGTCTTGATATTATTAGTAGGAGTGCTGAAGGGCCACAAGTCCATGTTTCAACCAAAGCTTAACTTTATTGTCCGATCATCAAACATGAAATCTTTGCCAAACAATTCAAAGTTTGGAGCTCGAGAAACGCCATCTGATTCCCTTTATCATTTGTATTTAACATTATTGAAACTAGCTGGTTTGTTGGCTATTCTTCCAAGGTTCCTCAAAGGTTATGTATGATTGTATTATTTTGATGAACTGACTTAATTGCAAAATGGTACTTATAATAATAATAATTCATATAGTAATTCCCCCATTTCTGCTTTCTTGCTTTGACCTTGACCTTGCACTGTGACCGTGTAGACATTCCCCATCTCAGTTTGCCGTTCTTCTTTGTACATCTGCTCCTCCCAGCATCCAGTCATTGGGATTCCGCTCACAGCAGCCCCTCTAATTAGAGTGGGCTAGTCACCAGGAACCACAAGCATCCCTTCCTACTCTGCATGTCCTTGCTATGCTCCCTGCGCCTCCAGTCTTCTTCCACTCCTGCCATCTCCATTTTCAACCACTACTAATTGATCTGCTCGAAGCCACTACGATTATTGACTTTGTGACAGTGTTCCAAATCATTAGTTATTCTCTCACCTGCAGAGGTCGGCACAGCGGCCAAAATATTGACTCAAATAAGTGTAGCATTACTTTAAAAATCACTTTGCTCCGATAGAGACAAAAAGTAGTCTCCTAAATGATTTCTTGAGTAAGAGTAGGAAAATAACTTCATGATTAAATGGGATTTCTGGTTCAGTTGTGAGGTATGAAATTGTGACAGCTTACTGCTCCTTAAAGCAGAACTAAGTAACTCATACCCCTATAGGCCATAAGCGCCACTGCAAGTGTCGTAGCATGTTGTGTTTTTTTACTCATTAATTGTCCGTGAGAGCAGATACTACACTGACAGAAAGGACAAAGGGAGAGAGGGATATTGTACATCCAATTACACAATGGAGATCATTTTTTTCACTCAAACTTGGCTGTAAATATTGTTTAAGTGGCGCTAGCCCGCAGTTAGCTTTGCCCCTTAGCCTGTTAGCTTCTTCTTCATGATTCCATTAGTGTGTATTGCACCTCCGGGTCAAAGCAAGGTGTGCATGTTTGGTTTTCTGGCCAGAGATACCAGGGGGAGATGATCAATCATCCCATATGCATTACCCCCAGAAGGACAATGAAAAGGATTTATTAAGGTAAGCAAGTTACTTAGTACTGCTTTAAGGGGTTGTCCCAGGGGCATCAAAGGATGGATCAAATGCAGAGGACAAATTTCCCTAACCTTAATTTGTTTCCTCAATTGTATAGAAGGTACAGAGACGATGTCACAGCATTCAACAGAATCCAAATGAGTGTCAGTGTTGAGTTATTAAGTTGATTATTGTTTGTTTTGAAACGCAACTCAGAACGTTGATGGTTCTGTTGTTCACGCTCTCTTAAAACAACTGTGAAAGTATGTTTTTAGATTAGATTTAAGATTGAAGATTAGAGTAGATTTAAGTGATTACTACAAACCTCTGCCTCTACTATAGCCTCTCATCTGAATGGTAATTTGTTTGGAGATGGACCTGGTTGTTGACATTTTTAATTATTTCGAGTTCTATTAGAATCTTCATAACGCAGTTGTCAACGCATTGCTCACATGTTCAAAATAAAATAACGAACGAACGCTGAACCAATCAGGATGAATTATGCATGATCTATTGACATTGCTGCAAATTATCAGTGCAGACCTCCAAGTCCGGTAAAGAAGACATGTTTATGTTATATGCACCGTTCGGCACCTGAAGGACCAGCTGTTCATTTATGGATCTGTGTTTGATCATCAATATCGCACTGAATTTAAAGTAGCTTGACTACAACTCAACAACTCAACAAGCACAGGGACTGAGGGAAATTGACCAAACACGCTTTTCTCTGACATTATCATTAGGTAAGAAAAAGGAACAGGCGTGTCCAGAGAAAGTTAGAAAGAGCTCCTTCTTCACAGCTTTCAGTGAACAGTTCAGACGCTCAGGGGTGCATTTGATTCTCCGCAGGTGCAGCGCTGACCTTTTTTTTCATTTGTTTATTTCTTTCTTACAACAGAAATAAGGAAAAATCAGGCTGTAAGCATAGAATTAAGACATTACATTACAGATGTCGAGCACTTCCGTTTCGCTCTGACGACACAACTGAGCAAGTCAGTCGTTTTCCAGCAGAGGGCAGAGCAGCTGCTCAGAGAGCAGGAAATAACATAACAACATGGTTAAAAGCTCCAAAAAGTCAATTGTGCATGATATAGCCCCTTTAAGAATAATCAAGTGGAAGGCACAGTTTAGTCCTAAGTGGATGTCATTTATTGTACCCCGTGAGGAAGTTTGTCCTCTGCATTTGACCCATCTTTGTTCATTGCAAAGTTAATACAGTATACAATCACTTTCTTCCACCGCCCCAAATTACCTATCAGTCCTTGCTCTGCCGGCCCACCCGGTTTGTAATGGAACAAACCACTGTTTACACGGAACATGAGGGAGTGCACGCACTCACTCACTCACTCACTCACTCGCTCGCTCGCTCACTCACTCACTCGCTCACTCACTCACACACGTTTGACTGGCCTCATCAGCTGCTCTGGTTCTGGTTCAAAGAGTGCCACCTGCTGTTTTCTATCAGACCCAGAAAACAGGAAAAATATTTTTATCCTGTGACATTCTTTCACCCTATCATAAGGTTACAGCGGATTAATGCTCATCTATCTATCTATCTATCTATCTATCTATCTATCTATCTATCTATCTATGCTTTGTCATAACTCCGTAACAACATAATAAAGCCTTGTCTTGAAATGGCCGTGTCAAAGTTGAAACATTTTCTGCCACAATTCGGGAGGTTCTTTCTGACACTAAACAATGTGTTTTTTTGGTAAATCTTACATTGCTCGTTATCCCGTCCGTCTGTGATATTATTGTGTTTTACCAGTAACAAATTGCCAGAGCTGGCGGAAGCAGACTAAAATCTGCACTAAACGTACACGGAGAAACAAGCGCTGTCAGACTCATTGAGATGCTGGAAATGCTTTGAGGCTAAATGGAGGCACAACAGCAAACCAGGCAAACACTTATCAATGAATGGATTTCTAACAGCAGATGGGTCTCTCTGCTAGCGGGGGAATTAGCATGGGGAGATTGTTGACATTGAGCTCCCTCACTGGCTTCCCTTATACATGTCGCTGACGCTTTCACATAAACACTCAGTGGTGACCCAACATGGCGACGCACAGGCCCGCAGAGTCTGGATGTGACCTTTGACCAGTGTGGTTGCAAGCACTCTGTTCACACCAACCGCTCGGTGTTTTTTACCGGGAGAGTGCTCACCGGGCGCCAAGGACCATTTCAGACAAATGATAGTCGTTTGGAGCCCATCTCTCCCCCGCACAAGGCCTTTTAGAGGGAAAAGCAGAGAGCTGAACGAGGTACAAATGCGTTTTTTTTTTTTTTTTACTCTTTAAAACATCTGAGGGCCAGGACGGATTGGTCGTGCTTTTGTGACAACGTTTTGTAATGATCCTACAGTTTAATGGTGCAGGCAGCAGAGTGTTACTGTCAGTCTGCCCACTGCTGAAATATTATTCATGCATTTTCTATCAGACTGCATTTTACATGTGTATTTAGTGCACATTTATGGCGTCAGAGGTACTGTAAACATCAAGAGGTATTGTAAACGTAGGTTGTAAATGCATAAAGAGAAAACTGCAAATGCAACTCTAAAATCATAATCGAAAAAGTATCATACATAGAAAAAAATATTGTTTCATTTACACTTCATCTTTTCTTTCTTCACAAGTTATGTTTACAATTCACAAGCTACGGTTACGATACATATGAAGCTTCTGCGCAAATTCAACCTGGAAGACACACCAGCTGCATTCATTCATCGCCTCATCACCGGCAGCTCTTTCCAATCATCCAATCACAGACCCAGCTCAAGCCGCACCCTCACGTCAGCCAATCACCGCAGTGCTCGTCCCTACTCCAGCCACTCATCGCTCAGGATCCCCTACTTGAGCCCCCCGGTCAATCACTCAGCGTTCCCAGCCGTGCTACAACCCTCCTCCACCCCTTTCTCCGCCCCCCCGGCCTCTCCTCAGCTCTGCTCGTCATCGACTGATCTCCCCGGGTCTCCTCTTCTACCACCACCAGTGTCCAGGCTCCAGGGAAGGTTCTGGCAATCTTAGTATCGACGTTTGTGAACGTTAAAGCCTGTTTTTTTTTATTATTATTTTTATTTTGTCATCTTATGGAAGGTGGTTGGAATCCCAGAAATCTTTGTGCTTTTGACAACACAATCCTAAACTCTATTCAATAATAATGTGCTGTTATTTGAGATTCAGCACAAGATCATTTTAAGAGATTTAAAGTGCAGACAGTGTGAATGTTTTCTATTCAATATTCAGCTCAACCAACTCTTAAGCGAGTAATTTAGAATGAACAAGAATGAAGGATATTCTTCTTTTTTTTTTTTTACACAGCTCAGACTTCACCCACTCCTCCTATTGGTCAGTCTTGCATGAGTGACATGGAAAAGTAACCAATCACAGTGAAGGGTGAGCTTTCAGATGCAGCAGATTTATTGATTCATTTTGGCCAGTCGTCCACTTTAAACCCTTTCCCTGTGAAGGAGTATGAGAGAAAAAACTTCTCGTAGTTTTCCCAGTGTAATAAATTAAGTCTGAGAGTGACTTTACTTTGGATGATGATTGGAGCAAATTGGCGTAGCATTTACATTTTACTGCCTTGCGGCTAAGTGGCAAATATCTACAGTGTTGAAAAACGAGCTAATAAACGCTGTCCCTTCTGTACAGCAAATTCCATTCCAATCAGACAAATCATCGACTCTCGTAAACAAACACATGAAGTGAATTAGCCGTCTGACGGGCCCCAGTCAAGTACATCCGCCACACATAATTAATGGTTTAACAGTGGATTCCAATGTGTCTTCGTGCACAATCACTACAAAGGTTAATTGAAGCTGCCTGAATATGCAAACGTGTGAGAGCACTCCGGGATGGCATGCCTTTTATTGAAAAAATCTACATATTGAAGTAGAAATCATTATTACCTACGGACCTAATGGACATTTTGCCCACACACAAGGACTGTGCAATCTCATGATGTGGAGACCAAAATAGAATCTCGTTGGCGGCTCCATCAAACACACACACAGACAATGTTTAAAGTACAACAATATATACATCTCGTACTTTAATTAAATACAAATTTTGTAATAGCCATTGAATTAATTTTGTGCCATTTTAGCTTTGTTTGGGTCTGGATTTGGTAGTGTTTAAGCCAATATTCTTTTTACTGAGTGAAATGTCTGCGTGAGGCATGTGCTTTTTTGTTGTGTGAAAACCTTTCATGTCAATAAAGAAACTTTCTGTTTGTGTCTGACTGTTAACAAGGGAAAAGTAACAGCATCCTCTTCTTTGTAAAAGTGCTGAAGTTATGGACAGTAGACTCCAGTCTCCAGTCTGTGCCCCTGAAGCCTTAGCAACTCCAGTGTGTGTCTGCCTCACTGGGTAACTGTGAATGACAATTGATGCTCATTACTTTCTCCTGACAGTAATATTGCGGGGTTACACCTACTCCATTTCTCTGACAGGATCACATTTGTTCGTGTGCAGAGTGACCAGCTTTGAAAGAAAAACAAGACAGACAGTCCTAATGTGTCTCTGACATTGACTGGCAGCCGGCCTCTGTGTGGGTATGTGCCAGGAGATAGATAAAAGGATTTTTCTACAGAGAGAGCAAGAGCAAGCCTTAAGTTTACCCAGTGTTTATAGTCTATTAGTGGCTGAACCTTTACATTCACCTCTCACTTTGAAAGCAGGGAATGGCGGGCCGGTGTGTCTGGCCTGCAAATTCTATTCTGAAAGTAAAATCATTTGCCATTCGGCTTAAGCTCTTGCACTTAAACAGTTGTGTCAAAAAAGGGGGGCTTTCAAAGTCAGAATGAAAAAGGAAAACACAAACTTAAAGGCCTGTTTGATAGAGTTAAGTGAGGATCCTATGCTTTTATTAAGTATTTAAAGGGGAGGTATTCTGCAAAATCAACTTTCTAAAGCTTTTTACCATGTTGGAACATTACATACAAAACATTCTTGGAGCTGAGTTTCGAGCCGCTAGCATGAAGGTGACAGCTCCCAAAAAGCATCTCCTTTTCCTGAGGTCCTTAGTGAAAACACTTATCAATATTGCATTTTCTAACCAACAAAGTGTAAGATAGTGATGTCTTTGACATTATTGCTAAATACTTGGGAAAATAATATACCCTCTTTAGGACCTCACATTCTTACACTTTGGGGGTGTGAGCGGAGGTCAGCAGAGACTTACCTGGATATAATGGAGGAGCCATGTGTGAAAAAACCAAAGCTTGTGTCACATCATTTTTAACTGTTCAACTCAAACGTGTGAATGAGTCAAAACACAAGGTTTTTGATGAGGGACATTGTGTCAAGTGGTAGAAAGAACTCTAAAAGGTCCATTTTACACCATATACATTTTTCTGATGAATCTGAGCAGTTTGTGCACAAACAAACATTGATTTATAGAGAAAGCATTAAGAAAATAAGTGCCAACAAGAGTCGGCAGAAGTAAAATACTTATTGATGTCAACCCTTCCCCACTCTCACTTTAACCGCTTTTGATTTTTTAATCTCAGCTATTTTGCTGATTAAGAAGGCGGCCTGAAATAACGTGAAACATGGTTTCTGCTTCGGTTTTACGATCGTCGATTTCTCTGCAGTTAAATCTAGGAACAACATTAGCCTGATGCTGTTTAAAAATATTGTTGGTGTTGGTATATGTGGCGCAGAGCCAAAGCAGCAAAGTGCTTGATTAGCTGTGCCAGTTTTGTAATTGTCTGACATCTAAAGGCAAGGCCACCAAAATAATGGGAATGCATGCAACATTACACAGAGCTGAGTGGGAGAGGAGCGGATGATGTGGGTCAGTCTTTATAGCAGACTTGATTGAGTAGTGGGCCAACCATCCATGCAGTGGCAGCGCTCGCTTTAATGAATTTCAATCTGCCACCCTTTGCCACCAACCACCTTTGAAGTGTAGCCCAAATGGCTGAAGGAAGCGTAAAATCACAAGGCTGCCAGATCTGCCGGTGATTTTGATGAATTTGCCCATCAAGAAGTCGTCATGCCGTTTGGCACATCTCTCTTTTGCATCTGACCTTCTGCTGTTAAATAATAAAAACTGCTTCATGGCTTCAAGGTGTGCTAATAATGGCCTTCGAGGGGGCTGCTGAGTCGAGTAAAACATCTTCAGAGGAAATTGCAATCAAAACCTTCCTTTACTCCATGATAAGCCACTTAAAAACGTTTTTTGATACACCCTGACTCTTAAAGCAGAGGCTTGATGGACATAAATTGATATGCTGATTTACTCGCACAATACTTTCAAAAGTAAAGCATTGTGCACTGACAGTGTGAGCTTTGTTTATCTTGTTGTTTTTTCACTTCAATAAATATCACCCAGAGCACACAGCAGAAACACAGTTTGTGTTGAATTTTGTATTTTATAACATTTTTGGCAGGAAACATTTTTGAATATTAAAAGCTCTGGCAAAATGCTATGAGGAAATTTGTATGGTGCTTAATAAATAAATAAATAATTATATATATATTATATATATATATATATATATATATATATATATATATATATATATATATATATATATATATATATATATATATATATATTGGTGTAAAAAAAAAAAAAACAGCGAGCACTGGATCCTGTGGTTGGATGCAGGCCACTCGAGCGGGGACGGGCAGTGCATGGATGACTGCAGAAGTGCTGTTTAGTGTGGGCCTGAGAAGAGGGATTAGTCCTCCTCTACTTAAGCACTGGCCACTGGTTCTGGCTCTGCCGCTGGAGCCTGTCTTCACTCAGATAAGACAGACAGGGCGGAAATGGCTTTGAAATCAGCTCACCACAACAACAACAACAACAACAACAACAACAACAACAACAACAACATGGTCAATAATGTGCACAGACATCAACATTATGACCAATCGGCTCAATAAAGTTACCCAGTCAGAATTAGATTTAACTTTTTAGCTCGTCTGTGAGATTGGACCACCTTGGCCAACTCTCTTTAGCTCACTGTCACTTCTTCTGCATTTGACTTTTTTCTTTTTCCGTTTTTTATACTAACCGGCTTTGACCAGGAACAACAGTCGAGGGCTGCCGTTTTTCAAACCATCCTTACAACATCTTTTTTTGTGGTCAGTCATTTCTGTTGTCATTTTTGGGTCCCACCGGCCGCTTTAGGGCCTGCAATACTTGCTTTATGCTACGTATCAAAATGTGCAGAGAATGTTTTCTCCATCCTACCAATTAACTTGCATAGGATGAAGTAATAATTTATGAGTCATTCTGTGCTCAAAATGTCATGAAGCGCACATGTGGGAAAATACTCCAAACCCCATTATTCTATATTCAATGTAGTTTACAGTTCAATTGGCTGCTAAGTACACAGGGAAAATTGCAAAACAAAAAGCAGAAAGCATGAACTGTATAATATATTCTTGTGGGTGGCATTATGGGGGGGGGGCTCATAAATACAGGAGAGACGTGCAGAGAGGGTAGGACTGGCTTCCTACTGAGCAGGTGATGCAACTGGATTCAAGCTTTCGAACTGTTAATGGCTTATAGCTACCCCAACGGTGACAAGTCACTCTCTACCCCCCACCCCGTCTTGTCTCGTTCTCTCTCTCTCTCCTGTCAGGGTGAGACAGGAGCGGAGCTGAAGGATTGAAATGTAAAAGAGGCAGCGGATCAGAGAAAACCTGAAAATGAGAAGCGCAAAGGCCAAGAGTTGTGAGAGATGAGTTGAGCAGGTAGAATGATCGAGCTATCAGCACGTGCAGCTGAGGAGGATTCCTGGTTGTGTCCCATAGGAGATCATCCATTATTATTAAAAAAGGAGCATCATTGCATCATTCGGTGAGCCCCGCTAGACATCGAGTGGGCTCCTTCTGGGAATAGTGGAAAAGTAGCACTTGTCAATTGTGTAAATAGCTGGAGGTTGTGTTGGGCTGCAGGGATCATGTTTTGACTTGAGCAGAGCTTCTCAAACTTTTCATGACCAGGGACCTCTTACCAAACAAATCATTTCAAAATTTGTTTTTAAAATGATTGTCTGTGAATTTCATCTTTGTGGACTCAGAGACCGAATGATGCTGAGATTGAGAGAACTTTATGCAACGTTATGTGCATGTTTTGAAATCCATGAACTGAAACAGACAATTATTAACTTCACCTGCAAGTGTAACATGTGGAGAAAGTGACCATATGTCTGTCAGTATTTTTCTATTGCAGGGGGAAAAGAAACAGCATGAGTATGTTTTATGTACCTCTGCATTCAACATCATTGTAATAGTGTTAAACTATAGTGACCTGCGGTGAGATGAATTGAACTGATCAGAGCTCCTGTCACACATGTTACACTTTGTGTTCATGCTGCTACACAGTTTAGAATAAACCCTGTGCATTATTCACTGCCCTAATTATAAGCGTGACTCATTAAAGTAGTCCCAGTGTATTTGTGCATCTATTCAAAGAAGCCAATGAATCATACATCGCCCGCTGTGACTGCTCAGAACCACATGGGCTCCTCTAAATACTTTGTGTTTAGGGATGTCTTTGAACCAGCAGCTATTGTATGTTTCATTACATATACATATCTGAAGCAACCATACAAGTGCAGGGCTGCCCATGACAAATACCTCCTCAGGGACTGTCTAGTATACTGTATCTGATCCTATTTTGAAGTAATTGGGCCCATAGAGAGTTGCTATTTTCAGGCATATTAAATTTCAAGAAAATTGCTTTATCTGGACCAAATACACAAGAATAGCATATGCAGCCACCTCTGTGGGCACTGAAGGTTGGACTTTTGCAGCACTTTGTCTCCTGTTCAGATTAGCTCCTCTGGAAATAGCCCGCATCACTTATCTCTGTCAGTCGGCTCCTGGCTCTGATGCACGTTTTCTCACAGTAAATAGATTGGCCTCTCTCTGCACAACTGCATTGTCACAAAAGCAACATAACATAATGGTGAAACGGAGCAAATTGCTCACTTTGATAGATGACGAAGATGCGATGGATGTCAAGTAGCACATCTGTACCAGGCAAGCACCCAGAACTCAAAGTAAATTGCTGCCTGCGAGGTAGAAAAATCCATCAAGGAACTGGGAGATATTGTGTGGGAATTGTTCAAGGTAATATAAAACCTTTTCCTGTGCAATTGCTCTAAACTTTTAGTGGAGGCAGTTACTCATAATGAATCAAGCTCTGTAGTGAATGTCCTGGTCTAGGAATATTCACTGGTGTATGTATAGAGAAAATACATCTTCAAAAGTAGTAGTAGTAGTAGTAGTAGTAGTAGTAGTAGTAGTAGTAGTAGTAGTAGTAGTAGTAGTAGTAGTAGTAGTAGTAGTAGTAGTATCCTAGTGCAACATTTTCTTTGTTTCACCCAAGTCTGTGGTACCGGAGTGCAAAGAATCCATTTGTCTTGCTTTTGCTTGTTTTTGAACATATTAGTTAATCCTATGTGGCCTATAAATCCTATATTCATGTGTATGATTTAACCTCTTAATCCCCACCTGAACCAAGCACAGTTTCTCCAGTTTGGCTTTACCCAAATCTAGAAGCTTCTTGAAAAAAGCATCAAAATAGCAAATGCAATAAATGAAAGACGATAAAAAAGAGACAAAAACGTGATCAAAAAAACAACAACAAAAAAACAGAAAAGTCAAACAAGAGCAGCAGACAAGTGATAAAAAAGTGGCAAAAACGTAACAAAGGAGAAACAAAAAAAGTGACAAAAGAGACAAAAACATGAAAAAAGGCAACAAAAAAGAGACAAAAATGCAACAAACAAGTGACAAAAAAGTAACAAAAGAGCAACAAAAAACACTGAAGAAGTGACAAAAATGTGTGGCGAAAACAACAGAGAAGCCACAAAAGAGTAACAGAAAAGTGACGAAAAATCAACAAAAGAGAAACAAAAAAAGCGACCACAGAGCAACAAAAAGTGATGAAAATGTGGCAAAAATGTGACAAAAAACCCAACAAAAAAGCGATGGAAAAAAAAATCCCAAAAGTCACGACAACACGGCAACAATGCGAGGAGAAATATCCATTTAGATGAGTTTTGTAGGCGCTACACTGGCCTATAGGCTGTCAGCTCCTGTCGGGAAGCTTTTAGATTTGGGTAAAGCTGAACAATAGAAAAAGGTCTCGGGGTGAGGTGGGGGTTAAGAGGTTGGGAAGGGATTTGAGCAACATGAGGAATAGCATTGTGGTCCTACTTTGCCATTTCACACAGGCCTCATCTCCTGTGCTCTCTGCTCACAGTTGTGGTATCGATCCTGTACATTGGACTTCCTGACCCCTTTTAGCGGTGTCAGTCAGGCTGCGCTCCCGCCCAAACAGCCCCTCAAGCGCTGATTGAATGTCAGCATTAGGTTGTGTGGCGCTGCGGTTTCACTTGACTCCAGCGACCCGCGTATCACAGATGTAGTATTTGCGGTGTTTGATTTGTGTCCGACCCGCGCTCCCTCACATACGCGACGGTGGCCTGGCAGAGCTGGAAGCATGACTTTGCATTTTTAAAAAAACAGCGCTTCGTTTTGTTGTTGTCCGACATTCACCTTGAGTTAGAAGACAAAAAAAGCGCAGGAGTCTGGACGGGTTGATTCTGTTGTGCGACGCCTTTTGTAATGTGATTTATTTGGCTTGTCAGCAAATAAAAGTGTCACCGCTTCATCAAGTGGGCCCAGAGTCCTGTTTGTTCTATTGGATTAATGTGCAGGAGACTTTTCCCTCTGCTCAGGAGCGAAAGGCTGCTATTTCAGAGTTGTTATGCCCCCTAGCATATTGATTTATAATTTTATATCTTGAAAACTACTTACATGTTGTGTCTGGTCTTTTGACCAGAAGAAAGTTTCTGAGCCGTGCATGTTAATAAAAACAAATTAGCTGAGGTGGCTTTTTCCTCAGCTATTTTGTTGTTGAACTTCTATTTTTACTTCACTTCATTTGAAAGAGAAATGAATTACTTTCCACTCACTATATTCCTATAAAAGCTTTGGAATAAAAAAGTAAATAGTTGGCCATGTTGTTTAAAACCTTGTGATGCACACTCCATGAGCTGGTTTGTACTTTCTACTTCAAAGCAGTACTAAGTAACTTGTTTACCTTAATAAATCCTTTTTATAGTCCCTCTGAGGGGGATACAAGTGTTAATGGGATGATTGGGGGTCTTTCATCTCCCCCTGATACCTCTGGCCAGAAAAGCACATTTGCAACTTCGCTGTCTACACGTCGGAGGCCCCAATACACACTAATGGAATCACGAAGAAGAAGCTAACAGGCTAACTGCGGGGCTAGCGCCACTTTATCAGTGTTTACAGCCAAGTTTGAGTGAAAAAAAAATATCTCCATTGAGTTGTGGCGCAATGCACAATATCCCTCTCTCGCTTTGTCTGTTCTGTCAGTGTAGTATTTACTCTCACGGACAATTAATGAGTAAAAAATTGCAACATGCTACGACACCTGCAGTGACGTTTATGGCCTCTAGGGGTGAGTTACTTGGTACTGCTTTAATTACTTGAGCAAAGAAATCTGTATGTGCATTTTCATTCAATTTGACTGAGCAGCTTTTGCTTGTATTGCGTAATTGGCCGGAGTGGACGTATCTTTACTTTTACTCAGTAATGAAATAAAAGTATAGTTTACACCACTGACTGGAAAATTACTGTATGTGGATGCCAAGGATATTTTTTCAAATATAAAATCAAGCATTGTATTTGCCAGTAACTATAATATGCTTCTGAATTCCAGGATTGATTGATTTTAAGAATTGTAACTTTATTGTTTTTGCATTTGTTGTGACTTTGGGTTTTTGATTGTCCCCATGCTCTGTTTGGCAAAAGGCAGTTTAGTTGCACGTCCTCAGGGAGTGGTTGAATAGTGAGACCTTTCGGGTTTAATTCTGTTTGGATGAGCAGTGTTATTAGCCTGTCTCAGTGGCAGTGTCAGCACGGCCCAAGAATGCAACGGATCAGAGGGGAGATTGATAAGAGGCGATTAAACCAAGACTCTCATAGCCCACACGCTGCATCTTCAGTGTAATGTGACAGTGATAGGGATTGTCTTTGTAAAGCTATGATTAAAGATGACCAGTACTTTGTGAGAGGCTACTTTGAGTTTTGCATCTCTTCTAAAAGGAATGAAGACATTTTTGGGGGAATGTTAGGGACAGGATATTGCTAGAAGCTATTCCAGAACTACTCTTTCCACTACAGAGTCGAAGAATATTTAATGAGGTGGTACTTGGTACGAAAAGTCTGGCAACCACTGGGGCATAGAAGTTGTTATCTAGACTTTTAAGGGGAAAATCAGAATAGTGGGCTGCCATCAGTTTTGAACTGATGCTCAAGTTCAAACAAAACTACTATTGTGCGAATAGGACTGTATATAAAGCATGAACAGTGAGCACTGCAGCCATTTTACAAGTTGCCTTTTCCCACTAAGCAAAAAATAAAGACAAATCCAAGAAACCTATATTTTATACTGTCAATTGGTGTTTGCATACAGTTTTTTAAAGCTGATTCAGTTTTTCAGAATCAAGATTTATTGCGGTTAAAGCAAAAGTAAATAATTAAAGTAAGATGTAAGATGCATCAATATTATAATTAGTAATTACATTGTGTTATTTTCTTTAGCTTTTGGGGGGCAGATATTTCCTCCATCATGGTTATATCCATCAATGCAAGTTTACTTTGTGCAAGTGTTGGGCAAGACACTTTGGGGGGTGGTTAATATCATTATTACTTTGCATATGCCCTGTCAGTATGGGCTATTGCTACCAGACAGATAAAGTCCCCTAAGGCTTTGTATCAAGGGCATCGTAAAAAAACGTTTCTATATTGTGCTTTTGAGTGAGTTTGTTCATGTTTGTGTGATTCAGTCCCGTCGTCTGTCTGAGCAGACCTTGAGAAGAACACTGTGGACAGTTTAAGGTGCCCTTGTTGTAACGCTGGACACTATCAGTGCCCGGGACAACTGTTTGCGCCAGACTTTTTAAAAAGCCAATCTGGCACTGGGAGAGCAACAGTGAGGAAAAATCTGACAGAACATGTTTAAATGCAAAGCTCTTTACACTTTATCCTGCTCATCTTTGTAGTTGGAGTTCATGCCTGGCTGTGTAGGTCAAATCTCAAAGACACAGACAACATGCAGAAGTTTATGAGCACTTTTCACACGGCACAAGTCACCCGAAGCGTTTCACAAACTAGAGATGGGGATTTGTTTTTTTGCTTTTTTTTGGTAGAGTTTTAAAAAGTTTGTTCCCAAAAATCCCAAATAAGACGGATCGTCGGCGTGGTGTTATACGGCTGAGTTACTTCATCTGTTTGAGACTTCAATCCCATTATTTCGCCATGTTTATATTTTGATTTACCTTCACAAGGACAGCTGCGTCACTGCTCAGATGCTGCTCAAAACGCAATTAACTTTATTAGCCGGCTTTTCCACGGGGAGAAGCTGATAAAGCCAACCGTTTCAACAGCCACAGTGGGTTTACGCAGAGCTGCACACTGCATTTCACATGTACAGTGACTGCAGGAAGGGGGCATGCGAGCATTGTGTGAGAGACGAGAGGTGCTGCAGTGTAGGTGTGGTGATGGAGCTGAAGGCCATGTTCTATTTTCTCTGATCAAAGAAAGCGCGGAAACACAAAGAACGTCTTACAGTGTACTTTCATATTTATGCGTGTCCGGCTTGCTTTTCACGGGAGCATTCGTCTACATTCTATAGCAACTTTGCCCCAGGGTTTGACCGTTTACCCATGCCGTTGCCCCCTCTCCCTTCCCCAGACAAATGCATTCGGTTCCCCAATGAGCGCTGTGCAGAACCAATGAGCTGATGCCCTTGAGTACTTGTATCTGCATGGATCTCTTGTTCGGTATTGATCTTTATTTAGCAGCAAATAGCCCCACGGCTCCAGAGATGTATGGCAACAGCTGTGGAAAACGGCGCATTCGTCACCGTTGGATGATTTATAGCAAAAACTAATTTTGCCTTGTGTCTGCAAAGTTCTTCGGGGCTGGATTGCAAGAGAGATGTTGAGCGCTTTGACTTTTACAGTGATGAATTAAAGCGATGCGATAACCTTATGGCGCGTCATCAGAAGGCAGTCACGCGTGCAAAATGGATGTATCTGAGTGTAAACAAAGTGTAATGGAATATTATTGAAAGGACGTGTTTTTACCGATCCGTTTTTTCAATGGTGTTGAAAATGGGACATAGACTGAGCGTGCACCTTGAGGAGAGCCAAGGCCTGATGAATGTTTTAAGAGGCAGCACTTGAAGAACTGGGGTTGCGGGCCATCCGCATTGGGCTGAATTGGACCAGACAGTCGCCAGGGAGACTCCCATCTCAGAAGGCAGAGTAACACAGAAAGCAGAGGCTCTGCTCGCAACACTCTGAGCAAAATCAAGGCCATTATTAATTATGACTCCTTCTGCTGGAAGAAGAACTAAGGAAATATTTTCAGACTTTGTTAAAAGCTGCTGGCTCGAGTTGTTTATAGTTTCAAGGATTATGCAACCGACATTGTGAGAGCTGTCTGGAAAAAGGTAAAGGCACATGGTTTTGTCCATTAATTGTTGTATTCACTGTGTCATTGTACACTTCACGGTTTAGTGCTCTCCTCTTGGGGCGTGCAATGACTCTCCTGTGTGAAGTCTGCATGTCCTTTCCATGTTCTGGTCATCCTTCCTCACAAAGGCCCCCGAGCTCAAAATAGTGTACAATAAGGTATCAGATATACATATACAATACATTCCATGAGACTTTGCCTTTGCAAGTTTGTCATTTTATACTCACTACTGCCACCTCAGGTCTTATGTGTAACTGCAGCTTCTATATTAAGCTCGTGCATGACGGCACTTTGGACCCGAATGAACATCTTTTTGAGTGACAGTGCAGGCATTTTAGAGGCAGTTGTGGTGAACAGGTCTGGGCTCATTCTACGAATTAGGACATTGCTGGAACATGTAGGGGGATGAAAATACATAATTTGAACATTTTTAAACTCTGTATAGTCCCTTTAAATTTTTTTTTTTTTCTCATTTCTTTTCGCAATAATGTGTATGCACTCCAAGATGAATAGAGCTTGTGATTGAGCAGAAGATGAGAACACTTGGCCATGTCCTCGAATCTATTGCTTTTTTTCTCTCTTGGTAAAATCACTTCGCTGTGCACAATCCCCTAAATTGTCACAGAGGTATGTCTCACGCAGCACATCCGTTACAACATCTCCGTAATTTCCGATGAGACTAAATCATCTTCTAACTAACACGAAACACAAACATTTTCACAATGTTGCATTCGCAGTTCCTACACTGCCTCTGGATTGTAACGTCACTTTTTGAATGCCTTTCCTCCTCATTCCTCGGCGCTTGATCCCACCTTAAGCCCTGCCTCCATTTCACCGAGATGATTAAATATTTAAACTACAACCCTGCTCCTTTTTATTTGCCTCTGAAAACACTTCCTACAGCTCTTTTTTTTTTTCCTTCTTCTTCTTCTTCTCGGGCCAATTGTGACTAGGGAGTTGTTGGATCAGAATAAGAAGTGGGCTGGTTGCATCAACACAATTATAATTCATAGCCCGCATTGTAACCATATGGAATGATGTTGCCCTTCACATGCCCTTTACTCACTTCTTCTACTTCTTCTTCTTAGCTTTATTTAGTGGAAACAAAGCACCTGCATATTCAGCACCAGCTGGTTAGTCAGACATCTATCTTTAGTGGTTTACTTACACGAAGGTTGTGGATTTAAGGATGCTGGGACATTGTGTGTTACACTACTACACACAATTGGTACAGGGGATCTTCACTGATTAGACTCATACAAAGATCTGTGCCAATCCTTCTTGCATCTCTTGAATCTGGCTTTGCTCTGGCATGACCCTGGTGATGTCATTATAGTAAAACACAATAAGGATCATGTTGTATCTTCCCATGCTGTAAAGTTGGTCTCATTTTATCAACAGTGAACACAAGTTCATTGAAATGTTTTTCACGATTGTTGTGTGAAATTTCCTCTTTTGGCCCCCTGCAGCAAAGCCATAACCTAAGTGCTGCTGAGCCATTGAAGCATGCAAATCTCCACTGAGCACAAATGTACAATTCAATGGAGAAGGGTACTGCATCGGAGAATGAAAAACACATCTCTGTGATGGTCAGCTGGCTGAAACTGATGAGTTACGTGTCTTTTTGCCCTTGTTGCAGATGTCAAACTAGTTGCCGGGAGACTGTCGTATTTAAGACTTCAAGCGGACGCACAAGTAAAGCGCAGCCACCTGTGGATACTGAATCACTCATCGTCGTGAACTATAGGTCACCTCTATCCATACCAATTACTCTCCTCTATTAGATTTCAATTTGATTTGATGAGTGCATTCCAAGAAGAGGGGGGGGGGGGGGAGGGGAGGTAGAGGGCGCCACTCTCCAGACACCAATTTAAAAAAGAGCACAGCCAAACAATCAATTCACCAACCCATCGTGAAAGCAAACTGAATTACTTGCGAGGTAAGCCCGGTGGTGGTGGTGGTGTTAGGGATCAGCACTGAGAGCCCTGTTCACACCTGCCATATCAAAGGCTTGCGGAGCAGAGAGCTGCTGAAAGGTGTCGAGGGATCTGTCGTGATTATACCAGGAGCAGACGTATGCATGCACTGTGCAAGCTAGTCTAGTGTTTTTGATGTTATATTGGGTACAGGAAGTATTCATATACCTCTATTTATTCTGAACTTTGAACATGTTGGAAAATGTACGCTCAGGCTTATATAGAGGCTGTACCTTTCTGCAATGCATATCAAAAACAGCACAACCATGAGAGGAAAAGAACAATTTATGGGTTTAAAGTGTCCATTTGAACTGTTTTATTCAATCTTGCCTCCTAATCCTCCTTACGGTATCCACGATCGTGTTATGAATCGTAGCAGACATCTCGCTCCAGCATCTGTGGCCTCAATTATAGATGCTCCCATTGAATTCACGCTGGTATTTACTTGGCGTATTTGTGTTTTGTTTTCTATAGTAGATGTCATTAGATGGTGCGGGCTGGGGGCTGTTATTTCAGGAAAAAACAGGTATGATCGTATTACCAAAATTGTTCAGCAGATGAGTATATCTGTCAAGCCAAACTTCAAAGTGCCTAATCGCGCCCCACACCTCCTTTTGCACTGCGAGAAAGCCGGCTACCCATCGCGTTATGTAAATCATGTATGATCGGCCGCTGCCAGCCATAAATCTTCATTAGTAGTCTGGGACGTGAAGCTTTATACATGGTTTGTTATGTGGAGCGATGGGCCTGAAGTCACTAATCTGCACCTCACGTCCCGCTAAAGACTGTTATTGATAGATTTTACCCTAATATAAACAAAAGTTCAACCCCAGACTACCACTCATTCTTCTTCCCAACACTCATTAGCTGCTGTTCTGGAGGAGGGAAAAATAGCGGGCGAAAAAAAAAAATTCCCACTTTTCACATTTCTCATTATGTAGCTCACTGGGCTTGTAAAAAAAAACAGGATGTATTTGCACATAGCCCTGAAGAACAACAACCCTGGGTCCAGTTATTGATTCACTTTGAGCGCGCAGTTGTCGTATTAAAATTATAAACATATATTTTAATTTAGCGTTGGGGAATGCAGCCTGTGAGCGAGGGTGAAATCCACCGCTGCATTTTTCAGAGGTGGAGGCACACTGTAAAAAATGTGTCGACTGTGTGTTTAAAAATAGGCACAGTGAATCATCCCATTGACACCGTTGTCCCACCAAACTGGATAGAGCTCGCATCGACTGGAAGACATTTTGAAATGCCAACCGATCTCCCCCCCTCCATCTTCCCGAGCACTTTCTCAATGCATATACCACTGGAAGTCCATTATCCGGTGATAGAGCACGGGAATGAGTCGCCTATCACAGAAATTATTTCAAGGCATCCATAATTCAAGAACTGACAATCTATTATGTCAGCACATTCCCTGCCGTACTGTATATCAGCGGGGCACGATTCTTCTAAGTTTCACTCTGTCTCACTTGAAACGGTTGTGAAAGTGAGGACACTGCAGAAATGGCACGGGCTGAATGATGTTTATCTCAAACGTGCGTTTCAGTAATCTGAAAGGCCATCTCTGAGTGGAACTGTGTGGGAGAGATAGTACAGCGCTTATATATCTCTCATCGTTCTTTATCACCATTACACAAATACTGCCCCGTGAACTACTGTTCATCACTCCACCTGGACACTGCGCCGCTCAGGGCCAATCGAGCCATATTACTTTAGCTCAAGCTTTATATAAGTGTCAGCAAGAAGGCCAACGTGTGTGCAAATAATACAAATCGTATTTGTGCAGTGGCTGAATATGGAAGATTGTAATTGGGTTACAAATTGGAACAAAAATATAAACAATATCAGTCATAGTAATGGCAGTGGTGTCATTATCCCACTATTCTAATGTTTTGAAACCGAGAACCCGGTCATTTAGTTGAACTAAATGTTTTCTCCAATGATGTCCTTCTTTCAAACTAAGCGTTATTTAACCGCACATAAAATTATGTGAAGATTAAGGGATTAACAAGGACTTTATAAACACTAATAAAGAGCTAATAATCAATTAGGATCTCGGTCCCTTAGGTCCTTACCTAAAACCCACAGTGACCAACCCCGGTGTGAACCCGGATTAAGCTCTGAACTTCAATGCAGAGATTAGTTCTGTTGTTACGTCTAGTTTTTATCAGGCAACTATCCTACGCCAAACCAATTGTTTCCCACCATCATTTTGAGATTTTAATTCATGCTTTCATTACAAATTGGACAATTGCAATGCACTTTATGTCTGGCTTTATCAGTCGTCTCTCGCCCACTTGCAACGTGTCCAAAATGCTGCTGCTCGGCTTTTCACTGGTACTAAAAAACATGAGCGCATTACGCCAAATTTGAAAGTTTTTGCACTGGCTCGAGTTTAAAATCCTTTCATTTGTTTTTAAATGCCTCCATGGTCTTGCCTCTCAGTATCAGTGTGACCTTCTGCAGCCCTACTCTCCCACTCGCACCCTCAGATCAGCAGATCAAGCTTTACTGGCGGTCCCTAAGACCAAGAGGGAAATGAGAGGCGATCGCTCTTTTTCAGTTGTTGGTCCAACTCTGCCCCTTAAACAAATTGAGTCTCTTTGCTTTTCACAGTCTGAGAGCTTGACTTCTGAATCTATTGTTTGCTGTCTTTTATATGTTGTGTAATTTTTCTCTGTTGTGTTCAGCACTTTGTTTTTTGTTTTTTGTTTTTTTAAGTGCTCTACAATAAAGGACTTTTAAGGTATCGGAGTGCCTCTGATTTGTTCCTCTTTTTGTGATTTGACATTTTCTTGATCCTGAAGAGCACCTGACCACTTTCATTTTTATTTTACCCACTGAAGCGATCACTTGGTTCCTCTTTAAATACAGCTGTATTGGAATTAACCAGTGCACTGTTAAGCGCTTTTCTTTCTGTTGATATGCACACTAAAAAATAATGTGTTGCCTCAGAGGGACAGATATTTAAATGGATTCTTTAAAAGCCCCTTATTTTGTGAGGCCCAAATTCTTTCTATGTTCACCACCACAAAATATGCAGGAATTGAAAATAATGTTGGTTCTCTTGACTCAAGGGTATGTTGTCATGAAGGTAAAGATGTAAAAAAGAGAGGCGGGAGGCTTTCTATAAATGTATATGCAGCTTCTCCTTCCTTCATTATTCAGTGCCTTCGGTGACGCCATGTTCTAGGCAGGACGTGCTGTTACAGAGGCCGGGCCAGGGTTGGGTTTCAGCCGCTCCTGAGTGCTTTTACTGTACAGCCCGGTGATGTGCGCAGTTCCAGCTCATTAACAATTCCTGTTCTTGCCTGCTCCATTAGGCGGAGGTCTGAGCAGGCTGCATGTCGGCTTAGGCCTTTAATGATGGTGTAGAAGACACTCCCAGTACGGAAGGAATGAGGTGATGCTAAAGATGGAAACGAAGGCAGGAAATAGTATGGTTGAAATAATTGCATCTTATCTTTATGCTTAATGACTCCAGACCAGGTTGAGGCACATTTATCAGAAAGAATGGTTTGGAGAGAGATGAGGGAGCCAGTCTCGAGTCAAGATAAAGATGGATCTGTTGTGCAAAATCAATACCATCATTCGAGGGGTTGATTTGATTTTGGGAAATGGAAAGTTAAAAAGTAGTAGTAGTAGAAGTAGTAGTAGTAGTTAAGCAGTAGCCATAGTAATAGTAGTAGTAGTTGACATCAGAGGAGAGGGAGAGTAGCAGCATGGTCTTTTTAGTTCAGTTTTTACCTGAAATCTATTCAATTTAGTCCTATTTATTTCTATTTCTATTTATCTTGATTATTGACAATATCTATTTTCTTGATTGTTTTTTACTTTCTGGCATTTATACTTTTATTAATGTTTTTAGATTGTTTCTTTTATTTTTAGAATGCCCAGTGTTTCCTCTGAAGGAGCTCTTTGCCCGGGGAGTGGTGGTTGGCTGTGGCTGCCGGGGTGCTGTCCAGTGGGTGCCCGGGTGGAGGTTGGGTGTCTCTGCCACGCCTCCTCTGCGTGCCTTGTGTCGGGGCCCTTGTGTCCATGCCTTGGCGGCTGCAGACGACTCCTCTGATGAGGTTTCCTCACCTTGTTCATGTGTACCCATCTTTATGTACATCATTTTTGTTTTATTGGGGGGTATAGTCGACCGGGGATCCACGGATTCAAGTGGGTCCGGTACCTCAAATATAAGGCAAACTTCGGGTGCGGGTGAGTTGTGTAGAAAGCTCACTTTTCTTCCCTTACATTCTTGGCTTATAACATAAAGTTCATTCTTATCCATAAATGCCACTCAAAGTAGGCTCTGTTTTGTTGACTGTCCAGTTTTACTGGGTAAACCTATCATTAGCATGTTTTGTGTTCTTATTGTGCCAAGTTTAGATGTAGCAAGTCGCTCTTCTATGACTTTGATCACTGCTCCAAATGTGGCACAGTGGCTGTGCCCAAGCACTTGTGATGAAAATAATGCAGTAGCAAGAAGCAAGGCACAGCTGGAATAACAAGGTGACAGCAACCTAAGGAGTGCAGCTTCTCTTAGCATCAGGTCGTAAGGCTGCTCCACTTTTGTTTCAAATCCCCTTTATTTTGACAGAAAGAGTTGTCCATGACGTGGTAAAAGTAAAGTCCCATGAGAGTTTCTGCTCCTCGTTTTTTGATCAGTCCATACGTGATTTCAAAAGTTCCATAGCGGCTCAGTTACAAAACAACAAGCACCATTTCTCCATTTCTCCGATATAAACTCGTGGTTACGTGATGTGTTCCCGTTTGATTGACAGCGTCATTCGGCATCTTCGGATCGGGTTTGATTTTCATCGCGCCACGTTGGAGTGGGTCAGAAAAAAAGCTGCATCAGTGGGAGATGTTAAATGTTGATTGATAACAATGAAACTGTAACCGTTTCGTGGCAATAACACTTCCACTCGAGTGCAAATATTGATGACTTGCTCAACCTCTGTCAGGCGTTTCATGTTTGTGTGAAAACTGTGATGTTCCTCACCAAAGACATGCTGCTTCTGGTCTCGGTACAAGGTTATGAGAACACTTAGACACACGGGGCTCTTCAATGACAGCCTTATGAATTTTTTATATGTTTATCCGTTTTAACTCCTTGGCTGGTTTATAATTGAAGCGCTGCAGCTTACATTAACCCCCACAGACAGGGCAGTCATGGGACGGAGCTACCTCTCTCTCTCTCTTCTACATCATCTCCTGGTCTTATGCTTGCGTCTGTTTACCTGCTCTGTCTCTATCTATCTTATCATCTTGCTCCCGTGCAGTGTCCTTCTCCCAGCCACCCCCACCTTCGATCTTGAGTGTGCGCATATATATCTAAGTTGTCACATAGTCCCCTTGCATTTTCGCTGTGGCTCTTTGGGCCCATCCATCAAGCCTGGCTCAGTGTCAGTCTAGCTGCCTGTCTTTGTGTCTCTGCTGTGTATACTTCCTCCATTGCCAAGAGACCTCCTCGTGGGTGATCCTTTTTGAGTTTGACACAGCTTTGGCCATGGAGCACTGACAGAGACTTTAGAAAGCCTGTCTGGAACAAGGCCGTGATGGGATATTGAGAGGGCCAAGCTGAGAGCCCCTCTGTCCCTGGAGACAGCCCACGCCACTGGCTCTTATAGACACAAGGGCTGGTCTGGATGAAAGCGTCCAGGCTGGAGAAATGGCTTTGGGTCGAGTTACTGGTGGGATTTGAGCCTTGAAAATGCAATTCATACTTTTTATTCTTAACTCGTTCCATATGTTTTGTATTAGGAATTTACCAAGATGTAAGTTTGAGGTAAGATAAAGATATTTTATTATTCTTAGGATATGTTTTTTTCATTTCAGTGAAAGTATTAAGTTCTGAAGTAACGTGTAATAGTCCATACTTAGCATTTACAGCATATTGTGAAGCCAAATGGGCTAAAGACATTTGTAGGGCTAAAAAACAACTATTCCATTAATCGACAACTAATCAATTATTAAAATAGCTTACAACTATTTAAGTGTCGATTAATCGTTTTCTAGTAAACACAGCCTCAATTAGAGCAAAAATGACATGAACATTTTGTATTTTTCATGAAAACCTAGTTTGTTGTAAAAGTTAGGGTCTGTAGTGTTTCATACATTGGAAATTTCATAAATATCAATCGGTGTCTCCTCCGATCAGAAGCAGAATTAGCGGCAAGAATCTCCAACAAACATTCACTTTAAGTTTACACCATCAACATGTCCTCAAGTGATGCCAATTTAGCGCTATGTGATAAAAAAAATATGAAAAAATACAGTTTTCATACACCATTCGCCAAGCGATTCATCGATTCATCGTGAAAATAATCGGCAGATTAATCGATTACCAAATAATCGTTAGTTGCAGCCCTAGACCTTTGAGATCTACTCATTTCTTTTCTGAACATTGAAGAAACACCAAGAGCCCCCTTCACCTGCAGCATAGTGGAAGCAGCACAAGAGGGACAAACGAGGAGATATCCGGGCAAGACTCACATCTAAGCCGCACATGCCTTCTGTCGCTACTATTGTTCTTGCTAATGGACGTTCACTGGAGAATAAAACAGATTATCTGCTAAGCTCTTCTCAGAAGATGGTGAAAGACTGTTGTGGAGCGGAGGGAGCTGCGCAGGAGCAAGAGGAACGAGGAGGTAGAGGAGCTGACCAGTGCAGGACACCATGCTCTGAAACAGGGACAAACTCAGAAGGAGCTGCACAGTTTCAGAGGATCAGAGGAGACCGAAGGCAGCGAGCCAGGTTTCCTCCAGGTGCTACGGTTTCCCCGACCTCCAAAAACATGCTGGCCAGGTTGCCCCAATGACAAATAAATCACTTACTTACTTACAAATGAGTGCCAATGCTAGCTATAACATTTGCATTGCCCCAAAAAAACAGAGGGTTCTGTTTAGAAAGAAAATGAGTCTGAGGGCAGACTCACAGATGCAGTATCCATCACATCCTCACAAACATATTAACAGTGTGATGCTAAAAAAAGAAAAGATCACATTACAAGTGCTAAATGCTGTGCAGATTCTGCCTGGAAGCCGCGTGCATACATGTCAGCGCTACGAGCTGAGACAGCGTAAAGAAGAGCCAGGCTATAATAGTTTGTGCTGTTTGTGTGCACTCTGAGTCAAGCTGCCGGCTGCCTGCCACACGACTGTGCTCACGGCCCATTCCACGTGGCTCTGGGAACAGTGCCGGCTCCAGCGCAGACGGGCCTATTGATTCTTATGTCACAGGCCATTCTATAGTGGTCCCCTCGTCCTGGCAGCAGTTTTACTCACTGTTCACTGCCAGGAGATGACATTTAAACTATGCCACGTCTGCTTGGACCAAACTTGACAACATGACTAATCAATTCACCAGTGATATTTTACTCTTGGCTTATTAAGTCGTCTGAAATGCTAGCTTTACTGCCAGCGTCCCAGATACTGTATTCACCCAAGCCAAACAATGCTTTCTATGCCATTTAACCCTCTGATGAATTGCAACACATTGTTTTGGTTTCGCTTCCAGGCCTTAAATGCAAGGTTGAGGCTGAGGAGTAAATCCAGCCCAGACAGGCGTGAAAGTCTCTTGATTTACTGAACTAGTTACATCCTTTTACAGTGGACATAAAGGTCAGTGTGGTAATGCATGCCTGGAGCCTGGAGGACCGGCGGAGCCCAAAGTTTTACGGCTGGTCCTTGGAGAGGATGAGCTACAGTGGCCATTAGCTGCCAACATGGCCGTCTCCCCTCAGCAGATTGGCTAAGCGCAGCACCTCATTTAGATCCTATTTGCAAAGGAATCAGTCATTATTGTCATGTATTACCCACTCTGATACACGCCACGGCTCAAAGGCACATTCAAATTGGCTTAACTTATATGTATTTCAATGGCCTTAAATAGCAAATGGCAAGGTGCAGTGGGGGAGAATGAATGATTCTGATTACCATGGGAGCCTGTAATTTCATGAAAAGGGGATAACAACAGTTTGTTGGCACACACTCGCGTAATGAATAGTGTGTAACTTGTGTGTACTGCATTTATATATAAGCCTAAGCAACACCAGAATATGCTTTTTAGTGACATTTATCCTGTGCAAAATTCTAAAAACATATAACATTTACACCTAAAGATGAATATACAGATATATAAGTTGTACTTAGTTTCACTATGGCAACGTGAAAACAGGCAGCAACCTCCCTCTCTCATTTTTTGCCTTTTTCTGCGAACCACATTTGTGGTTTCTGTGTTACACATTGTTTTACCAGATGCTTTTGTATGTTTTGCCGTGTTTTTGTGGGGTCCATAATGGTCCTGAAGAAAGCAGCTTTTTAAAAGTACACAAATAGCTAGTTTATCAGTTTAACCCATTGAGACACACAAATTTCTTCTTCTGAAACACTGAAGAGGCACCAAGAGTCCACCACACTGCAGCACAGGTTAGTGGTGGACAGTGGAGGCGTCACAAGAGGCACCATTTCAGAGGACCAGAGGAGACTGAAGGCAGCCAGTCTCCTCTGGCTGCCTTCAGTCTCCTCTGTACCATAGCACCCAGGTTTCCTCCAGGTGCTACGGTTTCCCCGATCTCCAAAAACATGCTGGTCAGTTTGACCCACAGTGGCGGCGCGGCTCAGTCGCAGCATCTCAGGACTAACACCTGAACACTATTTTGTACGCTTGTACAATGACAAATAAAGCACTTACTTACTTTTCTCATTGTCCAAATTCTTTGTACCCCATTAAGTGCTTGAGTAAGCCTACTCTGGTTGTGAAACATGGCAATTTCAATCAAACTTTATGTTCAACAAAGGTGATGTCAATCTAACTGTGCATAATTCATGTTGCACCTTATTTGCTTGATCGTTTATTGACAAGTATTTTTTTGTTTGTTTCATAAGATATCCACTGTGTCATGTCATGTGTGGGTTTCCGCTGAGACGCTGTGCTCATTTCACACTTTCCTGCTGGTGCTAATGCCTGTTAGGAGGACGAGGGTGCATTTTCGGCTTTCTTTTTTTCCTTTTTTTTCAGCGTCAGGTACGAAAACACCCGTGCTGTGACATTTTCACTCATATCACCAAGATGGCAGGGACAGTAGAATGGGTAAACAAGTGCATTTTAATGTCGAATAGTAATAGTGTGCGGGGTCCAATGGGAACGCCGCCTATAAGGTTAAGGTGAGGGAGAATCTCACCTAGATGGGGACAAGGAAATAAGACAGGGGGAGTAGGCGTTAAATTGGACAGAGTGGGGCTGCTTGCCGTTACCCCCAGAGAGGACAGGTGTGGACGTCGATTAAGACTGAGTTTCACCGGCAGCCATCTGGAAACAAGGCGCGCATCACCCACAAGGGACGGGACATTTGCACAGAGCCATTCAAACACACACACAGAGAGAAGGGCTACAGTGGAAGAATGGTTATGAGGGGCTGTCTGGCTAAAACAAACAGAAGAGGCACTGCAGTTGATTTGGAGGCTACAGGGGCCATTGAAGTGATATATGAACAGCGTAGACCTGAGAATAAAGGTGTGCTACCCATTTTATAGACTAAAGTCCAAGGGAAACCCCAAGACAAAGTATATTCTTAAGGCAATGCAAACCCATTACATTGTTTGCTTTTTTCATTATACATCTGATTCAAAAATACCTCTATGGATGTGGTATCTTAGATTTTCGTGTCTCCCAAATAGAGGAATGTTACAAATTGAGCGTTACCATAGAAACTCACCAATTTAGGATGTTAACAGAACCTCTTCAACCCCGCCTTAACCAAGCACATTTTTTCCACTTTAACCAAATCAAGACATACATGAGGATGAAAAAAGCAGCAAAAACAGTTCCAAAAAAGGGATGAAAAAGCAACAAAAACACAACAAAAAAGAAATCAGTTTTGTAGGTTTTAGCTTTCAAATGAGGCATTGCATTGGCCTGTAGGCTTATAGACCTTATAGATCTGGGTAAAGCTGAACTAGAGAAAATGTGCTTGGCTAAGGATGGGAATTAAGAGGATAAAATAGTAGAGAAAAGACTGTTATGTCCAACACCCCATAGTGTCCAAATGCTGCTGTATTTTACACTCTAAATTACCCATTATTTTATATATCTTAGAGAATGTGATGCACCAGGAATCCCCAGAGGTCTTAACGATTTTGACGACGCGAGCCCAAGCTCTATAACACAACCGGTCTCATCTCTCCCAGCCATATTGCGACAATGTACTGTATGCTGTTCTCCCTCTCTTGCAATTTAGTAAATGCTTAAATAACAAGCCGCAATCCATACACTGCACTTACAGAAAATACTATATATTCCAGGCGATTGTTTTGGATAAACTACCTCGATAAGTCTCTTCCAAATTACTTTCTGCAGCCAAAATGGTCCTGCTCTCTTTCCTCAGCTTTAGTGTAATGAGCAAACAGAGAGTGGTACTGTCAACGGAACCAGCCCGTTTAACATTTCAGCTCTGCCTTATTGGATTTTCTCTTTCTTTTTCTCATATCAAAATGAAGACAAATTCCTTATAACCTTTGGCATAAGAGCAAAGTCAAAGTTAATCACACATTGTGTTGAAACATGAGAGACACTCAAAAACAGGGCATAAATAATAACTAAGATCTTGACGAGTAACGTATGTAATCCACCAGTGTCCCTCGACCTTTTCTGTGCAGCCTGCATCCTAATGCGTCTTCAATCAGAATATAGATTACATATGGGGAATCTCATTAACCCACTTAATACAGTCCGCCTTTGGAAACAACTCGAGCGTAATCCAGGGTGTTATTTGTGATTTAAGGAAGTAGGTCGAGGGACATCAAAGTGCATTCTGGGGGATTTGTGTGCATAAAAGTGATGTGATTTCCATAATTTCTGGAGCTGGGAAGACTAACTTCAAATTATGGAGTTTCAGTCTCGTGGGTCATGATAATAAAATAGAAAATACAGAATGTACAGAATATCACAAATTAAATTATGAGGTAGCGCTTTATAATAAGGCTCCTTGACATGATTTCATGCATGACTTTATGAATTAAATCATTATGAATTCATGTGAGTTCATGAATTAACATGGTTAATTCAGGCAGTGAACTTATTAATGATAATGATAAATTCATCATGATCATTATGAATTCTTGTGCGGGAGAAACAACTAAACTGAAGCGTTGCAGCTTTGATAACTTGTTTTAACATACTAACAAGCACATGTGCTCACTGTCGTTGGGTCTCTGGGCAAGACACTTCATCCACCTTGCCTGTGAGAATGTAGTGTAAGAGTGAAAATGTGGTGGGGGTCGGAAGAGCCGATGGTGGCAGCCTCACTTCTGTCAGTCTACCCCAGGGCTGCTGTAGCTACAACAGTAGTTTACTACCACTGAGTATGGAGTGAATGAATAATATAATGTAAGGCGTCTTTGAGTGTCCAGAAAAGCGCTCTATAAATCCAGTGCTTTATTATTATTAATTATTATTATCGTGTTGGTTGAGCACGCAGCTGTAAGCCTTTAGTCATCTTTAAAAGTATCTACAAAAATGTTTTTTCTTTTAAATAAATGAGTTAAAAAAGTCTAGAATATTGATTTAAGCTCTCTTCTGTGTGTAATTGCTCAACAAAAACAAAGTTATCAAAGCTGAAACGCTTCATTTTAAGGGGCACATTCATAATGAAGTCATGAAAACAAAGAATTCATCAAGATCATGATGAATTTATCATTATCATTAATGAGTTCATTGCCAGAACTGACTCCATGACGTGCATTAAAACTATCTAATGCACGGCTCCTCGTTGTTTAATCCTCACTTATTATAAAGCATTACCAATTATGATAGTCAATGTCATGGTTTCTGTTTGTGTGTGATTTATTACAAAGCACATTCTCATGTTTTGTGTCCTAAATGCTCAAGCTGTTGTAGCATATGGAGCATTGATCCTCTTCAAAATATGAGTGCTAAACGTTTGTGGCATCTATTACTCACAGATTTAGTTTTATGGCGATCTTAAAAATTTGTACGAACAGTATTCCCACCAGTGAAAGGGCACATGTCGGTGCTGGTCCTATGCAATATTCAAAAGTTGGGCACAATCTAGTGAAGCTTTTATGAGCATAAAAATGTGTCATCAAAACAGGTCAAACTCTGGGAGGGCCATTTTATTTTGTGTAACAAGTTACATTTGGACTTTTTTTCATTCTGTCAGCTGTGTATAGAAAACTGTTTGTGTCCTCATCTTCCTGCGTTGTGTCATTTTTCATTTAATCTGACCCCTCTGACTTTATCAACTAAAGGTTATTATGCCCTTACAGAAACTGGGGTTGCAGCCTTGGCTTATTTTTAAAACCTCTGTATCAGGTGTGCTGCTGCTGGTATTACTGCATGCCCAACTAACAAAGCCTTTAAACAATATTGTATTCTGCCGATATCCAATCCAATTACTCCTCAGTGCTCCTACTACTACTTGCTACTACTTCCTGCTGTTACTACAACTACACAGTGAAAGCATTGTGCTGCTTTAACTGCATCTGTTGCTGTTGCCAAATATGGTCTCGGAACGTGCTGAAATGAATCAGGTTGCTTTCCACCACTTATGTCTGATGTGGCTATAATGACTGAGCAAAAACTATCAATTATAAACCACAGGAGGCGCGGTGCCATCTGTCAAAAAGCATTTCCGTCTGCACTGAAGTATCTCAATCAAGTCATCATGCTCCCATCAACCCACAAGCGTCTGGTTTCATCGGAAGAAAGCTCTAACTGTCGTGGAAATGGCGCCATCTTAACTAACTGTGAAGATACAGTCCTCTAAAAGCTTCGCCGCTCTCACCTCAATTAGCGCGACCAAATCCATCTTGTGTCCAGGTCCCAGTGAGCATGTCAATCTCAGAGTCAGGACCTGTCAGTGCCCTGCTTTTAGCCTGACAGCCAGGATCCACGCGTCTGCACATGAGACCTTAAAAACATAAGTGCAGAGGAGCGGAGCCCAGTGCCTCTCAATGGTCTACTACTACATTATGAGATGAGCAGGGCATTTATGCACAGCTGTAAATTGTGTCAATTGCACGAGGAGCCAGAGCGCTGATGTGTTTGAGAAAGTCGTAGTAAAAGTCAATACCCTTAGAGCAGTGTATGGATGTTTAAGTAAACAAACTCTGAAAGCAATACAGCCCCTGCTAAATATGAATTATTTTAACAAGATGCCGTATATAAGTACAAAGCAGGGATCAACTGACAGAAGGATTAAAACATGTGTTTGTTCAGTCTCGAGGTGCAGAGGAGCCTGATACCGCCTGGAATAGGAATAAAAAACTAGCCCAACATGAGACAATTCACCTTCCAAGGAGAAAGTAGAAAGATCACCATGTATCATTTTGAGAGTAATACATTATAGCTTTATATCTAATGGTTCCAGGAGACATGGAAGTGAAATATACACGCTTTTACAGAGTGATTTTCATTGAGCCACATTTGTGGGAGAACAAACTGGAAGCCTGCTCTAAACGATATTGTCCCATTAATCAAAGTGACAGCTCCTGTGCCCATCACATGTGGGAATTGTGTTATTTGACATAAGGAGGTAGAATACTAGAACACACTCGGACTGAGCAGCAGAGGTGCAACTGACCTCATGTTCCTGCCATCTATTATAAGGAACTGCTGGTTGAGGCCAAAAGCCGCAAATATTCAGAGCAATGCATTGTAATTTCATGCCAGCATTGCTTTATTTTTTCAGACAATAGACAGAGCTTTTGAAATATGAAAGAGATTCCTGTGTCAGCGTGGCTTTGTGAGGAGTTGCAGGGGATCCGTGTTTCGCATTTTTGTGCAAGCCTTCCTTTGTTTTGGCTTTGTTTTGTTTACTTTAAATGATTGAAGTGTTTTGTTTTTCACCTTAAAAATGCACTACCAGGCGTCGGTCAGGATCAGGTCAAACCCCTCGACAACGTTAATTAAGGTGACGATTTTAGGAGGGTCCCCCCAAATCAGAAGCAGCATAACATTTATTCACAAATTACCTTGGCAATTCTGCAGACTGGAAAAGTGTTATGCATGGACTCGAATGTGTCATCTTTGAGGTCCGCACGCTGCATATTTGACGCCCCGGCAGCAGCAGAGAGGACAGGGACAGATTGCTATTTAGAAACAAGGAATTAAAAGACGCAAAGTTGCTTGAGGTGAGGCAGTGTGAATCTGGGCCATTCTTCACACAGCATTAATCTATAGAGGACGAACAGTGTAGGGCAAAGAGTCAGGTACTCTTTATCCACCTGGGATTGAAGACTCGGGGATAAGAGGAAAGAAATCCCCTATAAGATGTATTTCTCAAATATAGAAGCAGGGATGAAAAGTTACTGGAAACGCTGTTAGAAGCATTCTCTTACCTAAATGTAGGAAGGATATTTTCTAATATGCTTTGCTTGTCTGTCTGTTTGTTTGTTTGATTGGACCCTGTGGCAAAGTATTAGTAGGAATAGTATTTCAATTTGCAGTAATATTTAGTTGGAGACTTGGAGAAAGTAAGGTTTGAGTAAGTAAGTGCCTCGACAGTGTAAAATCAACAATCCTTCACTCTTGTCGTGTTCTTTGACTTGTTCTGCCCATCGCTTGTTGATTTTAGCACATCTCGGAGAGCTATTGTACGGACCTATTTTTCTGTGTGCCTTGGGGTCCGGCTAATGCTCCATAAGATTTCACGGTTGTTTTTCTTCTGTTTTATAGAGCGCCACGTCGCACCCAAAGCAAAAAGAAAAAAAATCAAATATTGACCGGGCTGAGTGACAAACCACCTGCTCCCAGAGTAATATAAAAAAGCTATGCGCGGGGCAGTTTCTAATAAAATAGTCTGATTACTGTAGTAGAAACATGCACACGTCCCCACTCACACACCACCACCACACAAGAGCCACTAGAGGCCCCTTATGGAATACCTCTGTCAGGGATAATCAGCCGTCTGCCGCCTGCCAATCTGCTTGAAAATTGTTGTACAAAAATGGTTCAAATCAGCCTTTTATGTCCAGTATACATCCTTATTCTCTTATAGGTTTTCCATTATAACTTTGCTGCTTGAATGGTCTGAGGAATCAAAAAACGACATGCATGTTTCAGTCCATTATTAGAGCACAAGCTACATAATTCAATCTGAAGCACTGCTCGTGAATGCAAGTCCATCCCTTACATAAAAGGGTGTAAAATTTTGTTTTTAATCATTTTATCTAAGGCAGTGCCACAGACGCGTTGTAACAGCACAGTCACGGTGGCTGAGTTGAGTGGTCATCACTTTTGGCTTACAAGAAAGAACAGACTTTTCTCCAATCCGACTGCACTTATGAAACATATTAATCTCGTAGCCCCCACCTGAACCGAGTACATTTTCTCCAGTTGGGCTTTACCCAAATCAAAAAGCTTCTTGATAAAAACTGTCAAACAGAGACGAAAACAAGGATGCAAACACAACAAAAATGTGACAAAAAAAAGCGACAATGATACAACAAAAAGGGACCGAAATATGGCAAAAACTACAACAAAAAAGCAAAGAAGAAAAACGATGAAAAAGCAACACACACACGACAAAAGTGCAATGAGACAAAAAAGTTAGGATCAGTTTTGTTTACACCAGTTGAGCTGCTTGTAGATTTGGGTAAAGCCAAAGTGCTGAACACAAGTGAAAAACACACAATACAAATACATAAATGAAAAAAGAAGAAATAATAGTTTGGGGTAGAGAAACGCTTCCTGTGGGACTCCCTAAGGTATAATGGTTTCATCAAATTTATGCAAGCGCAGTAATGTATTCGTAATCCTGTCTGCCACATTTCCATATTTACTAAATTCACACCGTGTGCACATCTTGCCCGGGTGAAAGCCAATATTTTGAACCCTCCTTAATGCTTGGAGAGCATTCAATTCATATTTCATATTTTCCCTGAGGGCACGCTGTCCGGAGTACTTCACCTATAGGAGATCCTGACAGATGTGTCCAGTAGCTCAAGGTGACATGGATGGCCCGTGTTCGTATCGCACTCACTCGCTGACCTTGGCTCTTGTATAATTGGACAAACCTATCTGTCCACTATTACTGGTGCCAGCAAGTTTCTCCTGCTCCCTCCCACAGCCTGCGCTCTGTCTCATTATCTCCATATCCCCGCCATGTATTACACTTCATTTATCTAAAAACATTATTAAACAAAAAACAAAAAAACACCCACAGAGCAGCCAGCATTTAGATCACCATTTACAAAATAAGTAGAAAGCGTATTAGTGGGAGAAGAGAGCCAGTGGAGGTGGATGATTGTTATTTTGCCTGAACTGTTTAGACTCTGTTGAGTGGAGAGGACAGGTATGGTGAATATATGAGCCAGAGTAATTAAGGCGCCTGTAGGAGGGAAGTGAATCAAGTAAACTGTGTTGTGTCACTGAAAAGCAGCTCTATGAAGTTTGTTACTGAAGATGAACCGAACTGTCTCCACAAGATAACCAAAGCATGTGATCATCCATCCATCCATCCATTTTCTTCCGCTTTATCCGGGGCCGGGTCGCGGGGGCAGCAGTCTCAGCAGAGATGCCCAAACTTCCCGATCCACACACACGTCCTCCAGCTGTTCTGGGGGGACCCCGAGGCGACACCAGGCCAGCTCGGAGACATAGTCCCACCACCGTGTCCTGGGCCTTCCACGAGGCCTTGTCCCACTAGGACATGCCTGGAACACCTCCCGCGGGAGGCGACCAGGAGGCATCCGAAACAGATGCCCGAGCCACCTCAGCTGGCGCCTTTCGACGTGAAGGAGCAGCGACTCTACTCCGAGCTCCTCCCGGGTAACTGAGCTCCTCACCCGATCTCGGAGGGTGCGCCCAGCCACCCTGCGAAGGAAACTCATTTCGGCCGCTTGTATTCGCGATCTTGTCCTTTCGGTCATGACCCAAATCTCATGACCATAGGTGAGGGTGGGAACGTAGATCGATCGGTAAATCGAGAGCTTTGCCCTCCGACTCAGCTCCCTCTTCACCACGACAGACCGATACAGCGACCGCATCACTGCTGACGCCGCACCGATCCGTCTATCGATCTCACGCTCCATCCGTCCCCCACTCGTGAACAAGACTAGAGATACTTGAACTCCTCCACTTGAGGCAAGGACTCCCCACCGACCTGAAGAGGGGAGGCCACCTTTTTCCGCTGGATCCGAGGTTCAACTATCGGCCGGATCCTCCTCTCCAGCACCCCGGAATAGACCTTACCGGGGAGGCTAAGGAGGGTGATTCCTCTGTAATTGGAACACACCCTCCGATCCCCCTTTTTAAAGAGAGGGACCACCACCCCGGTCTGCCAATCCAGGGGCACTGTCCCCGACCGCCACGCGATGTTGCAGAGACGTGTCAGCCAAGACAGTCCTACAACATCCAGAGACTTAAGGTACTCAGGGCGAATCTCATCCACCCCCGGAGCCTTGCCACCAAGGAGCTTTCTCACCACCTTGGTGACTTCAGCCCCGGTGATGGGCGAGCCCACCTCCGAGTCCTCAGCCTCTGCTTCCTCATTGGAAGAGGTGACGACGGGATTGAGGAGGTCCTCGAAGTACTCCTTCCACCGCCCGACGACATCCCCAGTCGAGGTCAGCAGCCCCCCACCCGCACTGTACACAGTGTTGGTGATCAATAGTATCAAAATCCAGCTCAATCCAGTCCAACTGAGCTCTGTCCCCCATCCAACTAAACGAGTAAACATTTTCTGTCTCCAAATCTCGCAGCACAGGCGATGACTAAAACATTTCTCTCTTAACAAAAATGCGTCTCTATGGGGGAAACTGCCCATTCATAATCCTGTTTAGAAGTCATGTCAAAATGCACCTGCAGAGCCAGCGCCGAATCCTTATTCAAGACACTTATCAGCCCATAGATCTGCCTTTGCCTTTGGAGCGTTGGGATTACAAGCTTAATCTATAATTATCTTCTTCTTAAATCACTCGCAATCTAATTATGGGAACATACACCGCAGGCTGGCTTCCTTTCAATGCTCGGAGTCAGATCTCAACAAATCAATTTGGAGAGACGCGCTCATACACAAACATTTGTCGAAAATCACACACACGCGATTACGAAATTTAGATTAGTAAAAGGTTCCAGAGCCACAAGTTTGATCATTATCACATATTGCTTGTGTTGAAGCAGCACTAAAGATGCAAGTGGCCTTAGTTCACCTTTTGAACAAAGCCCAAGATTATTGCAGTGCCCTTGAATGAAACACTTAACTCCAAACACAAATATTAGGTAAACGGCCTCAGCTGCAGTTGTTCTAGTGTCTATAAAACCAGGTAATGCCCCTGCAAACTGCCTTGCCATTACCCCAAAGTTAAGCTGTTTCAAAGCAATAACATCATGGCCAAATGACCCCTGCGGGAAAGTAAATACACAGTTGTATATAAAGTGTCTGGACACTTTTGGATACTATCGACGTACACACAAAAACTTATATAAAACAACTTTTCCCTTCTGGACAATTTCCTTTGTCTGTCAGCGTAGTGTATTTTTCTGTAGCTGCCAATTTCCTGTAAAGACCATCAAAAAAAATTCACTCTCAATCATCCGTCACAATACAGTTTTTATCAATAGGAATTCCTCAGCAAACATTGACCACTGAGAATAGTTTAAATACAAGATACAGTCTGTGGAAAGAAAAGATAATGCGCCCTTGAGCTTATTTCCTATTGACCGAAGTACAGGTCATTGTGTCTAACCAATATTTGACCAAAACAGCCCTGTGCATTGCTCCTATTTGTACTCATGTGGGAATTGTTTGTCGCTCTGAGAAGTGGCTATTGAGCGAGTGAGAATAGTGTTATCAAGAAGTAATCTTGGTTCAATATTGCGGGGATCTAGGCCACACAAAAGCCAGGTGGTAAATCGCTCTCTGTAGAAACTGCAGCACTGATCGCCAATGGATGTGACTTTGGACACTAGCTTGTGTCCTTCGGTAGAAACATTTGAATCTTGTATGATTTGTAAAGAAAATCTAGAAATGTTGAAACTAGGGGTGCACCGATCCGATATTGGCATCGGATATCGGAGCCAATACTTGGAAAAAATACGATATCAGGCATCGGCTACAGATATCCGACACTGAACCGATACCAGTTTTGGCTCTCAACGCCTTAAAACATGAATATGGGCATGCTGTCATTTTAAAGGGGGAGAGGAGAATTGTATCCAAGAGTTTATCAATAGATGTAACTGATAATTGCTCTGTAACATCATTACAATAAAATATGACTTAATGATCTTAAAATGGAGAAAAGTCAATTAAATTTTTCACTCAGAGAAAGCCACTTTAAAGAAAGTTTCTTAGTGTCGTAAATATCGGACATCGGCAGACACTCAAACCCCAATATCGGTATCGTTATTGGCAGCAAAAAAGCTGGATCGGTGGATCTCTAGTTGAAACGGATCATAATTTGGGTTCACAAATCTGATTGTATTGCAAAAATCTGCTCAACTGATAACCATTCACCGAAAAAGAATTAGTTTTTGTTTCATGTGTGTCCGCCCTGTGACTGCAGAGATATTAACAATAAACCTGCGCACAGCGTCTGACTCCGTAAAGGCAAATGACTCATTTCATTCATCGTCGCTGCCCTCCACCCTGATGGTGTGAACGAAACCGTATAATACAATACCTGCAAACCTTATAAGTAACAATGTCCACTTTATTAAATGAACATCAGTATGTCAGGAGGCAAATTGCCAGGTTTTCACCCGGTTGCATTGTGCGAAGCCATTTATTATCTTTTGCAATTCGCCGGGTGACTTTGAATCACTGAGAGCCTTTTACAGTTTCAGTGACCAATTTGGGAATAATATCCTCTCTAAACTCCGGTCCAATGTCACTGAGAATGGGCTCTTAATATTCCCAAACAGTCCATTACATTTCTGTCCGTCTTCATTCCTTTCCCAGTGCTCGCCAAGGTCAATGCGTTCACATAATCTGCTGCAGTGCTGAAGGCGAACGCAGAAGTCAACGCTGACCAGGGCCCAAATGAAAGGAAAGTCAAATGAACTGAAAGCAATTGTAGCTCTGACATAAAGACTGTTTATTTTCCCTCAACTTGGTTTGTGTTCAGGTAATAATAAAAGCACAAGCATGTTTTGTAACGAGAGTCTTGACATGAATTAGTGGCTGTATCAGAAGTGTTTTGGGGTCTTTTTGTGATTCAACAATGCACAATGAAAACATGTTCTGCTGTTGGGAGCCTGTGTCCGTTTTGGTCTGGTATTCCTGATTTACTTTTCACTCTCCTTTAACACGTTTCTGCTGAGTTGGGAGCAAAGGGAGGCATGGGTTCGTGGCGATGCTGCATGTTCGCTCATGTCCTGGCGCGGTTGTCAAAGAGTGCGGTAAAAGTGCAGCCGTGAAATCACTCTCTTTTCTTTCTTTTTTTTCTCGAGGCCTTTGTGGGTTCACACGAGACCCGGTGCTGTGAAATGTGAGGCGAGAGCTGCAGTGAATTTACGCGAGTGTGTTAACCAGCACAATGGCACCTAATGCAAGGCATCGATTTCACTTTGCAGAGTCGCTGAAAGTGTTGAATGTGAAAGATGTACTAACCTGTCTGTTGAAGACACACACCGACACCGGAGCTTTGCAGTGACAGTTGCTCCGGCTAATTTGATGGAAATGCAAAGGCAGATCGGATGTTTTTACCCGATTGGCTCGTCATTGGATTGTGTATAATCTTGGGTGGCGATTGTGGCTCAGATGGTGAAGCTTCAAACAGACGTACAGACTGTCATTGGCAGCTTTGGCTACAATCATAGTGGAGTGTCACCATAAATTATCAAGTAAATAAAGAATGAAGTGCAAAACGTATCAAAATACGATATAGTGTTCAATTGAGACCCCACACTGCACTAGCTCTACAATGCAAATTAAGTTCAAATTAATTTCGTCATATTTCTCGAAAAGATCCTCATCAAACACTTTGTTGTGATGAAATTAGCCCAATTGTTTGAGAGTCTCCTTTGAGAATTGTATTATCATCTTAATATTTTAGCCCAAAGCCACATAACAGACAGGACAAATAGTTACTTGTTTATGTTGGCGGCAAAAGAACAATGCACTGCACGACCGGGGCTACGTGGCCTGTTAGCGTAACAGCATAAGACCTAAATATAAATGCATCTTGTCATTACGCTCCCTCGGTTCACCCGGAAGCTGGCACCAGTGGCGAACATGAAACATTATGCAAATGCCGTGCTCTGTTTGTCCGCTTAATCAAACAAAGGCTGCGGTGTGGCTTTCTGTTTGTGTTGCGCCGCTGCATTGATCACGTTGAATCATAAGAGCTAATGACATTGAAGCCAGGTAATGGAGTATTTCCTGAGCCTCGGAACGCCCTCGCTCCGCTTTGGCACGAGCTGGTGCTGAAGGAAGGGGAGAGCGCGGCTGTCACTCTGAGCAGCCGGCAGTCAGTCAGGGAGAACAGGCCTCTGCCAGTCACAGCCAGCCCCACTCCCCCTGTGTCCCAACAGTAATGAAGCCGGGACGCACTTCCTCCACTACAGGAGCTTATTAAAGAGACATCATTAGGAGTTTGTTCAAAACTAACAACACGAGAGCCAGGACAGGGAAGTCTGATCACAGCCGGGAAGGCAAAATCCATTTCCTGCTCTGAACATGATAGATGGTGTGCAGTTGTAGGTATTTTGTTCAATCTCTCAAAGGGGGAGGGGGGGGTTTGTTTTAGCTAATTCATCAGCATCAAGGTCTATTCGTTGACACAATAACAAGACATTCTTCTATGCTGGAGCTTTTGTGGAGCGTTTCTGTCCATCAATGCCCCCTTTTTCTTTTTTTCGGCGCCGTGAACTTAAAAGACTTTCACACAGCGCTGCAGATCAAATGGCTCGTTCTGCCGCAGCTGTAACACTAGCCCCATCCAAGTGCACAATACTAAACAGCCTCTTCTGATCCTCCGCGTTTTGCCAACACTGACAATCACTATAATTATATCACCTCTCAAATAAGTGAAGGGCTGGGAATCATTTAACGAAGCAAGCTAAAATTAACCACGACGCATGTAAACACAGCCAAAGATGAGCAAACATGCAATTAGTGGTAATTACAGAGTGGGATTCCACCACAGCAAAGTCAATCAAGCTTAGGCACTGACGGGGGAGCGCGCGCATCGCACCAGAGTCGAAACCGCACGCGATGTTTCAAGCAAAAAAAAAACAAAAAAAACTCTGGCAGGGAATTTCGGGGCGGCTGATATCCGCTTTGCTTGTTTTGATTTCATTTCAAGTCCCTGAGTCGCCATGAAATATTTATTGATCATATGACAAATCTGACCGTGGAGGCTGTCGTGTTGATTTGACAAAATGACACCAAATGGAGCTCCCAGGAAGCTGCTGTTAGAACTGCCATGGTCCTACGAATTTGTGTCTTTAGCTCAGGGAGTCTGTGTCATGGGGGGGGGGGGATTATGCTGCGTCGCGGTTTCTAAATGTGCCCAGACTGCAGAAAGGGGGGTGGGGAGTTCCTTTAAGTCGACTGGAGTCTCCTGGAAAACATTAAAATGCCACACTTATATTGTGCTTATTATGGGCATGCTATATAAATAATGCACAGAATGTCACCAGTCTAGGTCAATGACGCTCGCCCGCTGCACTTTAATTGGTTGTTGGAAAATATGACAAACCAATACACTCAGGGTTGAAATAAGTACTCATTACCCATAAAAACCTGTACCAAACCATGCGTAATATTGCAACAGATGGTACGTTTTTACAATGGTTATGAGTTCATTACCTCAATGTCAAGTGGTGTGATCCGTCCATGAAAGCTTAAAAAGTTTCATTTTGCAGCTTTGTCATAGGAAAACATGAGGCTAGTGAGCAAGATGTGATCTCAGTCTGTCACTAGTCTTTAAACATGAAAGTGTGTTTGTGTTGGTTATCTTGAAAGCTACAATGCTTTTCAATGTTTCATTATCACATTAATTGTACTTGGGAAACTTTTTTTCTGTATCTTATGCCTCATTCATTATCAACAATTACTGAAGGATAATGGGTTTTTTTGCGTCTTTTTTCTTTTCTTTTTTTTACAAAAGACTATTTCTTTCATTTCTTTCTAAGATTCAAAATATGTTTTTTGTCAATTCATATGAATGGAAATGTTCTTTTCTCTCAAGTCCTTGGTTTGGGGCAGGGGTGGTGGGTGAGGGGTGGAGGGCAGAGGGAGGGAAGGGAAGGGAGGGAGTTCAGCTTATTTGTGCTGTAGCAACCAAGTACATTTCTGTAGTGCTATCTCTTGACCCCCAGGCATCAAATCTTGGAATCAAAAGATCGTTTTGACCTTGACTTTATTTTTGGTGGAATGAAACTGATACCTTTAAACTGTAGCCAGCTCTGTGAAGTACATGCTTTTCCTGACAGAAAGGCATTTGATAGATGAATAAACTGGAGTGATGAAATAACTTTAGAGAAAGTTTGAGATAAACAATCAGAGTCTTTAATGCCTCTGAGTCTGAGTCTCTCTACCCAGATGCCGGTGTTTTGTAAAAGTGGACAAGCCCAGTCTCAGCAGTGGAGGCGTGAATTCAGACAGACAGACTTAGAGAAGGGACAGATGGAACATCGTCATCGCGAGCAAGGCCGGACAGCTGTAGCTCAGGCACATCTCCATCTACTCTCCACTTTAACTCATGCAGCCAGCAGCGGACCCAGCAGTTTGGGATTAATGGCTCCAACTAAAAGAGCAAACTTGTCAGGGAGAAGTCAGCTTTAAATATTTTAGCAGTGGGATTGAGCAGATGTTTTTAAAACTCTGTTTGCAAGGTTTCCTGCAGGTTGCCCTCTGCCCCTTCAGCATATCAATAACATTCTGTCCTGTGGAGTATGCATGTCCTCTCTGACGCAGCTCATTACACTGTTGTTTAAAAAGCTGCCATTGTTCATGGCCGTGCTTTATTTCAGCACCCTGGAGAGCTCCACTGCTCAGCCTCAGACAACACCGCTCCCAAAAGGCGTCTGTGTTAATAGCAGAGAATGACACTTCCTATGAGGATCATTATCATGTTTATATCATGCATATGATTTGCGTAAGTAATTAGAAAGATGTAAGAATAAAAAAAGGATTAGGTATGTCCTAGTCTGTGCTGCCGCTGCACCATCCCTGTGTCTGGTTAAGGTTAGAGCGAACGGGTTTGGGCTCGTAGTTAACATATATTGAGTTCTAAACATATATTCAAGTTCTGAGCAATAAAGTTCCCTTTTTCATTACGTTACAGCTGACCATTTTCCCCTGTGGTCTGCAGCCAGATCCTTCTGAAATGTTTTGTAATAACCATAAACTAAAGTAAAAATCACTATTCATTATTTTCTGCTTGAGATAGAGACATCTTAAGCTTTGTGCTCTCAGTTCTCATATACAAAAACATCAACCTATTACATTGTTGCAATGGCAAATTGCCTCTGGACTCCTGTGGTCATTGTCCATATCTGGTTCTTGATTTTACAATCAAGCGCAGTTCAATATATCACCTGAATGCAGTGATTTGCTTTTAAACCTTTAATGTGCGAAGACTAATCTCACTCCATCTCTTTTAGAAAAATAAACTACTTTCATTTTGGGGTTTGGCATTTCTAACTGGAGCAATTTTCAGAAGAAATTCCCATCGAACTTTAATGCACATCAGCCGCCGAGATTGTCCCAGACTTTAAAGGGAGTTATTTTTCTTCTAAACTGAAAAGCAGTCCTCCTCAGCCTCCTTTTGCTGCCACTAATATCAAGATAAATACAGCCTTTTATGTAACTCTGCTGCGGTTTGTATGTAAAATGGCACTGGTGCGTCAACGTGTTAAGTTAGGCCTTTCTGTCACATTAGCTGAAGCACAAAGTGGCAGCTGTGAAGATATCCGACAGTTGGCTCAAGAAAAACATGACACTGCATATAAATGTGATTTTAAATGCAGCTAAAACTAGAAAACTTCACCCAAATGAACAAATTAACTATTGATGTTCAATGCCAAGGCTAAATTATGGAAAGTGCCTGTGCTCATAACATTGTCATATAAGGATAATTAAATGGTACTCTTGTATATATAACGAGACACTGCATGCCTTATATCCATATTTTTAAATAAATGAAAGAAAACGCACTACACATTTCTCATGCATGCAAAAATTGATAAATGTTGGAGCGGGAGCAGCACAAGATGGATGTGTTTGTGTGTGATCTCACAAATACCGCAAGAATTGAGCTTGCAGGCGAGGGTATAACTTTTCTTGCTTGAGCCAGAGCCAGCAAAGTAAAATCTTAAAATATAAAGTGCGCATTAGTCTAACTCCTTTTTTAACACAGAGATCTTCCCATGAGGACGTTGTGGAGAAATACTCTCGCGTGCACCACCAACACTCAATTGTTTGACACAGTAGTGCTTCAAAAGTGTGCAAAACTATGTCTGCTCGGTAAGAATATGAGAATGAACTATACGGCTGCTGTGAGGGGAATACAGTACCCGGCTCAGTTCATCACCAGGTCTTTGTATATGAAGCGGGGACTTGGGGATGTGGGGATTCAGGTGTTCGCACTTTATTATCTAAGAAGTGCTGCTGGAAGAGGAGCGCTCACTGGCACCTACTCTGTGATTTAAGCTTGGCACGTACAGTATACCTGATCTGCTTAGAAGGAGCTGCAGGGATTTACACTATACGTCTACGCTGGAATCTTTGGCTGATTTGTTACAACAAGCTTTCAGGATTAACTCATCCAGCTATAGTATTATTGCAAGGATAAGGTGCTATATATGATTAAACATTGAGGAAGCATGTTGGTTATTATTGTTATAGTATGTTTGAATGCTTAAACTGTGCACATCGGGTTGTTTTTTTTTTTTTTAGCACTTTTGTTCGACCATTTCCACTGTTGTTTATTCATTTTTTTGTAGCCTGTTTTGTGCGCAACAACAAGACAAGCTTCGAACCCCCCACCCACCCCCTTTACATTCATACCACAACCACAATCATCCACACATTCATAGTGTTTTGACAGAACACAAGCTATAAACAGAAAGGAAGCACAAAGCAAACGAAAATTAACAACATAAGAAAATGAAATATAAATCAATAAATGCTGTTGGAGGCAGGCAAAATCTTGCCCTGTAGCAAGAATGAAGCGCTCCCACACATGATCCTGGCCCTGCCTCCAGCAGCGAGGAGGGAGAGGGGGAGGGAGAGCGCTGTTTACCTGTAAGGTGACTGAGGCGCTCTCCTTCGTCCTCCAGGAACGCTTCTTTCTCATGCTTTTTTTTTAATGAGGCTCTGGAAGGGGGGTATATTTCCCATTTAAGAAAAAAAAAATGCGATAAAGAAGCAACAAAAACTCATACATCAGTTTTGTAGGCTTTCAAATGAGGTGTTACACGGGCTATAGTCTGTTCTGCAAGCTCCAGTCAAGCCACTTTTAGATTTAGGTAAAGCGGAACTGGAGATATGAACGCAGAAACTGTCTTTTGGTCTCTGTGTATAGAGATATATTGCGTTCCACGTTGGTTTTGTTTGATAGTTGTTTGTTCATTGTTTCTTATCAGTCTGTTATCAAGCAAAAAGTATGTAAACACCATGAAAAATGATTCGGAGTCAGATAGCTGTGATTGCATTGTTCCCTCCTTGGTTCGAAGATATGAGGGCTTTATCTTTACCTTTGGGAGAGAGGCTTAATTCCTTATCTGGTCTCAACTGTTGCGCTTGTAGTCTACACCCTTCACAGATAAGGTCTCATCATGATCCCTGTCTGAAATGTATTAATAAGGTTTCGCCGCTACTTGCCAGTCGTGGTGAAGAATACGATCACCTCCACCAGTGCACGTTTCACTGATTGGATTACTTCACCGTGAAACGTAACAGTGCGTTTAGTGGAATTATCTAATATTAGGAGCACTTCGTTACCACTAGACAAAATGAGCATATAGTGTAGATAAATCAGCCGCACTTCCTCCATGTGCAAAGCGTGTGCACATCCCCCCCCCCCACCCTCATCTACCTACGCTTTCCCCTCCCCAGTGCAGCAAAGTGTGCCTTTTTAGACTCGGGGAAAATTACCCATAAAGAATTGCAGACGTTCATTTCCACAGGGGGGGGGGGGCAGCCTCAGCAGAGCTAAGCTGAGAACATCAAGTGTTGGCTGATTTGCTTCATAACTTTGTATGGCGCCGTTTTCACAGCCCTGAGAGGTTTTCTAATGACGAAGCTCCATCTCTTTTATGTTCGATCATCTCGGCCGTTCCATCTTGTTCAACATCTGTCGGCAGCAGAGGATGGTTCCCGTATTCCCATGCACAATAGTCTGTTTTTTTGGCTGGCTTTTTTTTTTTTTTTACGGCAAAATGCTCTGGTGGAAAGATGTTTCTGATCAACAAAGGAGAGGCACGGCGGTGAGGAAGACCATCCAAAAAAAAAAAACGGAACAAGCCACTTTTACAACTTGTCAACGCAAAGTCACGAAATTTGCCGTGCCACCAAGATCAAATTAAACAAAATGTGAAAAGGCTTTACTGCATCACACACAACACCAAACATTCTCTGTAGCAACTTTTTTCTCTCCTCCTCCTCCTCCTCCTCCTCTCTGATCTGAACTGGCACATTCTCTTTCAAAATTCCAGTTCATTGCAGCGGACCCAGTAATTAAAACTTGTGATGACATGCCAGTCGAAATTACTTTATTTGTAGTAGGTGCCCGGGCATTACCAGCGGATCTTATTGCTGTCCAAAGCGCTGTGTGTGAAATTGCACATGCAAATTACACGCGGCACAATTTGAAACACACTAACTCCGGCACCCCTGGTCATTTGCATATGAATAATGTTCTCGAGATGAGTTCGAAATTACCACTACACTGATTGAAAAAAAAAAAGAATATCTATTTGTGTTAAAAGATGTGGGTGGCTGGGAACTATACCAGAAGATCCATATGCGCCTGAGGCCTGATACAAATGGCCAGTCGCAGGGTTACCACATATGTACACTCATTCACGAGAGATCTATGTGAGTTTATACATCTCACAGTTTTGTTTGAACAATGACTAGGATGAGCACATAGGAAAAAATGTATCACCAAGATGTTCTTTAAGCGAATGGATCACAATATTAGTTGAAACCTGGTCATATGGGAGGATATTAACTTGCTACTTGCCGTCATCAGGGTCAGGGATTAGGGTCATGATTAGGGTTAAGGACGGCAAATGTGATCTAAGTTGTGTTTTATTCATACAGATCATACACATGTTTCTAGAAACTGAAAGGTCTTGGCTTTCAAATGATGTATCACGCTGGCATATGGCTGTAAGCTCTCCTGTCAATACGCTTTGAGATTTGGATATGCATAATTACAAACTCTAAACCTATGATGGAAGATTACAGGATAAGGTCAGTTTATGGGCACGGTGGCGCGGCGGTGCTGGCGCTCGTGCTTCACAGCTCGAAGATCCCGGGTTCGATTCCCACCTGGATGGGGCCTTTCTGTGTGGGGTTTGCATGTTCTAACCGTGTCGGTTTCCTCCGGGTACTCCGGCTTCCCCTACCACCAAGCACATGTGCAACAGGTGACCATCAGCCTGGCTCCACATCTGGAGATGGTTGGGACCTTCTGTCTGACCCATCCTCCGGAACAGAAGGTGTGAGTAATAAATGGTTGCCAACCAAAGAAGAAGAAAAAGAAGATACTGGTTTCTAGCACAGTTTTGCTTTATGTGTATTTATTATTAGTAACTATGCACTTTTCCTGATAGGTCACAACTAGCAGGAAATGGGAGTGGATGGGAAAGAGAGTCTGTGTTTGAGCATAAAACTGCATAAAAGTCCTGAATCGTATTACAATCTCTTCATTTGTTTAGCTTTTCACTGGATGTTTTGCTGAATGATAGGGAAACAACTGTTGCTTCTAAGCCTCTAATGCTATTTTCTGAAATGACCTCTCTGTTACGGCATGAAGGGAAGCAATGCCCTGTTTGTGCACATTGTTAATTTCGTATCTTTGAACTTTTATTGTTTAGTTAATACATTAAATTGTCAACCACAGCCCCCAGACGTGACAACATCGCAAATGTTATACCTGCCATATACCCACTCATTTAGTCACAAAATGTCTATATTTTACACTTCAGAACGCAAGCTGGATAGTTTTACAACGCGTTTGTCTGTTCTTTATTTTCCACCCGCCACACTTAACTGCTTTCAGCGATAATGAGCTGAACAGAAAGAATCACTTCGGCAAACTTTGACTTGTTTGAGTTTGGTCTTTACCCATTAACTGCTCTCATGGCTGACTGGGGCCCCGTTTAACCTCCGCCGCCTCAGTAGGGACAGGGCTGGGGAGGGGAGGGGGGTGATGGGGGAGTGGGAGCGCATCGGTGTGGCGGCCGGGGGGGTGGGGGGTTGGGGGTGAGGGTGGGATAAGGGGTGACACGACAAGCCGCTGTCTGAGCTGCTGAGGGCACAGAGCTGTGAAGATAATAGCCCCAATGGGGAGATATGCAAGGTGGGCCGCTTTACGAGGCTGGGGCAGTCTGCTGTGAAGGAGTCCTGAAGCGCTCGCATAAACCATCATCTCCAACTTATTCACTCTCACCCCCCCTCCCCTCTGACTGTACACAATCATGGGCGGCTAATAATTTAACTTTACTGGTGACAAGATGGCTGTAGGGTCTGTCGGATTTATTTAAAACAGAATCAAATAATTGTAGTCATTTCCCTGTATGAGAGCTGCAGAAAGGATGCATTACTTGTGAGGTACTTCACTGATAATTGCACTCAAGGAAATTGAGTCCGTCGGATTTCAAAAAATGAAACTGATTACTAGATGAGATTTCCGTTGCCGCATGTAAGGCACCAGCTATTATCCTTTTAACTCAATTATTTCTATTTCTATGTGTTTGAGCGCTCTCCAGTCTTGCGTCACACTTGGCACAGCGCTCACTGGGCCTTCTCACAGATCGGGTTTGTGTACAGTCCACTGGTCCCACAGGCTGCAGAGCTGGCTCCTGGCGGAAACTAAATCTGCCTCCTCGAGCCGTCAGATTTGCACCAAATGGCACCAAGGTCTCGCTCACGGATTCACGTCGGCTCAGAGACATTGTGGACGGTTTAAAGACGGACCACAGAGGGGACGGCTTTCAAAACAGTCATAATGCTGTGGTTAATGAATGAAAAAGAAATCTTAATATCTTAAAAAGTGATGGAGGTGATTGTAGACCTCACAAACAATATTAACAACATTTGTAGATGTTTTGTATTTGGATATATCAAATTCCCGACCTGAAGTGAAAAACATCTTTATTCTCAGAATCCTGAGTCACCGGTGTCTCTCTCTCTCCTTCCTATCTTTCTGAAACACCATCCTCGTGATTTCTTGTGTAAACAGAGCCCTCACTGCCTGGTTCCTCACTGCGTCCTTGACTTCTCTTGTTTTGAAGGAGGAGGGGAGTGGCTGCAGGAGTCATGTTTCATCATCCAGCCATCCTGACATCTCCTTTTGTCTGCTCTGGTGACGTTTACCGGCAGACTACTGGAGCTCTTCCACTCTTGCCGTATATGACTTTAGTAACTCGGTCAAGGTTTTATGTCAATGCCCCACCTAAAAAACAAAAAACAATTAAATTAAACTAACTGTATTCACTGTTTTGCAGTATGTGTTTATTGAATATCAGATTGGGCTTGACGATATATCGATATCGCATTTATCGATTATAGTTCAAATTTGCGCTGTAATACTTATTTTATAGACTATTATTATGTAAGATAATATTTTATTATTTATTTTAGTGAGTTTTCAATAAAACTAAAAAACTATTCGTATTTGGCTTTGACTTTGACTTTTCATTTCATCGGGATGTAAATGGTATAGCGATATTCAACCTAAATATATAGGGATATGACTTTTGATCCATAATATCCAGCCCTATATCAGATCAGCGTTCAAATAAAAAAAAAATAATAATAATAATAATATAGACTCACAGTTTACTTTACTTTGCAAACTGACCTTTATTTTCATTCAAAATTTGTATTATATAGGGCAGGGGTCTAGAATTAAATTTCCCCGGGGGCCAAAATATATCGAGAGTATATTGCCGGGGTCCATAAACTAAAGCTCCAGTAAAATATGTTTTGATTGTGAATATTTTCAATAAATTAATAACAATGATCCGGACTGTAGCTTCATAAAAATGCCTTAAACTTGTATTGCACTTAACAAGTCTGTGTCACAAGTTTCTGCTAGTCATTGTTTATTCACTTCACACTCATGGTGGTTACTAATGTGGCCACAACCGCCCTGAGGCAGACTGCCCATTTACCATATGGCTATAATGTGTTGTTTATATCCTGATTGTTTATCAGTGCTCTCTGCTGGACACATGTGGAATTATTTCCTTTCTTTATTTACACTGCCCCCTAGTGGCTGGAGTGAGCATTCTGGTTATTTCTTTAAAAAATCATAACTCCACACAGTACTTTTTTCTTTTGACAAACTCGAGACTGCTATTTGTGCACTATAAGTCAGGGGCCGGATTTGGCCCGCGGGCCGCCTGTTGGAGACCCCTGATAGAGGGTAATATCATTCTTTTGAACTCATCTTGGGACCCCCACGCCACTTTAGTTGCACTTTAACCCAACATGTCTGTGTAGGCTCTCAGTCATAGAGGAGTTGTCCATCTTCAATTAAGCATCTTGAGTCATCTTCTGTACTCTGTAGTTAAAGGGACTAGATGAAGTTAGCCATTTTATACTCACTACTGCCACCTCAGGTCATACGTTTAAGTGCAGCTTCTGTATTAAGCTCGTGCATGACAGCACTTAGGACCCAAATTAACACCTTTTTGAGTGACAGTGCAGGATTTCAGAGGCAGTTGTGGTGAACAGGACTCGGCTCATTCTAAATCTTAGGACATTGTTGGAACATGTAGGGGGAGGAAAATACTTAATCTTAACATTTTTAAGCTCTGTATAGTCCCTTTAAAGTGTCGAACGTTTCGCCTCTCATCCAAAACTGCTTCGTCAGCAACACTAAAAGTAAAGCTCAGCCCACAGTCTAGATATAGACCACAGGGAGGAGTTTAGCTTGGCTTAGTCCCTCCGCTCTGTTAATGGCTACTCTCACCTTCTAAGTCTTTGTAGTTCTAAGTCCTAACGACCCAACTCACACCTGAGTTTAATTCAACATGTTAAACCTATCTGAATTATGAACATGTCAGGTAATTCAACAGTTATGTTTGCCTGGTGTCTTGCTAGAAGAACCTTATAAGTGCCATCTGAAATAGATTTAACTTTTTAATCCAATCATGTAGCTTTGCCACTTCCATGGCGAGTGTGGGCACAGCATCTCTCAGGCCTGATGTAGTCACTTGAGAGAGGTTTTCCAGTTGAGAGTTGACTTTTATGAAGATTTTGGCGCTACTGCTTGCAGTTGACCCAAAGGTAAAACTCAGACCGAGCTAAGTGTTGAGTCATTGCAGTCAGTCACTAGAATTTTTCCCATTACATGACTGCAGCTGACATGGTTATAGACTGGAGAAAAGTCCTTTAAAGTTATTTGCCACAAGTCTCACATCAGCTCCCATGTACAAAACAAACATGCCTGGCAAACAAGCTCCATTATGTGGTTTTATTTTTCCACAAGGTTTGGCGACTTGCACATTGTGAAGGTGATGTTTTGGTGTGGTTGCTGCTCTTTTTCGGTGAATGCCTAAATCCCATAAGCTGCCATTGTATCTTAAACAGCCAGACGTGGGTTTTTCTTTAATCGCAACGAGACAGTGGCTCTGTTGTTTGCAGGGAGGCCTCGTGCTTTGTACTTCTGGAGAAACAACAGAATCAATTAAACGTCGAGGGGGGACGCAGCTTAAGGGAAGGCGCGAGTGAAGAATGGGAGAGGGACAGGTTGTAAAGAGGCGCAGACACAAGCCACAGAGTCTGGAGGTATTTATAGCAGTGGTAGCCTGCTGCTGCTCCACCGCTGCTGCTCAAATGAATTAAAGAGATTTCAATGGACGCTATTTTCGCCCCTGCCGCCGACTAAATACGTAGGTTCAAGTCAGACAAAGACGGCTGGGATTCAACTTTCACGCTGCAGGAAAAAGTAATTACACTGTCCTGCAAAAATGTTTTCTCACCCTGTAAAGGTTGCAGTCGACGCCGTTTGTGGAGGGGAGACATGAGGCCACGTAGCGTTCTTGAATGGATATTAGGCTTGGATCAATGTACAGGCTCTGAGGGTGTGAAAAGGTGCGCCTAATGAAAGGGATTAGTCTTTCGAGTTCAAGGTTGTTCATGCTCCTTTCTTCTGCTCATTTGTGCTACGTTGCTTTCTGTATTTCACTGTCCCTGAAGGAAAACGCTGCAAAGGTTGAGTTGTGGCAAAACAAACGTTGTCATGGTCAGATCACGTGTGCGTAGAGAGAGTTGGTTAATGTAAAGATAACACACACACTCAAGCAAAACACAAGTACTTCATTATTTGGCTCTTTGTTGTGACATTTTTCTCGCTGCATTAACGCTGCAATTTTAGCTGCAGTAGTTAGCCTTAAAGATCATCAATCAAATGGTCAGATAAGGGCTCTTGTATTCGTTCCCTTTATTGTGCTCCATCATAAGTAAACTTTATTTAGACTGGTAGTTTCTTTCACACATACGCTTATGAGAAAGAGCCAGCCTTTTTACAAGATCGCTGCTTTCAAAACAGGTCTTCACCCACAATGTTTGTCTTTGAGGTCAGATAGGTTCATGTGTGAGACCTCGAGGGAACACCCTTACGGCTGGGGAACCACAGTTCAAATGAAGGGCACTTTAGAGGGTTTTATAGATTCTCAAAATGTGTAACTGCTTGAGGTTCTCTTGCTCCCTCTCTCCCTTTGTGATCACACATATGTACTTAGTTCCAGCAGCTTGTGAATGATTAATAGCGGACTCTGCAGCACATGCCTGCAGTGCCTCGGCAAGCACGGCCTTCGCTGTATGTTTTTTTGCCGTGCATATTGTGTTCTCCCCAGAGGCCCTTTGAGCTCTGTCTTCTCCTTGCCACGTCCTCCTCGTTTCCTGGTCAGTCCGCTGTCTCTGAAGTTGATGAGCTACAAGGCACGGCTGCGGTTCCCACGCACGCCTTTTTCTGCTTGAGATCACATTTTCCCTGCATCTTTGAAGCCATTAGCCGAGACCCGCTTACAAACCAGTATATGTATAAGTACCAAAGACTCACCTGCAATGAATAATTGATCTGAGGCTGAATGCAGTAGGCGGCACCTGCGCACAGGGGGGCAAAGGCACCTTGTTTGTTTTAAGAGGAATCGTGTGAGAACAGCTGGTTGACGGTAAAATGCAGGTGTATGCAGCTTTACTGACCTGATGGCTCCAGAACATAAGAGTCATGCATCATTCAACCTGTATTCAATGATTTATCAAGAAGCTTTTAGTAGCATGCACCACAGCCTGGGTCTGTCCACTGATTTTTTTTTATTGTCATCTTTATGTCTTTATTATCTTCAGAACAAGTCCAGGAGTTTTCCATAGTAGTAGTGGTTTTCAACATTGTTAATTGACTCTGTGCATAACTTCAAATCATAACAACGCAGCACCATGAAGTGAGTTCCTGTTTCAATCCAGCACGCGAAAATAAAAGCACACAGCTCGTCTCATTGATTAGTTCAGCGGGTACTTGCAACATTATAAGAATATAATTAAATACACACATTTTAAGTGTTTTGTCTGTTAACAGTTATAGGCAGAAAGAAAGTTGAACCAATGAACTGCTGAACTAATGAATAAGATGGTGCTTTTATTTTGGTGTGCTTGATCGAAACAGGAAGTCAGTTCTTGGGCGGCATTGTTATGATTTGAAGTTATGCACAGAGTCAAACAGGATTATTCGACAGGATTATTTGAGTGAAGGAGGATTTCTGCTTCTTCATCCGTGATCACGTTGGATTTCAAACACTGCTCTGAAGGGGAGGAGTCAACATGTTGCAGACTTATATACTGTAGGTTACTCTATTATTATACTGATTGGAAAGGTATAACACATAATAGCGCTAAAGATTCTCTGTCTGTGACAGCTTTGAACATGTGTTGATTTCTTAACTCACCATAAAACGCTGTTTGTTTGGCACATTGCAAGACGCTGAAAACAGTGTGTGTTATTGAACAGCACCAGAGCTGCACTGATTCAATCCCTCAGTCAGATTCTTCATGTGGCTGCCTCATGCTGATGCAAGGCCCACAAAACCAAACAGCAGTATGGGGGTAACCATTGTATATGTTGAGGACAATTTCACTGCCTTTACTTAATGTTTTTGTCCCTGTGTGTGTCTGCGCTTTGAACAGTCTGAGCGGCTGCTTTTTATTCTTGGAGTCTGTTGGCTGTCACCACATCCGCCCCACTCTCTGTCACTCCTGCACAGACGCATAATGACAGGCTGGGTTGCACTCTGTCATTGAAATACATGTATATGACTTAACAAGATGCTGCAACTGGACAGACCAGACAGACTGACAGCAGTCCGGTCCGCTGCCCAGAGCAATGGACCTTACCCCTTACCCCGTCTGCATGGAGGAAACATCCCCCAGATGTCAGGGGAGCCAGCAGCATTTGGGCAAGTTTTGTTTTAGTATAGATGCTTGATTTTGAACTCTTCAAAAGGAAAAACTAGTCAAAGTGAATTTCAAAGCATTTATGTGCAGAAATATATCAAAGAGATGGGTCATTTCAATCAGAAATGTTCTTGAAAGGGTTGTAGCAAAAAATGTAATGGTGGACACCATCGTAATATAAAGTCCTTGAACTGTGTATGTACACAAAAGGCATCTCAAGTAAAGGACCAATCCACAGTTCACAGATTCAATTCATAAATTGTATTTATTTCTATTTATTTATTCATTTATTTGACAGGGACGATGCAATTCAACATAGTACAAAGCACGCTTGTAACTGATGCGATGCAAAAAGAGTTTATAACTAGTGCTAATTTTCAACTCCAGTCCCTGATTGGGCCTTTCTTACACTACATTAAGATTTTCCATTTCATCCTAAAAATATACCTCTATATACACACCGTATAAATCATTTACATACACAAACTCAGTGTTTTTTACATGCGTTCATTTCTGTTTCGAGAAGTGAATTTTAAACTCAGATGTGGTTCAAGTTCAGTGGGCAGTGACTTTTGTACATAAAGGTAGACAGACGTATTGTACGGTTGTTCTTGATGAAGCCTCTGGTAACTCTGTTGCTGTTTAGTCTCTGTATAAATGAACTGAGCAGCTCAGGTGCTAGATTATTGATACATTTCAATGTTAGTTTAAGGAAGCATATATATCGCTAAAGCTTTCAAAGCTTAACAATTTATACTTCTGGAGAATATTGCAGTGATGGTAGCGAATTGGCTTCTTGTCATAATCTTTATAGTTTGATTGTATAATGTATTTAGTGGCTGAGGGGGCGGCCTGGGTTCTGAAGTCTGCCCACATAACTCAAATATTGATTTGATTTTCAGATTATTTGGTAATGTTACTGCTAATCATCTGATAAGAGGCAGCTGTAATAAAAAATATTCATGGAAGATCATTATCAGTTGCTTTACCTATGGAAATGGCCCAGTGAATGCTCTGTATCTTTTTAATGGGACTCTGATATGAGCTACATGAGGATAACCCAGGATGATTCATACTAGTGTGGCAGGGCCATTAGTTTGGTGAACTCAATGTGGTGCAGCAGCGCCATAGGGAACGTAATATATTTGAATCATTTGGCTTTGTGCGATGGTGATAAATGGAGCACTGATACTGTTGCTCCCTGTAGTGATTTGGCCATTGTTCCTCCATCAGAGCATTTGTTCTATTTGTGCATATGAGCCATATGGCTACCATCAGAGCTCAGCAGAATGCTGGGAAGAGTAAACAAGCCGATGAGATGATGTGAGTAGAATCAAGAGTCATAACTAGAAATTCACGGCTATTGATTAAAAAAAACTGTCCTGCTGCCAACCAACACTCACCTCAACAATAAAACAGCGATCTAATGGTTCTAAGCTGAACCACTTCACCATTTCAACATTCAAGTCATAAAATGAAACCAAGGTGTTTTTGTTCATCTATTATTTACATGGTCATGTGTATAGGCCAGCCACACAGGTGGAGCATCTCAAAGCCTTCTACTAAACATGTGGATGTATGTCTCTCAAGGGTTTGGGATAAAGGGCATAAAGGTGCTTTTTTGACTTACATGGGCATTTTTTAATACATAAGAGCCAGTTAATAGATAACTTGCTCATCATATGCAAAACAGTGCACAAAGTTTGTTCTTATTTTGAATGGACTGTCAGGCTCGGAGATGAGGAGCTGTCTTTCAAGCGCACGCCTCACACAGTTTGTTCTCTATCCTCCATATGGAGCAGTGCAGTGCAGGTATTTTTAGATCTTGAGAAACGCTAGCAGCTTCGCACTCACATTTTCTCAACTTCCTTCTTGTTTGATTCTTTTCAAGGCTTTTAGTCACTTGTCTCTTCTCTTTGCTATTTCAAACTGTACAGGTTATATACAGGGGCGACAGTGGCGCAGATGGTAGAGTGGGTCGTCTCATGATCGGAAGGTCGGGGGTTCGAATCCCACCTCCTGAAATGGCACATTGTCGTTGTGTCCTTGGGCAAGACACTTCACCCACATTGCCCCCAGTGTCTGCGTACATTGGTGTGTGAATGAGAGTATGAATGGGTGAGTGGATCCTTGCTGTAAAGCGCTTTGAGTGCCTAATGTAGGTGGAAAAGCGCTATATAAGTTGAGACCATTTACCATTTATATATATTGCACTTATAGCTAGGGCGTCCTTTCACCTGTATCTCAGTGAAATAACAAATAGAAAAAAATATATAACATGTATTACAAACTTTCATAGCATACATTACAATGAGCTACGGATTGGAGAATAAAGCAAAAATGCAAAACTATTTCTTCAAAAGTATCCTGTTTTCACCTGTGAAACATTGAATTACTTTGTGCATGAACTGTGCTCTACAAATACTTGCCTGGTCTTGTCAAAGTGCCGTTTTTTTTTTAAGTTTCAAAATCTATATTGTGTGCCAAAAAAGAGGAGGAAAGTATCACATTGCAGCGATACAGACGTGCAGGAATTCCAGCGATGCTCTGCACTATCCCTCTCCCATTTGGTGAGGAGCGGCTCTTATGTGGCAGTATCACCCAGCCGAACCAGAGAATCAGACAAAATCTATAACACTCTGCGCCAAGTTGTTAGAAAGAGGTGAAAGCCCACCTCAGCAGAAATCACTGGTGGATGGACAGAGATACTGGCAGCTCGGTGAGTTCGCACTTTTGGCAGTGACGTTCGGTGAACATTTATATTGGGCAACGCAGGTGTTTGTAAAATTTGCAGAGGCTGAGTCATACAATATTAGTTTGAGTATTATTTTTTAATGGTTTCATTTGATTCGTCATATTTCCGTCTATAGTGGTGAAAAGTGCTCACTACTGCCTGAACACTAGCATAAGCACATTCCAAGTGTGAATGGAGTGGTTTATTGTCATGTTGACGCAGAAATAAGCACATATCTGCACTCAGTCAGGCATTGAAGAGCGTGCAGGAAATTGAGTTTGTGCATCGTAACTACGGACTGGAGTCTGGCAGCAGCGCAGATGAACCATTTCCCTCCCATTAGCACACATGTGTTATTCATGAGGGCAAACCCACTGTGAACTTTGTTTCATTCAAATTCTACACAGACTTCTCTCATTGTCTGGGGACCCCGAGTCAGTCAGGTTTTATCCACTTATTAATGTATTATCGTTTTATAGTCTCGAGAAAAGATGACATTATGATTAGGATTAGAAGCAAAATGTAGGGTTTGCTGATTTTAATTTGGCAATTTTAAGCAGTAGTTGGGAAACTCTGGGAAAGTATTGGAATGAAAACATTGATGGGAGTTAATTTACCGTCCAAACCAGAAATAGCTGCAGCTAACTTTCCAAAAAAGCACATTATTTCTTATTCAGAGCTCCTCCTTTGTTCTGCCAAACTCCAACAGGCCACACTGGCGTATATGTGCAAGCTCATGTCCAAAGCTATTTATAAGATACAGTTTGAGCTGAATGGCCTTTTGTGTGAGCGCACAATAGAGTTATGACACATTAATTTCTAATGTTTTTATTCCATTTTTCTTCCATTGCGCCTTTGGCTGTGCTGTGGCTCCATTCACAAGAGTGTAAACAAAAGTGATTCCGCTCAAACCGGCGCCTTCTGCTAATCTCAAACTACATGAATATGCCTCACATGTGTTGTGAATACAAACCACTGATAACGACTGACAGCAACGGAGATGGAATCAGCGTGTGGAGGTTCAATTTCACAGCTGTTTGACAGAGAACACATGCCCTATATAGCATAGGATAAGAAGTGGGTGGAGCTGACACATTGTTGGCATATACATGGCAAAGAATGAGTCATCTCAGCATGAGCCTCAGCATTTTCAGCTCCCCAGTTAAAATATTTATCTAAACACGCGTTGTTTCTTTGAGCAACACTCTCAAACCCAACAACTCCGATAAACTAAGAGGAAAATGTTTTTTTGGTGGTTAGTAAATTCATTTATTTAGAATGAGAATAAAATGAAATCGCCAATCGCTAGTTATCATATTAGTTCATGCTGTACGGTCTTTGTAGTACAGCCAAAACTCTCAGGCACTGTATGGTTTATCTTGCATATCAGTATGATGCACAACAGAGGATATTTTTTTCCTCTTCATGTGGAAGCATAGAGCCCAATAGCCGAAGAACGCCCTTCTCTTTGGTCCTCATGGCGGGGAGCTGACATTGCTGCAATACCACCCCCTGGTGGCCAAGGGCGCCTCCAAAAGAAAAACTTTGTATAAAGGATTCCAATGGACACTTTGCACCTCCTTAGTGATTTTCTTTTTCTGAAAAATGCTGTGACCCATGTGACAGTTTTGCCCTTTTTACGGAACACGCCAGGAGGAGCAAGATGCACCATGATAATTTCTCAGGCTCATTACTGTGAATGGGGCTGAACGGCTGACCGTCTGTCTCTTGTGTATTATATCAATGATATAGTCACACTTGTCTTGAATTCATGTCTCCAGGTCACGCACGGATGGTAAAGAAAGCTGAATAAGCCATCCAGACTCTTGCATATTTTTCTCCTGTCCTCTTGGACACCATTGTTTTTTCTCTAACACTGGCCGCTGCACTGCGGTAACCCACAGCTTCGGACAGGTTGCCCTGAGGCACTGATTGACGGATGGGTCTAATATAAAGGAATAGAATTTCCCTGCAGGCAATAAAGTTTACAAATACAAATGCAAATGTCTTTTCGATTTGGTACTCAATTTTTTATTCCCCAGCACAACAGAACAAACAAGTAGTAAGATTAACCTTTTTTCCAGTAAAGTGCTGGGTTTTCTAAAGTATTGAGAAAGCTTTAACTTTGTATTACTCATCCTAGGAGGTGCGTCGGTGTGTGTCCAACATCATTAGCATGTTCCTCTATTGTCTCACTGCGAAGAATCAGTGTTCCCATTCTCCACCTTTCCTTTGTATCCTTGTATTCATGTCTATGATTGTCTTTGCTACGGGGCTTATGTTCTACCAAAGACATGCCTTAGTAAAAGTGTTAATGCCTTAAGACCTTAAAAACTGTAATTACTTCAGAGCCGGTGCGAGATACAATTCGTGAATAATACACTATCTATCTGGTAAGGCGTAAAAAGGCGGTATTGGATTCATATCAGATAAAACTTGAAAGCATAATATTAAATTTGTTCCCCTTCTTGGAGGTCACCCCAATCTGAACTGACACCAAGTGAAACATCTAAGGCAGGATGTGGCTGTTGCTGCTGCGTAAATGCAAATTATCCTAAAATGGCAACTCTAAAGCACTTTGTCATCTTTTCCATCTTTTGTTTTATAAATACAAAAACATCTTTATTTCCCCGAGGCTCTGAAAAATGGTGCAGCTCCTTTATTCAGTCAAGGGATTGCCATTTCTGATCTGTCTAGGTAACAAAAGCCAGCAGAGATAAAGATTGAAATAAATTGCTTTGCTCTGTGCCCCGTGCTTTTAGCTATTACAGTGTGGCAAACCTGAAGTAGACGGTAATGCGCTAAAACGCCCGTATCCTCATGCGGCTGTTAAAAATAAAAGCCTAATTTAAAAGCGTGCAAGGCTGTTTTTCTCATGTCACTTTGTAGTTCAACCTTTCCCTGCTCCTTCCTCAAATCGCCCCCTTACTGTGGTTAACCGTGAACAATCCTATCGTTTACTGGACACATTGCTGTGCAGCAGGATACGTTTCTATTGTCGCCGCAGTGTCGAGCCTTAACAAATAGGATTAGATTTGTGCCCGGGAAAGCGCACTCCAGTTCACACTCCAAACCGCACCTAGACACAGAGAATTACTGCTAAAGGTCAGTCAAGTCAGACACCGAATGTCACAGCTTAGCTCCTGTTCGGGCCAAAAAATGCCTGCAGTGAGTGATTCGTAACCCCTAAATTCCTGCAGGATTACAGAGGGAGTAAAAAGCTACAGAGGCGTATTGATTGCAGGCAGTGAATCAGACCCCCAGTATGCTGTGAATAATAATAAAAGAGTCAGAGGGGGCAGGAGTTTGTCAGATGGATCTTCCACCATGTTTGAGATGTGCACATTTCTGATGAGTCTGTAGATAAGTCGCATCCTCCCGCCGCCTGCGTCTGGGGAACGCCTGTCACAAACCCGAAGCTCACCAGAGTTTAAATAAGAATTCCACAGCCCATTTAACTACGCAAATAGGCGATCACTGCTTGAGCTCAACAGCACAGTCATGCCAGCGGATTCACGAAGGAGGATTGGACTGTTAATAGCAAATCTCCCCAAGGTGCTGGGATATTGTAAATTATAATTTTTGTGGGAAAGCTGCGTATGCCTTGCATAAATAAGTGTTGCACAAAGGATTCCATCAGCTTCATAGAAACATCTTGTGACTTCCTGAAGCAGGTGTTATTGTTTGCTCAATTCAATAATTACGTGGGTGTGATATTTGTGCGAATCCTGACTGCAAATATTGACACAAAATATGCACATATTTTAGCAAACAGAAGTATGAAAGCAGTACAAACTTGAAGTTTACTGAGACAGAAGCTACTTTGTTAAAGGCTCCGTAGCTTTACAAAAAATGAAACAGGGGGGTGTTGTTATCTGTGGACTAAACTCATTTCTAACTTTTCTAATGCATTTGTGACCTCCTAACTCTTCGCAGGTTTATAAGCACATATAGTTTCACATTGTGTCCACGTAAACAATAACTAGATAAGTTTATGATCAATAAAGGCTTTATAATTAGATTCCTTGCATAAAAAGACAACTAGAGAGCAGGTATTGGGGCTTTAATCTATTTTAATATTTATATAAAACATAGAAATATTATTCGTCTCGACATATGTTTCTAACTGTTTTTATCTAAACATCTACATGTATTTCCATATCTTTTGTTATTTTAGACTGCACGGTGTAAAACAGGGACAAATCAAAATGGAGTTAGATAAAAAGAATACAAAACTCTCCAACTGTGTCTGTGGAAAAAAGGCCTGCCTGTTTTTTTTCTGCTGGACATAAAAACTTGAAAATGAAAACTAGTGCCGCTGTAGTTTTGACTCACCTCTGTCTTTTATGCTTTCAGGCTGTGGGCTGGAGTTCCTGCTGGTGCTCTGTGGATTGGACTTCTCCTGGTCCTGCCCCCGACACTGCATCTGCTACACCACGCCCAGCACCGTCTCCTGCCAGGCCCACAACTTCCTGACGGTCCCTGAAGGCATCCCGCCGGAGAGTGAGCGCATCTTCTTACAAAACAATAAGATCCACCGATTGCTACAAGGTCACTTCAGCACCAATACAGTCACTCTATGGATTTACTCCAACAACATCACATACATCGAGCCCTCCACGTTCCACGGCTTCACCCTGCTAGAGGAGCTGGACCTGGGGGACAACAGGCACCTGCGCTCCCTGGCCGAGGACACCTTCCATGGGTTGAGCCGGCTCAACGCATTGCACTTGTATCGCTGTGGGCTCAGCTCTCTCCCCAACAACATTTTCCAAGGTCTCCGAAACCTGCAGTATCTCTATTTGCAGGTATGCTATTCTGAATCTTTTCAAAAGCAACAGTGGTTCTGTTAATTGGTAGCTTTAAATGTGTGTAAATGCAGCAAAATGTGATAAGGTGCACCTCACCAGCTTTTTCAGTTCCAAATGTATGCTATAGAAGTTATACATTTTCAACTATGGGACCACAACATAAGGGTAATGAAAAACTGAGATGCTGTTTCTCTTTTTAAATTTTAAGTTGCTCTCTATGTGTTTATATTAAAATAGGAGAACTAACAGAGCATGCAACTGCACCACATGTATCAAATTTAGTATTGCCCCTTTGTGAGTACAAGTGACAAAGCTGCATTATCAGTACTTTTATTGTTAGCCTCTAGTTATAGCATAAGTCATATTTTTTAAGGTGATGGCTGGGTGGATTAAGCTGGAACAAACCTTCTAACTGACAGAGACATACTGTACCTGAAGGTGCACCATTGTTTGGAGTTTAGAATGAAATTCCACTTGGAGGCTGACATATACCGTAATATACCGACATATACCGTATTTTCCGGACTAGAAATCACACTTTTTTTTTGGCTCGGGGTCCGACTTATGGTGAAAGTCAGATATCGTGCAACATATGATATAGACTCATTACATGCTAAGTGACATATGTCACCCTGTGTGAATCATTGTTTGTTATAATTTGGATGATTATGGCTTACAGTCCATTTTCAAAATATTCTAATTTTCTGAGTTTTTACAAGCTCAGCCATAAAAATCTAAATTATAACTGAAAAAGCCTACATATATCTCACTTTGCATGTAATGAGTCTATCATATATTAGTATCACAGTTTAAGTTGAATAACAGAAGTAAATGCACTGTTTAACGACATTCTAATTTTCTGAGTTTCACCCGTATATCAAAATATGCGGTATAATCGGTTTGCGGTTTGTTATTTTCACACTGACAGCCGCTAGAGGCCGCTACCAGTATCTGCTCCTTCTGTAGATTTAACTGAAGATTTAAAAAACGGTAATTGAGCTGCAGAAAGAAAGTTTGGAATGAGCGAGCAACTTGTAAGGGACTGGCGAAAAGTGGAGGTTACTCTTACTGCAATGAAGAAAACAAAAAAAGCTGATGGCGAGCTAAAAGCTAGATGGCCACAGCGAGAGGAACGAGTTCACAAATGAGAGCTTGAACACCGTGATGCCGAGAGAGGCTTGACAACGGTGCTGTTACGCCTCCATGCCCAGGTAGTTGCCAAAGCTGGTGCAACTTATATTCCGCAGCGACTTATAGTCCGGAAAATACAGTACTCAGATGTATATCACCTTTATTCTTAAGTTTTGCCTAAACTTGTGTGCTTATTGACACAATTTACATTTATTACATTGAGCACACCATAATAATATTTCTTCTAATGATGAAACTAAATGCACCATGTGCTGTGTTTTCCATTTCAGGACAACCATTTAAAGTTCCTCCCTGATGATGCGTTCATGGACCTCCACAACCTGAGCCATCTGTTCCTCCATGGGAATCGCCTGTGGAGCCTCAGCGAGAACACCTTCAGGGGCCTGCGGGCTCTGGACCGTCTGCTCCTGCACCAAAACCAGATCGAGTGGGTTGACCGCCTGGCATTCCACGACTTAAAACGCCTCACCACCCTCTACCTGTTCAACAACTCCCTGGTGCAGCTCTCCGGACAGTGCTTGGACATGCTGCCCTCCCTGGAATACCTGCGGCTAAACGACAACCCCTGGTCATGTGACTGCAAGGCCGTGTCGCTATGGGAATGGTTAAAGAGGTTTCGGGGCTCTACGTCTACGGTGGGTTGCCAGGCGCCGATGGACATGATTGGGAAAGACATGAAGGAGCTTCGCAAAGACGATTTCCCCAACTGTTCCCCATCGGAGTCAAGAGCCCAGACACATAATCTGTCTGGAACCGTCAACCCATCCATGAATCGCGGAGTGGTGGGCGGATCGGGGAACAACCACGCGCATTCGCCCAGGCCGGGCCGCACACGGAATTGTACAAAACCTCGGATTCGCGCGGGCAAGGGGAAGGGAGACAATGAGGTGCACCACTCCAAGGAAGTCATGTCAGACAAGGATGACTCATCGGATTTAACGGAGGGTGGAAAACACGACCACACGTTACCAGACGGAACGGTCACGCGGAGGAAGCAAAAGTGCACCCCTCGGACCACTGTGCGGCCTCCTAGCGGGGTCCTGCAAGCCAACAATAGGGCGACCTTATCCCAGTCGATACTATACATCTACGCCCTTTTGGTTGCTTTGGTAACAACAAGCACCGACTTTGTTCGCTGACCTTCAAAGGGTTTGGGGACTAGGAGAACACACACACACAGCCTCAGAGCCAGCTCCTGCTCCTGCAAACAAGCCTGTGTAACTTCTCTGTGCGTGCGTGTGTGTGTGTCTGTGTGTGTAAAATGTCCTGTAGGGGGCGATCTACAAGCAGAAGATTCACAGCACAAAATGTAAGGGGACAAGGAATGGTCCAGAAGAAGCTTGCACTGCCACGAAAGCCAGAATGATACAACACCCATTGCCATTTTTGTCTTCTCACTTTATGCATTTATGAAAAGGGAAAATTAAGTGTGAGTGAAGCGAAGCAGGGAAACCAACAGCAAACACCTCGCTCCAAGGGGTTCAATATCAGCTGCCTTTTTGTTTGTTTGTTGGTTTCTTTTAACCTCACTAGTCTTGTCCTTGTGTATTTGACACTATCAATCCCAACTGGAAGGTCTTTTCAAGAAAATGTGGCAATGCAACAATCCTTTTGGGTTTGACATAAGAATGTGTAAGGAAAAAGGAAATAGGAAAAATCTGTTTTCTTTTTTTTTGTGCCAACTGTAACGGCCACATTTTTTTAGATATTCGCGTCAGATTGAGTTCATTTCATGTGCTCCATTTCTCATCAAATGCATCTTAATAATAAGCTGCTAATTGTTCCGCCATGACAGCACTCTGCGACACTTCATTTGCTTTGAAAAACAAAAATGCCTCTGGGAAGTCAAGCTGTGAACATTACAGAGTCTGTCTATATCGTGTGTCAGATGTTGTTTGATTTTTTTTTACTCAAGATACAAAAAGGACCTAAAGATGGATGCTACATACCCCCAAAGCAGGGTGCAACGGGAGCCTTAGATGACTGAGGGTCAAACTATCTGGGCAAATTACTGGGTGCTTTTCACAGTGAGGTTGTGCTGGACAGACCCCACTGTAAATTTTGGGAGGAGAATAAAAAACCCAAAAGAACAATGTGTCAAAAGACTTGTGTGATCAATAAAAGATTACAGATTTGACTGGAGCCGTTGGACTCCTGCTGTGACTACAGAGAATACACCTCTTTATAAAAATGATGCGATTTTCCACGGATATTTGAGACAATCGCGTCGTTGTATTGAGGGAGCACAATGCAGACGCTACGACAGAGCCGTCTGTTGTGTCTGGAGCAGTTGTGCCTCCCTTAAACTTCTGAAATGAGATGGGAACTCTGCTAAAAAATGACTTTGTGCAGTGGATATAAATCATTTACTGTATACCTATGAGAAAAACAATATTGATGATAACAGGGTTTAATGGCTCCTTCTGTCCCTACAGGAGCTCATGAGTTTGAACTATCTGGTGATTTGTTAATTTCCATATTTTTCATAATATATTTTTAGAGCCATCTTTTGTTGATGCACAGTCCACATAACACATGACTTTCTCGTTTGATCGATTGTATGCATTTGGATCCTTCCTTTGTCATCAATGAGTTGTTTCTGTAAGTTATCATCAAAAACATGATGAAAATGTTTATAAAGATATTAAAATCTATATCTTCTTATGTCGACTGCTCCTTTTTGAGTTGGTATTATTTAAACTAGGTGGGTAGCCTTTGTTTAGCCTTTGCTCTAGTATTTACTTATTGGCAAGGCAAGGCAAGGCAAGTTTATTTGTAGAGCACAATTCATACACAAGGCAATTCAAAGTGCTTCACAGTTGAAAACAAATAGAATCAATAAAAACATCAACATAAAATTAATCAATTACAGTAAAAGGCGAGAGTGCAGATAAAATACTTTCAGTCATATGCATTGGTAAAAAGAACTGTTTTCAGCCTGGATTTGAACATTGTCAGAGTTGAGGCCTGTCTCACATCCTCATGAAGACTGTTCCAGATTTTAGCTGCATGAAACTGAAACGCAGCCTCACCGTTGATTTGCTTGTTTGTTGTTGACCTGTTTTAGTGTCAGGAGAAACCCTACACACTCGCATGGATAAATGTGAAACTCCATGTGGCGAGGCCTGGTGGGTCAAAACCTGGACCCATAACTAAGGTTTGTGCTAGTCGGCTCAGGAGGGACGGTGTGCTGTGATTGGTCATTTGAACTGAAGATGTAGCCGCCTCACAATCCCGATGGGATCTTCTGATTGGATAGCTATAGAGTGGCTATTAACCATATGTAGCTGTTTAAAGTGGAAATGACATGTTAGACAAAATTATGATATGATATAACTATTCACTTTGTTATTGGACACACGCAGGAAATGCCAAGCATAGAGGTAAAACTTTAAAAACAGTTAAAATAAAATTTTAACTGTTGCTGTGACAAGGATATTTTACCAATGAGAAATTGCCGCTTTGCTGAAATACTGTATAATGATTGATACTTACCATCCATCAAACAATCAAAGAACTAAAACCTGTCATTTGCACTTTAACATTCTATGTGATTTGCAGGGTTTTGATAGATCTGAAATTATCCTTAACCTTATCCCTAACCCTGTTCCTCGCGCGCTTTGGCCACGGCCAGTGGTCGGCCCCAACGTACGCCTGGTCACCCTGGATTGGCTCTGGCCTGGGTAAGGCAAGGCAAGGTAACTTTATAACATTAAATAACTTTATACCGCGCATTTTGTACAGCAACTCAATGCGCCTTGTAGTGGGGGGGACGCTCGCCTAACAGGGTAGACCAGACACAGGGGTGCGTAGGGCCTGCCAGTGGAAACATGTGGGCGGCACAATGGCACTTGTGCTTCACAGCTTGAAGGTCTGTGTTCGATCCCTGGCCGGCGGGGGCCTTTCTGTGTGAAGTTTGCATGTTCTCCCTGTGCCTTCGCTGGTTTCTTCCGGAAGCCACATTTGGTTATGGTGTGAATGCATAATGACAACAGTGTGGCGATTTTTTTTTTACCTTAATTCAATCGAATCAAAGGAAATGCAAAGGCCATAACAATAACATTAAAAAGAAAAGAAATGGACAAAAAAAAATCTGATATGGTTTTGCCTCACCTATCTTTCATTCAGATGAAAGTTATAAACCAAAACCTAAAACTGCACTTATAGAGTCATGACAGAAGTTCAAGTGGATAAAATGAGCCAGGCTATTAGTAGCAATAATTCACTGCTTAATCACAATAATATTTTTGCCTCACAAGCCTAGGAAGTTACAACAGTAACAGCCCCTCTCCTCCTCTGTAAATCACTGTGACTAGAGCAATTATAGGACCAGGCAGGAGATGTCCTGTGCTGAAGAGAAAACATGAGCTGTGTAAGAAAAGCCTTGTATATCACACTTATTACAATTTTGTCTCATTAAATAACTTGCGTGCAGTTGCATTAGTTGAGAAGATGTTCCTGTAGGCTCCAGCTGGTTCATTTTTTAAACACTTTTATTCCTGTGAATGTAAATTGAACTGCAATTCTGCAATGAACAGGTAGAGAGTTTATCATTCTATCAAGATAGTAAAATGAGAACACTCATTTTTCAATTGCTGCACTGATGGATTGTAATTACACGACATGATTATGGCCCTAGACCAGGGGCAGGTTAGTTTAGTGGGGGGTCAAATTTCTGACTCGTGAAAAGTCCAGGGGCCTAATCTCCAAATCATCCCAAAGTTAAGCCCTGTGTGAATCATATCTGTCATAGTATGGGGGTTGGGGCATCCTCTTGGAAACTTTGAAGTAATTGGCAGTATTTTTGCCAATGTAACAGGTATTTGATCCCTGATTTTGGGGGCAGAGGTTCTATGCTGCATAGGGTAGGATTTTGCCCCCGGGCCTGACGTTGCCTCTCCCTGCCCCAGACGAACACCGTTATTTCTAGTGATCACCCCAGATCTCCTGTATTGTGTAAGAAGCCTGTGCAATGCATTGTATTTATTCAAATGTATTTAAATTAGGCCAATACATAGCTGAAGACCATTACTCATTCTCCCAACTGAGGAGCACCTTCCTGACCACCATAAGGGAAGGTGAAATGATAAACTGTTCTTCAAAAAATCTTTGAAAATCGTTCAAAAGATATTAATGAAAGTGTCAAACAGAGTCTTTAGATATTGCTGGCTATTATGATTATTAATGGGCCCTGAGAACAAATTCCATTTCCTTCCTCTAAATCCCACTCGCTGCAGGGATAGAAATTGATCCACTAGTAAGTGTTCAATTTAATTTTTTTCCCAGCCTCTCTTAAATGATGAATGAGGGCAGACGGACTGGTTAATGCCTGAATTGGGTTGTGGCGTGATTATATTGAAAATGATTGCAACTCCAGCGCTTATCCATGCATAGTGAGAGCCCTCGGAAACACTTGGAACACCTAAACAATTTTGAGCAGTACTTTAGGTAAATATCCTCTGCGATTTGGGCCAAAGCCAGTCCCGATGATCAGCCACTTCAGACAGGGAAGAGTGATTTGATCTTTTGGCATGAGCTGAATAAGACGTCAGATCATCAAGTCGAGACGGCGTTTTTACCGGCGTCAATTTGTAACTATTTGCGAGACGTGATGGGCCGCGGATTTCCTAATAAGGGAGTTCATGTGCACACACAAAACATTAGTCACCCACGCTCGTTATGAGGGAGGGAAATGGGGTGCCGAGGGGGAATGATTCATCATTAAAAAATACATTTAAAAAAGGAATAGGTGCACAAGCGCGGAGCAGTGTCTGATTATATGCAGTTCCAAGAAATTCGCATTATAGACGTTTCAAAGAAGTCCAATCATTTCATCATGTGAGCTTTAATTAATTATGGTAATTACATGAAAACAGGAGGCGCACACTTTTCCGTCCAACGTGATTGATCTTAATCCTGACCCAGTAAAAAGTTGGTGTTGTAACATTATGGAACAAGGCTGCGACACTGCATTAGTATTTCCATTCTATTACTCCCGTCACTACTTTGCTGTGAAGTAAAGTGCACCTAAAATCTCGCTATGAAGGATTTTATTTTTATTTGTTTGCCATAACAGCAAACTGTTTCAAACTCATCTGGACTGGACAAAGTTTTGAGCAGACAGGAAGTTTCTTTTGTCTGTTACCCTGTTACTTGCCGTCCCCCCATCAGTGGCTTAGGGTTAGGGTTAGGGTTAGGTTTAGGTTTAGGCTTAGGCTTAGGTTTAGGCTTAGGCTTAGGTTTAGGCTTAGGCTTAGGTTTAGGCTTAGGTTTAGGTTTAATAATAATAATAATGCATTGGTTTTATATAGCGCTTTTCTGGACACTCAAAGACGCTCTACATTGCACCATTCGTTCACTCCATACTCTGTGGTGGTAAGCTACTATTGTAACCACAGCTGCCCTGGGGTAGACTGACGGAAGCGAGGCAACCAGTCTGCGCCATGGGCCCCTCCGACCACCACCAACCACTCACTCACTCACTACATTCGCTAGGCTTCCTGGTGTTACCAAACGGTCTCCCATCCAAGTACCGACCAGGCCCTTCCCTGCTTAGCTTTCAAGGTCTGACGGGATTGGGCATAGCAAAGGCGGTATGACCAGGTTTAGGGCTAGGGTCTGGCATATAGGCTACGAGCTCTCCTGTAGCTGCTAAGTAACTGCTAACTCTAACTCTACCCATAAGCTGGCAGAAAACAGGTAAATCTCTTAACCCCCGCCTGAACCAAGCACATGTCTAATCAAAGTAGCGACAAAAATGTTACTAAAACGTGACAAAAAAGTGATGAAAAAGCAACAAAACATGACAAAAACACAACTGAGACATATAATAGCGAAAAAACTGACAGCAAAAAAACGCAATAAAACATGACAAAAATGCGCCAGAAGCTGTGCATGCGGACCAGGTCGTCGAGGCACCTGCCTCTGACTGCCACCCAGTCCTCTCCGCACCCGACCCCTACGGATCCCTCTGCGGGTGGTGGGTCCACAGGAGGGCGGGCCCACGTCGTCCCTTCGGGCTGGGCCCGGCCGGGCCCCGTGGGCAGAGACCCGGCCACCAGACGCTCGCGTTCGGGCCCCAACCCCAGGTCTGGCTCCAGGGTGGGGCCCCGGCTGCGCCATGCCGGGCGACGTCACGGTCCTTGAATGTCGTACGTCCATGAGGGTCTTCTGAACTGCTCTTCGTCTGACCCGTCACCTCGGACCTGTTTGCCATGGGAGACCCTACCAGGGGCATAAAGCCCCAGACAACATAGCTCCTCGGATCATTCGGGCACTCAAACAACCCCACCACGTTAAGGTAGCAGTTCATGGGGTTGCTAGTGGGACAAGGCCTCGTGGAAGGCCCAGGACACGGTGGTGGGACTATGTCTCCGAGCTGGCCTGGTGTCGCCTCGGGGGCCCCCCAGAACAGCTGGAGGAGGTGTGTGTGGATCGGGAAGTTTGGGCATCTCTGCTGAGACTGCTGCCCCCGCGACCCGGCCCCGGATAAAGCGGAAGAAAATGGATGGATGGATGGATGGAAAAATGCGCCAAAAAAGCGGCAACAACACGGCAACAATGCATGGGTAAATCTTAGATGAGTTATGTAGGTCTTTGTAGGTTTTACTATTTTCAGTTTATATTTTGCCAAAAGTAACTCAGAAGTAATTCAAAGTAGTTTAACTCAGCTACATTTTTGAAACAGTAATTAGTGTAGTACAAACATATTACATTATTAAAGCTGTAATCACTAATACAGAATATATTACAATTTTAAAGCAACTTGCCCAACGCTGGTCGAGAAGCTTTTAGATTGAGGTAAAACCGAACTGGAGATACTGTGCTCGGTTAAGGCGGGGGCTAAGAGGTTAAACATCTGGAGCAAAAATGGCAACATCAATTGTCATTCGCCTCAAAGAAAAACTGTTGTATTTTCACCACCTTTTGAGTCACACACTCATTTAGACGCACATCAAAGACCAGGCCTTAAATATCACACCAAGAGACTGCATCATCTCCCAGTCAACGTCAGCATACATTGGCCAAGCTCTGTGTATGTATCCTAGGCAGTGTGTGTTGCCCAAAATGCTTAATTAAATAAAAAAGATAGAACGGGAAAGTTGTCATGCAATAGAAACAAACGGGAGAAACTGAGCTCATAGTGCATCAGTAATGGAGAGAGCACGGAGGGAGGGGAGCTGGCTGAGATTCACAGGGGAAGACACACAGCCAAACACTGCGGTACTGGCACACGAGGAATACATACGCACAAAGAACTAATCTAAATTGATGTGCGCTACTTTCGAACTCGCCGGGAGTCCACACCCCATAAACAAGATCACGTATGTTGATATAAACAATGTCGTACACCGGATCCACAAAGGCCTTGTAACAGACAGGGCTCCCGATATAGCATTGTGCATGTGAAATCTCACATCACTTATTCATGCAGCGGTGGAGGCAGCTTGTTGGTTCAACCCAAGACGTGACAGTGTGCGGATGCATCGTTCACTGACAGAAATACCCCTCCACAAAAGGGTAGGGGGGGGGGCAGCCTCGACTATCTGCAACTCTCCTGGCTTTTAATTGCCTTGATGTCACTGTTGTGTGGCTTTAATTAAAACCAGGCAATTAGAAAATTTAAAAAAAGAAAGCCAGAGGAGGGGTGCGAGCAGGGAAAGTCAACCAGAGCGCTAAAAAAGACATAACAAAAACTAAAAAGCGTCAACATCAGCATACCTATGTGAATTACGCAATCCCTGTCATTCGCCGAGTCCCTCTCTCCCGACTCAATCATGGAAGCAAATGTCTCCGCTTTCCCCTCTCAAAAACAGTCCCCCTCCTCTTCTTTTCTTTTCTATTTTTTTTTCTTTTGCTTTGTCTATTTATTTTAGCTCCAAGTCCCCCCTGAGCGTTGGTGTGCGCTAGTTTTTTGAGGCAGCAGTGGTGGTGTGCATACAGAGGAGAGAGGAGTGAACAGCCCTGGGCCATGCCGCCACCTGCACAGATTAGGCGCTCCTAATCCTCTCCTGGCCGACCTCAAGTCACATCAAAGTGGGAGACAAAGTTGGCAAGGATACAAGCTTCAAAACAATGCATATAGTTGTCATTTGATGAGTGAGTAGATAGGGATAATGTGTCTGTGTGGGTCCCTTTAGACACAGGGTCCTAAAACAGTTACTTTATGTAATACTGAAATCACACTGCTTTTCTATTGGTGAAAATTCTACACGGCTTTGCCTAAAATAATACATGAAAAATAGAAATGCATTGGGGGGGAATGCCATTTTCTCAAATAATCTATTTATATGTCTGAATGTGTGTGCCTTCACATAACTGACAGACTTTTGTGGCATTTTAATTAACATTTGGACAGCTTGTGAGGAACATTATGGCGGTGAAAAAACAGATGTCATGTTTGTGCTGTGGGCAAACTGATAGCACTTGCGCAGTTTTGTGACTTCAGCTCATGCTATATCCTCTAGTTTTAATTTGATAACTCTCTGATCCTCTACGCTGTGACTTTTTGGAACTCTTACCACTGGGCATGAGCTAAATGAAATATGCTGATGTCGGGATGATTTTGTCAGTTATCTTGGGGCTAGCCAGTAACGATCCCCCTCAAAGCTTCTCTATCTCCTCAACCGCAGTCACTCCAGCAGTGTTTCCAGCAGTAAAAAGGCATTATGAATATGTATGATTGTGACACTGCACTGGGTATGGTGCAACTTGCAAGTACATTGTGGGGTCATGTGTGTGAGCGGCACACTGTGAGAGCTAAGTCCTATGAAGCCTTAACCAATGACGTATCTGTACCACAGACAGTGCCGGAAACTGAACCCCACACCTCACATAAGGCAACATGCTCACTTCTGTAGTAATTGTAGGGTATGAGGGTTGATTAATCAATTAATTGGTTTATTAATTAATTCATAGGTTGTAGATTAGCCTTAAAATTTAACGGGGCAACAGTTCGAAAAGCGAACAAAATAAAAGTAAGAATAGGAGGCTAAACTACAGATTTATCTGAAGGAAGTAAGGTCTTGGACGTACACATGGACTCTTAGTCTGAAATAATAAACACAGACATAACCAAAGCAAACTGTGGTTTATGGAGGTTTAATGATCAAAATCAATTAACAGACGGCATTAAATATTAAAGTGCAAACAGGATAACCTAGAAGGCTAACAGGATGAATAATCAGATAAAATGTTCTAAAATTGTATCTGAAAGTCAGTAAGGTGGTTTGCGGAGCAGTTATGTGAGTCTTATTGAGCTAGGTCTATGAGCTGCGCTTACGACCGTGAGAAAGGTTTTCCACGCCAACTGTGGTCCGGCGTTCCAAAGTCCTGGTGTCGGCCTTCTGGTCGTGGTCTCTGGGTGGCTATCTCAAGCTCATGCAGGCGAGGCTGGGGTCTCTCTCCAGCTCCTCTGGGCCTTGGCGTTTGGATTGACCCAAAATGGTTTCGCTGAAAGCTCAGCGATCAAAAATGTTCTTAAAAGAAGTAACTGGTAGTTACAAATCACGTCAAATGACGGGCTCAAACTCAGAGTTCTTGTGGTCCATCTGAGACAAAGAGAGGTCAGAGTTCAGCGGGGGATGTCTGCCATGGGCTTCCCTTCCTGCCGTCTCTCCTTCTCCTTCCACCTCCAACTCTCACAAGAAGCGTTTTTTCACAAGAAGCGGAAGATTCTCTCTCTCCAGCTTCTTTTATACCGGGCCGGCCCCTTTGTCTCCGCGGGACTCTTTGACCAATGACCGATATGACCGGGACCCAAGTCACGGTGGGAAGAAGGCGAGGATTCAGGAAATACATTTCTATTGCAATAAACACATTAAGGCAAGGCAAGGCAAGGCAAGGCAAGGCAAGGCAAGGCAAGTTTATTTGTAGAGCACAATTCATACACAAGGCAATTCAAAGTGCTTCACAGTTGAAAACAAATAGAATCAATAAAAACATCAACATAAAATTTATCAATTACAGTAAAAGGCGAGAGTGCAGATAAAATACTTTCAGTCATATGCATTGGTAAAAAGAACTGTTTTCAGCCTGGATTTGAACATTGTCAGAGTTGAGGCCTGTCTCACATCCTCGTGAAGACTGTTCCAGATTTTAGCTGCATGAAACTGAAATGCAGCCTCACCGTGTTTATTATTGACTCTGGGAACCACCAGGAGGCCCCTCCCTGAAGTTCTCAGGGCCCGAGATGGTTCATACGGCTCTAACATGTCAGAGATGTACTTTGGAGCTAAACCATGAAAAGACTTGTACACGAGCAGAGCTGTTTTAAAGTCTATTCTCTGAGTGACAGGAAGCCAGTGCAGAGACCGGAGCACTGGACTAATATGGTCATATTTCCTGGTTCTTGTCAGGACTCGAGCAGCAGCGTTCTGGATGTACTGTAGCTGTCTGATAGCTCGTTTAGAGAGGCCAGTGAGTAGGCCGTTACAGTAGTCTAACCTGCTGGAGACAAATGCATGGATAAGTCTCTCTAAGTCTGGTTTTGACACTATTCCTCTGATCTTAGCAATGTTTTTCAGATGGTAAAAAGCTGCTGATGTTATTGCTTTGATGTGGCTGTTTAAGTTCAGGTCTGAGTCCATGATCACTCCTAGATTTCTAACCTGATTTTTTGGTTTTAGAGAGAGAGACTCAAGGTGACTGATAACACTGTGTCTTTGTGCCTGTGGGCCAAAAACAATGATCTCAGTTTTGTCTGAGTTTAGTTGGAGAAAGTTGTTTTGCATCCACAAACTGATCTGTTTGATGCAGTGACAGAGTGTATCTACAGGCCCATGTTCACCAGCCGTCAGTGACACGTAGATTTGAGTGTCATCTGCATAGTTGTGGTATGACACATCGTTGCTGTTTATTAGCTGACCCAATGGAAGCATGTACAAGTTGAATAAGAGGGGTCCCAAGATTGACCCCTGGGGGACTCCACAGGTCATGGCAATTTTGTCTGAGACACAGTTGCCAATTTCAACAAAGTACGTCCTGTCCTCGAGATAGGACTTAAACCAGTTTAGAGCAGTACCAGAGATTCCCACCCAGTTTTCTAGCCTGTGAAGTAAGATCCCGTGGTCCACTGTGTCAAAGGCAGCGCTCAGGTCCAGCAGAACTAAAACTGAGACTGAGACCTTACCTGCGTTGGTGTTCATGCGGATATCATTTGTCACCTTGATCAGAGCTGTCTCAGTGCTGTGGTGGGGCCTAAAGCCTGACTGGAAAGTATCAAACACATTGTTAGACAGGAGAAAGTAAGTGAGCTGCTGATATACTACTTTCTCTAGGACTTTTCCTAAGAATGGCAGGTTTGATATGGGCCGGTAGTTGTTCATTACCTTGGCATCAAGGCTGCTCTTTTTTAGAAGAGGCTTAATGACTGCTGTTTTCAAGGCCTTTGGAAATGCTCCAGTCTGGAGTGAGATGTTAACTAACTGAGCAAGTTGTGGTAACAAGCTGGTCAGCACAGACTTCAGAAATCTAGTGGGTAATTCATCAAGGCAGCATGTACATGAACTCAGACCAGAGATAACCTCTTCGATTGTTTTGTCAGTAACAGGTGTGAAATGTGTCAGCTCAAGGTGTTTATCTGGTGGCAGAGTTTCTTTTTGTGTTGTGGAATTTATGGCATTTTTAATGCTTTGGACTTTGTCATAGAAAAATATTGCAAACTCATTACACTTAGATGTCGAGATTAGTTCTAGGGGCAGTGAAACTGGAGGGTTAGTTTATCTGTTTACTGTGGAAAACAGAACACGAGAATTGTTTCTGCAGTTTGAGATGATTGTAGAGAAGTACTTCTCCCTTGCTCCACGCAAAATCTGGTTGAACACACAAAGCACTTCTTTGTAAACCTCAAAATGAACCTGGAGCTTTGACTTGCGCCATTTCCGTTCGGCTTTTCGGCACTCCCTTTTCTGTGCCCTGACCGAAACTTCACTTCTCCAAGGTGCCTTTTGCCTATTGTTAACCATTTTAGCCTTGACAGGAGCAATAGTATCCAAAACATTTAAGACCCTTGATGTGTAAGAGTCCAACAGATTATCAACATTAGAACATGGGGCATTTTCAAATCTGATCATCTCCATAAACTGTGTCCGTGTTGTATCATTTATGTGTCTTCTTTGAATAACTCCAGGCCCGACCACTGGTTTAGGTGTAACACACAGGTCAAAGAAGACACAAAAATGATCAGATAATGCAACATTAACAACATTCACATTTGATATATTAACACCTTTTGTAATAACTAGATCTAGAGTGTGGCCTTTGTTGTGAGTCGCCTCACTCACGTGCTGAGTTAAACCAAACATTTCAAGGACAGCACTGAGTTCTTTTGCATGCCTGTCGTTGGTCACATCCACATGCACATTAAAATCACCTGAAATTACTAAACAATCGAAATCAATGCATATAAATGACAGTAATTGAGTAACAACTTCACAACTTTCCAAATGCATTACCAACATTTCGACAGTATGTTTGTACATTGCATCTTTTTGACCTGGGGAAGAATTCATCATTAGAACAGATTGGTTGAGTTCATTCTCACTGTCCATGAATTAAAGAATTGGCTTATTACTCAAATCGGATGTTTGAGATTCAGTCTTTAGTCCAATTCGAAGGTCAATAAAGAGTTCTCGTCTCTGGTTGTGAAGTCTTAAGGATAAGATAATCACAGTCTTTTTCTCCTGAACTGTGTTCGATCTGATCAGCCATTCACAAGACAGGAAGTGAAGACATTCCGAAGCCATAAACAGGCCTAGGAGTTTTGGAGTGGGGGTTTTGCTGCTCTCTGGAATGCGTTAACCATGGCGAAGGGCAATAGGCGAACCTTCACACGCTGCATAATTTTGTCGGAATAGTAAAATAGAAAATGCTGAGTTTCGTCTATAAAAAGGTCAGGTCAAAATGAATATGATTGTAAATGATTAGGAGCAGTGAGCGCTCTACTTTTTGCCTGAAACTGATTTTTTTAATGTTCATTTTTAAAGTGATAGTCTGGTAGTCTAAATGTTTAGCAAATTTTATAAAATGTGCAAAATCACCCAACTGATCTTGCATTTTGATGTAAAGTATGAATAACATGTATATTATTCTTTTCTAAAGTTCCATTTTCTGTTAGCTTTAGTGTGTATTGGTGGCTCCAACCCCATGAACTGCTACCTTAACGTGGTGGGGTTGTTTGAGTGCCCGAATGATCCGAGGAGCTATGTTGTCTGGGGCTTTATGCCCCTGGTAGGGTCTCCCATGGCAAACAGGTCCGAGGTGACGGGTCAGACGAAGAGCAGTTCAGAAGATCTCTATGGACGTACAATATTCAAGGACCGTGACGTCGCCCGGCATGGCGCAGCCGGGGCCCCACCCTGGAGCCAGACCTGGGGTTGGGGCCCGAACGCGAGCGTCTGGTGGCCGGGTCTCTGCCCACGGGGCCCGGCCGGGCCCAGCCCGAAGGGACGACGTGGGCCCGCCCTCCTGTGGACCCACCACCCGCAGAGGGATCCGTAGGGGTCGGGTGCGGAGAGGACTGGGTGGCAGTCAGAGGCAGGTGCCTCGACGACCTGGTCCGCATGCACAGCTTTTGGCGTTCGGGACATGGAACGTCACCTCGCTGGGGGGGAAGGAGCCTGAGCTTGTGCGGGAGGTTGAGAGATACCGACTAGATATAGTCGGGCTCACCTCCACGCACAGCTTGGGTTCCGGATCCCAACTCCTGGAGAGAGGCTGGACTCTCCATTTTTCTGGAGTTGCCCGCGGGGAGAGGCGGCGGGCTGGGGTGGGTTTGCTCATATCCCCCCAGCTCAGCCGCCACGTGTTGGAGTTCACCCCGGTGGACGAGAGGGTCGCGTCCCTACGCCTTCGGGTCGGGGACAGGTCTCTCACCGTTGTTTCGGCCTACGGGCCCAACATCGGTGCAGAGTACCCGGCCTTCTTGGAGTCCCTGGGAGGGGTACTAGATAGTGCTCCGACTGGGGACTCCATTGTTCTGCTGGGGGACTTCAACGCCCACGTGGGTAACGACAGTGAGACCTGGGAGGGGGTGATTGGGAAGAACGGCCTCCCCGATCTGAACCCGAGTGGTGTTCTGTTATTGGACTTCTGTGCTAGTCACAGTTTGTCCATAACGAACACCATGTTCGAGCACAAGGGTGTCCATAAGTGCACGTGGCACCAGGACACCCTAGGCAGGAGGTCGATGATCGACTTTGTAGTTGTGTCATCTGATCTCCGGCCGCGTGTCTCGGACACTCGGGTGAAGAGAGGGGCTGAGCTGTCAACTGATCACCACCTGGTGGTGAGCTGGATCCGCTGGCAGGGGAGGAAGCCGGTCAGACCTGGTAGGCCCAAGCGTGTTGTGAGGGTCTGCTGGGAACGTCTGGCGGATCCCTCTGTCAGTGGGGTCTTCAACTCCCACCTCCGGAAGAGCTTCACCCAGATTCCGGGGGAGGCGGGGGACATGGAGTCAGAGTGGACTCTGTTCTCCTCCTCCATTGTCGATGCGGCTGCTCGTAGTTGTGGCCGTAAGGTCTCTGGTGCCTGTCGCGGCGGCAATCCCCGAACCCGGTGGTGGCGCCCGGAAGTAAGGGATGCCGTCAAGCTGAAGAAGGAGTCCTACCTGGCCTTATTGGCTTGTGGGACTCCTGAGGCAGCTGAGAGGTACCGGCAGGCCAAGCGTGCTGCGGCTCGGGCGGTCGCGGAGGCTAAAACTCGGGTCTGGGAGGAGTTCGGGGAGGCCATGGAGGAAGACTATCGGTCGGCCTCGAAGAGATTCTGGCAAACCATCCGGCGCCTCAGGAGGGGGAAGCAGTGCTTCACCAGCACTGTTTACAGTGCGGGTGGGGGGCTGCTGACCTCGACTGGGGATGTCGTCGGGCGGTGGAAGGAGTACTTCGAGGACCTCCTCAATCCCGTCGTCACGTCTTCCAATGAGGAAGCAGAGGCTGAGGACTCGGAGGTGGGCTCGCCCATCACCGGGGCTGAAGTCACCAAGGTGGTGAGAAAGCTCCTTGGTGGCAAGGCTCCGGGGGTGGATGAGATTCGCCCTGAGTACCTTAAGTCTCTGGATGTTGTAGGACTGTCTTGGCTGACACGTCTCTGCAACATCGCGTGGCGGTCGGGGACAGTGCCCCTGGATTGGCAGACCGGGGTGGTGGTCCCTCTCTTTAAGAAGGGGGATCGGAGGGTGTGTTCCAATTACAGAGGAATCACCCTCCTTAGCCTCCCCGGTAAGGTCTACTCCGGGGTGCTGGAGAGGAGGATCCGGCCGATAGTTGAACCTCGGATCCAGGAGGAACAATGCGGTTTTCGTCCTGGTCGTGGCACACTGGACCAACTCTATACCCTTCATCGGGTACTCGAGGGTTCGTGGGAGTTCGCCCAACCAGTCCACATGTGTTTTGTGGATCTGGAGAAAGCGTTCGACCGCGTCCCTCGTGGTGCCCTGTGGGGGGTGCTCCGGGAGTATGGGGTCCGGGGCCCTCTGCTAAGGGCTGTCCGTTCCCTGTATGACCGCAGCAGGAGCTTGGTTCGCATTGCCGGCAGTAAGTCAGACCTGTTCCCGGTGCGTGTTGGTCTCCGCCAGGGCTGCCCTTTGTCACCGGTTCTGTTCATTACTTTTATGGACAGAATTTCTAGGCGCAGCCAGGGGCCGGAGGGTGTCCGGTTTGGGAGCCTCAGAGTCTCATCTCTGCTGTTTGCGGACGATGTTGTTCTGATGGCTTCAACGAACCAGGACCTTCGGCACGCACTGGGGCGGTTTGCAGCCGAGTGTGTAGCGGCCGGGATGAGGATCAGCACCTCCAAATCCGAGGCCATGGTTCTCCACCGGAAAAAGGTGGCTTCCCCTCTTCAGGTCGGTGGGGAGTCCTTGCCTCAAGTGGAGGAGTTCAAGTATCTCGGGGTCTTGTTCACGAGTGGGGGACGGATGGAGCGTGAGATCGATAGACGGATCGGTGCGGCGTCAGCAGTGATGCGGTCGCTGTATCGGTCTGTCGTGGTGAAGAGGGAGCTGAGTCGGAGGGCAAAGCTCTCGATTTACCGATCGATCTACGTTCCCACCCTCACCTATGGTCATGAGATTTGGGTCATGACCGAAAGGACAAGATCGCGAATACAAGCGGCCGAAATGAGTTTCCTTCGCAGGGTGGCTGGGCGCACCCTCCGAGATCGGGTGAGGAGCTCAGTTACCCGGGAGGAACTCGGAGTAGAGTCGCTGCTCCTTCACGTCGAAAGGAGCCAGCTGAGGTGGCTCGGGCATCTGTTTCGGATGCCTCCTGGTCGCCTCCCGCGGGAGGTGTTCCAGGCATGTCCTAGTGGGACAAGGCCTCGTGGAAGGCCCAGGACACGGTGGTGGGACTATGTCTCCGAGCTGGCCTGGTGTCGCCTCGGGGTCCCCCCAGAACAGCTGGAGGAGGTGTGTGTGGATCGGGAAGTTTGGGCATCTCTGCTGAGACTGCTGCCCCCGCGACCCGGCCCCGGATAAAGCGGAAGAAAATGGATGGATGGATGGGTGGCTCCGACCAGGTGCAGCAAAGTTGCAATTGTAGTTTTCTGGCCAGAGACACCAGGGAGAGATGAAAGACCCCCCAATCATCCCATTAACACTTGTAATACCCCCAGAGGGACTACGAAAAGGATTTAGTAAGGTAAACAAGCTAGTTCTTCTTTAATGTAGAATGAGCCCAGACCTATTCACCACAACTGCCTCTAAAATCCTGCACTGTAATTCAAAAAGGTGTTAATTCAGGTCTGAAGTGGCATCATGCACAAGCTTAATATAGAAACTGCAGTTGCGCTTAAGACCTGAGGTGGCAGTAGTGAGCATAAAAATGACCAAATTGCAAACTTCCAGTACAGGGCCCATCAATTTATAAAAAGTTGTGTTCAGTTATGTTCCTGCAATGTATCAAACATCATAACCTGATAAAACCCGATGCTGTTGCACTCCAGGGTAGCATATGACAACATACTGCTGCTTTCTCGCCTTGAAAACACACTTATAATGAGCGTAGCTGTTTTAAGATGTTTGCAGCTGTCTGTTGCCCCAGTGTCCCCTCTCTGGTCCCTCTGTCACACCCGCTGCTTCACAGTGGGAGTGTCATGGTTGGAGGTTCAGTTCAGGCTCGTCTCCTTGTTGGCTGAGTGCCACTGGCCCACGGCAAAGGCACCATGCACTCACACACAAGCACACATGCACCGCTGAGCTCTGCACAAATAACCACACAAACTTTCAGACCGAATTCGACAAGTGACTCTCATGCGTCTCTTTGTTTAGTAATGTGGATGACTGTAAGTAGGATTGTGGCGCCCATGCCAGCACCACATACTGTAGCTGTGCTATAAAAAAAAAACTACCCATACTTGAGTGCAGAGACTGGTGAACAGCCTCAGTGAAAGAATGTTACGGATACAATGTATTAAAAGAATTGTCAATAACAATGAGTTAAAATGCCAAAAGTAAACGTATATGTGTGTGTTTCTGAATGAGAGCTCTGTCACAGTCAACTTTAAAGGTAATGGCAATCCCTAAATCCCTTGGCCACAAAATCATTTCTTTTTTGTAATAGTTGATACAACATTGCGTATTATAAATTGTCATTTGTTTGTGGTTCACAAACCAAAGGCAAAAGTTGATGTCTCATCCTTCAGATGCATTTGATCAGTGTATCCTAACTCTCTACAAAGGATTCTATATATCTTTTTTTTTCCTCCACAGTACAACTAATGTCAAAAGTTAAAAGGGTGCATATGAATACATCAAAATATCACATCAAAGTGCGAGATCTCTTTTAGGTGGTTGTCATTTTCTTTCGTTAGTCCTGAAATCTGCCAAAGCTGTTTCGTGAGGAAAGGTGCCATGACTTCAAGAATAAGTTTTTAAAAATTACAAAACAAACTTATTTTATAATGCGGAGCCAAACATCTACTTGATCCGAGAGAGCAAGTCAGCCGCTCAGACTTTAGTATCAGTGGCAATTCCTACACTAAAGCATTGATTTTATGACAAAAGAACGCAGCGCAGGTCAGAAATGTGCTTTTACAGTTAATTACAGAGGGGCAGTTAGAGCTTGGGACACTCTGCCGGACCTATTGCAGCTTAATGTTTAAGTCCTGCTGTTCCATCCCCAAAGCGTGCTGTCTCACATTGAGTAACAGCCCCAGTCAAAGGTAGAGCGCTGGGCCTTCTCTAGCACTAATGCACCGGGAGTGGGACAACAGTGTTTTGTCGATAACGTCCTGGGAGGCAGGTGCTGCGGTCAATAGCGGGATGTGTGCATTGAGAAAAACATCCTTGTTAGCAATGCAGAGGGGCTACCACATGGACTGGGCTGACTTTGGTTCTTTGGCTGGAGAAAGCGTGAGTTGGTTGGTTTCGTGAGTGTTCCAGTATAGCGGAGTGTGCGGTGGATTTTGAACCTTTTGCTCGTAGAGTTTCCCCTGGCATTGACAGACTGGCAGCCCACACAGATTTAACTCACCTGCTGTATGACATTTGCACAAAGAAATGTACACGAAAGAACAAGAGTGTGAGGATAAGACTTTACAGGTCAGTCAAATGTGAGCTCTGATCTATAGGCTTACACACAACAAAGTACGTTTTAAATGATAAATGTGCATCATCTCCTTTTTATGATACGTAGCACTCTTCCTCTTGTGCTTCCAATCATTCTATAGCTGTATAAAAGCGTATCATACCGGTGGAGTCTCCTCTTCTGTAGCCCAGAGGGAGCGATATGAGGCGGGGGGGGGTCCCATCACTGACAGGAAGGGCTCCAAGTGCCACTCTGTCACTGGGGACTCGTGTCACCTCTCTGCCATTGTTCACACTGCTCTAAAAATAAGATCTCACACCTTTTGAAAAAACGCTTCCCATGCATCTGTCTGTCTTCACACCAACATCCCAATCGGCGTCGGATCAAGTCTTTTCCGGTATCACCAGAACCATGTCAGCATCTAAAATCAGGCATGTAACACGTCAAGCTGAATACCTCCAGAGCGCACAAAGTTTGGATCGCAGGTGAGAGTGGAACTATGTACGTGTGGCTTGGTAGTAATGTGGTGTAACAACAGACAAAAAAAATGAAAATACCATTTAAGGTCAAACAGATTCGCAAGACATTCCCTCTTTGTTTCCAGTTATCAGATTTCGACCATTTGTCATGTTGTCCATGCACTTTTTATAATGAAGACAAGATCAGACGTTGATGTTATTAGGACCTCTGGCTCTCGAACACAGTGCATATTCACCTTATTCAGCCTATAGGAGGGGAGTGGAAGGGGTGAGGACCGTGCTGTAGTTTTCTGCTTGTTTAGGAGGGAAATGGAGGTGGGAATAAAAGAAAATTTAAAGCGGTTACTATTGCATCTGCTGGCTCTGTCTCGCCTCCCCGAGGGCAACAGGTCGTACTCTGAAAATAAAACATGAGATGGATCAGCCAGGATTTTAGAGGCTACAACAACCTCCTCATACAAAGACTGAAGAGGCCGAGAGTTTGGTTTTCCCACTAGCTTCAGTGCTGTTGTGTACCATTCTGTGCAGCTTGGTCTTGCTCTGTCAGGGAGCCGTACCACACAGCCATACCATATCTCACAATGCTTGAAAAAACTGCATTGTAAAATATAGCCTTGATCTCTCTCATTATCTCTCATTCACTCCAAACAAGCACAGCCTTCTGAGGAAATGCACTTTTTGGGCTAATCTGCTGCATAAGTAGTCTACATGTTCACTCCAGCTCAAGTTGTTAGAAACCATCAAGCCTAAGCATTTGTATGAGGACACTTGTTCTATGACACGGTTGCCAATTATTACAGGGTCATGTGCTGCGACCCTCCCAAGGGTCGAAGATCATCTCTTTCGTTTTCTTCGTGTAAAGCGCCAGAAAATGATCGTCGCACCAAGATTTAAAAGTGTCTATCTCCCTGATATACACGCTGGGGTCAACCTCCGTGTCTAGCAGGGAGAGAATGATCATCATCAGAGAATTTGATTACATGATTGTAAGGATGGGTACTCTTACACTTGTTCGTATACAACATAAAGAGAACAGGGGAGCTAGCACAACCCTGTGCGACACCTGTATTACTCTGCTTGATGTTAGAAAGTGAGCCGTTGACTATAACCTGCTGTGATCTGTTTGTCAGAAACGAGTAGAACCATTTCACAATGACAGGGTAAACATTCAAGTCAGCTAATTTTTGTATAATCAAATGTGGCTGGACTGTGTTAAAGGTGGAGCTAAAGTCTGCAAATAGAACTCTGGCGTAGGCTAGGGGCTGCTCAAGATATTTGTTAACCAGATATGTGACAGTAATGACAGAATCCTCGGTCCCATGACCCTGCCTGTAGGCAAACTGTCATGGATCGAGGCTGCTGCCTACCTCTGATTTAAGCATATTAACCACAGTTCTTTCAAAGCATTTCATTACTATGGACGTTAGCGCCACAGGTCTACAGTCATTATTCATAGCTGGACTTGAAACTTTTGGCACCAGCACAATTACAGATTTTTTCCATAATTGAGGTACAGTGTGACATTTGAAAGAAGGTGTAAATTAGGTCGTTACAGCTTAGAAATACAAAGACTCATAATTACAAAAGATGTTTACCCACAACTGAGGGTAGCAATTTATGGAGGGGACATTCCTCCCAGTGGTATTTATCTGGGTTGCGAGCTGAGCTGGAACCTTAGTGCGCTGACGAAGCCTTTTGGATCAGAGGCCAAATGTTCGACACTTCAACTACAGAGTATGGAAGATGACTCAAGAACCTTTATTGAAGATCGACAACTCCTGTACAACTGAGAGCCTACACAGACATGAGTCAACAAAGTTGATAACACAAAAGAAGAGTTGAATAGTACTTTAATAAACCATTGGTTAAATGCTTGTGAGGTCAAATCACATGTGCCCATTTGAAAATGTGTGATGTGTAATTATTTCATATTTTTCAAGCTTGTTTCTGCTTTTCTACATTTTCATGCACATTATTTCAATTAAAATATCACAGTGTTCATACACAAGATGAAAATGTTAAAGAGTCAGTAAAGGCTACACATTTTAAACCTTTGTTGTTGATATTTTGTGTACATCTGCAAAATGCAGTTTGCTGTGAGGATATACTGAGGATAGGTGAAGCTTCAGATAGTTCTTCCAAGTCTTCATCAAGTCCCAGGTCTCCAAAACCCTTTGTAATCACTGATTTGTCTTTATTACAGATCCCTATTCGTTATCCCTGCAGCAATAACGATTCCTCCAAGGGTCCTGTTCTGCTGAGTGCGTTGCTGACCAGAACTCCTTGTGTCTTTCACAGTTCATCACTTAATTAAATAGTCTTAGATCAAACAGCCTTTCCACCAAATTTCTCACTCACTGTACATGACACACCCCACAAAGACGCAGAGAGGTGTGAGCTCTCATTTACACAGTAGAAAATTAAGATGACATTTTCACACACACACACACACACACACACACACACACACACACACACACACACACACACACACACACACACACACACACAGACATGGCAGGTCAGGTCAAAGACGCTGTGTCTGCACTTCATTAGCAGCTTCCTCCATCAGACACTTCTCTGATCTGATCACAATAAACCAGCTTTAAGATAGCGAGCTTACAGTTCATTCGAGCTTTGCATGTCCACCTGTGAACCAGGATTAGCACACACTGAAGCTTTACTGTTTGACTGAAGGGTGAAAGAAAAGATATCACATTGCAGGGTAACTTTGAGTGAGAGCATGAGAGTGATACATCTCTCCAATGTGAAATGTACAAAAACAATGAGATCAGAGGCGGAGCGTGCAGCTTGTTCGATTTCAGACATAGATTTAAACATTAGGTAATAATGCTGGATGCTGCTGGAAACATTTGGCTTTTTAGTGTAAACCCTAGCCTCTCTCTGTCCCTTCACGGCCATGTTCCCATGACGACAGAGCAGGTCAGATGTCACAGTCAGTGTGGAAAAAGCTGTGAGCATTTTTGTGCATGCGCCACAAATAACATGACACTGGGTTGAGGAGCAGAGGTGAGAGGTCTCCCGTCTGCCTATCAAAATATTTTTTTTACAAATAAGGTCAAAAGTGTATAAGTGTGGATAGAAGTGTTTAAAGCAGCTATGTACATTTTGACCCACACTGACAAAGTATGGTGCAGAATAAATAAGGCATAGAACAATGCAAAAGCCTTACAGATGTAATGGAAATAACATTTTTATATAACTTGTTATCTGAGTTAACAGAATTAACGCAAAGATACTCCTGACCTTTTGCACAAGTGAAGACTCTTTAAGATACAGCACATACAAATTGCAGATCATTAAGCTTACAAACTGTAGAGGATTTTACAGTTTGAAGTGAGATAGTGCCAGAGCAAATTGTGATGTGTCAAAGCACTTTTTACACCCAATATGTAAATGAATTATTCCATACTCTTGCAATAACACAGTGAATCCTAAGTCCATACAAACCATTCAAAAGCAAACAGTCCTATTTTGCAGGGACTTCTGAGACACACATCGCTGCTCTGTCTATTTCACGCACCCCTGACATCAAAAATACAACATATTCCCAAGTAAGAAAGGATTGAAATGAAAAATAAAGACAAGCTTTTCCGTCTGTGTGTGACTCAGAACAAAGCAACAAATGAGCTTTTTCCCTCAATGGAACTTGTCCAAAGTCAAACTAAACACAATTAGTTTGACGAACATGTAATTAAATTTGTCTTAACATTAAAAAATTAACAGCTTTATTCCAGGGCAGCAAAGAAATCCTTTTCTTTGGACACTTGCATGGTTAGGTCTGCTTTTCAAAACAAGAAAGGGAAAAGAAAATAACTTTGGGTTTGCCTTTGTTCCAACATAAAGTGAGACATGAAGGGCAGGCCATTTGAGCGGCCAGATGGTCTGTAAGGTTATGTCAGGTTGCCCTGCTTGCTTTATGATATTTTACTGCATCGTTTACTTGAAAATAAGAGTGGCTGCAGGGTGAATGCATATTTATGTAGAGCATTTCAAGTTATGATGTGCATACAATTGCAAATACATGCACAATCTTTATTATTTAGTTGCTGCTGCTTCCTTTGTGTAAACAAGGTTGCATTTGTTTTTTTTTACTCTGAGCCCAATCCCAGCCTGGGTTCCCAAATAGCCAAGCAAAATATATATTTTGCTTGGCTATTATATATATTTTGTTCACCACTTTGGTTTAAAGAATTTCAGCTTTGAGAAAATGCAGCTCACTTGGTGCATTTGCATTAAGTGATACTGGTTATTCTTTTCTGTTATAAAAGCAGTCCCGAAAAGAAGAAGTCTCAATGCAGTTGACCTTTTCCAAACGTCCAATGATTAGCACTGAGAGCAGAGTATTGGCCAGTTGACCTGCTAATCAGCTAGGCCATAGGGCACACTCCTTCGCAACCAGAGCTGATCTTTAGTGTAATTAACCTCAACATAAAATGCAGAGCAGCTCAGCACGTTGATTGCTATGCACTCTGGGTAAATAATAGCTTCATATCTTGGCAGTGACCTGTGCTTATTGGAGCTGAAAAAACCCCTGGCTGAGCTATAATGACCCAGTCCGACCGGCACACAGTTGTGGAAAGAAGAACATTATTGTATTCTTACCTGACGACCCCACAACACATCTTAAACCAATAACTCTGTGTCCTGTAGCGACACAAGGCTTTAGCCTTTTCAGCCAAATCAATAAACAGTGACCCAGGGGAGACTGCGCTATATAGACTTGATCATGTGTAAGGGGGTCTTTTACTGTTCATAGGAATAGTCATTAAGTTATTTTTGAAGGGATTTGGGGATGTTCTGTAGCAACAATGGTCAAGCTTACCGTGGGTGCTTTGTTTAATGAAATAAAAGCATATCCTAACAAGCCTACTTGTAAAACAAAACAGGAAAAATAGAAAGCCTTATATTGTAAACTAAGAAACTAAAAAAAAAAAAACTACATCAGGACTAGGCCATACCACCAAAGCTGTACACAGAAACAGCTGGTTAGATACTGGTGTACCTAACAAAGTGGCTAGAGTGCATCACTCAAATGAAAATCATAGGCAATTACCAAAAAAAACTTACAACCAACACAAATTTGTAGTAAGTTATTATGGCAACCCTCATAATGAATTCAGACTTACTTCACTGGCTGCAAGGCTCTGCAGCTGAACATAATTTAAATTGCATCATTAAATAATTACGAGATCTGCAGAAATGGCGTTTATGCCATTATCAGTAGATTTGAGTGAGATGATTACTGGGATGTACGTTTAAGGAAGCTGCGAAATACAAACATCATAGGCTCCTAAAAACATTATAGAGTCCCCGTGCAGAATCCCATTTAAGACATTTAGATGGTAGAAAGTTACTCTCAGATTACTCTCGGTTTAATAGATTGCTTATTCACTCCTCAGTCACACTGGACCACAGCTACCCCACAGGCGGACTGACAGAAAAGTGACCAGCAAATGAAAGCCTCATACCCTTGTTTTAGTCATGAATATCTTGCATCGTTACTGTAGTCTTTCAGATTATCAACATTGATTTTTTTGTTTTTACATTAGTGTAAAACAACGGGCTGCATAAACCATATCCCTAATAAAATCCAGTTAACACTTGACTTGGGGCATTATTTGACAGTAAGCATGATGGTGTGCTGAGGGAAGAAATGTTCCCCATAAAGGTACTACATACTATCAGTAAGGATTAGAGAGGCTGACAGTTGTGTCAATATTTGTGAAGCTCTTCTCAAAGCCATGTCAGATTTACGTTTAGCATAAAAGAACCATGTCCGCCCTGAGGACATGTCTATAGTGTCAGCACTTTACTGGATAACACAGCTTTGTATTCAGCGTGGCTCAGGTAAATGGACATGTGCATTTGGTAAAATACTGTTGAGTATTTATTGATGTTATGGTAGATCAGAATATTAGAAAATGTTCATGCATGCTGAGCTAAATAATTTTGTAATTTCACTTTTGGGTTCTACCACTTTGCAGTAAATGGATATTTTCCACTGCCAAAGCGATCTGTGTTCCTCTGCTTTTGCCATCAAACTCAAAGTGAACTCCTCAAGGCGGTGGTTTCAGGACAATTCACAAAAAAACATCAGTGGAAATAAGATTTCCCACACAGCACAATTTCAAATCTTATGATTTATTCACAGTCACATACACAAGAGATTTGCTATGTTTGGTTTTCATGTTGGAGATTGCCGTGTCTTTCCTTCAGCTATTGAATATGAACTTTTGCACCATATTGTTTATTAATGGAACAAAAAATGTGACAAAATCCATTTTCCTTCTGAGAGCAGATAGCTCACAATAACTCGAGAGAAAACAACACTCAAGTAGCTCAACGGTAAACGTATCACTGAGTCACCAGAACAGAGTTAACAAATTTGGAAGGAATTTGACAAGTTCACTTCCTTTGAAGCAGGGGTAATTTTTGCCGTTTTCAAACAGTGAAGGTACCAGATGATACTGGTCACACAATTCACCCCACACATCCTTGTCCTTTGTTCCTATGTGTTCATGAGGGCTGGGACGGTCCACCTTTGTCACGATCCGATACGTTTCACGATACTCAGGGGCCGATCTGATGCCTAATGTGATAAAGTAAGTAATTATGATAAGTAATATGTTTACTGGAAGAGGAGAGGCAGAGTACTCGCTGGATCACAATGGTAGCAGAGTAAATGCTGAACAGAAATTAAGATTCTTGGAAATGAAGACTGTACGTATTGTACTTCTATTTGGATTGAGCAACACAAACCTATGTATTCCAACTAGATATAATTCAAATCGAGAAAAAAAATATGGTAACCTGCCAAATTCCAGGAGAGTTAGTGTGACACTTGCTCGATGGCTTTGGCGCAGGACGGGAGTGTTATTGCCGGTCGGCTGCATTTGGGATTGACTGAGATCGTTGTTCTGGGGGAGTTGTCCACTTTTGGCTTCCACCATAATCAAGAAATGATGACGCCTGTGGGAGTTTATAAGTTTTAGTTCTTCCTGATCCTTATTCAAGTTTAAAAATTTACCCGCAACTAAATAGAAAACGTTTTGTGAATATGTACATGCTTTGAATACATATTGTATATTTGTACAACTGAGAAGACTGCACATAATCATACAAATTTGCATTGGTTTGTCATGTATTAATAATTCAAAATAAACTAAATTAAAAACAAAATAGCAAGCAAACTTGCAAATCAGGTGCTCTTCAGGCTTGTGGGCCCAAACATACTTAGAAGGAAATGAGAAGGGCCTGAGGCAATAAAGAGTTATCTATTCAACAGCGTGACTGACGTTTTGACTCTATGGAGTCTTCATCTGGGTAAGAAGACATCACATCTGAGCCCCATTTTAAAGAGGGGGTCACAGGTAAGACCCCCGTGAAGCAGAGTGCCTCAGCCCCTTCTCATTCACTCCTAAGTAATACGTTTATATTAAAATGTTTGTGTCCAAAGTTTATAAACCAAATGCCATTTGACATTTATTGAAGTGTTAAGATTGAAAAGTACATTAGCACGAAATGTAACTGTGTACCTGTTACTGGAAAGCATAGGCATGCAGGAAAAAAAAGGTTCTAATTTAGCCCTCTGTGTTGTTACTACCTGGATCAATTTTTGTTGTTTTTTGTTTTGGGTAGACTTGGAGGGCTCTGTAGATTTGAAGTACGGTGTTGACAAACTATATCTACTACAACTGCAGCCATGGTCACCACCACAACTGTTTTCACTGATATTTGTAGAATTTCTTAACTTGTTATTTTATTGTGGTCTTCATGTGGTGTGCAAAAACTGTCCAAATACCATTAAATAAACATTCACATGTTCACAAACAGTCACATTATACTTGGATTATAACCCAGTTGCACATACTAGTACGGGCTACAATGGGCAGGAGGAGGACACACTCTCACCCACACATCACGTTATCTCTGACACAAACGCCTGGGCTACATGCAGTACAATCGGCACAGTCTGTTAAATCATTACTCCACACAGTTATGGCTAACATTACTGTCATTTCCCACACATTAATGATAGTTGTAAAGTATCTCACAGCTTCTCTCACAATCTGTTTGGTTTTATGTGTTGTTTTATGTGTGCCGCTATGGCTCGTATACGTAATGATTTCAAATAGAACCGCGGGCCATGAGTTGAATTAATGCCAGCTCCTCCTCAGCAGCAGCAGCGGGAAGAGCAACGTGCAGCGCTTTGACAGCTGGATAGTGGATGAGCATGATACATTTGCTGGCCACTTTATTAGGAATGCCAATGCTTGTAAAGGTCAGTAATGTGCAGACATGTCTGTTGCATGTTCCCCGCCAATCGAGCGGAATTGATGGGAAAAGAGGATTTAAAAGCAACACTTTGGTGTTGGATGATTGTGTAAGCTCTCGGTCATACAAGGGCTTTCCTTCTTGCAAGATGTTTTCAAGTAGTCATGAATTGCAACACAACCCAGTACATTTTTATACAGTATAATAATTCAACTGCATATAACAAGAGAAGACAAGGGAAAATGCATTTTGCAGCCATAGTATGGGAAAGAAAACAGTTTTTCCTGGTAATTTACCGTCTTATTGGGTTTAAGGACATACATACATATTGAGAAAATTTTTCCAATGAATAAATAATAGTGAGCTGTTATTTGTTCAAAGCCCCAACTTGACTGTAGCCTAATCAATAAAAACAGCTTACACTTGTATTGCACTTTACAAGCCTGTGTCACAAGTTTCTCAAAGTACTACTACTTCACCACGTGGCTATAATGTGTTGTTCATATCCTGATCTCTTATTATATCAGTGCCCTCTGCTGGACACATATGAAAATCTATCCTTTTTATTTGAATTGAAGCGGCTCTCTAGTGGCTGGAATGAGCATTCTTTTTTTTACATACTCTGGAATTTCGGCTCTACAGGGCAGGGGTAGGATTAAATCATCTCGCGGGGCTGATCCGGCCCGTGGGCCGTATGTTTGACACCCCGTTCTAAGCTGATAAAAAGGAGTACTATCTTGTAAGGTGTAATAATAGGAGCACTTTGACGTCAGCACAGTAAAGTCGAAGTGCTCCTAAGGTGTGATTATGCTTCACAATATAGTTCCCCTTTTTCACCACTTAGAAAATCGACATGTTTAATTTTGAGTAAAGGGACTTGGATCGTGTAACTTTTCATGTAACCGTATTTAAATAGGGACGTCTTTGGTCTATTTGCGTAACTGAGCGCACGCGTAAAGACCAGACAGTTACACATCAACTCGTCACACACATCAACACAGGTAAAATCATGATCTCAGTATGGAAAACCGTTGGCCTGTTCCTTTAAGATTATTGGGAGTGTCCTTTTTCCATGTAATTACCAAAGTTGTCATGTACATATTACTGCGCTTTTACTGTGATGTAAATTAAATCATCACACAAAGAATAATACCACACAGTACTCCAGTACAAAAAAAAGGCCTGGTTGATGCCAGAATTTAGACTTGGATGTCCAATAATAAATGATAGAAACAACTATAATTACCAGAATGACCAACCCAGGCCACTTTTGATAAGGCAGCGGTAAAGCGGTGGCTTCTGCGTGTGACTTCGGTTTCAAAATGATCTCTCCATTGACAGCCTTTTCCCTGACACCTATTATCCGACAGCAGAGCCTATGACAATGACTTTATAGTGTTCTTCAGCCAGCAGCTTCAGTGAGGAGTAGTTCAAAGAGATTTTCTACTAAACATTTCTGTAAGCCTGAGTTTATTGTTTCAGCCTGGCACAGTCACTGCTCGAGCGGCATGAATGGAGTGGATACATCAAAAGGTCGAACGTTATTCCTCAGCAACTTTATGATTTTTTTCTCTCAAAGAAGCCACAAAAAAATCCTGAGGGTTTTTTTTTTTCTTTTCAGAATTAATCAAAATTCACAATGCTGGAATAGAGCAGCCACAATACTAAAACTTCTTTACTCTCCGCATCGCACATTAAAACTGTTTAATCCTTACTTTCATCTTCAAAATGTTTTCTTCAGTCAATTCAAACACACTAAACACAAGCCACCGGGTTTGAGTTACTATGAATAAATTCAAGGTCGACCCTGCAATTTTTCTTAAAAGAACCGTTATTTTATTTTTTGCATATTGGAACACAAAACATGACAGAGCAGAAATGCCACATTTGATCCCTGAAGAGTCTTTGACACTTGGGAAAATATTTATGAATTGCTCAGAGAGGGAGTTAAGGGTGTCACAGCAGTGCGTGTGCCTCACCAATACCAGGTTCGGTCTGGTGAGTGGTTGTAGTAGGGCCTGGAGCTCCCTGAAGGGCAGCTCCTGCACCGCTGGCCTACTTGACATGGAGATGTAATCTGTATCCTGGGGAGAAACACCGAGGCAGGCACATTTTGTTTTCTTAACAAGACCTTGGCGCACAGTCAAATAAACAAGTTGGCATGCACAAGTTACGCCTCGGACTCCCATTGCACTGAACAGATACCAGACAATGAAACGTGGAAAAAACAGGTGAATCAGTCCACAAAGGAATATTACAAATTTTGGAGAAGAGCTGCCCTAAATTTATCATGTTTAGTAGAGGCACAGGTCAAACAAACCTCCAGCAAGCTCTGTACAGGCATAAACTATTTTAGGTCATAACGGAGAGTAATGGAAAATTATAAAACCGTAATAGAGGGAAAGATGTCCAAATTCACACCCCAGCATCTGTACGCAGAGGCTGGGAAGGAGAGACGAGCTGTAAAGTTAGACTTAAAGACGATGCAATGTGGACACAGGACGACAGTGGCAGTGATCGGCTTTATAGGGAGAAATTGCAGCAACTTAAAAGACTGCCTCCACTTTCCACTTATCCACTCTTGTTCACCTTTAGTTCCTATCATTTTGATTTATTTAGATTTGTGTTCAAGCCGTTCTTGAGTGAAGTGCTTGCCAAATGCTGATACACTTTGTAGTTATATAAAATACAAAGGTAGAACACAATAGCAACCGCCTCCTCCAGACATCAGTATGTTTTTAACTTTTGAAAGCCAGACTAGTACTAGAATATGCAGGGTTACTCATGTGCACATTTTTGTAACTCAAGTTAAGAGGACTTTACTCTGCTTTATTTCCAGTAGGTGGGAAAGGAGGGCAACTATTAGAAACTTGTACAAAGGTGTGTTTTTTGTTTATTTCTTTTTCAGGAGGCATAGGTAACCTAATAGTGGTAGAAAGTCAATTGTCCTATATTACATTAGCCCCTATAGCGATTGCAATAGGATTTGTCAGTCTCACCCCGTCTCCTCCAACATCTATCACTTGTTATCCTGACACTTAAGTGAACTCAGAGATGATGCCATTACTGATGAGCAGGACTTTCTCAAAGCAAGAGGTCATCCAATTAGAGAGGATGCAGACAAGGTCAGGAGCACCTGCACATGCACAATGAAGTCCACACCGGCTACAGCGGGACACGTCAGGTCTTTTGGAGGGGAGGGGGGGTTTACCAAAGGAAATCAGGAAAACTTCAAAGTTATTTTGATTTCAAGACACACAGCAGGAATAGTAATTTCACTGACGTACTCAACCTTTGATGTCTCTTCTTTTATTATTTTCTTTTTCTCCCTTGAATGTAATGAGCCTCTAGACAATTCAGAAATGCCCCTGTGGTGTGGACTCAGGACCTGTGAGAGACAAGACAGCTTGTAGTAGTGAGGGAGGTTTTTCTGATCACAGAGACTAAAGTAGTGCTCATTTTACTGGTGCTGGTGAAACAACTCAACTCTTTTATGTTCATGTGGTTAATATTTAGAGTACATGTTATACTTAACAGTTGATAAAACATTTGTTGTCCTCAAAGGTAAAGGGGGTGTGAAGCATGATAGGAATGTGTTAGAAAAGTTGGGAATGACTTTGGACTATAGTTAAAATGTGGGATGTTCCAGGTTAGGACGAGTGAACGAGTCACAAACAGAAGACCCTCAAGAAAGTATTCGTCCTATAACGAATGTGAAAAATGGAGAAAACATTTGTTGCAATCACAAAGATGTCACCGTGAATGAGTCACAATGAAGCCCAAGGCATAAAGCCAAGACAAATAAAATATAACTGACAGCATAGGCCTAATCAGCGCAGGAAACTAAAAACTCACAAAATCAATCTATCAATCTAACAGAGCAAAATGGCCGCATTTAACTCTGGCACAATTATTGTAACGATCTGTTTTCCAAATTCCACCTGCCAGACATTTGACAGCCAGTGCCATTTTCCACAGCCATTTGAAGACAAAGCACAGAACCTGCCAAAGCGCTTGACTGTCACAGCTGGAGCCTGTGAACAAGCTATAACACAGAATCCACAAGGCCTCAATTTAGTCAACATACCCCTGGACTCCTTGCACAGGCAATCACACTGAAGAGAACATAGGTGTACCATGCACCTGTCCCGTACATGGATCTGGTACACATAAACAAGTACCTGTGGAGCAGCCCAGACCCATGAATCTTAAGAAACACGCAGTACATGGTCTCATTTGCTCGAGCACTGTGTAGTACAAGCAGTCTCTCATCACTGTGATTTATCTCTATGCCGTCGCTGCCACTGGCGGCCTGGACACAACTTAAAAGCGGCAACAGGGAGGATTCCTCAGGTCAAGAAGAAAGGACTTGGAAAAAAGACTGGGTTGGGTCGGGTCGTGAAGGAAAACTATTTTAGATCCGGAACAAGAAATCCCCATATTCACCGACTTCCCTGAACCCTTGTGTTTGATGGAAGTATCTTTGACCTCATCTTGCAATAAGCCTCTGGTGGCGTCCTTAGCAAAAATCTGTACATAAAGCCATGTGTCAAAAAACTAGAGGCCGACAAAATGAAAGCCAGGATGAACCAATCAAATCTTTATTTCTATAGCACATTTAAAACTACTGTTGATGTTGCCCCCTCGAAATCACCAGGGAGAATCAGTTGGCTTTTCAAAGTTTATTTCGAGCTCAAATATTACAGAAAGAAAAGGGTAAACATAGGTCCCCTGTGAACAAAGAATAAAATAGTTTTTAGCGTACTATGGATTAAGTTAAAATGGATACACAGATAAAACGACACTTACACGTCCCAGATGTAGCAAGGCTTAGGCCACGGCCCGACTACTGCGCCACAGCTTCTGCCCTGAGGCTGTGGGCCTAGCTCTTTTAAACTAGCATAAACAGGTCACGTGATGGGCGCGCTTCCGGTTTCAATTATAAAAAGACAGTGTTTAATTTAGCGAAAAGATGAATAAATACTGTTATTTACAGTGAACCATTTACCAACAATAAGAAAGCGCTTAAATACTTTGTTGAAAATGGGCTGACAACATTGACCAAAGTGCTTAACAGACAAACTGACCTAACCAGATTAAACAAATTTCTTCCCTTAATTTGAAAAGTGAGATCAAGCTCCTCCCCCTCCGCTCCCGACGGGCTAGTTCACAAGAAAAGCTTGTTTTCATTGGTCAACGCGGGAGGATACTAAACTAGAATTGCTGAGATCTTATAAAAATTCCAAACGATCACTTTAAAATACTACTTGCAATTAGAAGGCTGAATAGCGAGTCAAAATGCAGATAGAAAATACACACCACAGTTGAATTACAAGCATTTTATTGGACGCTTTAGTTACATTTCCTGCTGTACACCGTTTTACAAGTCTAAGCTGAGCAGAGTTTGTAAAAAGGCTAAATAAGAGAGGGAGAGTAAACTGTTATCAGGAGTGTGCAGGTCCGGCCCAACTTTTCTGACAAAGAAAATGCTAGCTTAAGAGTGGCTCCGCACACAAAAAGCCTGCACCCACAAAACCTGGCTCATACTGGAACATCTGGACAAATGAAAAAAAAAAAAAAAAGTCGACCCACTCTTTTTCCAACAAATGACATGTTTGTTTGACCAATAAAATGCAGTAATTAGTATTGCATTATTTCACAAAACTACAACACAAAAACAGTCCATTTAATTTTCAGTACAAATACAAAATAATTATTAGCGACACACAAACCCATGGAAGTGCCAATATAAACAAAGATGATGCTTTCTACTGGTTGGCCAGTTTCCTGATGTTCATGATCAACCTGTTGCTGTATTCTTTATGATCAACAGGCTTCACTTCCATCACAGTCGCTTTGATTCTGGACTCATCCTGAACATAAAGACAAACAGGAAAATCAGTGTAAGGCAAGAAAGTAAGACAGACTGACTCACAATATGCTGCCGTTTTAAACACTGCCTTTTTCTAAATCTTGTTTCAAATTGGTTTGAGTTCACCCTTTAAAGAGCGGGTAAAGCAGATTGAGAAACATTAACAATTCACAACATCTATAAAGGCCACGGTACAATGTGGTCTAATTGTTAAAAGAATAGAGACAATTTGAGCAGAGAAGTGCAGGTGTGTTGGGGAAACATGAGGCATGCCGTTGGCTCAGACAGTGGCCTCTTCTGTGGGAAGGGCGGATGCAGCCTCTGGCAGAGCTCCAGACTTCCTGCTCAGAGCCTCAGCCCAATCTCTCTTTTAATGTGCTTCTTTCCTAAGAATACTCTATCTGTGCCGGCGACAGGAATCGGCAGCCGCAACTAATATACGACTCTGCCCTTTGTGAAAGCGCTGACAATGAACAACGTTCAGGTAAACGATTATTCATCCAGTCACACAAAAATGATTGGTCTGGTGCTGATGGAAAATTATTACCTTGAAATACAAGTCAAGTGGGGTCCACTGAGTGCCCAACAGTAACAATAAGGCAATTAAAATGATTGAACATCCTGATGTCAAACATATTTCTGATTAACCTAATAAACATTTATGTTGAGTCTTACATTATACGTTTCCATCTTGACTCTACTGCGGAAGATAAAGGTGTTGAAGTTGGCCTGTTGAAACACTTCATCAAACGCTGCTTCATTCTAAAAGAGAAATCGATAGCTTTAATATGAGGTGTATTCAGTGTCGAGAGCTCTTAAAAATGTAAGTTAAAAAGAACAGAACAGTCTTAAGCTTAAACAATTTCTTGAGTGCAGGATTGTAATTCTTTCTCACCGAGTCCTTGAGCTGCCCCAGGTAAGCTGCATTCTGCCCCAAAATGGATTCTGCACTCTCCTGGAAGCAGGTCACCCACTGGTTGTCTCCATGATCTGCAATGTTTGCCTGGAACAAAGAGAAACACATCAACAAAAGCTAAAAAAAAAAGTTAGCTTTGTGGTAGGCGGTTCAGATACAGATGCTGGATTTTAGTTTGCTGGTATCAGTATCATATCCAATTGAAATCGCAGATATGATACCCCGCTATAAGGGCCCACAGATGAGTCGTGACTAATGCTTAAATACTGACTGGAGTGGAAGAACTAGAATGCTGAGTGTGGACTACTACCCTGAGCCCAGGCAGTAACTTCCACAATACAATGTGACTTTTTTAAAGAAAATTTGGAATGTAAACTGCTCAAAGAAACTAAACTAAGTAATCTGATCGGGTAAACAAGGTATCATGCAGCCCTACTTGGTGGCTTGTGTGCCCGTGTCAGCCAGTAACTTCTATAGCTTCCTCGCTTCGTGTTCAGTTTGTTAATGTGAGCAGAGGGGCTTGGACTGATGCTGAACTCCATTGCCAGGCGCCTGAGTGCAGGGCTAAGCAGAAACGCAGAATGCCGTGTGTCACTTACAGAAAGGATGAGGCGGTACTTGAAGTTGGGGAACTCTTTGTCGCACTTTTCGCAGCGGAACATGCCGTTCTGCTGGTCCACGACTTTTTTATTGCAGTCCTGGCTCGGGCACGCTTGGTAAAGGCAGTTTTCCTTTCGGAGGTACACTATGGTTGCAATGCAGGTATAGTAATCCGCCTGTGGAGAAAGTGAAAATAGAAAAATCAGTTATGCCACCAGCAGCCAGAGAGAAATAAATCTAAGACAACAATTAGCATTAAAAGAGCTCGGGGCCATGTTGTCATGCATAACAGAATAGTCTCATACATATGCAGACCACAGAGCTGTCTGCCCATGTCGCAAACAGGTAAACTAGTGCAGAAAAACAGCCTCAAGGAAGAAACATTACAGTCATCACACCTGAGCCCCTTTTCTGTTAAAAGGCAGAGGGACGTCCAATAAATGACAATAAAAAACATTTAAAGGGCTTACACTTAAATATAAACAACAAAAACAAACCTTGACCTCATACCCTCCGCCTTAACCGAGCACATTTTCTCCAGATCACCTTGACCTAAATCTTCTGGACTCAAGCTTACAGCCAATAGGCAAGTGTAACGCCTCATTTGAAAGACCTACACAATTGATCACAACTTTTTTTTGCTGTGTTGTCGCCAAATTTTGGAAACGTTTTTGTCTTGTTTTTTTTGTCATCTTTTGTTGCTTTATTCCCTTGCTTTTTCGTCATGTTTCTTCGCTTTTTAGTCGTGTTTTTGTTGCTTTTTTATTGTGTTATTCCTGCTTTTCCGGCAGATTTTTCTTGCTTTGTCACTTTTTTTGGTCACTTTTTGTTTGTATTTTCATCCTTGTTGACGCGTTGTTCAAGAAGCATCTAAGATTTGGGTAATGCCAAACTGGAGAAAATGTGCTCTGTTCAGGCGGGGGTTAAGAAGCTAAATTAGTCTCATCATTTAGTGGTTACTTTATCAGACTGATTCATTCAAAAGACACATTATTGTTTCATCATCATCATCATTTGTTACTCCCTCAGAGTTAATCAAGGCTCAAGTCATCCTCTGGTTTCCACAGACATTTATTTGGCTATCATGTCTTCACATGCCGTAATCATGCCAGTACAATGCCGTCAGAACTAAAAAGTTAAGACAATAAAACTTAAAATAATGTCACAGATAATCACAAAATATCACACAGATTCAATAAAATACCTCATTGGCCGCTTAAACTCCAAGGAAATAAAGTTTTAGTCTTAATTGGCTTCTCTCTCGGACTCTGCTTCATGTGGGTGCCGGTGGCCTCATGTTGCTCTGTGCCACGCCTATGCTGTCCCCGTAGCAACTCAAATTAAAGCGGAACCAAAAATACGTTCTCCCCTATTTACATAGTTTTTAAGAAATGAAAAAAACCCAATGAAATATTAAGTATTAATAATGAACTGTATTGTCTTTATATGAATTATTTGTCCTTTTTAATCAACAATAAAATTATGAAATAAAATATTTAAATCTGCCTTGACTGCAGCTACACTCCCACCAAATCACTTGTGATTTCTATTATAATGAACTTAACATATGTGTGGGACTAGTTTGCTTCTAAAAGTGTAACAGTCTTGTGGATCGGTCTGTCCAAGTGTACTCGTTTACTGAGTCTCTTTCCATGGGCATCTAATGCTGAGTCACTGATTAGCAGCTGCACCTTACGAACACATCCGTCTTCACTTGGATACACTGCGGTGACTTTAGCGAGTTTCCAATCGTTTCTGGGTGCTGTGTCATCTTTTATGATCACTATGTCGTTGACTTGTGCATTTCTCCTTGTTTTCTGCCATTTTTGTCTTTGCTGTAGGCTCATTAAGTATTCTTTTCTCCATCTGTGCCAGAACTCATTGGCCAGATATTGAACTCTACGCCATCTCTTGCGAAGGTACAGGTCCTCCTTTACAAAGTCTCCTGGTGGTGGTAGTATTACTGACGACTTCATGGTCAAAAGAAGATTGGGCGTAAGTGGTTGAGGTCCGGTAGGATCGTTGAGTAGGTGTGGGGTGATGGGTCTACTATTTACTATAGCCATCACTTCGTAAAGATAGGTCCTTAATGATGAACTGTCTAGTGTTCGAGAAGACTGATCCAGAATGGAGGTCAACACACTTCTGATTGTGCGGATTTGCCTCTCCCAGACTCCACCCATATGACTGGCAGAGGGAGGGTTCATGACAAACTCACAGCCTAATTGCTTCAGGCTTTCCTGGTCCATTTCTTTGACTGCTTCCAGGAACTCACGTCTTGCTCCAACGAAGTTGGTGCCCTGGTCTGACTGAAGCTGACGCACATTTCCGCGTAGGGCGATGAAAGCTCGGAGTGAGTTTAGAAAAGGCGTCAGTTGACAGATCGTCGAGTAACTCGATATGTACTGCGCGTGAGCACAAGCACGTAAACAGCAGTCCATAGCGTTTCAACTCTTTCCTTCCTTCTTTAACATAAAACGGGCCGAAACAATCCATCCCACAATACGTGAAGGGAGGAGTTGTCTCCATTCTCTCGCTGGGCAGGTTTGCCATTTTCTGCTCTTCTGTTCCTCGTCTGAATTTCCTGCATTTGACACAGTTGTAGATATAGGATGCTACTGCTTGACTACATCCGAGTATCCAAATGCCATTTGCTCTTAGTTCGTTTATCGTCATGCCACGCCCTTGATGTTGCACTTGCTGATGATAGTGACCAATCAGTAACTTTGTGATGTGGCAGGTCTTCGGTAAGATAGCTGGGTGCTTGACATGCGGATGCAATGTAGCTTGCTCTAATCTACCTCCCACTCTGAGGATACCCTTGTGGTCCAGGAAGGGATTGAGTCGATACAGCCTACTTGCCTTGTCTTTCGTCAAGTCTTGTCTGGATTGAAGTTCCTTGATTTCTTTGGAGAAGACTGATCTTTGTACAATGGCTAGGATTGTAAATTCAGCTTCTTGTCTTTCTTCTAGACTTGTGGCTTCATTGGTTCTCTTTTGTATGTTCTTAAACTCTTTCACAAATCTGGTGAGCCTTGCAATAGCTTTGACTAGTCTTGACCAGCTGGAGAATTTCAGAAAACGTTCTGCCAGAGAATCCATCTTTGTTAGCGTGTGGTGCACAACAGCTTTGCGTACTTCTGGGTCCTCTGCGTCAAGTTCTCCCACCTTGATCTCTCCGCTGGGAAGCTCTTCTTGCCAGAGAAAACTTGGTCCACTGAACCAGCTGGAAGCAATGAGGTCTTTGGCTTTCAGTCCACGAGACGCATGGTCCGCGGGATTGTCCTCTGATGCAACATACTTCCACTGTGTCCGTTGAGTACTCTCTTTGATACGTTGGATGCGGTTCGCTACGAAAACATGAAAGCGTCTTGCTTCGTTCTTGATATATCCCAAGACTACTTGCGAATCCGTCCAAAAGATTTCTTCTGTGTTATCCAGCTCTAATTCTGCTTTAAGCATGTCACTTACACGTACTGCGACAACTGCTGCAGACAGCTCCAACCTCGGCACTGTAGTTACCTTGCTGGGTGCTACTCTGGACTTGGCGAATACAAGTGAGCAATGGACTTGTCCTGATCCACTGATGGCTCTTAAATAGGTACAAACTCCATATCCTGAAACACTTGCGTCTGAGAAATGGTGGAGTTCATATTTCTGAACTGCTTGGAAATCTTTTGGAAGGTAACAACGGTCGATCTTGACTTCTGCAAGGTTCTTGAGATCCGACAACCAGGACTCCCACCGTGGCTTGAGTTCACTTGAGAGTGGTTCGTCCCAGTCTGCCTTGTCACGACACATTTGCTGTAGTATTTGCTTGCCAAGTAGAACGAAAGGCGCCAAAAACCCGAGTGGGTCGTAGATGGAAGCTACAGTCGACAACACTCCTCTTCTGGAGAGTGGACGCTCATTCACAACTACTCGAAACTGGAAATGGTCTGAGGCGATACACCACTTCACGCCTAGAGCTCTTTCAATCTGTTGCTCGCCAAATGCAAGGTCTTGGTTTCTTACCGTCTCTACACAATCTTCTTTGGGAAGAGAGTCGAGTACTTGTTGGCTATTGGAAATGAACTTATGGAGTCGTAATTTCCCAGTGTAGCAGAGTTGCTTTGCTTCGTTTACGAGACGGATTGCCTCTTCTTCAGAGTGACAGCTGATCAGGCCATCGTCCACGTAAAAGTTTCTCTCAATGAACCTTATCGTCACTTCACTGAACTGTCCTTGACCTTGTGCCGCGATATACTTGAGACCAAAGTTTGCGCAGGCTGGTGATGAGGCGGCTCCAAACAGGTGGACACGCATGCGGTAGACAGACGGAGTGGATTGGAAATCTCCATTGTCCCACCAAAAGAAGCGAAAATAGTCTTGATCTTCAGCTCTGACTCTAAACTGATGAAACATGCGTTCTATGTCACATGTCACTGCCACTGGACCTTTCCGAAATCTGCACAGGACTCCTACCAGTCTGTTGGTTAACTCTGGTCCTGTCAACAGATGATCGTTCAACGAGACTCCTTCATACTTTGCCGAACAATCGAACACCACTCTTATTTTTCCAGGTTTCTGGGGATGATACACCCCATGGTGCGGTATGTACCATGCCGGGCTTTTGCACAGTTCTTCAGGAGGCACTCTTTCTGCATCTCCACGCTCTATTGTTTCATTCATGAACTTTGTGTAGTCGTTGTGATATTGTTTGTCTCTTTCAAACCTTTTCTTGAGGCATTTGAGTCGATGTTCTGCACAGCTCTTGTTGTTCGGTAGACTTGGTCTGTCTTCCTTAAACGGCAAAGGTAGCTCACAATGTCCATCTTCTTGTACTTTCACTCCTTCCTCCATGATTGAAATGAAGCGCAAATCTTCTTGGGAGAAATGAGAGTCTTCCACTTTCTTCTCATTGAAATCGGACTCTAGCACCTTGATGACATCTGATGGTGTGACTACTTCCTTGACTTGTGTGCGACATATGTAGTGCACTTCCTTCAACAATTGCTCAGATGTTGGGCTGGGTGTCACTTCCTTGACAATAATCCTGTGGCTGCATCCAATAGCGTCTCCATAGTCAACACATGGATCAACACCTCCAACTATTGTCCAGCCAAGATCTGTTCTTTGGGCGAAGGGCTCATTGTCTTGTCCTGTCACAACTTCTCTCGGTACCAGTGCTTGTGAACAGTTGTAACCTATGAGCAGACCAACATCACATTCAATCAGAGGGGCAATCTCTTCTGCGAGGTGCTCTAAGTGAGGCCATGCTCTTGCTGTCTTGGGTGTGGGAATATGACTTAGATTGGCAGGGATGAACTCTCTTGTGTAGGTCATGGGAAGAGGGATTCTCTTTGTCGAATAGAAGCCTCTAACTTGTAGCCCTAATAGCTTTTGACTTGGAACGACTGAATCTTTGGACGACAGTGTGGAGAGCTTTAACTGCACATCTTTCTTTTCTGTGTCCAGAACGTCTGCCTTTTCTTGCAGAACAAATGTCGTGTCACTTTGACTATCCAGAAGGGCGTATACCAGTGTTTCATGTTCCGGGTTGCTTGTTGTGGATAACCAAACTGGAACGATTGTGGACGTGAGGTCACTCTTATCACTTTGGATCACACGATTTGAGATAGCCTCGCTTGTTGCTTCTTTACTTTGTTCTTTAGTTTGTTTGATGTCCTTCGATTCTTTCATCCCTTTAGTATCCCTTTGTTCTTTCTCGCTGTCCTTAGTCTTTCTGTACTCTTTGTCTCGTTCTTCATGTAAACATGTTGGATGTCTTCCCTTGCATGTATTACAGATACTTCTCTTTTCACATTTCTTGGAAAGGTGCCCAAAGCTGAGACATCCAAAACACAGTCCTTTGGATTGTACGAACTTCACTCTTTCAGTTATTGCCGTTTCCATGAACTTTCGACATGTCTGAATGTTGTGATTGGATTTCTCACAGAAAACACACTTCTTTGTTTCCGTTTTCTCTTCTGCGCTGCTTACAAATGTCTTTGCTCCAACACTTCGAATCTTTGGAGTCTTCATCTTCTCAGAATCATTTGCTTTGAGTGCATGCAACGAGGTCACTGGATTGCACGCTATCTTGGCCTCTCTTGCGACAAAGTCAACAAAGTTGCTGAATGTTGGAAATGAACCACACTCTTCTTCAATCTGAATGACTTTCCTATTCCATCTTGCTGTAAGCCAATCAGGAAGCTTGCTGAGCATTCTCTGATTCTCACTGCAGTCGTTTAGGACTTCGAGACTCTTGATTTGGAACATTGCTGCTTCACAACCTCTGAGAAAGTCTGAGAACTCTCTTAGTTCAGCACTGTCCTTTGTTCCAATCTTCGGCCACAACGAAATCTTATCTCTGAAGGCTTTGGCGATTACAAATGGACTTCCATATCTTTCCTCCAGAGTGTCCCAAGCTCCATGGTATGCCGTGTCTGTTCCCAACAGGAAGTAACTCTCAACAGCCTTTCTTGCCGGACCACCAACATACTTGCGTAGGTAGTAGATCTTTTCACTGACTGGGATGTTCTTTCTTTCAATAAGCATTTGAAACGACATTTTCCAATCCTTGTACTTGATAGGATCGCCATTGAAAACTGCGGGTTCTGGAACTGGTAAACGGCTTATGTTGATGGACTCTGCTAATGCTTTAGCCAGTGCTGTTGTTCCATCTTCCTGTGTGGCATCGCTTGTAGGTCGCCCTCTCGTGGTGTCTTGTGCCATACTAAATGGCTTAGCAATTGGATTGAGTACTGAAAGTGTAAACTTGGGTTCAGCATGACTCACTGATCTTGATGTGGTCTTTCTTGATTTGCTCTTGTCATGCAGAAGGTCAGATATTTCTTCATCCGAGTTGCCTTCTTGCTCATACACTTTCAGCCGTGCTTTAGCAGCGTTCATCTGTTTAACTGTCTCTAAGCGTTCAAGCTCTCTTTTCTTTTGCTCGAAAGCTCTTTGGTTTTCAGCATTCTCTGCTTCTTGCCTTGCAAGCCTTTGTTTATTCTCCAATTCAAGATCTTCAAGTTTCTGTCTTTCACGTTCCATTTCTTCCATCACCTTGAGAGTAGCTTCTGTTGCAGCCACTTCTGCTGCTGCTTCTTGCCTTTTGTCAGACAACTTACTTGAGTGTTTGGATCTTTGGGAGGTTGCTGAAATGAACACTGAGCCAGCTTCACTCCACTGAGCGGATCTTTCTATATTCTTTCCACCTTCTTCTGCTGCAAGATTCTCTTGTGCTTGTCGTATGATCTTCTGAGAAACTGCATCACATGTGTCCACTCTGCGGCGGGTGTCTCCATCCGGAGTTTCATAACTGCGTAGGTCTTCATAGGCATCTTTCACCTCTCCACAGGTATATCGGACTTGAACGATGTGAGTTTGCAAACTTGCGCTAACAGGTGCATCAAGTGCTCTTTTGGCTTCTTTAGCAGCAGTTTTCCACTTGTCATAGCTGTGAGTGAAGCGAGCTTGAAGCTTTTTCAGCTTTTCATCACGCAGTGCTTGGCCTTTCTCGGTGAGTTTTCTCACTCTCAAACTTTTCCTCAAGACCTCTTCTGCAGAAGCTTTACCAGTGCTTAACTTTGTTTGGCCTGTTGAGCTTGTGTCTGTAGTTTCTTCTTCAGGACTTACTTCTTGCAGCAACTCCACAGCTTCAGTGTCATAGTCCTTTTGGTCGGCCATGTCACAATTCTTCTTGTGTATGAACTTTGGGCTTAATTACTTAACTTTAACTTAAAATGTCTTTACTTTAGTTGTGAGTAGCTTTAACTCAACTTAAATACCATTCAAAGGGTGGTTACAAATTATCAACTTAAAGATCTCTCTTTGAACGATGAACTTAAATGTGTATTACAACACTTAAATCAAAATAATAAATCTTCTTCACTTGTTACAAAACAGAAAATAATTTCAAGTCAAACAAAATGATATGACTTGCCCTTTAAGTACCTTGATGTACCCTTTAAAAATGGTCAAAACATTTGTAATTCAACTTAACTATGCTTATTAACAGTCTCTTTGCTACAAAAGCAATTTCTTGAACTTAAACTTGTACTTAAGACCGCAGCAGGTTACCCCTTTAATGCACTTATAGAGTCCCTTTAAAGTTAGCTAGGTTAATCCACTTCTTCACATTTAACTTGTTTTAAACGTGTTACTTGAGGGTAGGTTAACCACGCTGCACTCCTGGACCCTGGTTGCCTCTGGTTTGGGTAGTCCGTGCACGCAGTCCGCGCATGCAGTCGGCCTTTCCTTTGATGCTTAGAGCGCGACGTCACTCCTTAACGAGCTGCTCGTTGTCGGCTCCGCGGCTGCGACTGGTCCCGCTCTCTCCTCTCTCTTCTCCAGCACGATGTAGGCTGAGTTCTGACTGTTACTCCCTCAGAGTTAATCAAGGCTCAAGTCATCCTCTGGTTTCCACAGACATTTATTTGGCTATCATGTCTTCACATGCCGTAATCATGCCAGTACAATGCCGTCAGAACTAAAAAGTTAAGACAATAAAACTTAAAATAATGTCACAGATAATCACAAAATATCACACAGATTCAATAAAATACCTCATTGGCCGCTTAAACTCCAAGGAAATAAAGTTTTAGTCTTAATTGGCTTCTCTCTCGGACTCTGCTTCATGTGGGTGCCGGTGGCCTCATGTTGCTCTGTGCCACGCCTATGCTGTCCCCGTAGCAACTCAAATTAAAGCGGAACCAAAAATACGTTCTCCCCTATTTACATAGTTTTTAAGAAATGAAAAAAACCCAATGAAATATTAAGTATTAATAATGAACTGTATTGTCTTTATATGAATTATTTGTCCTTTTTAATCAACAATAAAATTATGAAATAAAATATTTAAATCTGCCTTGACTGCAGCTACATCATTATTGTTTGTGAATGCACATCATTTTATGCAGTTTGAATTTAAAAATTACACAGCAATGCAGGCTGAACTGTGAAAGCTGAAGGCACCCATTCTGTGAGCTCACTAACAGGTTATCAAACATCAGTGAAAGCATTATGTTAATGGTAATTATATGAAAGAAAGGATCGCCCAAGGCTAAACGAATAGGTAATGGAAGTCTCACAGAAATGAATAGGAAAATTACATATTTAACTATCAAAAGCCACATGGGACTAAAACATGTTATTAAGAGTCCACCCTCCGCACACGTGGTTGTTAGCACAGATTCAGAGTGCTCATTTAAAGTAGCGTTATGCTGCTTTTGTGGCTGCTGTTTAACCAATAACGGCCAGTCTGAGAACAGATTATCCCTGGAGCGCGATGCAAATCAATGCTCTCATCACATTCAGACCACAGTTTAAGTTTGCAGGGAGCCGTCGACCTCAGTTAACTCAAAACAGAGCGATTGATATTTCAAGTCACTCAGGACAATAAAAGCCCGTAAGAGGCTGCGCCAACCGACGGTCACAAAATGGAAAAGTGTCTAGGTCCAAAACAAGGAGCCGTCGGTGAAGCATTTAATGACTCGCTTTGATTTGCTACAAACAAGCAGACCACATAAACTGCTCCTCTCTATAGACCCTAATTAATGAAGTAAAGGCTTTTTTTCTTCTTCCTTCATTAGGCTCTGATTGACCAGGCCATAGCGGCAAAGAGCACAGCCTGTCACATGCCTCTACTAGCGCCATGTCAAGCCGGCGTAAAGAATGAGGCACTTTCTGTCAAAGAGGGCAGAAGAGCAGCGTGAAACTGGGGCTTGTGACACAAAGATGTTGCGACAGGGACAATTAATTGCGGCAGAGTTTAGTTGGGGGTCCTCCTCAGAGGTCTGACCTCGCACCCTGCGGTATGAGACGCCTCAGAAGGTTAGTAGGACAGACTGTCACAAATGTGCTTTATCGCGGGAGCTTCAGGCCAAGAGTCAGCTTTACTGCGGTGAAGAGACCCCTCACCTGACGAGATGAAGCTGTGCATGTGGGGAACAGGTGAGAGGCTGCTCGAGACGCTCTAAAAACACTTTAGATAACGTGCCAAGTAGGTTAGGGAGAATATAAAGCAGCATTGAGCCACTGTAGATTGGACCCAAGGAGAAAATTATTAAGGGAAAAGAACAAGGTCATGTGTTGCCTTTAGCAGCAAGTCGCCACACACACACACACACACACACACACCAAAAACAAGATTTAAAATGTCACTTTACTCACGCCAGACAGAACATAAGACTGTTACATTTCTATTCTTCAGCCACCTCCATGCTCTTTGTACGTTTAAAAATAACTAATATCCACCGTTATCCAACTTCATATTATTCAGTTTGACTTTAACACAATCCAGTAATGCTCTTTATTATAAATGGTTCTCTGAATAGTAGTAGTAGTAATAATAGCAGTTGTCGCAGTGAGCGCTGGTGAAACACGCACCTTCTCCCCGTGGCCCAGGTGCTCCGTCTTCACATCTGACAGCGTCTTCCAGTTGGTGCTTCCTCCTCCTCCACCTCCTCTCAGCTCTGTCAGTGACTGTCCATCCATCGCATGGCCCTCCTTGTCATACCTGCAGGAATACAACATGGTTTGTTTATATTCCAGATGAAGGCCGCTGTGACTGCGAGTGAAATCTCCATGTTCAGAGCAGGAGGGAAGAGGAAGCAAATAGACCAAATAGAACAGAAAGAACGATGAAGAAAACAAGGAGCAGTAGGAGAAAATTACCAGATCAATGGCTCTTATTAATCAGGTTGCCAGGAGGCACAGCTGTGTACAACAGGGATATGGTCTCGTAAATACAGAACACTAAGGCTTTTTCCTAAAAGCTGGAAAATGTGCCCATTACTGAGTTCACAGAGAGGAAAAGCATCCTACAGCCGGCAAACACCAAATTCTCAACAGCTTTGATTTAGCTGAGGTGGTGTCTGTATGTGCTCCTCCAAATGTAAATGAAGCCAATGCAGTTGACATTTACACTTGAAATTGAAACAAAACTAAGCATTGCATAGAATCTCCTTAAACTGGTGTCTTTAGATAAAAATATGAGCTTGAAAATACATTTCCTATACTTTAATGTCGAAGCAGACGGGTGTTTTGACAGCCTGCGTCCCATTATTCCCTTGTAAGAAAGTGTATATTTATCCATAATCTCTTCAAACCCTGAATTAGAAAGGGGAATTTAAAGTCAGAACACAGTGCGGTACGGTTCGGGCTGCCACATGTAATTAACGACTTCCCCTTTAGTTTACTAAATTATCAGTCTGATTACTTAAAACTGTATTGTTAAACAACAAACTGCTTAGTTGTACTGAGCAGTTAGTTATGACCAAGGCTTTACAAGAGTAAACAGCTCTCCAATGAAAGACTATTCATCTGAGCAAGTCCCAGAGGTTTGCACCAAAACACAATTAAGATGCCTGGTCTTACACAAAAACAATGTTTCACACTCTTAACTCCACAATTAAGACATTCCTTCACACGGCTGAGGCCAAGAAAATAACATATCAAACAGACAGCTGGATATGATCAAATAGTAACTGAAAAGGAAAGGAAGTATAACTTTCACTTTCTTAGATAAAGGGCTGCCTTTGAGCAAATGCATTACCACTTTCCAGTGTTCTCAACATAAAGGAGGAATGGATTAGAGAAACCAAACTAATCAAATTAGGGCTGGACGATGGCAAAAAAATTTACCGGTGATCTTGATTTCTGTTTTGATTTGATTTTTCATAATAAAATGTATACATGTAGCTGATTCATGAACTTAGACAGAGCTTTTATACAAACCTCTGCTTTACTGCAGATTTATCATTTTAACACAAAATCTCATCCAAAAAGGGTTTCATAATCAATAGCTGTAATGACCATCCTAACAGTTAACTACAGTTAATATGTAGTGTATTTTCATGCAGTACATAAGAAAAACCCCGTCAAATAAATTCAAAAACATGCACTAGACTTCTGGATCAATCTAATCGCAGAATTATCATACAGGATTTTATTACATCTGGAAAGACTAGGGAGGTAAAATGCATTTCCACAGATTAAGAATGATTTCCATTTATATGTATGGCTTTGGTGCAGCGCTGCACACATTGTTACTAATGGGCCAAAGTTAATCTTCTTAATGAGAATCAGAACATGTGCTCGCACAACTTGAGGAATAGGAATAGAATTTTAAACCCTCGAGAGAAGTCACATTTCAACACTTTTTATGAGAAAAGGCAAATCTGATGGTAGATATTGTCTCTACTTTAGTATAAGGCTTCCTTACCAGCCTCGGAGCTTGTATGCCTCTGGGAGGTCGGGGTTGACCATCAAGGTGCTGCTGAAGGATGCAGAGAGCGACCTGCCCCCGAAGTCCGACAGCTTGGCTCCCTTAATAGCTACAATGGGCTGTCCTGAACCATCAAATTTCTCAGCCTGTGTGAGATGAACACAAAACAAAACTTTTACATCGATTTGGAATCAATACACTATTAGACACCAATTTAGAAAAAGCGATGAGGTGGAATCTGAGTGAAGCCCTAAGAGATGCAGGATAATAATGTCAACGTTGCTGTTTGGCTTTGACATTGTTAACTATAAATCTTGTGTGTTGCACCTTCCCTCCTGGGACAAGAGCTGTATGCTGAACAAACAAAGGAAGCACTTCATGTAAGAAAAGGCAAACAGGTGAGCAAACGGGCCATGTTGCTTATTTACATACATTGCAAAGACAATAAGCATCTGATAGAATTATAAAACATCATAAATAATAAAAAGCAACAGCAGCATTTTAATAGAATATGTAAAGGATACAGCCAATAATTCTGAGGTTGTGAATCATTGATAGAGTATTAGTATTACTGCAAGTTCAGAATCAAAATGTACCGACCAGGTCTGAATAAAGACCTTGTGCATAGTGTTAAGTAACAGAAGCCCATGGGGGCAGTTCACAACCATACTCTCGCCTCAGTCTGGGTAAATGGTCAAATGGAGAGGGGATGTGTTATGTTTTTGGAGCATCATGGCATCAAAATGAAATGCTAAAGAAGAAATGATGAAGAAACACTTGACTCACTTCTTCTCCCCACAGTGTGACAGTCACCACTTTGCCCGACATGTCCATCAGATCCAGAGTGCGCTTTGACACTTCCCGGTTGGTTTTTGTTGTAAGACGAGTCACCTCCTCCACGTTTTTACACACACCAATCACATCTGTGTATCAAAAGGAAATGTAAGAAAATATGCTGCATAGAACATGTCAAAAGGTGCATTAAAGGCAGTGTGTACCTTACTATCAGACCCAGCCCAACTACAGGACGTGTACGGGGGGCTTCAAGGATCATATTTATGTGAGGTAACTAGGTTATCTCCATAATGCTAAAGACTCCTGGATATGTTCATAATGTGGACAGTAAACTCTTGATTTTATCACAATCAGATATTTTCTCCAAAATAGAATCGTCCCCTAATATTCTTTTTAAAAATCTCACAAAAAATGCACAAGCTAAATTACGGCCCTACACTAAGTGCACAGAATGAGTGTCCATGCACTTGTGGGCAATGCACAATGTCCCACAAGTGATGGGCAGATAGTGCCATCTGGTGGATGGCCCTGGTAGGGTCTCCCAGGGCAAACAGGTCCTAGGTGACGGGTCAGAGTGGTTCAGAAGCCCCATATGAGAGACCAACAGGCCCGGTTGGAACCATGAGGCCATCCTTCTGTGGACCCATCACCTGCAGGAGGAGCCATAAGGGGCTGGTGCAATGTGATTTGGGAAGCTCCAACAGCTGCCCCCATGACCCGGCTACGGACATATGGAGGACGGACGGACTATAATACACCATAAGAAATGGTACAACAGAGCAGAGTAGTATGTGGGATCCGTGTAGCGCTGCTGGTACTTTAGAGGGTATTCAGAATCATCATCTTCATAAATTAAGTCAAAAATGACTTACTCAATTTAATTAAAATGTGGGGTAGGTTTGCACAAGTCGTTTTAACTTCTTCCTACTCCTTTTGTGCGTAATTGTCTTATTTTGTTATTTTAATGAAAAACGTTTGCACTAATATGCTGCTCTAATGAATACATTTAGTTAAATTCAAAGAAAATCAAATGTATTCCTTTATAATGTATTTAAATTCAGCTTTTATCGTGTTTACATATGGTTTAAACTCAGGTAGTTTAGACATAATGGAGTTCTCTTGAAGCTACTTCAGACCCTTAAATTTGGAAGTCAAATCTTTTATGAAGTGGTACTTGGAGTAAAGGTTTGAGAACCATTCAGTTAAGCACTAAATCAACTTTCACAGTTAGGCAGGTAATTCTGAAGAAAACATAATCTGACTTCTTCCTAATGTATTTGTAAGCTGAATATACTTCTATCATGTATAGTTTTGTGATTCTTACCCACAACTGAGTCCTTTTCCCTCATTTCCAGGTCTCCAATAGGGATAAAGTCACACTGCACCATAGGCACGTCGCCGCTGTCGTCACACGGGATGACGGTAGACTCCCCGTTGAGTGTCATCTCATAGTCGTTCTTCACAGATGTGTACTGCTTGTTGGCAATCTTCAGCGAGGCTTTGGAAAGGTAGTAGACCTGGCACAGACATTTGGATAGAGTGAGTGTTAATCAGTGAAATATTTACCTGAATGAACAGTGCAAACGAGATATGACTTCCGATGGAGGCAGATGCTCATAAGCTGCTTATTGCACAGTGCAGTGGTGCCAGATGACTCACCGTCTCAATGGCTTTAATCACAAAGTACTGACAGCAGTTAATACAGCAGCCTGCAGCCAATCTAGTCTTTACACACAATGAAGAACACCTCGATATTTCACTGGGGAAGGCCTCACCTTGCCAACTTCGATCAGCTCAAAGAATTTGTCCACTTCTTGGTTGAAGCCGGTGACTCTAATTTCTCCCTATAAACAATAAACGATATTTCAGTAACTTGTATTTCAAAAATACAAAAACGCCACTTAGTTTAAACGCACACTCTCATCCACAATCTCCATAGAGAAGAGCTTCCCATCACCACGGGAATTACTCCAGGTTCGAATGCTACTCTTATTCGTAATCCGAGCACGAATGGTCCACCTGAAAGACATATTTCAACAATAATTAGTCAATTATTAAAATTATATACAGCAGGCTCACAAATTTGGATGAGTGCTCACTTTGACTGGTAAGGGTTGAGACTGGCAATGGGAACAACTTTCGAGCCGCCACCAGGGGTACTGGGCATGTTAGAAAAAGGTTTCTTCCCCATGTCTCGATGGAAAGGTTTGTTAGCTACAAAAGTAAAAGGTGTAGAGCAAAATTATAACATACATAATCATCATTATGAAAGAATAAAGTTTCTATGGCTTTTGATCCAAGCCTAGTCAAGTGTACTTTAACATGTAACTTAAAGGGGAAAAGAGCAACACAACTAAAGTTATCCAGCATTTAAGCAAGATGAGTCATACTTCCCAGCTGAGGAAAAGTGTGACAAACTGCACTTCTACAGTCAGGCCTGACTTTGTGAACAGGCAAAAAAAAGTGCTGCTCATTTGATTTGCGCATCTCACACAAGGATTAGGGTTCAAAGTGTCCACTTAAGTCCTCATACTTTTGCCAACCCCTGCACTTCTGGTAATTAAGCCAAGAGATCAAGGCGCGCACACGGAGAAATGAACAATGACTGTGCTGATGAGTATGGCGCCTTTAAGACCCTCAATCTTCTCGTGACGGATTACAGGATGAGAACCTGCTACGACACAGTGGAGATCCAAACCCCTCTGACAGCTGCAGCCCGTGCTTCTCTTGGTACAAGCCGTTTGCTAATGGTGGGGCAGATGTGTAAGAAAAACTGCTACATTAATCTCAGCAACTGCATAGAAGAGTGAAGGTTGGTGTTCGATCCCAGATTCCGCCAGTTCATACTTATTCCACCTTGCTCAGAGATTTTGGCAGCCACATTTCTGTGCATCAGTCCCAAGGCATTGAGGGCAGCTTTAGCTATAACAGTAACGTAACTTACCCCCTGGTTTCGGGAGAAGTTGAATAATCGACTAAAGTAGTATAAGTGCAATATAGATCAAAGGCAATATTATGTGTTTGCTTTATACCACTTTTGCAGAGTGAAGTGTCTGTATTTACATACTTAAACATAAAGCAGGGTCCAGTCTCTGAGACTCTTTAAAAGAGATTTTAAAATTAAAGCAAATTACAGAAATAAGGGAACCAATGTCATGTTGACAGAGAAGAATTGGTTTGTCACAGAAAATTAGTCGTGGAATGCTGCCACCTAGTGGTGACATGTATACTTTCGTTGAAGTAAAAAGCCACGTCTTACCTTCATTGTTACTATTCTGGGGGTGCAACGGTGCACGGGGTGCAGGATTCGACTGTAATGGCTGGACACTTTGTTTCTGACCTGTCAATAGTAAAAGGAGTAGGGTTATTTTTAGAAGTGACTCCATGCGTGTTTAATGGACTTAGATTGCAGACTTTTAATTATGAGTTTTCTTGCAGCAAACATGTATTATTACAAAGAAGGAACTAATCATGAATTATTAAATCATACTAATCATTACCTTCAGTATATGGAACCGGCTCACCAATCTTTCCACCAACTTGATCAGCGGACTTTACTACATCTATTTCTAAGATGATGACCACACGTCTGTGAGAGAGAAAGAGGTTTTAAAGAAAACAGAAAAGAGCACATCACTAGTAAATGAGGACATACATACCGTCCATCCTTCAGTATGTTGGTCACGTGCCTCTTGATGACACAAATGCAGTGAGGGGCAAGTGTATTCTCCTCAGCCATGAAGTTCAGCTGGGTACATAGCATAAAGGCTGCACAGGTACACGCAAGAAATCAAAAAGGAAAACCATTTAATATAAAGCCATGTCATGTGAAATCAATAACCCTGCATAAAACGTTAAGCTTACAAGTCATCGAGTGTCGACCATCACTCATCATGGCCCTAAAGCGAGCAGGACCGCTACCTCCATCAATTTTGCGAATATTCTGTAAAAACAATATAAACCGGGCTTTGTTTCATATGCCAGTACCTTTGGACTGATATAGTTTTAATAGTTTTAGGGGAAATGAATTATTTACCACCAACTGCAGCACAACGTCGTTGATTGGATTTCCGTTTGCTAAAGCCTGAGAGAGAATAACACATGCATTTACACTGCAGTCTAAGTCTAAAGTCTAAATGTCTCCTTTTTCGAAGAAAACAAAACAAAGACCAGCGTCTTCATCTGATAGATCAGAGAAACGCATTACTAGCAAACTGTAAAAATAAGTTTACAAGTGCAAAGCCTTCGGAACTTTCTTACCTCAATGGCACCTTCTGTGAGTTTCATTGTCTTGAAATGGAATTTTATTGCAAACAAAAGAAAATGATTCCTCTATCTGCTCCAACCTCTTGCTGCTGTCCCCGTTTAGTATTCAGTGCTACTGGCGCCAACAGCTTTGACAAACCCGCCAAGCTCCTATTTACTTTTCCTGTTTCCGGTTCCGCCTACTGACCTAGAGTCAGCCGTGGACGTCCACCTTAGGCACTTCCTACGTGTTCTTCTCGCGCAAGCAAATTCTGATGCTGATCTGGGATCAGCCTTAGATTTCTCAGCGCCAAGCTACTTTTACCAATCACAATACAGCTTGTTGCGCACATGTAAACAGAAGAAAACAAGAAGAAGCTAAATCAAATCTGAGTTACATAAGGTAAGTTCAGTGCCTGACTTTAGAAAGTTACTATTGCGTCACCCATATCTATTCCATTTTATAAACTAAAACGAGTTGATTTAAATAATAGTAATAATAAAAGAAAGAGAAAAAAGCTTGTCCAATTAATAATAAAGACTTTCCACACTGTATGCAACTGGCTGTTTGACAGTGGCATTTATTAGACGACCCAAAAACTGAACATTGTACACACCTGGCCATCATGTCATTCCCAAATAAAGACGTGTATAGTTAAGATTAATTCTGTCCAGTTAACAAAGTCCTGGTGTGGATTATCAGGTGATTTGTTTTTATTTAGGTGGTCCTCCAAATGTGCCCGGATAATTCTTGTCAACTGGGTATCCCAATTTGTCTGCAGGTTCTGCTCTCTGGGTAATAGGAGCTCCTGGGCTGGGATTGTTGATCACTCCCATGAAGACTGGAAGTTGTAGAGCATCATTCATGAGGGCGATAAAGAAAGGCTGGCTCAGGTGAAACACTGGATTGGATGCTCGGGAGATGACCACAGTTGTAGCAGCGGCCGCCTCGGCTCCTTCTTCATTTATCTCTATAATGGACTTGTGCAGGACACTGGACACCAGCAGGGGGCCATCAGATATGTCCGCCAGGTTTGGCTTTTGAAATACATCTCCAAGACCTAAAACAAGTCACATGTAAGACTACAGAAAAAGCACCAGAACTTTTATTTTAACGAAAAGAATCCACACTCACCAAGTTTCATCAAGACTTCCTGTAGTTCCTGGCTGTACTCGAGCTTGAATTTGGGGAACTTCACCTGCACCACTTTCTCCCGAGGCAGACGCTCATAAATGCTGGATAGGTTTAATTTTGCTGCCATGGAAGATATATTGACATGACCAGATATAGGCATGACCACAAGTAAGCTCATGGAGTTTAGGAACGGGAACCTCGCTACCTGTACAATAAAAGAAAATAGAAATGATTTTTTTTCTATTAAATGAATAAAGCATTAGTGTAAGATAAAGAAATGTATTGTTTTTCTTGACAAAAACAATGTATATAAACACGAACAGAAGTCAAAGAGCTATAATTACTGCTCATTTACAATAGCCTACTTAATGACAAGTCATTGACCAATAATCCCTGAAAAGTGTCTGAATTAATAAAAATATATATATAATTGTTATAGTTCATTGGGTCTCGGTTACATGATGTCTTCCTGTTATGGACGGCTGCTATTTCAATGGTTTTACACCTTCCAAAAAACAGTACTACTTTGAATTCTTAGAGGAGATTTCTTTTCTAGTTATGGAATGAAATTGGTTTTGTCTTCCTTAAGTATATTTTAAACTCAGACATTTGTGGGGAAAACACTGTCGATCTAATTATAAAGCATTTGTATGAATTTCATGAACTTGGAGGCTAGTTTTCTAGTATTCTTGTGAAAGTGACCCGGAAAAGTGACCCTGCAAGTGGTGAAATGTGCCTATAAACATCTCCCTGTTAAGAACTGAGATGCTACAAATATGCTAGGAAGGTTAGGGATGAGTTTGTACCCCCACCGACATTTCAATTTAGTGGCTTCCTCTCATTGTTTGAAATGAAAATATCAGGTATAGGGCCTTTAATCACTAAAACAGAGACACGCTGAATCAAATTAAGCACCTGATAAGACGTATTAAAAAAGCCAATTAATTATTAGCTTTGTTAATTATATATTAACTATTGTTGTACAAATTCTAACATTATTTACCTGTGCCTCTAGTTCATGGTCAATGAATACACTTAAAGGATGTTTGGCAGCTTCCATTACTTCAACATCAACCATGCTCTTTTCATCCAGATAGAAGACGCCTCTGGAAGTGAACCGTGGGTCAAACTGAGTCTGCCATTGTCCTGGTGGGAAACCAAAGGAAGGTATGAGTATAGTATGAGTAGCTGTTAAACTGTGTGTGTTACCTTTAAAGTGGATTGCATTGATGAGCAAAAGAAGCATGTTTGGTGGTAAAGCTGTGAGAAAGTTATTCATCTTTCCATTTGTGGCTTGGTCAACCCACTCATTTATCTGCTCCAGATTCTCCACAACTGCAGCATCGGACCCATAAAACTGCTGCGACTGGTTGATGAACTCTTGCTTTGGCTCAAATCCTAATCAAATTAAACAAGATTAAAACTTCACATTCACTTCAACAATTGCTACACTTCAACATCAACATTTCTTTCGTCATTAGTTGTGTAACCTTTGCGTAGGAAGATTCGCGTGGCCAGCTGCAGGTCGTCGTTTTTGAGTTGTGCTAATACATGACGGAGAGCCTGGTGGTAGCAGGGGAGAGCGTTTTCATGGAGGTGCTGCATTAGAAGTTCCTCTGTTTCATTGACTGCACCTGAATATAATAATAATAATAATAATGCCTCCAGCGTCCGAGAGCACCAAGAGGATGTACAGTGGGGAAAAAAAGTATTTGGTCAGTTTCACATAGACATTCTATTGGATTTTGGCCAAATACTTTTTTTCCCCACTGTATGTTAATTTCATACGTACCTAAGGCCAGTTGAGAAAGTCCTAGTGCAATACTTAGAGGAGATATGATTATGTTCGGCTGTTCTGGTGTTGTGTCCAGATTCTGTAAAAGCTTCATGCCCAGTTTCTCAATTGCAGCTGCGATTGTCTTCCTTGACAAAGGACTTTTAGAATGGCAACCCCCTTCATCTGCCTCCTCTGTCGGGGTCTCATCAGCCCCACTAGGAGCTGCTGTCACTTCTGAAGGTGCTTCTGTTGTGACTGCATTTTCATGAACTTTTACTGTCTGAGAGCAGATAAAGCAAACACATTATTAGTTGTTATGCTTGTCTAGCAAAAGATATAAAAGTAGCTTAGGGGTTCTTAAACTGTATCAGTGGTACGGTTTAGATTATTTAAAAAGTAAACCTTTTCATAACTACTTTCAAACTAAGTCCACCCATTGGCTTTGTTTTTTTCTTTCAATACATCCAAGCTCAAGTAGAGTATTGTGAATTATGTAGGTAGTGCTACCCAGTATGTTTTTGTCTTGTTTTTATTTTTGTTTTTATTTTGGGAGGGAGGCAAATTAATATTATGTTCATTTGCAATCCACATGTCCGAGGCCTATCTTCTGTACTGACCTCTGTGCTGTGTTCCACAGGAGGCACTGTGGCGATTGATCCATTTTCAGACACCTCCGCATTCTGCAAAGTTCAAGATAATGACCACTTTTCACATGACTAACATATAAATAGTATACAGAATAGTGTGGCATTTAAATAAAATGATAAATGTGTATTACAATGGCTCCCATGCTGCAGATAAAGAATAACAGGAGTGTAAGATGAGGGTCCATGTCCATACAAATGTCCTTCTAAAAAGGACAACAACAAAAAAGAAATAAATTGGTTGTTTGAAATTTCGAGTAATTATTCAGATAATGTACAAAAAACAATGTTGATAGGAACATTATCATTATCCACATTTTCTAATTTCAGTCTCTACATAAGACTATGTATTAGTAAACATATATATATTCTTGACCAGTATATTGAGTATACATTTACAGATTTATTCCAAGTAATGGATCTTACCTTGAATATTAAAATTAGAAAAAAAATTCTCAGCCCAGTCCAAAAAAAGGATCCGCTGCATGTGTATGGAACAATTCCTGAGAGTAAAAGATTGGCACTTGCTCAGCAAACAGTTAAATATCAACTTCCATTGATCGGGCCACGTTTTACCTTCTATTTATTTGTAACAGCTCCTGAGAATCCTCCAGGTTTAATGGCGAATACTTTACACATGACAGGGCAGATGACACGATGGTGAAAATGACACAGAAAGTGTAGGTTTTTTGTTGAAAAACACATTTTGTAACTATGTATGTTGACATTTGGTGTTAGGCAAGAGATTCAGGTCCACTGTCCTCGAATGTTTTATATTATTAACACCACAAATTGTATCATGTATGTTCGAAAAATATCACATAAAAGAATTGTGATGGGAAAAAAAAAATCCTTAAAACCTTAAAATAACTCACTTTATCAATACTACATTAAGTCTGCATCACATGACACTGTGTGCAAACAGCTTCGGACTTTGTCCAAACAGAAGTACATACATGAAAAGTGAAGTAACTGGGCGAATGACTTATAAAAATGAACACACAGAGAGAATGAAAGAAATTTTATTTTTCATTAATATATTATTTTCTAAAACATTAAAATACATAATTAATTTCAGCAAAATGTAGCCTCCTTCAAACAAAATTGGTCTTTCAATGCTTGTACTACTTGTTAAGCAGAAAATAAAAAAGTCACAGATAAAATATTTTTGTTCTTTGGGTAGAAAAATAGGGACATGTACACAGCTGAAATATTGTTCAAATAAGATCTTTTTTAATCGTAATTGCTAAATATGTTCACATAAATGGCTAATACAAACACACTGTCGATACTAAATTTTAAATCATCAACACAGAGCCACAGCTGTGTCACTACCCAGATATGTATATTCAAGTAGTTTATCAATATGTAAAACGTTAAAAAGAAAACAGATAATAATACTTGTATTACAAAACAAGTGTGTATCAGTAACATCATTATGTTTGATCTTTACTTATATTGAAGCTTTAAAACCCCTGGAATGCACTTTCGTAAGAGTGACTACACTGTATAAAAAAAGTCACACTAAATAAAATGAAGCTTAGCAAAGTTAATTTGATCTACAAATACTGCATAGTTTAATCAGTGCATTCAGGTACATCATGTCAAGAGAAATTAACATAAAAATTCAGAGCTGTTTGGTGTTGTATGCATCTATTTGGAAAGTGTAAACACTACAAAAGAACCAGGTTTGGCTCCACTTTCCTGAGCAAATTGCATGACTTCCTTTTTTTGTAAAATATTATACTATATACAGTACACATAGAGAAAGCACTAAAACATGTGCGGCACATGTCAATAAAACAAATCTACAATGGTGACTGTCAACAAAAGTTACTAAGTTGTTTTGTGCAGAAGTTAAAGTTAGAGAGCGTATCAATCCCCGGACTTTGAAAACAGCAGATACCATATAAAGAGCTGACACGTAAGGCCAATGGGTGTTGCCAATTTAGCCTATGCTAGAAGCCGGATAGCTCCATTCTCCGAGCCCAGCAGCAGGAGTCTTTTGGTGGGTAGGACAGCGAGGCTGGTCAGTGTGCCACGGAAGTTCTCTGAACTTAACTTTGTGGTGCTAACAGGGCTCAGTGAGATGTCTGCCATAGAGTACACTCCAATTTTATTGGAAACTGTTCCTGTTACAATCTCAGAGCCATAAATGTCAAATGCATGGACGTGATCTGACTGTGACTTGTACTGCCGAAGAGGCTTATTTTCCAAATCTTTCCACACAGTGAGTGTGGAGTCGGTTGAGGAGCTGATGATCAGGTTTCCCTCTGCTGCCTAAAAAGTAACATACAAAACAGATTAATTTTGCATCCTTATACAAATCAACCTTTTCAATATACTGCATTTGTAAAGTACAGTATTGGGATAATGAATCTGTTTTTGGCAAAGTTACGAAGACACGAGTGTATCATCTTCTAATTAAACGGTATTGGTGTTGGTGCTAATGAAAGAACTCATCCCTTCGAATGAGTCACTTTTGTCCATGTTTGTCTAAACCTGTGCTGTTAAAACTAGAGATACAATCCTTGACCCAATTTGAGGTTAAATAAAGTTTGCTCATCCTTGCTCTGTTGACAGCAGAGATAGGCACACAATTTCCACAAATGTTTTCTGTATTTTTACTAACCATCTACAAGTTCCAATAAAGAAATTCTGTTTTCAAGCATTGCTTGATGGTAGTATATTTCTGTACCACATAGATGGTACACTAAAACTACAATTCCAATATATAAAAAGAGTAGTGCAAACAAACTGAACACATCAAAATGTTGTAACAAAATTACAACTGAGTCAGAAAGGGTTTGTGACTTGAATTCACATCAGATGTTCCCAACTAACGTCCTCAGTAAACACCTCTGCTGAACACAGCAAATATTGCAACACAAAACAGAATACATTTAAGAGGAATACGAGGAAAGTCTCTAAAATCTGCCATGTGAGTAAAAAAAGTATGCTTGAATTAAGTCTGCTTGGATTGAATACATGCTTTCTAATTACCATGTATTTAGTTAATTTGAGCACGTGCAAACATCTTTGTGGACAGTCCTACAAACTGTATGCTTAAATACCTTCATTTGAAGAATATCTCCTTCGTGAGCAGGCCAGCCTTTCAGAACCAGTCCCGTACGTGCATCAAGCAGAACAATAAAGCCAGATGAGAAACCTGCGGCAACAGTGCGCCCTGCAGGACTCACAGCAAGGTAGCGGATGAGACCAGCACTCACATTGTTGTATGCCAGGCGAAACTCATGCTGGGGACAAATATCCTTCTTGTCAGAGTCGCATAATCTTAGCATATGCGGTTACACTGTTAAATGTCAAATCATATTAAAAGGTATACCTGCAGTCCTGGCTTGCGAGGATCAATAAAACGGAGAACAGAATCTGCACTGCCCAACACTATGCTGGAATGAGGAGCTGGCATTGTGGTGACAGATGTAATTGGGTTTTTACCATCAATAGCTTCATATGAACGAATAAGTTTTCCTATTGAAAGCAAACAAAACAAAATAATGTTAATACATACATACATTTTTGTTATTATTTATGTTTTTGATTGCTTTTACCAGTGTATTGGTCCCACAGGTGCACTGTGCCATCACAGCTCACTACTTCCTGAGAACAGTCCAGCTGTCCAACATAAAAAACAGACTTTCGATGTTCTGAGTAAGTGAGTCTGGGCTCCACCGTCTGTGTGCCATCACCATGGTTGTAGAGAGGCCACAGTTTCACAGTCTTGTCTTTACTACCTGAAAGGAAGTAATCCTCCCCTGCCAGTGGCGCTATACATTTAGCTGTGCCTGAATGACCCAGGAAGCTCTGAAGGCGAATTTGGTGAAAGTGGAAATGATCCAGCTGGTTAAGGCCAATCTCATATTGCCAATAAGCGAGCCAGTTTCCCTGAAGTGAGCGGCTACTGCGTGGCAGTTCTTGCTTTAAAGCACTATCCTCAGGGGTGTGCCCAGTCAGCCAAGAATTAGTTGAAGAACTTGGTCCAGTGGCTGAACTTGTAATTGTAGAAGAAGTGGTAACAATAGGGCCAGTGTTACCAGAGCGTCCCCAAGAGCTGGACAAGTTAGATGTGCCACTAAAATCACTGTCTTGAGACACTTGTATACGATTACCTATGAGGTGGCTGCCAAAAGTACCTGACTCAGAGTCAGGGAGGTTAAAGTTACCCGAAGGTGCAGGGAATGGATTGGATGATACTTGTCTGCCAAAGGTGGAAGACACACTGGGCTCCATTCTGGAGGACGTGACATTCACATTTGGGTTGTCTTGTCTAGGAGTGTAGGATTGAGACAGCTGCCACACTAGTTCATGGTTGGGAATTAGTTTCCGAATAGCAGTGTCACCTAAAGAAGTCACACGTGTGAGTGCAAAGTTTAACTTTGAATAAGTACTTGATAATAGATGATTGTCTGACTCGTACCTATGAGACAGTAGAAAGGTACATAGGATGCATGGGCCATTTGAGAATTAAACACGTTCTGAAGCTCCTCCAGTACCCCCAATTCATATGTGACATGTTCTTCTTCAGGAGTACAAACATCCACCACAGTCAATTCCCCCACCATCCTCCGAGGAGCATTGTTCAGCTTTTGTACAAAAATAGGAATATAGTAAGGACGACAGAATAAAATGTTTACAGTATAATTTGAATAACATAATAAATAACATAATAAATAACGGTATATTTTATATAATATTCTATGAAATTAAATATAGCAGAATAATTTAATTTAATTTAATACATACGTCAGATGAAATGTAAAACCCATTTGCCCTATAAAATTAATACACACCTGGTGCTTCAAGGAATGCAGCAAAGAGAAAACTGCAAAGAATCTTTGTAAAGTATCAGCCATGTGCTGCTGGACCATCTCCCTCCCGATGCGCAGACAGATGAGAGCCATTAGGCTGAGTGTTTTGAGACACACAGCAGTGCGTGTCTCCACCCCACTGGGGAATCTGAATATGGCAAGCACATGTATGATGAATACATCATTGATCAGAATCACACAGTTTGGTTGCACTCATTGTGGTTGGGTCACATTCAATTACCCCATTTTGGGAGTTGTCAGTAAATCCAGTAGTGGCAGGAGTACATCTTGGTTAATTTTCATTAGCATGTCCATTAAAGTGGTATCAGAGAGAAACACAATGATTTTCTGCGTAAGTGCAACAGCACCAAGCAAACTGGCCTCCTTACGTGTGTTAAGGCGCTGTGAAGAAGGAGGGGATACCTGAAATGATAAAAAAGAATGAAGATGTTACTCCAAGGAAATATTTTATGCATCCTTATGCTGCTATCTTACCAGGTATCCTATATAAGGTAAGTACTGATAAGTGAGCACAGGCTCTCCATAAAGTTGAGCAATGTAGATAAGACAATCGAGCACTGGTTCTGCTGTCTGGTCGCCTACTACAGGTTTCCTCTCATACACACTGCCCATTGCTACAGTCTCACTTCTGCATTCCACATCTGGTGGAGTCACAAACTGGTGGTTTTTAGGACCTGCAATCAAAACACAATAAGTTATCTCAAAACAGTTGTCGCCAATTGTATTTTTATTAATCAGTACTTTACCAATGTAACAGTTAGTAAGCAACCGCAGAAGATTCCGTGCCACATAACGTGAAGTCACTGTGGGTCCAAGCTTTGCAGATAGCCATCTTACGGTTTTGCAAACAGTATCTACAGGTCATAAAAAATATATAGTGAACGGTCCATTGAACAATCTTGAATGTACACATTGCATTATCTCACCTAAAAGAATTTTCTGTTCTTTTTCTTCTGAATCTTCTGATGGATCCTGGTCAGCCTCTTCCTGCTCCACGATTTCCTTCTCACTATGATCCAGTACCATGCCATTTACAAAGTCTCCCTCTAAAGTGGTGACAGTGGCTCCTGAGGCCTCTGTTCTCTCTGACAAATTCAAGTCTACTCTGGAAACAGGAGCGTCATCCGTCTCTTCTCTACCATCATTAACATCAGTCACCTCCTCATCCTCCAACTCTCCACCCTCCTCTCCTTCACTGGCCTGTTTGAGGTCTTGACTGCTGTCTGCTGATTTAAGACTGGCTCGATCCCTCATTGAGTCTACATCACCAACTGATAGCTCACTGGTGCTGCTTTTGTCACTCAGTTTACCCACACTCAGAGACTCCTGATCCTGATCCTTGGCAACAGCATTTTGATTCAGTTGCTTTCCAACCCCCGACCCACTGCTGACATAGAAGCCATTCTGAAAATCTTCTGCCTCTGTGAGAAACACCTGATCATTGAGGCTGATGCCAGAAGAGTAGTCAACCAGTCCACTGTCAGCCACAGCGCCGGCAGCTCCGCCTCCCGCTCCTACAGCGCCTGTAACAGTGCCTGATGACGACTCAAAGTCCTCCTCTTCCTCTTCCACATTACCCCTGGCACCTCCAAATCCTTTACATGTGTCACCAGTGCCCAAGTTGCATCTTTCAAAGCCAGTCAGAACCTGCAGCACATGGGGTAGTAGGCTTGACAGAAAGGCCTGAAGGCTGAGGCGTACAATCAACTGCAGAATGAAGCAGTCTGTGTAAAGATAGAAACGTCCTCGCAGACACTGAGGGTTCTCATAAATGTTTATGAGTGGCTTCAGTAAATACTTATTAGCATTTCTGGGGCCTAGCACTTTTGAAATTGGTTCAAAAAGATACCATGCAGCATAAATTGCAGTCGACTCCTCAAGCATCAAAGTGAGAATGAATGGCAATAAAATTTCAAGACCCTCTGCTGTAATGTTCTCACGAAGCAAGGTGTCCAGACGTTGCCAAAGATGAAAGACTATGTCTCTTCCTTGTACATTACAAGTAGGCTCCATTTTTGTGTGATAGGAAAAAATAAAATGATGCAGAGCAGCAAAATATGGAGGGAATGGAAATGGGCTAGTGATGGAATTCAATAACTGCCAGGGGTTTGGGGGTGGCAGACCATCTCGAATGGCAGCATATCTGAAAAGCAGTGGTCCTGGGCAACTTGGTACTTTTTGAGTCTTTGCACTAAAATGCTTTTTGATAACAAGTAGAGTCTCAAGAGCATATTGCAATGGCAGCGGTACATCACGCAGACTAACTGTGCAGAGCTTCATGACAGCTTCAAATCGCCGGCTGAGAGGGGTGCCCGGCTTGAGCCCTCTAAGTTTGGAGGAATAAAACAGCTCTGCAATGACAACTCCAAGGGCCTGCATATCTCTCTGGTAGAGCTCTGTATTTGAGGGTAGAGCCTCTGTCTCTGAGATACCTTCATTTAAAGTATGCTGCTCTTGAGCATGTAGACACTTAACTACAAAATTGCTCAATTTTTCCAACTCATCCAGAGGTTGTAATGCGTTGAAACCTTCTGAAAGTGTTATTTTAATTTCATCAAAATTAGTGGCATTAACAGCGCCTTCGCAGTGTTTTTTGTTAGTTTGCCCTCCTTTAGAAACCATCGAGCTGCGTAGATTTGGGCCTAAAGCACTAGTTGAGAAATCAGACAGAGATCCTGCTGACTGGGATGCCAGAGCTGAATGTTCTGAACAAAATTTTCCAAGGGTAGTGCTAACATTTGGCAATGCTGCAGACGAGCCAGATGATGCCAATGAGTCAAGGGCTTCCATACCCTGTTCAAGCTCTTCATCTTTGTCAACCATAGTCCACCCACTCGACTCACAACCAGTGGTCTCAGGCACCTGCCCATCTATGGCACCTGCTGTTGTATCAAAGTGAGGAATGTGTAGTGAAGGCACATTAAAGGAGGCAAGGCCCTGTAGAGGAGGCTCAGCTGGTGCATATTGGGATGGAGACAGGCGAGGTGGGTGTGGTTGGTCAAATAATTGAACAACACCATAGGTAGTCAGATTAGTGTGGTTGTCAACAAGATGCAGGCACACATTCTTAGCCTTAACAGCTTCTTTTCCAGACAATTTATAACCAAACGTGAGGTCTATCCAGTGATGTAAATATTGGGACACTTCTCTACTTTCCAAAAGATGCCGGTGGATCTCAATAAATTCTTCATACGACTTGCACCAAGAAGGTACATCCAGATCTGGCATGTCTGGATGAATGGACTGGAAAATAGAAGGATCTGTGTAAAACTCTGGAATGCACTCGTCAGGGGTCCAGCTCTGCATTCGTTCCATGCTTGCTGGATACTCATTGGGCTCCCACTGAGATCTTACATGACTGCACAACACAGCTTTGGGAGTTTGCCGAGCTTTATAAACATAGTACGTTATGTCTGAAAGCACATCGGAGATGTGATGAGGAACATGAAGATGGTCAGACTGTCCAGCATTACCAGATGCTAAGGAGCCTACGAGGTCTCCTCCTACACCCCCGCCCCGTACTCCATTAGTCACTGCTGCCAAAGCCTCTTTGGTCATCTCATAAGTAAAGTCCAGCTGCTTATCACCTTTGTTTAGTCTAAACTTTGATCGGCGAAGGTCACGAAATTTCCCAAATGGCACTGTGAAATCAATCACCCATGGAAGCACTGGGTGGTAATTGGGATCTCCATAGCGCCGGCCAGCTAAACGGTTAAGTTCCATCAAGTAACGGAAGTTGCTAACTCGCCCGTGGACCCAGTCTAAAACCAAGGTCCTAAGCTCACCAAAGCAATCGTCACAAAGCGTTTTGTCTATGGGTGTGCTGCCAATGGGAAGCATATGCTTTTGTTTGTCAATAACATCAGATCCATTTTCTTCTCTCCTGAGATTTTCATAGTGAGAAAGGTTAAGTTTGAGTCGACTGCAAAGTTGCTCATCCACTGCTATATCTTGTAGAGAGAGTTCTCCACACGACAAGCCGGCTGCATGGAAAGCCTGTAAGGCTATTAGTAGCTGGTAGAGAATGAACAATACTTTTGCGTGGCTGTTTGCTAGCTTGGCTGGGCTGAAGGACACAATGTCATGTAGAGTGTACTGAGTGTAAGGTAGAATAATATAAAGCACATCAGAAGTTTCAAAAAGACACTCCGCAGGAAGAACATTGGGGCACAGGACCTCTGACTGAGACTTGGAAAAGCAAGACGATGACAAAAAGTCTCTATCTCTAACCGGGGACATGGAAGGTGACCCTTTGTCATTTGAGATAAATGTGGTATTGAAGAGCTTTTGCAATCCGCTACGTATGGCATCAACAGCTGCAACGTGCATCTGCTCACTGGTCCCTGCATATGGCTGCACAAATTTACAATGAGCCTCATACCACAGATTTCTGAAAAATAAAGGTAAACAAAACAAATTTAAACACTTTAGTTAAATGTATTTCATCAAGGAGAAGCATAACAAAAATAAAGACTTGTGTGCAGTTAAAAACATGTTATTTAAAATACAATTTACTGTACCTGATATTAAGCTGGGACATACATTGCATGGTTTGGATGAAAGAATTATGAGAGATTAATTCATTTTGATTGTAACAGGGATCTCTTGCCAATCTGTAGTCCAGTTTGCTTTTTCGTAAGCCTTGAATGCAAACTCGAGTCCATCCAGGTGGTAATTTTGCATGAGAACACTGAAGATAGGAGCCAACTTCAGTCTCATTGGTGTTGTTAAAGCGGGCACAACGGAGGAGCCTCCGCTCCCTGAGACCCATGACCCACCGTGTAGGAACTAGGGCTGTAAGCTCTGTGGGTCGAGGTCCTGGCCCCAGTTGATGTTGGTCAATGCCCAGGTCTTTTTCCACAGCATCTAGAAGCCAATCCATAGTGACCTGTGCAAATGTTTTCATTCACAGCTTCATTTTCCAATGTTGACGCAATCTCAAAGGAATCCTCTTCTCGGGCTCTAGGAAAAACACAAAATAAGTGTTATGGTTTGTTTGTTTGTTTGTGTGTTTGTATGATATAAGATTGAGAGAAATGGGCGTAATATCATATGTGGTCTAAAAAGCATTTGGACAAGACACTACAATCACTTTCCCTTTGTATTAACACGTAGGCTTATGTGTGATTTGCGGTCAGAGTGTAGCAGTGGGCAACCTAGCGTTACCTTACAGCTGTGGTGGAATAATGCACGAAAGTATAAAGCAACTTTGAGATCCGTTACTATTACGCATCTACACAGTACACCTCCTTCGCTTGTTGCCTGTAGTAGCAATATTCCTGGCGTCATCAGAATAATGTGTATCACATGACTGCCTCTGTCCTGTTGTAACTGCATGCATTGTGTTTGACCATCAACTAGCCGAATAAACACGTTGCTAGGTTGTGTCACCAAAGAAAGTCATCATTGTATACTCGTTGTTAGCAGTATACCCTAATAATAACACTATAGAGGTGTTGTTAGCTTAACGGCTAGCGCTACGGAAATCAAAACAGGGGAGCAGTTTACTCTGAACTTAACAATCACCAATAGTACAGTTTACAATGGCTATGCATCAACTAGCCATGGTTGCCCAAAGAAAATAAATAAAAGCCCGACACACTTACCCGTTTGTTGTTAAACTTGTAGCAGAGGAACTTAGCACAGAGCTATCGACGCCCTGCTGCTTTCAAACACTGCTCATTGAAAAACTATGACTCATATTGTTCCTTTTTACCTCCGATCATGGCGTCTAATACTATCTGTGGGCTCCATTTTAAACGTAAAGAGTAACTGTCAAATAAAACTCGGATTCTTAATTGTTTTCTATGCGTTCCATAAAGCCATGTTTTCAGAAGCTCACGTGACGCGCAGTGGCGTCATGTGACTCGGGCATCCAAAAGAAGCTTCGAGTTTACAGAAGGTGGAGATGGCCATTACGAATTAATGTCATTACATCTTAGTGTTTCTTAAGATGTCAAGTTTATCATACGTTTCTGTCTATTGATTTATATAGTACTATACCTGTAGTGGCAAAATTGCGTAGGCTTTCTGTTGTAGTGAAGAAGAGCCACCAGCAGATGCCGTCATTGCCTTTTCAGTTAACGCATAGGCCTACAGCATTATGTGGGAGGGCCACCTATGGGGCCACCACATTTAAACGTGGACATATGGACACATGAAGTCTTTCTTCACATTGTGTTGCCTAATATTATTGAATGAACAAGATAAATCCTGGTTGATTGTGTATTTTTTATGCAGCACATATCTCAACCCTGATTAAAAAAATAAATCTTGTTTTTCATTGTATTGTTATGTTGGTCTGGATATTTACAATAGCATAGCCTATATATATGGTGACAAGACAAAGAAAATATATATATTGATGATTTGACTGATTTTGCTGTTAGACAACATAGGCTCAGATCGAAATCTGCAAATGTTTCATTCGTTTTTTCTATGTGTGATTTTATTTTTTATTTTTTCGCCAAAGGGAGAGTTAAATATTATAAAGACCAGTGGGCATGGACAAATATTGGTATTTCTCACAGAAATACGATTTTTGCAAACCCTTTTAATTTTATTTTCAATAGGCCTAATAGTGGACACATTCCTATTTGTCTACTCCACATTGCCGTATATGACCTCAGGCCTACAGCTTACCCACATTTCAGGAACTGCAATGGCCAGTTTATTGGACCCATTCATCTGAATATCAATGAGCCGATGAAAACTCTTTTAATTGCATTCAATTATGCTTGCAGAGATGCAAACAAGCTTTCAACTGCCGGCCCGAGGGACGTCCTTGACCGGCCTTTGTCCAGCACCGTCCCTCTTAATTGTGATTCGTCACCGCACTTGCTTGCCCCCGCCTTTTCTCATGAAAAGCGGGGCCCATGGAACAAACGCGCCTGTACTGTGTATGCCCTGAGCATGGCATTCCTCAGATATGTGCGTTCAATTAAGGACCCGATTATTCTCTTCCTCACTCCTGTTCTCCTTCTTCCTCTGCCATTGGTGATCGGGACACCGGTATGTAAAGTAGACTATCTGGACCAAAAAGAAAAATATTCCACTTTGTTGTAATTGGTGTAGAAATGTCGGGGCTATAAAAGAACATATTTCCCCCCTTTTTTTATGGATTATTGATCTATTGTGGACTTCATAGTTTCAGCATTTCTGACACTAGTGTTAGGCTACTGAACAAGTTACTGTAAACGGGGGTTTAGCACCTGTTGTTGCCCTTGCACTAAAACCCTTGGATCTCTGCAGCCAGGGCCGGTGCGGTCCTCCGTGTTGTTTTAACATGCCGCTGTTAACGTTAAGGGTCATGCCCAGCGTGGGAACACAAGCCTGGGCTGTGCACTGAATGCGGCTTTGGACAGAGACCGACGCTGACTCGGGTTAGACGTACATCACAAAGGCCAAAAGTCTTTAAAAACATAAAGATTTGTTTCCCCAATGTTGATCATTTATTACTCTGCATCCTTCAAACTGTGCAGCATTGCAGTGTTATAACTTTAACCCTTGAACCATTATAATGTTACATTTTTATTGCAAAAGGTTTTAATACAAAATGTTTTGGTTTGTACTGCACTCATTTGTGTCTTCCTTATTCAGGAGGCAGAATGTGCTTATGTGATCATCCTGATGGCAGTGTATTGGTGCACAGAAGTGCTGCCTCTGGCTGTGACTGCTCTGCTGCCAGCCCTCCTTTTCCCTCTGTTTGGGATCATGGTGTCAAAACAAGTGAGTTATTAAACCTCTTTCCTGAGTGGATATTGTGAATTGCTAAAGTGTGCTATATTGTACCAGGTTTGTATGGAATATCTGAAGGACACAAACCTGTTGTTTGTGGGGGGCCTGATGGTGGCTGTGGCTGTGGAGCACTGGAATCTACACAAACGCATCGCTCTAAGAGTCTTACTCCTAGTAGGTGTTCGTCCTGCACTGTAAGTATCTGTTAAAAGCAAAGCATATCAGATAAAAACATTGATACAATCTTATCTGGGTAATTTTATGATCTTGGAGATGTGATACATAGTTGTTTACTGAAAGTCTTATCATGTGTCAGTTTGATGTTAGGTTTTATGGGAGTCACCGCCTTCCTTTCCATGTGGATCAGTAACACTGCGACTACAGCCATGATGGTGCCTATAGTCCAGGCTGTGTTGGAACAGCTCAACAACAATGAGGCAGAAATTCCTCATATCCTGAGCTCTGAGGAGATGCTTCAGACTACAGACAGTGACAACAAACCGCTTCCTCCAGCTGAGAAACAGAGCGAGGGTAAAGGTGGACCTTGATTATTTCATTGTATACCATTATTACAAATGAATACACTTTAAAAGTGTGCCCTTATTTGTAGGTCCCACAATTGTGACATTCCTGGATGCTGAAACAGAAGCAGAAAAGCAGAGAGAAGCAGATGAGAGAAGAAGGATGTGCAAAGGGATGACTCTGTGTGTCTGTTACGCTGCCAGCATCGGGGGCACTGCCACCCTGACAGGGACTGGTCCAAACCTGGTGCTCATGGGCCAGATGAACCAGTAGGACTATATCTAATGTATAACTTGTGCCGCCTTCATTTTATTCATTGTAATTGTTTGTGTGTTTTCAGACTATTCCCTGACAATGGAGATGTGATCAACTTTGCCTCCTGGTTTGGATTTGCATTCCCTAATATGATTCTTATGCTGACATTGGCCTGGCTTTGGTTGCAGTTTGTGTTCATGGGTTTTAAGTAAGTTTAGGAATGTTTTTAAAGTAACTGCTATTAATACCTGCATTGCTTTATTTCAAAGATTTGTAATGTGTGTATATTGACAGCTTCAAGAAGACATGGGGATGTGGCTCTGTGAAGACAGAGAAAGAAATAGCTGCCTATAATGTGATTCGGGAAGAGTACCGAGCACTGGGGTCCATGTCGTTCGGAGAGATTAGTGTCCTGAGTCTCTTCATTCTCCTGGTGGTGCTGTGGTTCACCAGGGACCCAGGCTTTGTCAGTGGCTGGGCAACAGATATATTCAACTCTAAAAAAGAGTATGTATACAAAGTTATTCTTTCTCTGATCATACACACTCAGTAACATTGTTGTATTGATATTAGGTATGTGACAGATGCCACTGTGGCCATCTTCATTGCGATACTGCTTTTCTTTCTACCATCCAAGCCTCCAAGTTTCTGTTCTCGGAGGAATCACAGTGAGCAAAGTAAGATTCTTAGAAAATATTATCCAGTGTAGTACAGGGTTTTTTTTGGTAAATGATTGGGTTTACACAGTTATTTATGTATGTTGGGTTTGTAGTGCTTAAAACTCCACCACTCCTGACTTGGAAAGTGGTCCAAAAGAAGTTACCTTGGGGCATTGTCCTTCTTCTAGGAGGAGGATTTGCTCTGGCAAAGGGCAGTGAAGTAAGACAGGTCAATTACGTTTCATTGGTCGTTATTTTGTTTAATTAAATCATGTGTCTCTAGGTATCGGGACTCTCAAAATGGATGGGAGACCAAATGAGTCCTCTTCAATCCATTCCTCCCTGGGCGATAGCTATGGTCTTATGCCTGTTGATTGCTACCTTCACAGAATGTACCAGTAATGTGGCCACTGCAACACTCTTCCTGCCAGTTCTGGCTTCAATGGTAAGATGTCCAGAGCAGGTTAACACGTGCATGGTCATGGATGAAACAGTTACATATACAATATTTAAAGGGAGGTGCAGTAAGGTGAAGTTTTATTTTTTTCCGTACTTGTTATACTTCAAATGATTCCCAAATGAAAGTCTAGCTCCAAACACACAGCAGTTGAGGTTTAGCCTACTTCTCTTGTTTGGTATCTAAATGGCCATTCAAGCTGAATATGTTCTACCCCCTTCTCTGGGCCCCTCCTCCCCTTTGCAGCCTGCCAAACACACCAACCCAGTGGCATTCGGTTGCCTTGATGCCTTCCTTCCAACAGCCAAAGAATGACACTATGACTGGTAGTAAAATACTCAAGAAAGCGGTTGTGTTGGACACGTTTTTAAATTGTCAAGTTGGAATCAAAGAACATTGCACATTAAAGAAAATTACACTTTTCTTCTGTAGTTAAACCATAACTGTAATAATGTAGGACTTGTTTTATATTTTATTTATTTTTGGAACGTCAAATTACTGTGCACTTAAAATCTCCTATTGTGGCATCATTCCAACATTTTCTTAGGCCTTTTCTGTCTTTACTACACATGCAGAGGCTCCTATTTTTGACACCATGACTCAGCCTGGAGTCTGCAGATTTTACATCTTAATTACACAACTTAATGGGAGTTTTGCACCACATGTTTCATTCTGAGTTATGAGTCCATGATTACAGTGGCCAGATGGATCATTGCAGGATTTTGTCCAGAAATCTGTGTTCATCCCTGTCTACCACTGCTTTGTTATTGTTTCAGTCTCAATCCATTGGGATGAATCCTCTGTATGTCATGGTGCCTTGCACTCTCAGTGCGTCATTTGCTTTCATGTTGCCTGTGGCCACCCCACCAAATGCCATTGTCTTCTCTTATGGGTACCTCAAAGTTGCTGACATGGTGAGTTTCTGTTTTTACAAAATTGTTATTTGTCATTCGGTCATTGCATTGGACTTAAACAAATGAAGAATTTCATATGCAATGACTTAATACTGGATGTTTTCTCTTTAGGCCAAGACGGGCATTGTAATGAATATAATTGGTATCCTTTGCATAACACTGGCCATTAACAGTTGGGGCAAGGCCATGTTTAACTTGAACACTTTTCCTTCTTGGGCCAACACAACTGGAGTGTGAGCGTCTGTCTGATGGAGACAAGAGCCCAGCCTGTCATTAGCCCACACGAGTCACAAAGCGAGTTCTGGTCATGGACAGTAAAGTTAAATGTGTACTACATGATAGGGATATAACAATGCACTCAAGCTACGATTCCATTCAGTTTTAAGTTTCCAATTTCAATATTATTATTTTTCTTACCTTTTTTTTTACAGAATGAATATGTCACATTTTATAACCAAAATATGTTTCTTTTCTTTTAACATTTGCATTTTTGTCCTTGTATGATTATGATTCTTCTATGATTCTTTCATTTTTTACTTCGATAAGAGAACTTTACTTTACAAAAAAAATTACAAGACAAAAAAATTAACCATCATTTTGACTGTTTTTTTTTTTATAACATCTGCATTTTTGTCATATATATGTATCGGACTTTTTGCAGTCGATTTTAAATCAATTTTTGACTAATTGCTCCATCCCTACTACTGGAGTGTGCAAGTGCAAGCAGGAGCTCACTGGTGAGGGTGTATTGTCTCCCTCTTATGCGGAAATGTAGTGGTATGAACTGAAGGGATGCTGATAGATGGCTGTGTGGCATTTACTTTCTTGTGCAGCATTTTTTTCTGATATAGTGTAAGAACTTATGTGAATATGAAGACATTGAATTTTCCAATTGAAAAGCTTTGAAAACTTTGTTTACCCACCACAATGTACATAATTTACATTTTACAATATTCATATATATATATACTGTATATATATATACAGTGCCTCTCGTTAGTATTCATACACCTTGAACTTTTGCACATTTTGTCATGTTTACAACCCTAAACATGAAGATTTTATTTTGATTATTTTACTGAACGTTCACACACAAGTAACAGACAACTGTGAAGTGAAAGCAAAATGATACATGATTCTGTTATTTTTTTTAAAATAGAAAAGTGAAAAGTGGGACTTGCATAAGTATTCATACAGCATGAATTAATACTTTGTGGAACCCCCTTTTGCTGCAATAACAGCACAAGTCTCTTGGGGTATGACTGTACAAGATTTGCACATCTAGAAACTGAAATTTTAGCCCATTCCTCTTTACAAAACAACTCCAGCTCTGTCAGATTTGAAGGAGAGCGTTTGTGAACAGCAGTTTTCAATTCTTTCCACAGATTTTCAATAGGATTTAGGTCAGGACTTTGACTGGGCCATTCTAACACATTAATATGTTTTTATTGAACCATTCCATTGTAGATTTAGCTTTGTGTTTAGGGTCATTGTCCTGCTGGAAGGTGAATCTCCACCCCAGCCTCAGTTCTCTTGCTGACTCCAGCAGGTTTTCCTCCAAAATGTCTCTATATTTGGCTCCATCCATGTTCCCAACTATTCTTACAATCTCCCCAGTCCCCGCTGAGGAAAAGCAGCCCCACAGCATGATGCTCCCCCCACCATATTTGACACTGGGGATGGTGCACTCAGGACGATGAGCAGTGTTAGGTTTGCGCCATACATAACGTTTTGCATTTGGGCCAAAAAGTTACATTTTTCTCTTATCTGACCAAAGCTCCTTCTTCCACATGGAGCTGTGTCCTCCATGTGACTTCTAGCAAACTTCAAACGGGATTTTTTATGGCCTCCTTTCAATAATGGCTTTCTTCTTGCCACTCGTCCATGAAGTCCAGATTTGTGAAGAATACGACTTATAGTTGTCCCATGTACAGTTTCCCCCAGCTCAGCAGCAGCACTTCGCAGTTCCTACAGAGTTATCATGGGGCACTTGGTTGCCTTTCTGACCAGTGCTCTCCTTGTTCGCTCTGATATTTTAGGTGGAGGACCACACCTTGGTAAGTTGGCAGTGGTGCTTTACTTTTTCCATTTCTGAATGATGGATTGAACAGTTGCTCCGGGAGATGTTCAAATCTTGGGAAATCTTTGTATAACTTAAGGCTGCTTTAAACTTCTTCACAGCTTTATCCCTGACCTCTCTGGTGCTCCTTGACCTTCATTATGCTGTTCAGTGACCAACACACTCCGACCATAGCTCTGAGGGCCTGAAAGAACAGCTGTAATTATACTGAGAGTAGATTACACACAGGTGGCCTCTATTTAACCGTTAGGCCAAGGTGTGAACATTCTGGAGTCATTAGAAATGTTTTAAAGGCAATTTAATGCACTCAGAAAATGCTGTATGAATACTTATGCACGCCCCACTTTTCACTTTTCTATTTTTTGAAAATTAACAGAATCATGTATCATTTCGCTTTCACTTCACAGTTGTCTGTTACTTGTGTGTGAACGTTCAGTAAAAAAAAAAAAAAAAATCTTTATGTTTAGGGTTGTAAACATGACAAAATGTGCAAAAGTTCAAGGTGTATGAATACTAACGAGAGGCACTGTATATATATATATATTTTTTTTTGCCTGTAACTGTAAACATGGACAGTTATTTGATGTTACATTATTGCTCATAATAAAAGACAGCAGCCTTAATATTCATTGATTTTCTTTCCTCAGGAATTTTAATGCTGCTGCTTGAGTTCTTTAAAATTGAATTGAATTCAATTTACTTTGGTGGATAACACTCACCCTGCATCACATGAACTTTGAAATCAGCCTTGCTGTTCACAAATATGAGAAAACCTATTATTTATTTATTAAATATATTAAAAGTAAAGAATACATGCTGTGTGCTTAATATAAAAAGACACTTTGTGTTTCTTCTTTTCAACCATCTCCATCCATGTCTTGTCATCCAAGATCTGAAGAGTACATGCATATTTAGCCGCAGTTTAGCACAGCAGGATATTACACAAAAAATGGCTAAATCAAACATTGCTGATTCAAAACATCACAACATTTCGTCATAACTTAGTTTGATTATTGAAGATGTAGCTGCTTACGTTGTCACATATATCTGATATAATCTTCAAAATACAGTGTAGAAAGCCGCAATAATCCTGGACTCAAAGGCCACACCTAATGCATGCAGTCAGATGTCTTTGTCCACCTGGCTCAGACATTGCATAAGCCAATGGTCAAGGTATCTGGTCTGGTGTGCTTTAACGTCACACCTATTATAGGCTTAAAGAAGGCTATCTTTTTTTACAGTATTGTGTGTCTTGTGCATGTTTCAATCTTACACGTGTCCACTTCACAACAGGCAAAAAGATCAAGTAAAAAAAATGTGAGTGTTCCATCCAGACTCAGTTCAACACTTTTGGACAATTAAAATGTAAGATAGTCACAGTTTCAACAAGCAGTTGGTTGCAAAGAGCATTTGAAATAACTATGATCTTGGTTGCCACTTGTGGAAAAGGCTTATGTAATTACAGAGCCTTTCTCTTCCCTCACGGCCTTTTATCCACCCACTCATTATCCAGTTGAAACACATGCCATACCTTTTATAACCTATGAATACATACATTCATGACCAGGAGCCTGAACCTGCAACTACCTCTGTGCTCATAGTTTGTTTAGAAAAGGTTATTTATGCTTACTGTGTCAAACACAAGCTTTTCTGCAGAGTAAGCTGGTACATTGGCTTAATAAGTGACTTCCAGGTAAATTAAATGCCTTTGGAGAACCCAGTCTTAGCTCTGCCCAAAACTTCTCGTTATCTTCCCTGTATCAGTTACAGATGGGGACAATATGCTGCCTGTGTGATGAAATCGTTGGTTTCAGTTGGTGCATAGTGACATTAGAGTGGAAATGGTTTCGGTTAGCAATTTGAGTCACCAATTAAGCCACAGACAGAAGCCATCTTTAAAAGACAAAGAGCCCTGGAGAAGACAAAAGGCCTCTTTCACATTGTACCACCAGAATCTATCAACTTTGGTTAAGGGTTCATTCTGGCTGTTTTTTTTGCTTTTGCATGCACATACCTGTATGAAAATGCAGATCCACGCAACTAAATTTGATAAAGCTTGTTGAAGAATCTCAGCAGCAAATCCATATATTTTAAAGACTATTGGGAGAGAGTGTCCTCTAGATTTCTTGGCATGCAATACAGCACGTGTCAGGTATTCCATTACTGCCTCCAAAATGCCACATCAGACCACAATCACTCACACTACAGTTTCAAGACTTCAAGGGTAAACCTAGCATTTTCAGGTGTAATGAGAGGTGTGCTGCTACCCAACTACTGCCTCAGCATGCACAACTAAACAGATAATTCACATAGACCTGAGGTAGCCTTGGAGCTTTGGATTGGTACTGCCTGCTGAGTCAAAGTCCATGCGTGTTTTTAGATCACCTGAAGTAGTTGGTCCAAAGGGCTGCAAAGGCACTCCTGCAAAGATATTTCTGCCAGCACTTGTCAATAAGACGCCACATAAATATACAATAAAATACATAGTAAATTATTAAACCATAATTCATCCTCCACCCCCAAAGAAAATAATGCATTTTAATTGAAAGCATATTATTATTAATACTATTACTACTACTACTACTACTACTACTACTAATAATAATAATAATAATAATAATAATAATAATAATGATGATGATGATGATGATGATGATGATGATGATGATGATAATAATAATAACAATAATCATAATAATGATTATTGTTGTTGAAGATCTCTACCGCCACCTGCTGGAATGAAATATTTGTTGTTCTGGCCTAATCTTTGGGATTTCTTCAGCTGAATGCGGGGTGCATGCGTTTGCTCATGAGCAGAGCGATTATGGAGCAGCGGCCTCTTTCTACTCACAAAACGAATTGTAAACAACATGCTCACAAATAACCATATGTAATAGCTGTGTATTCCTTGTTATGCCCTGCTGTTGTGTACCTGCTGTGCTACCAGGGGGCGCTGTGAGCGCATGTAAAAGTGTTCTCTGAGAGAAGCAAGGGGTAGAGGTTCTTCATGTTTTGTGTTGCGCGTGAGCTGTGGCTTGAACAGAGGCATCATGTACTTTTGGCAGCTTGCTATTTAATAAAAGACCCTGAAGTTACACGTCGGCTGGTTACTTACCTAGTGCGGGGCATTACGCAAATGACGTATGAGGGTTCTTTTTTTTTTACATAGACATGAAAAACATGCTATTGTTATCTACAGTCTATGGTTCACTGATCTTATCTGATTTAGTCAACACGTGTATTTCACTTACTTTTACTTTCCGGGGGGAAAAAAATCGATGTCCGTGTCCGAGCACATGTGGGCTCGGAAGAAAAACAACAACAACAACAACAACAACAACAACAACAACAACAACAACAACAACAACAACAGCAGCGTGAGACCAGCATGGGGAACCGAGAGAAAAGAGGACGCAAAACTCACTTTGCAAGTAAGTTTGTATCACAATGTATTCTGTAATTGTAAATGTTTGCATACACCACAGTTATTTAGCTATAGAATGTAGCTTCATGAAAATAGCAAACAGAAACTACTACGACTACTTTTAAACAAACAGAACAATTCTAAAAGATATCAGTATCCGATCCCATTTGCTCATTAAAATATACAATAGTAGTATACAATTACAATAGTGACAAGGCCTAATACATAGTGAGAAGTTTGTTATTTGGACAAACGTCTTGAGAGCAAAATAATTGTCTACGATGACGTCGGACGCTTCCCTGCAACTTTGCCGTCACATTCAGCAGCGGTTGTAGCCGAAAGTGTGGTCTGGTCCGTGGTTAGGTGTGTTTAAGATGCGGTTGCGGCTCGCCTGGATGATCGGCGAGAGTAGCCGGCGCAACGGGGCGGAGAAAAAAGTCTGAAGACCATCCGACCCTATGATCCGACCCTCCACATTCAGAGAACAACGAGAGCGGCCACAGATCTATCATGCAGCGTCCCGTTCAGATATCGCGTTCATTTAAAGTTTATCCTAAATAAAAGTCATTCACCTCCTGCTCTGTTTCCTTTACTCCAGAGACGTCATTGTTCATCAGAGGAAACTTGAAAAAACTTTGTTTGTTCAAGTTTGTGAGATAAATACGTCCTTTTAAATCAGATCATTAAGAGTAAGATCATTAAACATGAGCTCTATTTTAGGGGCGATACAAAACTTTAATAGTTTCAGTCATAGTTTATTTGCTCAGATCTAAAGAGGAGAGGGGAGGGGGCGAGGAGCACGTTTCTGATCACAGCAGACTCGTATCCAATCACCTGAGCGTGAGCCGCGGACAGGTGGGCGTTTTCCCGTCATGCACGCGGCCGTGGAGCCGCTGCAGTTGCCTCTGGAGAGATGCAGCGGCAGATCAAGTCGGCTGCTCTCGTTGGGGTCTCACGATCTTTCCGTGCCCCACGTGCCCGTGACATGAGCCCGTCTGGAGCAAGTCGGACAGAAATCTAACCGGCATGCACCGTGCGTCTGCAGTCGGCTGTCAAAACTGCGTCCGTCTGCCTCATCTCGAACACACTGAAGCACAGGAGGAGTGGCCAGGTTTTATTGACCACATGACACATGCTTGCATTTGACGGCAGCACATTTCATCATTATAGAATAAGGAACTGACGTGTGTGCCTCATCTGCGCCGTTTGACTGAAACTATAGTCTAAAATCACAACAAGAAATGGCTCAAAACACAACAGCCACTTCTTGGACAACAAGAATTCGCAGTTTTGTCCCTGTCGGCTGTAAGGCCGAAGTACGTGAACTTGTAAAATTGGCTGTGCCTGTGGTGAGTAGTCTGTCTCATAATAACCCTACTCGCCCTATGACCTACTGTCCGATGTTTGCATAATGATTTTTATTTGTTCTTTTTTTCCCTCTCTCTCTCTCTCTCTACTTTCTTTCTTTTTTTTGATCTGTATAGTTTTTGGCCCAGATGATGGCCTTTTTAGTCAATTTTGTCAGCACTATATTCTGTGGTCACCTGGGCAAAGTGGAGCTGGCATCAGTGTCATTGGCCATATCTGTAAGTAACCATCAGTTTTGACCAAATGTAGGTCTATTATAGAGATTATATTAAATACTGCATTCTCTTTCCCACAGGCCATCAATGTTACAGGTATATCCATTGGAGTTGGTTTGGCCTCAGCCTGTGATACTCTACTTTCTCAGGTAGCCTCTTCCTATTTTCCAAGTATTTACATTTCAACAAGCATTGTCCTAACAGGCTGTCTTTGCTCTCAGATTTTTGGAGGGGGAAATCACTTCAGAATTGGAGTAATTCTTCAACGGGCCATACTCATTCTAACATTAGCTTGTTTCCCCTGCTGGGCCATCCTGATTAACACTGAGCCCATCCTGCTGGCAGTAGGACAGGAACCCGAGGTTGCCAGGTCAGATATTGTCACTTGGGCTTGACATTACACGATACTTGCCAACGAGCCCAATGCTGCGAGATTTATTTGTAAGTTTTGAGTTGTGTTTTGAGAATGTCCAGAGAGTCCGGCTGGCAATAGAAACATGTAATAACATGACATACAACTGAATGACAAAGCACTGTTGAATTCTGGAAACTAGTAAAAGCTTAGTTTGGCTCATAATATTTGACATGCACTCACCACGGTGGGCAGTAAGCAAAAAAAGTGAACGTCAAGCCCTGGTTATTACATTGATCTATTTTTTGTAGTTATTATTCTGGGTCTCCACTTCTCAGGTTGGCTCAAATGTATGTGAAGATCTTCATGCCAGCTCTCCCTGTAAGCGCTTACTTTAGTTTTTTTAATTTAATGTATGGGTCTATGATTCTTTTGTGTGTGTTCTTTTAGGCCACTTTTATGTTTTCGCTTCAATTAAGATATCTACAAAGCCAGGTAATTCTATTGTAGTGTGTTACAAGTGTTTAGTGTTTAATTAAGCTTCTATTTGGGTTTTTGATCTTTGATGAGTTTTTATCAGTTTTTATACATTTGTTGACAAGTGACGTATAACCATATTATATTTGAAATGTGATTTTAGGGAATTATATGGCCACAGGTTATCACTGGTCTTGTGGTCAATATTCTTAATGCTTTTGTTAATTATATTGTCATCTTTGTCCTGAACCTTGGAGTCACGTAAGTATTACATGAATCAGGTCCTTCTACCATCACACCTACATTTCACTCCGTTCAATCTTTTCTACAGAGGCTCCGCTGTAGCCAGTTGTTTGTCTGAATTTGCGATGGTTGTGATTCTCTGGGTCTACATTATCTGGAAAGGTCTTCACAAGGCTTCATGGGGAGGTAAGGCCATTCTTTGTGCATCTACACACACATTTTTTAATTCATTTGTTCCTTTTCTTTTTTTAAACAAAGTTATACTGCCATATTTTATGGTTGTTAAATCTAATGTAAATCTAACATGTCCAGGGTGGTCCCGGGATTGCCTACAGGATTGGGGTTCATACATTCACTTGGCCATACCCAGTATGATCATGCTGTGTGTTGAATGGTGGACATATGAGATCGGAGGTTTTTTAGCAGGTATACTATTTTCACAGTACATAATGAACACATTAACAATGAAACTGCATGAAACTCTTAAAACTGTGATGTCCAGGTATAATCAGTGAAACAGAGCTGGGAGCTCAGTCAGTCATCCTCCAGCTGGCCAATATCGCATACATGGTGACCAGAAATACATTGTTTTTGTTGTTGTTATTAATGATCACTTTTACGTTTATGTCAAATTGTTTCTAGTTTCCGGCAGGATTTGGTGTGGCTGGGAGTGTAAGAGTTGGAAATGCTTTAGGAGCAGGAAATACAGACCAAGCCAAGTTGACTGCAAAAGTTACAATGTTTTGCGCAGGTAAGTGTTGTAACGGTTAGTGCTTATGCTTCACAGCTCGAAGGTCCCGGGTTCGATTCCCACCTGGACGGGGCCTTTCTTTGTGGAGTTTGCATGTTCTCCCTGTGTTTGCGTAGGTTTCCTTCGGGTACTCCAGTTTCCCCTACTGCTAAAAACACGTACAATAGGCAAGGATGTTTGAGTGTGTGCATGGGGACGACGGATGGAAATTAGCCCAAAGCTACAATCCGGTGTGAGACGCATGTATGTTCATTAACATGCACTGTTCCGACCAAATAAACCAATACATAAATCCTTTATTCTTTGCATTCCTTCTGTGTGGTGCACTTTGGAAACTGTTACAGTTGTTTAAATGTTTTGCATTTAATTATCAAATAATAAAACATACTGTGGCAATTCCTTTTGTGTTTTACACAGGAATAGTGTCTATCTGCTTGGCTTCATTGATAGGAGGCCTTAAGGACCATATCTCCTATGTTTTTACTTATGACGAGTGAGTAACATATATTTATATTTCATGTTAACAAATAATTAAAGCTGGCTTTTTTACTTAATCCTACCAGAATTTATACTTTTTAAATGTCATTAGTTCTTTTACAGACAAATCAGAGACCGAGTTTCTGAGATTATAGCCTTCTATGCTCCATTTATTCTTTTAGATGCAATTTCAGTAAGTATCTGCTATGTCTTTGTTTGAAAAACAGGAACAAAAAAGTACAAACAGCATTCTCATGACTATGTAATTTCCCACTGCTTGTGTGCGTGACCAGGCAGCCTGTGGGAGCATCATAAGGGGAGCAGGTAAACAGAGAATTGGGGCTGTTTGCTACTTTCTGGGTTATTATGGGATTGGATTCCCCATTGGAGTGCCTCTTATGTTTGCAGCCAAGCTAGGAATAAAGGGTAAGATTTATGACTTGTTTATATGCTTTAAGTTGTCAGTGCAGTGCATGTCATGGTCAGAGCAATTCAGGCAAACCTCCAGGTTATTTGTCCCAGAGAAGGTGGTTTGCGTGCTAAAGGAAAACCATTAAACAGTAATGTGCTCGGCAGGTCTTTGGACAGGTTTGTTTATCTGTGTGTTTCTACAATGCTCATTCCTGCTAATCTACATGGCTCGAATGAACTGGGAAAAGGCAACAGCTGAGGTAATTCTTACTGTATATGGCTGTAATATACAGGTACATCTCAGAAAATTAGAATATTGTGTAAAAGTACATTTTCTCAAATCAATTAAAAAACACATGTATTTATACTTTTACTTTTTAGTAACACAGTAAAAAAAAAACCACCACAAGCAGTGTTGTTTTTCTGCTAAATTTCTGCTAAATTGAAAATTACATATTACATATTTGAAGAAAAAGTGAAAACAATTAATTTATTTATTTCTGAAGTTTTTAATATCTCTTCATATCTTCATGACCAGTTCGGTGTCATAGTGATGAGGGCTGCTCATTCAAAGTCAATGGGAAAGATGTTAGTCGTACATTATAACGCTGTGTGTAACCGTGTCTTGGGAACCTGAGCACTAAGAAAGACTGTGTTGGAGATTATCAATAGAATGCAGAAGAAAACAATCAAAACAAGCATCCGCAGCCGTGTGTTTCCTAAACAGAACCAGAGTCAGTAACATGGACTTTATAGGACACTGTTCTTTCACTGTGTTTCTTAGCTTCTTAATGTGTGTTGTAGAGGACATCTTTGGAACCCAGCACTGTGTCTACATAGAGTTTTGTTTGTTTTTGGTATAAAAGTGCAAGTTTAGTATTTATGAGAAAACGCAATACAATATTCAAATTTTCTGAGTTGTACCTGTATATGATTGTCAAATACGAGAAGAGGAAAGCAACCTTGAACACATGATATTTTGTCTGTATTTGCAATTCAAGCCATATCTTTCTCAGGCTAAGATTCGAGCGGGAGTTGGTGAAAACACCACAGATGCATGTAAGACTTTTTTACTTTGTAAACGTATTAATCATAATTAATCATTATTATCAGGTTGGTTGTATACTGTAAGATAGATGACTTTTTATGTTGAGCATTTTGTGTGTCTAATTTACTGAATACAGAACATTAACACTGCACTTCTTGAATACACCATGTTCTCCAGTTGCCATCAGTGAGGATACAGGACCACATCAGATGGACCTCCAGGAGCTGGTCCACACAGAGACCTCAGTGGCAGACTGTGGATCTGAGAGACTTCCACACAGGACTGCGGTGCTGCGCAGGGGCCTGGCCCTGGCAGCCATGCTTTTCATTCTAGCAGTGGGAATTACTACAAATGAACTTGTTCAAAGTTCCATAACGTGATCTGCTTAGTTATGTTGTTGTTAAAGTATTTGACGCCTTAAGCAAGTGCTGATGCATACAGTATGTTTATGGGACAGAAGCACAGAGCAGATTATAGAGCTGTCAAGAGATTTCAAGTTTGCAAAAGCAACAGGCAGAGAAAACAGTCTAAATGTAACACTGATACAACCCAAAGTTAAGAGTTAAGTTATAAAATTTCTATCTTAATTTATTGCAATGTTTTATTTTGAACTATTGTGGCTGAGTGATTTGACTTAAGTGTGCTGTTGAGCCAAAATAAAGAAACATCTGCTGCCTGGGGCAAAGGCACAACAAAATGGATGGTTATTCCCAGACCAAGAAGTCCAATAGCAGCGAGGACAGTGATCCCTCTTCTGATGATAAGCTTAGACATGGACAGTTGCAGACTTGCAATCTCTGCTCTCTGTCTCACGGGGCACTCTGTTGTGTGAGCATCAGAAAGCTGGAACAAAAATACAATATACTACAAATTCAATTGTAGATAGAAAATAATATTTTGTTGTATAGACTATACTAAGTACCCACGCTCTGAGATGGGGCAGCAGCTACGTCACTGTTCTTGTGGGCTCGCTTTACTGCCTACAAAATAACAAACATATTTTTGTACACTGCATGCAACCTCATCATAGTCACGGACTGGCCAGTTTACCTCTTCTGTCATTCTCCTCCAGTTCAACTTGAATATGACAACAATGAAAAACGTGGACTGCAGAATGACACAAATAAGCAGGCCCAGCCAAAAACCTGAGTAGGAAAAACAAGACTGGTTTGTCATCACATTTCCTCTACCATGCATGTATATGTTGAAGAGTATTAGATATTACAAACCTAAATGTTACTTACCAAAAATCCTCATTTTTGCTACAAATATGAAGGTCACACTAAGAGAGAGTCCTATGCCGTAGTATCCAATGAGGTTAGCAACAGCTGGGATCTTCTGTTTCCCTGTGCCCACAAAGATGCCTGTGCACACACACTGCAGGACAGTAACACTTGTCTTTGTTTGATAAACAGGAAAAAATAAAATAAAAACAGCATTCTCATGACTATGTAATTTCCTACTGCCTGTGTGCGTGACCAGTTGCCTGTGTGAGCATCAGAAGTGGAGTAAGTAAACAGAATTGACACTGTTTGCTTCTTTCTGGATTATTATGGGATTGGATTCCTCTTTGGAGTAACACTTGAACTCTTGTGTACAGTAGACTGTATAAGCCAAAGGAAAAGTCTACTTACTACAAGACCATCAAAGAATTGTAGAAAACAGTACACGTTCATCAGATGAGCAACCAGGTCGATAATCTTTCTGTAAGATATAAAAAGGACACATTTACCAGGCACCAACTGATGAACAAGTGAAAATACAGATTGAATAAAATGGAAAAAATATATAATTTCAGAAATAACTACTACAGTTTGTAAACCCTGAAAAAACCTTGATGTATTTCACCTTATATGCACTCAATATTGAAGCAGTTTTTCTGCACATATACTTATGTATTATACGTCCAATGGTATGGCCCCGATTAGTGATACACTGAAATAATTGAGTGAAATAAATACTGAGTGAAATGGAATATATTTGGTTATAAGACATGCTCTACCTTCTGGGCCACTGTCATTGGAAAAAGTTTTTTTCCTTCTTTCATTTTAAGTTTAATAAAATACAGTTAAACAGACACTTACTTGTCCGAAGTAAAAATGTAGCCAATCACATTTTTAGCAGAACCAAGTACAACACCCTCAATCAAGGCAATGCTTGCTGCAATTAAAATTAAAAACCTCACAATAATTATGTCACTAATATAGTGTCTAAAACATGTCAGACCAACCTGCAAGTGTGAGGGAGATTTTACAAGCAAGAACAGCTCTAGAAGTGTCTCCTGCTCCAAGGGCATTTCCCACTCGAGCACAGGCTGCTGCTTGAATGCCCAGTGGGAACTGGATAAATGTTTGGATTTTACAAATTAATAACTAGCCAGAATAATTGTGACAGATGGGTAATTTAAAAAGAATTCTTTACCATGTATGTTATCAATGTCACCATCATAACTGCATGTTGGGCAGCAAGTTCGTCTTCACTTAACATTCCTGTTTTTTTAAATTGACTTTAGAATTTAAATAGCTAAAACATACTTAAAATGTTGCATTAACATCACCTGCAAAAAATCCTCCAAACTCATAAACCCACCACTCAAAGCACTTCATCATTGTAGTGGGAATGGCCAACTTCATATAGGAGCCCCACTCTTGTAGTGCTTCCACAGACCAGCCTGCAGGGGGAGCAAGACAATAAAAAACCTCTGGTAAAACATTATTTGACTACTGTTCAATTACCATCCCATGTTGCTGCATTGAGCTTTTTCCATCGAATATAGGCAAAGAGAAAGACACATATGTAAATCTGAGACAGAGTGTTGGACACTGCTGATCCACTGTGAACAAACATGGTTATAGTCACGATGAAATATAATTGAAGTAGTGATAGACTTGGGTTTGCTTTGTATTAAGCATTCTTACTTCACCCCCATATCCAGCCAATACAGGAGGATGTAGTTGGTTCCAATGTTAGCAACATTTGCCATCAACGCAGTATATACTTGAGGCAGAGTAATTCCCTTCAAAACAGAGACAGAAAGTTAAATCCTAAAAGTATTTAAGTTCCAACCCAAATTTTAAGTTATCTTGGAGGATCCTGATGTGGTCTGAGATTCAGCACCTGGTTCTGCAGGTAGGACACCTGAAGCTGGTATAGAAACATTGCCTGATGAGAAAGAGAGAACGCGGTAATTAAATAAAAATTTGGTTTTAGACTATTAACACTAATACTTACTGGGACAGCTGGAAGGTAGACCCTTATATACAGCTGTGCTATTCTGCAACAACAAATATATGCATTCTTTTTCATTTGCTTTTTTGGTCGGGACAAAGCATGTTTGAGAACACGGATGAGATTCAGGTATGTAAACACAGCTTAACCATGGGCTAATTTTCATTCATTGTCCCACACTCACAAACACATTCTCATTCTCCTGGTTATAGTACATGTTTTCCCTGGTGCACAGACATGAGTAGAAAATGCAAAATCCACACAGATTGAAGCCAGGGCCTTCTTGCTGTGATGCAAGGGCACAAACCGCTGCACCGCCGGGCCTCACAAAGACTGCCACAGAAGGGTTTGACGATATCATAAACAAATGTAGATCATGATTAGTGGGGAAAGTGTCTGTATTCGACATTGAGCTACATTATACAGAAAAACTATTTGAATTTGATTCACCAAAATAGCAGGTCAACACAGGTATCAGATCATCATTCAATTTATATTGCTATGTCACCCAGCCCTATTGACATTGTCTCTCATTTGGCTTGCAGTGAGTACATTGTGCATGACTGGAGAGGTCAATGTCATAAATGTGAATGCTATAATATACGTAGAGTGTAGCAGTGAATATATTGAAATGCAGCAGTGGTTTGTTAGTGCTCAGGGGAGCTTGTTACCTGGTGACCTCAGGGTCCTGTCCTAGACAGAGCAGGATGGCCTGTGCGTTAATGAGCATCCCCCAGCAAGGCAGACAGAACAGCAGGAGTATGAGAATACCCCTCTGTAGGATTACTCCAACACGCAACAGGTTCTTACCCCCAAAAGTCTTGGATAATCACAATACATTAGCCAGTAATATAATGTTTGCAAGAATGTAATGTATTTTTTCCAAACCTGAGACACCAGAGTATCACAAGTCATTGCTAGACCAAATCCTGTTGCTGCTGTGGTAACATTTATTGTCTAAGAATAAAAAATAAAAAAAACAGCTTATTCATAACTCAACAAATCTTATAGGCTTATCTATAATTTATAGTTTACAGTGCAGTCTTTCATTAAAAATAGTGCAATTCATTGCATATTTATTTTTGCCTTTGAGATAAAATACCATTTCCAAACACAGTACATTTACTTTTCGTATAGGAGTGAACTTACAGCAGAAGCCAAACCATAGCCAGCCATCACTTTGTTTCCCAGACGTCCACAGAACATGGTCACCACAAACGGCAACAGGAAGTTGAAGATTCGGGAGAACAGCTGCATTAATAAAGTCATTACAAATAAGTTTGATAAAGCCTTTCAAATACTTTTTTTTTGCTACAGATAGCCTCCTCACCAGTGGCCCGCTCAATGTGAGGATATGGCATAGTTCTTCTCTATAGGCCAGTGCAATCCTATGACACAAGGACTGCTCCATGTTGGCTGCTAAAGTAGTCTGCAGAAAGTTAAGTCTTCCTTTTCTAATAACGTTTTTAAGCACTTGACTGTTGGGATAGTTGGGGTGATGGGATGTAGTCTCAGCTGCCTTGGAACGCGGCCAAAGAAGCAAAGACAACAAAGTGTGTGAGAGAATGGTTCAATCAAAGCAAGCTTTTAGGGGTAATTTATGTTTTGATCCCCCCCCCCTTTTTATAAAATGAAAATACCAACATAACAAAAGACAATAATAAACGTACCCATGTAAAATTTTAATAACACAGAAACATTTTACAGTATTTACTCGTATTTAGTGAATTTTCTAAAAAATAAGAATGCATATTGTTGATGTTTTTACTTGATACAAATGTAGATGTCTGGTCCTCCAGAGAGCTTTTTTTGATTACCAAGACTGGCCATTAGCTTAGCCCAACATTTCCAATCTCAGTATGCTGACGATGGCTGTGATGGGAACAGCAGCGTTGGGACATCCGTTGTGTTGCTCCAGTCCAAAGTGGAGTTAGTCTCCAGGGATTGTGACTCAGAAAGAGGCACCACAAAGTGCACCATGACCCCCACAGCCAGCAGGGCCACAGCACCCAGTGCCACCAGTCCACGCCTGAGGAGCAGCTGAGTGGAGGACAGACCACGTCTCCCCTGCCTGTGGCCAGAGTTTTCCTCTTTCATTGATTCATAACTTCCTGCACACGTAGCTTTGCGGCCATCCACCAGCTGCGAGAGAGGATAACGCATGAATTAGTCATGCAGTACATCACATTACTTATGCTTGACCTTTAAACAGAATGAAAAATCACTAGTGACAACCAAAGGCCAAAGAGAGCAGTTCACTTCTTACTTCCAATTGCCATGGCTGCAATTATTCAGGCCACATATTATTGTATGCAGGCAAAGTATGTGTCCCATATTTTTAAGGAAACATGCTAACTCACTAATGATTGTGATTCTTGTACTAGTTTAGCTGTTCAGTCTTCTCTCAAATATTACCTGTTTAAACATGCCCTTAAACATTTTATTTTTTAAACACACACCACAAATGGAATTGCAATCACAATACTTCAGAAAAGTGTTATACTGTTCTAACTTTTTATAGTATAAACATAACTGTTTCCCACATACAGAAGTAGCATGGACACAGTCAATAACTACTCAAAAATATTGAAGCATCATTAGAAATAGTCACAGCAATGTTTGGAAACATAATGTATTAACTGTCAGCCATGACTCCATCATGATAATACTTACATTTCCAGCCCCAGGGCTCTGTACAGAAGTGTCATTACCAGCATTTTCTAATAGCGTTGTGTCATTTGATGATACCAAGTTGTTTTTGCGTGCTCGTTTCACAGCCTGTAACAACAGAACCACATCATTTGCTCATGGATACAGTCTTGTTATAAACATAAAGATAAGTTATTATTATAGTATAGTTTACCTCATCTGTTATGTTTTTCCAATTCAACTTGAAGATAATGATAATAATGTAAAGGGTTGATTGTAAACTTACGCAAATTAACAATCCAAGCCAATAACCTGTGTAGAGAAACAGTGTGGAATCTTATCAAATAGGCATATTAATTAGTTCAAAATTGAACTCAGAATTATGATAGTGCAATCTGTTTGTTCTATGCCTTATATGCTTCTCAAAGTCCTTTATTCTAATAAACTGCTTCATTTTAGACACAGTGGGGCTTTAACTCTGACAGTGACATTGTCACTGTTACAGTGAGGTAAGAAGTTGTAGCATGTCCCCCTTGGTTAATAATGAACAATTACATGAGACACCGACTACATTACCTAAAATTCTTAGCTTTGCAACAAACATGAGCACCACTCCCATTGAGAGTCCAATGCCGTAGTAACCAAAGATGTTAGCCACAGCTGGGATCTTCTGTTTCCCTGAGCCCACAAAGATGCCACTGGATGTGCACTGTGGATAGTGTGCATTCATTAATGTTCACCTGACACCAAGAAGTGCAAAAAACAAAAACAACTCACCACAAGGCCATCAAAAAACTGGAGGAAACAGTAAGCATTCATCAAGTGAGAAATGAGGCTTACAATTTTCCTGAAAAGCATGTGTACATATTACATGATTTCTGCGCGTCCATAAATAACTCATGCATAAACCAGTGGTTCTCAAACTTTCCACTCCAAGTATCACTTTATTATTATTCATTATTTGACCTTCCAAGTACCACCAGACCTAGATCTAAATTAAATCAGGATTAGACCTGGTCTTAAGAAGGGTTTAATTAAAAAGAGTAGAGTCTAAGATTGCAGATGTTCCGGAGTACCACCATAAGAAGATAGATAGATAACACATAAAAAAGCAATAAATACATAACTGTCCAAGAGAAGTTAAGGCAGGTAGGTTCAAGACATTTCCCAAGTACCACCAGTACCACAGTTTGAGAACCCCTGTCTAGGCCTACTGTACTTACTCATCATTGGTAAAAATGTATCCAATAACATGTTTAATGGAACCAAGCACAATACCCTCAGCAATGGCAAAGCCAGCTGCAAAAACAAAACTGGAATAATAGATGCTTGAAAACTATACATTTTCAACAGTTCTCATCAACAGACCTGCAAGTCCAAAGGAGAATTTCATGGTGAGTTTTGCTCTAGAAGTGTCTCCTGCTCCAAGAGCATTACCCACTCGGGCACAGGCTGCTGCTTGGATCCCCATAGGAAACTACAGATTCAAAGTTGATTAAAAATAAACACAAATTTTAGATTCAAGTAGAAAACAAACTACCATGTATGTTATAAATGCTATCATTATGACTCCATGTTGGGCAGCCAGCTCATCTTCACTCATCATTCCTAAAAGAAAGAAATAAACAAATAAATAATACAGATGGTTGAGCTGTGTTTGTGTGTGTCTGGTACCTGCAAAGAATCCTCCGAACTCATAAACCCACCACTCGGCACACTTCATGAATGTGCTGGCAATGGACAGCTTCATGTAAGAGCCCCACTCCTGTAGTGCTTCCACAGACCAACCTGTAGATGGAGCAAAATGACCATCTTCACATGCTTGTTTCACATGCTGAAACAAGGCAACACTAAAGCCTCACCTCCCCAAGTCTTAGCATGCAGTTTCTTCCACCGAATATAAGCAAAAAGAAACCCACAAGAATAAAAATGATACAAGGCATTGGCTGCTACCGAGCCACTGTGGGCAAAAAGACCAAGTAAACAGTTGAGTCTCTGCAACTACGTAATATGTAAACTGTTCACTCACCTGATGCCCAGATCCAGCCAGTGAAGAAGGATGTAGTTAGTTAATATATTTGCTATGTTTGCTGCAACTGCAGCATACAATTGTGGCAGGATAATAACCTTCAAAAGAAACAGACTAAACATAGAGACTGTATAGTGAATAAAAGTGAATGTTTATATACAAGTGCTACAGTGGGAGGAAAAGGTATGTGAACCGTTTGAAATGTCTTACATTTCTGCTTTAATTGGTCATAAAATGTGGTCTGATCTGTATTATAATCACAAGAATGAGTAAACAGGGTCTGCTTAAACTCATATCCCCCTAAACAATTACATGTTATATTATTGGCCATTACATGTAAAGCCTTATAATTAATAACTGGTTGATGTCTGGTGTGAATGGCTTTCTTGACGTCATGCTACACCATCTCAATTGGGTTTAGGCCAGGACTTTGACTTCCAAAATGTGTATTCTATCCCTCTGAAACCATTCTGAAGTTGATTTTCTTTTGTGCTTTGCCTCATTGTCTTGTTGCAGCACCCATCCTCTTCTGAGCTTCAACTGTTGGACAGATGGCCTCAAGCTTTTCTGCAAAACATCTGGAAAAACTTGTGAATTAATTTTTCCATTGATGATAGCACATTGTCCAGGCCCTGAGGCAACCAAACAGCCACACACCATGATGCTCCTGCTCCATACTTCACAGTGAGGATAAGGTTTTGATATTGGTGTGCTTTTCCATTTTCCCCCCACACATGACGCTGTGTGTTCCTCCTAAACAATTTAACTTTGGTTTCATCAGTCCACAGAATATTTTGCCAGTAGTGCAGTGGTGCATCCAAGTGCTCTTTGCAAAATTCAAACATGCAGCAATGCATGGCTTCCTCCATGGCGTTCTCCCATGAAGTTGGCATGCGCCAGTGATTTCTGTAAGTCACACAAGAACCCTAGATACTCTAGGGTTCTTTTTTACCTCATTGAGTATTCTGCCCGGTGCCCTTGGAGTCATCTTTACAGTGAAACAACAGTGCTGAACTGTCTCCACATATAGACATTTTTTTCTAACCGTGGACTTTTAGAGATGGTTTTGTAACCGGTTCCACCTTTATACAAGGTCTTCAAAGAGCTCTTTTGAGCGAGGCACGGTGCAAACCTGACAATGCTTCTCAACAACAGACAATTTTAACTAGTGTGTGTTTTTCAGTGCCCAGGGCAGCTTTAAGCCACACCTCAGTGATTGGACTTCAGGTTGGCTCACACCTGACTCTAAATGTCTGCATAAATCTGTCTAATTAGCTCTTGGAGGATTCTTCGCCAGGAGGTGTACTCACTTATTCCTCCCTGTTCTGTGAATGTTTACATGTTATGGTCAATAAAAATATGATAGCATGTAATTGTTTGGGTGGTATTAGTTTTAGCAGACTCTGTTTACTCATTCTTGTGATTTAAATAAAGATCAGACCACATTTTATGAGCAACATAGGCAGCTATGTATTCAATTCCAATTTGGGTTCTCACACTTTTTCCTCTCACTTCCAAAAGTGAAAGTGCAATTGTGAACTAGTTTGCTGTGAATCACTGGCAATAATGTCTGTCTGACTCACCAAAAACCACTGGTTTTGATAATGTCATGTATTTTTAAGAGTTCTGTTGGACTGTGTAAAAAGCGCACCTGGTTCTGTAAGTAGGAGACCTGCAGGTGTTGTATAAACATTGCCTAAAAACAAAAAGAGACCACATTTAGCAAAAGCAATGAATGAGTGATGTTGGGTAGAGGAGTCATCACTTACTGGCACTGCTGGAAGAAAGGCTGTGAGATACATCTGGGCTATTCTACAGAAACATGACAGTATGGTAAATGCACAATCAACTGTGTGAAATTTCAAACAGTGCAGTTTATTAAATTAGTGATGTTGTTAATGCCTGTTGATGCACTTCACCTTGTGACCTCGGGGTCCTGCCCCATACAGAGCAGGACGGCTTGTGCGTTGATGAGCAACGCCCAGCAAGGCAGACAGAACAGCAGCAGGATGAGGATGCTCCTCTGCAGGATCACTCCAACACGCAACATGTTCTTACCCCCAAAAGTCTGAACAACCCAGAGACACACAAGGGCTTTAGCATGGAGAAAGCTGAACTGGTTTTTCATAGTTTCACACCTGAGCCACTAGAGTATCACAGGCCCCTGCAATACCATATCCAGTTGAAGCTACTGTGATATTGATAGTCTATAAAACAAAAACAATGCAAGAGAAAACGTATAACACTTGCTTCTTGTGAAATATTTGCTCAAGACTTACAGTTGATAGATATGTGGTAATTTTAGAATGACAAAATCAACTATAATGCTGTCATATGCGAACACAGTACTTACAGCACAAGCTAGTCCATAGCCAGCCATCACATTATTTCCCAAACGTCCACAGAACATGGTGTTCACAAAGGGGAGCATGTAACTGAGAATTCGAGTGACTAACTAGAATGACAGATGTTGGTTTTGCACAAGGTAGAATGCTGTCTCAACATATTGCATCAAAATGGTGGGTTAGATTTAATATCTTAAATGAATGTACAGCCAGGATGCTTTGCTTCTTACCACTGGCGCAGTCATCCTGAGTATGTGGTAGAGCTCATCTCTGTAGGCCTGTGGCAGTCGCTTCCGGACCCAGGGGCAGCAGAAGAGCCGGTCGCTGGACGCCTCCATGTCTACTGTAATGCACTATCACTATTTAAAAGGTTACCAATTAACCTTTGTGCTCTACATAATTTGTCAAGACCCAGACACTGAAAACTTAACTAAACACCAAGAATGAACTTTGAAATGTTTGTGTATGGTCTAAACATTAAGGACATCATTGTCACATTTACAAATACAATCTTTTATAAAATAAAATAAAAACTGTTGATTTCAATGCTCTTACATTTATATTTGCATTTCATTACTTTCAGTGAGCAAATGGTTCTGTGGTAATGGCTGGCTCTGAGCAGAATACTAAGTAACCAACACCGGTTTTGAATATGATAACAGGTGCAGGATGTGAAACATGCACTGACTGTATTTTGATTAACGGTTTAAACCAAATATGTGAGAAAATGATATTATGCAAATCAGATTTTAGTCTTAGACACTAACCTGTGTTCCACATTACAATAATGTTCAACAACGCTCTAGTCTCATTCAAAATGTGCTGTTCTGCAATGAATGTAAATAATCTGTTGGAGACAGATAGTTCACTTCATGTTTCATGTGAGAAGAATATTCTGGAATGTGCTGCCGACTTCAGATGAAAATAATCCATCAATAATCAGCTTTTCCTTGAGTCTGTCCTTCACTTTTCCAGAACTTGGATTTTCTGACGTTTAAGAAGAAGAAAGAATACACTAAAACATTAACCAAGCATGCCTACAATTAGCAACATAGACAAAGTATTTAAGGGCTCTATGCATGACAGTCTAGTCCTTAGGGTTTACACTCCAACCAGCAATGACTGCCATTACCATGTGAGCAGAGCTACTCATTTGTATCTGTCACTTATTATTTTCCTAAACATGCTCCAGTTCAGAGACTGACATCCTGTCAGTGCTCCACAAACCTCACTGCCGCAGCTGTCCCTGTAGCTTTATTATTAAAACTGCATATACTGTAGCTGTTTTTTTTAGATGATTTAGTTGTGCTTTTGAGCGCTTTATACTTGTATTATATGTATGTGCATACATGAAAGATAAATATGTGCTATACCTGTATAAAGAATATCAAATGGATCAGTTTATTCCTAAACTCAATGTGCACATTTTCTGGCATTTGCCTGAATAAAATATCGACACCTTTGGTTAATCGAGTGAGAAATGCGAGGCGTACTCAGTGGAGACAGCACCTGTCAAGTCTCATGACCTGGCTCACTCTGATATGTTCCTGGGGCAGCTCACCCACCTTCTGCAAGTGGATGGCATGTCACACAATTGCTTTTTCAATCTACCTTCAAGATTGTTCTTTTTATGCAAACAAAATATGTTTTTATTTTTCCTTTTTTTATTATGTTCCCTTAAAATTCCCCGTAAAAAATATATTGATCTAGGATTAGTTCCATTATCAGAGCTGGAGTTTTAATTCTATCCTCAATGCTTCTTCCTGCAAGAAGTAGCTTGTAAGATTGATGAGATTAATGAACTTTTAATTCACCAATAGCAGTTGTATTCGCTTAATTTTCTTCTCCAACAATAAGATTTGTGTCAAGCAAACTTGCAAACTTTGCCCCTTGTAAGTGATCAATACATTTTTCTTGGTAACCAGACAAACTTCCCAGAAAGATCCTTATTGTATTTCTATTGACAGAAGGTCATCCATTTTAACATACACTTTCAAGATTAATGCATTCCTCACTGATATGCTGGCATTTAGAAATCAACCCCCAGTTCACGGGAGAAAGCAAACTCCAGTCAAGCTCAAATCACTGTTTGGGATATGGAATAATAAGAAATGAGCGATAATAATTAGGTAAAACAAATGGAAGCTGCTCAAGTAACTGATTTTGAATGACAAAGCTAATGCAATGGCTCATTCTTTATTATCACAAAATAAGTTAATTTCACGACTGACATGAAACTGTTTCACTGCCAAACATACCTCAGTCAGGGTCCGGGAGGAGGTGGTTGCGAGGGTGAAGCTTGAAGCAGAAAGGCAGCGTTAAATAGGACCATACCAATACTCTGTAAATGGCTCACTAAGCAAGGTCACGTCACAGGATAAACTGTCTGAAAGGTCTTTATTTTTTCAGTAGTGTGAGACATTTTTGGTTACGCAACACAATATGTACAGCACAGGATATTTGTACAAAACTAAAATCCGAATTGCCACATAACCTGATTTTTCCCATTCGTTCCGAGGCCAGTTTCATTTACAGGTAGCATTCAAATGCAAAACAGCATATAATTATCAAATGATGGAGTTAATAAATGGCAAACCAAGTCAATATAATTAAATGAAAATTTTGTAAATATTGCACATATTCTTTAATCTACCTGGTTAAATTAAAATATATTCAATTTAGTTTTATTTAGGCAAGGTTTACACAAAAAATCACTAAAAGCCCACTGAAATACAAATGTCAATGTTTTTAATTGTGAGCATAAATACAATTATTGTACAGATGGTTGTAACATGTTACATAAGATGAAATAAATAGTTAGTTAACCATGAAATCACAGTTTGCCATTTAGTAACTGTGTCTGAACATTTATAAAGTCTGTTCTGTGTGACTAGAAATCATAAGAGGAGTATTTAAGTGCCTACTAACCATAACTACTCATTATGTTTGCTAAACAATTATCAGTTAGGTCTAATTGGTGCCTTACAATTACAGGGGCAGCACTACAGGGAGCATACACACAGTAATCAAACACCTATAATTACTGAACACACAGGTGTATAGAAAAGCAGTGCACATCTCACTCTCACTGCACATTTCCTGAACTGACACTGATCCAAATAAAAAGAAAACGGAAGAAAAATACAGTACATTCAAAAAGGCTTACAATGCCCCCCAGTCTTTTGTAAATTCTTTCCACAGAAAAATATTTACAATAAATAAATACAATTTTGCCACATTCAGTCATCTCTCACATACTATCACATTCAAATGTACTTGGTCATAAAGAAACTGTAAACTCAAAACTTTGGTCAAAGACATTTGGTCATAAATGAACGTTCTCTATGCAAGTATAAGGCATACTCTACCAGTTTACGGATTAAACAAGTCATCACATTACTCAAAATATTACTTTGTACAATATTTCATCATAGAAAAATAAGTTTGGGCAGAGCCACATATCAAGTGCACAAGACTGTCGTTTGTTGTACTTCATTGTTTTCAGTGCAGCTTTGATAAATGGATGTCACAACATCCTGATATCACCAATAAGGTCTTTATAGTACACTTATCTAAAAACCACCAAATATGCATAATGTTGCCTTTTACATAGTGTACATAAGAGTCAACCATCTGTAAACATTTCTTATAATTCTCTCTGGACATAATCACCGCTAATCTGTTTATGTTCATCCAAAAACAGAGATATGTAATATACACAAGTCACTGAACTGCAGCTAAGGGAGGACCGGTTTGTCATGCTTCCATAGTGCAAATGCGACCTCAGGGGTGAGCCACGTTCGCCCACCACACTGGGCTTTGTCAGGAGCATGTTCTGCCTGACTGCTCCCCTGGGGAAAACAGAGGGAGCAGAGGACAGATGAGGAAAAAATCCAGTGGTGCCACAGGGCCCACGTGTGGCACATTCCACGTAAAGTCACAGTGTTTGAGAGTCCTCTATTGTGTTTCTGTGTTTGTATTGGGGCAGGATGAATACAACAGCGAGTCCACAAGACCACCTACCACCCACATATGAGTGCAGGCCCCACAGGTTCACCACATTATCCAATTCATCAAATGTACATACTCCTCAACAATGAATACGTATTAGAGCCGCTGTTGGTAATGGTCTGACAAAACACAAAAATTACATATTCTCAGCAGGTTATGTAGTAGCGTCAGCATGAGGTCAAGCTAACCAGCAGTGGGTCAAGACAAACGTACTGACTCATAATAACTGTGCCTTCCGTCCAATCTCACAGGGGAATGATATGTCGTCATCCGTTAGTTTGCGTCAGATAAGCTTCTTTGTGCCCCTTAAAGAACAATATGCCAAAAAACAACTTTCATTCTTTCAACAAAAATACATATTTACAAATATTACACCAACTTCTACCACTCGAGTACATCAAAATGCATAGTGCTGATTTTTGTGTATAAGTGGGTATGGTTGGCAGGGGTTGTTTTTTTGTTTGTTTTTTTGAACAGGGAAGATGGATTTGGAGCAAAAAGGGAAACATACACCGCTATTTACAATTATAAATGACACTCGCCACATAGTATCTTCACGGCCAAAGTGTATGCTGCATTATAAGTGCAAAAAATACAATAGATACATTTTGAGGGACATAAATATGCAATATTTCCAAAACATATAAGTGCCTTCTTTTTTGTTTTGTTTTAATTAACATTTGGGTGAATTGATCGACTTTTCCTTGATTTATGTTGCTCGCTCTCTCAGCTCACCCCTGCACACATCCCCTCTGCATGTTGTGCAACAGCGTAAGCCGTTGCAGTTTTGTACGCCCATCCGTCCCTCTCCGTCATGGTGTTACGGAGTGGTGTCGCCCCGGAGCATTGAAGCCCGTCCCCAGGCACCCTGCCCCCCGGCTCCTCCTGTACCTCCTCCTCCTGCTCCGCCGTGGTCTTTGTCCGACTCGGGCTGGCTCTGGGCTCTCTCCGGTTTGGGGTTGGCTGTGCACGGCGGGTCTGGCTGCTGCACCGACATGGTCCTGCGCAGGTGCGTCCGCTTGCACAGAAAGTCTGGTTTAGCCGAGAGTCCGAACGAGCCCTTCCTCAGGACCATGCGAACTGATGAGGATTTCTTGGGCCGGGCTCGGTGGCCAAACTGAAGAGTAGAGAGGTGTGCGGCGTAACCTTCACTCAAGAACTGCACACAGGAAAAGAATTTTGAGCTGTCGTACACAGAGAGGAAAAAAACAACAATCACAAACAAAGGCGTCAGGTTACCTGGCACTGGTTTTGGTATTTCTTTGATGGCCGTCCAACAATGTAAATCTGTGAGGGACTGAGGCCAAGCATGTTGTAAACAGATATGTCCTTCATGGATCCATACGCAGAGTTTATCTTAATGTGACACTGTCAAGGGAAGAAAAAGGTGCAGTTAGAGACATGCTTGTAAAAAGAAATAACTTAGATACAAAGAAAAATACTGGATAGCAACGGGTCCTGAGACGATGGCGCGTAATAACAGCTTAAGTCTAAAGCATGTCTTAAGTCTGTAAGTCATGCGACAAAATAGGCAAGGCGTTTTCCTATCTTTGTTATGTGAAAACAGGCATCATAGTCAAATCAGATAAGACACTCCGTGCAGTGTAAGCTGATGTACCTCTTGTATGAGGTTTCTGAGAAAGATGGTCTTTTGCCGCAGGGGATCATGCACCAGGCCTTCCGAAAAGAAGATCATCCCATGAGGAAAATTGTGCTGCGAGAGCCACGATACCACACGCTGCTTCTGCATATCAGGACGGCCCGTGATGTAGATGATCAGATAACCCAGATCCTGCCAGTGCCTGCATGCAAATGGGAGTTAACAGCTTAGCATGAATATAAGGAAGAGGGTTTTGTATTAACATTCATACATGAAGCTGTCATAAATATTAAAGTGAAGGTGTGGAAGAGACTAGATAAGTGAACGATTAATAATCTAGAGAAAGTGTGGCCGCTGTCTTGGAAATGGAGTTAACAATGTAAGTTTTTATTTATGTTTGACAAAGGTGAAACTATCCAGCCTGGAGACAGGACCATACCATCTCCTGGGTGTAAAAATTGAAAAGGTATGAGGTCACACATGATGCGAGTTAACAGATGAGAAGCAGCAGCTCAAATAGTTTTTAGTTACAGCTAAATCAGATTGAAGGTTAAAACCTACTCTACAACGAAGTGCTGCACATTTCACAGGTGGTTAAAACAGATAGAGGACAGGTGGTCTTGACAGTTAAGTATGCAACACACACACACAAACACACACTCATTCAGGGGTGATTTGCCAAGCGTTTGCTCACACGCAAAACAAGTACAAAAAAGTGGATCAGCAGTCTCTTCTGCTTTTTTTTTTAATACACGGAGCAAACTCTCATTTACATATCAAATTTGTGGTCCTAATTCTGTAATACAGGATATATCAAATGATAAATTAGGTGCAACATGATGCAAAATAGCATATTTTATTGTTTAGCTTGCACTCGCTATTTAGCACCTGTCTTGATAAATGACCCCCATATAGTGTTTTAAAGCAGTACTAACTCACTTGTTTACCTTAATAAATCCTTTTCCTAGTCCCTCTGGGGGTAATACAAATGTTAGTGGGATGATTCATCTCCCCCTGGTGTCTCTGGCCAGAAAACCCCAATTGCAACTTCGCTGCCTACGGGTCTGAGTCACCAATACACACTAACGGAATCACGAAGAAGAAGCTAACAGGCTAACGGGCAAAGCTAACTGTGGGCTAGCGCCACTTAAGTGAGTGAAAAAAATGATCTCCATTGTGTAACTGGGTGTACAATATTCCTCTCTCCTTTTGTCTTTTCTGGCAGCGTAGTATTTGCCCTTATGGACATTTAATGAGTAACAATGCTACGAAACCTGCAATGATGCTTATGGCCTCTAGGTGCATGAGTTACTTAGTACTGCTTTAAAACCACACAACAAAAATAAAGACAAGCTAAGTTTTTTTAACCTGTCAAATATTTAGCTTTATGGCCATGTGGTTTGAAGCACAGAATCTGGCAGCCCAAAGCAAAGCGCTTTGTGGGCTTTCTGAAGAACCAAAACAAAAAACACACAAAAACAACTGCAAATCATGTGAAATTAAATTTGGTCATTGTGAATAAATGAATATTACAAATAAAAAGTCAAATCTGATTTTAACATTGACTTCATGGGGACACAGTTGACACAGTCTACATATCATACATTAAATTATGCCTGAAAGGTGTATTCCACTTTACAAATAAATCATACAGAGGCAGTAACCAGCTTTGACAGTTACTTTTACCTGACAACATCCACTGCTCCGGGGCGGACCTTAGGGTCACTGCCCATGATTGACACACTGGCAGCAAAGGAGCCATCAATACTGAAGACAACACACTCCATACCCCTCGGCAACACAGTCAGGTAGGCCTCTGCACTTGTTTGATCACCTCTAGGGGAAACAGGAGAGAAATACAGAGTAATGAAACTCAAGCTCAATGTGCTGTAGGCCTCCAGCTGAAACAAGGGCCATAATTTAAAACTGCATAACACAACGATGCAGGCCACACACTAATATCTCATGTCGGTAAGCCCCTTGACTGCAGCACCTTACTTAATAATTCATAACAGTGGAAATGCATAAGCCATAAAGCCACTTACTTGACCACCATTTTAATTGGATAGACTCCCAGACTGAGTTTCTTGCTCTTGGGGACAGTGTATGTGACTCTGCCGCTGCTGTTAGTCACCTCTGTGTCAAAGTGCACCCAGCGGCCAGACTGCGGCTGTGTCATGAGGAAGATGTCCACCTGGGAGAGGCAGCAACAAGCCATTATTGTTGACCTTTCACAACACACTGAAGCCTTGGTGAGTGATCTAAGGACCGTCACCTTTTCTCCTGTTAAAGTGACCATGTCCAATGGGCCGTACATGAAGCGACCGACCAGCGTCTGCGGCCCATCCTCAGTGGCGATGACATCGTTCACCCTGTGGTTGGCAGTAACGTTCTGCAGAAACAAACAACAGGTTTTGAAACACCTGGGTATTTCTACCGCATCCATCAGTAACTTTTATTTGCATACATTAAAACATCTTCATTATAAGAAGCAGAAAATATAAAGCTTTCTAAATGTTAATGCGGATTTTAGACAGCATGAGAGATTTAAAGACTGCATGGATTTACACATTCCTTATATCCTTGTAATCACAAAAAAGATGTGTATGAGACCAGAGCTACATATTAATAATGATGGCTAACACTTGTATTGCACTTTACAAGCGACAAGTTTCTCAAAGCGTCACACTGTAGCCATTATTCATTTACTCCATACTACTACTACTAAAAATTTACCTTGTAGTAGTGTAGTAGTTACACTACTTTGAGTTACCTTTGAGTTACTTTTGGCAAAATATAAACTGAAAATAGTAATAAAGCCACTGAGCAAAAGTACAGTCAGAAATGTCCTTTTCCATCACTTTCCTCCATTCTCTCATGTTTTGTTTTGACGACATTAACTACAGACTGCAGATCTTATACACCAGTGTCCAACTTGATTTGTTATGCAGCATTTTATTTCGGGGGAGTTTGGCATTTTTTTGTTCATACATTTAAAAGCACTTGCAACTCGAGTTACTTGAATTGTAATGACTAATATATTCCCGTATTTTGTTTAAGTAATAAGTTATCTTCCTTAGTTACTGAAAAAAGTAATATATTTACTTTTGTAATATGCTACCCCCAACACTGCTCACTGGTGGTAAGTAACTACTAATTTAGTCACAGCTGCCCTGGAGTTAACAAGGCATTCACTCACACATAACATTCACAGAGGCAATGGCTTACTCAAGGACACAACACAATATAATATGTTAAAGGAGAAACTATAGCATAAATAAAACATTTAGTGACACACAAAATGTGGAGGATTAGAGCTGCACAGCCAGAGCCATGAGAGCGCGATTTTAACAAGTTACACAGCGCACAGTGAGTGGTCTCCTGCTGAAACTAAGGCTCTTTATTGCAGCACAGAAAACATCAAGAGCAAAGCCTTGAGAACACTGCCATGCAGACAAACATCGTGTGCGTAGACTGTGCACCACTGATGTCAGCTGAAGACCATTTAGGGTATAGGACTCTTCACGTTTTCTGTTAAGAATCAGAAACACTTGCCTTTATATGGAATGAGACAGACCTCGAATAGAAATAGGTTTCCATGGTGCTAGTAACACAGTTCTATTTATAGCGAGCAGTGGCTTAAAAGACCGTCTCTTAATACAAAAGCAGCACTTGCTCCGACGATAGAGATGTGGCCTTCACTTTTCTACTGGCTCAGCACAAAACCGGCAAATGAGTGTTATGTGTCTGTTTATGCTTCACGAGAATACGTGGGAGCATGCAGGGAAAAAAGCACCACACGCATTTCAACAAACAAAGCATACACATTATATACACTGTTGACGAGAAGAGCAATATGTCTTTGATCTACAGATTAGAAAGAATAATTTTGTTGAAGAAAAACAAACCCTCAGTTTGACATGTGTCCTCCTTCTGAGCCATTTTTCTCGCGGACTTGAGGGAGAGAAAGGAGCTGAGTCCAAATTGTCTGCTTCCTGGGTCTTCACACAGTCGCATCGCATGAGCTGCAATTCAATATAACAGAAGCATTTTATATTTCTTTTGGAAATTGCTCTCGTAGCGCCTGTACAGTTCGATTATAAACCACAAGTGGAGTTGAGAGATTTAGGAGAATTATTTTTTAAGTACTACAAGAAAGTCTCTGCTCACAGCTTGGAAATTATGCATCTAGTTACAGTCTGGAGGAACACTAACAATATATTTTCAATACGAGTCCGACACAGGAGAATTTTGCCCTATTTTAAGTAGCCCTCTCACCTCATTAAAACTCCTTTCATGTAACACTAAAGTACTAACCATAAATCATCCCAATGGCCCAATACACGCGTTATGTGTTGCTGTCAGTAAAATCTTAAAGACCAAAACTATGCTAAAAGTAAAGTTTAATCCACATGCTTTTTCTTTTGAGGGCTGATCGAGATGTGCCCTGAATATTTAGACTTCGCAAACAATGGTGCCTACATTAACCTTTCTTTAGTTTGGCATTAGGCAGCACCTGCACACGCATCACCATGGAAAGACTCATCCTGGATTGCTTTGTGCTTTGTGTATTTTGACAAAGCAGTGCGCTCCAGCTGACAAGGTGTTACCCACCACCACAGAGAGGTAGTAAAACTGTTTTACAGGGTGTCGTCAACAAATATAGGAGTTGAAATCTTTAATACTGTTGAGCTGCTCTTGATTCAGGTTTTAATTAACATTCAGAGCAATTGCAGAGCCATTTTGTGCCATTAAGTCCAGCTAATTTTACAGCGTTTACCTTTAGCATTTCATACATGTCTAAATAAAAGAGACTTGCCAAGGGAAAGGTCCCCTATGTCTTTCTCTTTGAGCTGCTTACCTGGCGGAGAACAAAAGCTGCCACATCAGTGGACTCCCAGTAGGAGGCATGGAAAAGATGAGGCAGAGCCACTGTGGGAAAGGCAGTGAGCACGTCTGGGCAATACAGAGCACAGTCCAGACGCTTGGAGCCCCACCACAAACTGGAAACTGAGCGAACAAAGAGCTATGTATTAGACGCAAGTGGTCGTTTGAAACATTTATGAGACTTAATTAAAATGATTAAAGTAACATTAATAATCAGCTGTTTAACAATGGCTAGTTTATAATATCATATATACATATCAATTAATTCAAATAATTACTTATCAAAAAGAAACAATACTAATTTACAAGAGCACAATTCAGGATACTTGAAAAATGTCTCTAGCCTAGACATGTGTCAGGTTTCAAAGTTTTAATTTGTGAAGAATACAACTTAAAGAACTTAAACAAACATTTCTAGGCACTAAGCGTGTTAATATATAGTTTTGAAGAAGCAAACTATTGCAAAAGGTCAAATCAGGCTGCTCAATGTGAATTATTCACTCACTGTAAGCCATTACGTTTCCAAGTTGGCTCATGGAACACACAGAAGTTTCACTTTCCACACTGGTCACACTGGGTCTGCGGCCTCCTCCCTCCTCGTCTTTTTCAGTCTTACTGTCCACCAGCGGCTCAGACTTGGCTTGTTCACTTTTTAAGAACACATTGAAATGGCCTTGGATACTTTCATCTTCGGGCGAGAGTGGAGAGAAGGCAAAGAGACAGAGAGCTTTGATCAGAGAACCACTGGCCAGCAGTCTTTAAATCAATAGTGTTTTTGCTAATAAGATCACTTCTCGCTGTGTATCGACTTGCTTTGGCTCTATCAATGAAACCAAAAGGAGCACTGAAGGTCAATAAGGCTACTTCTCTACTGTTGCACGTGAATCTATTGTTATTGGTTCTGGCAAGCAACAAGTCCTCTAAGAGCCTGCCATATGCAAATTATGTGAATGGCCACAGTCTATTTTGTAACCTTTGTATAATACTTTCGTCTTCCACCTCAGAAACTATCAATTGGCGCTACTGAATTACCACAAAGACATCACTTCAGTGGCAGGACTTGTGGACGACAGTGTCTCAGATGGTAGAGTGACCCACCTTGACTTGAGTGTCTGGAGTGTGAATGGGTGAGTGGTTCCTTCAAAAAGTGCAGAAGGACTGGCTAATGAAGGTGGAAAAGCAGGATGTCAATTAACGCCAATTACCATTTGAAAGGTTTTCAAGTTGACAACTCAACTATTAAGCCCGTACCGTAGGGAGGAGTTTGACACCTAGTTTACTCTCAAAGCTGCTCTCACTTTGGTAAATATTTTACCCTTGGTGGATATTGTGGGACTAAACTATAGCACGTTTAACGTGTCTACACTCACTTAGGTGATGTATAACTTATCAAGGACAAAGCTCAGCCACTGATTTAATATAATAGATAAATATATATGTTCTGCTGGGGACAATCATAAATCCTGTTATTCCTTGAGGCACGCAACACTGGCAGGACAAACTGCATCAATAGCTTAACCATTTCAAAAGCAAATGTGCAGTGACTCAGCTTAATGACACATTGTTTTTCAAGCTCATAGCACATGCTGCCGCCCAAATAAATCCTTCAGCTTCTACCAGGAATAAAAAGCATTTGGTTTTGTAAAATTCTAAATGCATGAATGAGATTTTACCCTCTTCAGGTTAAGTTATGCAAACACATATTTTCCCAGGGTTCTGTCAGATACATTGTAACAATTTCTTCAGATCAATGCCAAAGGAGTCTTCAATAAAGACAAAGCTGCACAAAGGACATTTTAATCAAAGATGAATTGAGTGGATAATAAAAGAGGACATCTATGTGCATTACATGGTGTCCTCTCTGTGGACACTAAATGCCACTTCAGGTTCCTTCATTCAAAGCTTCACAATATGACCTCAGTGGTTACTTGTGTGTCTAGTTTTTTTTTAGTTTAGTTTATTTATTTACAGAAACAGGGACAATAAACATTAACCTCAAAGGGAGAGATGCATAGTACCAGGTTATAGCTCAAGTGCTAATTTCCACCCGTAGTCCCTGTCTCAACACAGAAGACAAAAAACAAATCAACATTCCTTGGAGAGTTTTGTGTCAAATTTGATGTAGTGAACTAAAAACAGCTGGACTGCTCAACCTAAAGTAAGTCCAGCTGTTTTTAGTTCACTACATTACTACTTTATTTACTTTATACTTTAGTTCACTACTTTATTTGACCGATCGATTTACTATGTGACAGAATCTACTGTGATACCAAAAAATATACTCTGTAAAAATAAAAAAATGTATAAGAACCACATAACTCTTTGTTTAGAGGCAGAAGCAAAAGCACAATCAATCAGTAGTGACATCATTGAACAGTGCTTATTAGGGCATTTACTTTTTTCACTGAGGAAATATCAGGATGTCGGGTTAAATTTGCCCGCCAGCGTCCAGAATTGCAATTACACAATTTCAAAATAACAATAGTCTCAGTCTCACAATCACTGGTCTCACCACCACGCTGTGTGATCAGTAAAATTAGAGGCGATTTGGCACGGCTACACATTATTTTCCGTCGTTTTTTGTTTTGTATCAGTCAGCTTGAAGTTGCCATTATTTTCGATGTGTATTTAAACCTCAAAACGTACGTGTTCTTGATCCGTGCATGGGGAATGAATTGCAATCGAGACAGTGATCAGAATATCAACACGGTACGGTTTTACCAAGTTAAATAAGCCTTCACAAACACCTCAAGGTATTGTGTAACCTTGGGGGTGTCAAAATGGATTCACAAAACCTCTCAATATTCGGAGCCAGCGTTTCACAACAGGAAGCAGCAGCAGCCGGGAAAAAAATCTTCCATGGTGACACCTCTAACAATGGCAAAATGGCACCTTTCTCCGTGTCTAGATATTGATGTACATTCTCGTTGCAAAAAACGACCCAATTACAAGGACGGGATCTGTCACTCGCACATCCACTAGCGGAGCAGGAGCAACAGAGACACACTCTTTTTCAATGTGTTATCAATAACGAGCCTCAAAACTGTTTTTCTCCACGATCCAAGAGACAAAGAGCACATAGAATGAAAGAGAATATTTAAAAAAAGATGACAAATAATAAACAAAGTAAGATAGAAAGCATGTTCTCATTATGGGAAGATATAAATGGTATTGGATGAGAAAACGTGTTATGACCTTGAAAGATTACGGTAGAAAGAGCCGATAACCTCGTCGAACCTCTATACAAGATCATACAAGGGAATAATTCCATGGTGTTCATAAACACATTATAGTGGACCATGTGACATGATAAGAACGGGGAACTGTACCTCCCCGCGCATTCTCATATTTCCCAGTGGGTCTTAACTGGAAATCAATAGGAAGCGGCTTCATCCCGCCTATATTGGCAACATTCATTATAATAAAGCCTGGCTGTTGACAGTTGTTGATGACAAATTTGCAGCCTTAAGACTTCCATTACCCCCCCCCCCCCCACACCCCCCCTCCCGCTCGCTCATAATAACTAATGATTATTATTAAACACAGGAAATGGATGACAGTGTTTGTTCATCAAGTGGGAGGGAGTCTGTTTATGCCCCTGCATCTGCAAATGGTTTTAATTTACCCCATAATTTGACTGCATTCAAATTCATTTAACAGGTATAGTCATTGTGCGACGAGCAGAGTGTGCCTCTAAATCAGGAACATTAAAGGGATATTTCAGGATTATTCCACAGGGCCTCATTTTCTAGTTATCCAGAATGTTGCTGATTTCTGGAGATATTTGTCGATAGGATCATTTTAACTATTTTGCATTTAAAATAACTTTTTTTTTTTAGCAGCATTGGCCTCCTGCTTGTAAGCTACGCAGCGGCGGAGTGATCTGCTAGAAAGTAGTCCCTCAAAATACGGTAATTCATGTGATGCAAAGTCAGTTATATTTCAAAAATTATTCTATCGACACAGATATTTATGTCGGTAGTCTGGTCTTCTAAGTGATTTGCCTCAGGTGTACTGTGGGTCAGACTTAAAAGCAGGCTGGCGGTTACCGAAGAAATGCACTAGCCTGGCACTAGCCTAGCACCATTAAACTCTTCAAATATAAGGACTGCATGAATTTAAAAAATATATATATTTCCAGAAATCATCATCTTCATCATTGCACAAAAACTGAAAGCATTTTAACAAGTGAAACTGCAGTAACACAAAGATACATTTATCCGTCTTTCAGTTTCACCCTGTGGAATATACAGGAGCGTGCAGCACTGATAGAAAGACAAACCATCTGCTTCTGTCTCTAGACAAACCTAGAGTTTCTAAATATATCGTTAACACTGACATTTGAGGTTGGGTGATCATTAAGGCTCCGTTTATTTACTTCTAGCAATTACCAAAGTCATTAAAGTTAATTCACAGCCGTAGTGTGGGGTCAGTGTTTAAATACAGTCTACAACACATTGAGTTGTGGTTTCCCTATAGAGTGACTGGGAGAGTGAATTGCTGTGAGCGTGTGGCAAAGAACCTGCTACCACTTAAAACAATTACAATCAAGCAGAAGAGGATGAATTAATGTATATATATACATTCAATTCTGTCTTTCTTGCTAACTGAAATAAAAAAAGGCAATTAAGGAGAATCAAGGTAACACATAACGACAAAATATTTCCAGGACATTTTTTACTCATTTTGCTGAAAGTTTTTGGATAATAGGGTATTTTGTCAAACCTTCACCACCTATTCGATTACTGTTTTTACTTCAAATCTATGAATGATCAGTCCTTGTCCTATTTTATTGCGGTAAAAAGCCAGAAAAAGGAAGGGGGACGAGTCAATGCGTCATAACTACTGTTTAGAGTGTGCCTCATGTCCCAAAAGTGGGCTAACACATGCTTCAAATAAATCAGAAGCTCATTAAAAAGACTCCAGCCTCCACAGCTGGGCCTCCAGGGGGATTACAACATCTTTTCTGGCAATGAATATCTCACATCCGACGAGCAGAGGGGTGTCAGGCCAAAGGTAGGGCACGGACGCGGGAGGAAGCACAAATGAGTTTGAAACATTGGGCGCTTGTGGGAAGGTACAGCGTTCTATCTGTCGTTCTGTGTAAAAGTACATTGCTTAAATTAAATGGCAATAAAATACCACTAGAATCATTAATGAAAACATCAAATATTTAACAGGAACAAGCTTTTGGGAGATTTCACTTCTTACCTAAGAGCATGGTGCGGCCGTCCCCGAGAGGGTAGCGCTGATAGCGGGGCACAGCAAATGGGGGCAATCTGTGAAATACAGGCTGCAGCAGGGGCTCCAGTCTGGAGGCAGAGGGGTCCGAAGGATAAAACAGGTTGAAGATTTGAGAGCAGGCTGGGCGTAGCTGGCACACTGTCAAAGATAACAAGTGTTATGTAAAGTTGTTTGTTGTGACAAACTAATTACAAAAACATGAAGCATTAAAGGTGCATTATGTAACTTTTTGTGCCCAAAATAAAAGTTTATATTTGTGCGTATTTGATCTTGTAATGATCCAGTGGGCGTATGAGTGGTCAGCATGGCGCCTTTGCTTTTGATCACAGTGCTCTCTACAACACTCCAGGATCAATTGTTTTGTTGGTTTTCTGGTGAGAGGGTCCGTCAGCAGTGAAAACCTCCCAAACAATTAATCCTGAAGCATCCAAGAGACTACTGTAATGGAAACTAAAATCGTCCTGTACCAGATTACAGTTACAGTTACTTTTATTTTCAATTCTAATACATGATGCAATTGGGTTAAAGTGCCCATATTTTTGGGCAGTTTTTACCTTGGACATTGGGCAGCACTGTCCTCCTCATGGCCAGCACCAGGCCCAGAGGACAGCCCAGCAGGAAACAATCAGACACCTCAAAGTCAAAGTGGCCGGGGTTCCACACCAGACTGGTGTTGCTGCTGCCGCGGACCTCCACACCCTCCTTCATCAAACTGTGAACACAAACGGATGAAAAACACAATTCAAATCCATTTTAGACCTGAGCTGGGACTCAAAGGACATTGATGTAACTGTTTTGCACTGGCTGATAATGTTTGTAAATTTTATTGTAAGCAGTGATTACTTGATGAGCGACGGCATCAGAATTCCCTGTAGAGAGCCCAACATCTCCCCATTAGAGGGAGAGGGATTAGCCACCGGTCTTCTGCCTTATTTAAAAGCCAGGATCGATACTGCGCTTGTTTTCTCAGGCTGCTGCTCTCTCAAGTTCACCCCTTCATTCTGCACTTATTCTGTGGTTGTGTAATCATCAGCCTGTTGTTTGCCTTCATGTCCACTACTGTAGAAATCAATGTCTGGAGTCCTGGCTGTTCCATGATACTAATGCAGTGAGAAAAGGTTAGCGTTTCAACAAAGCTTATCATGTGTATTCTGTAAGTCGCAAGGCAGATGTACAGCAGTAATTTGGCTAACATGTAAAATATCATCTGATTAAACAAACCAAGTGCAGAATCTGCATCTTAGTGTGTCCTCGGATGTTAAAATGTGGTGGAAAGTTATTGGGGTGTAACCATGAGGCTTTAAAAATAGGGACTGAAGCTGCATTTACGAAAATCAATTAGATGGTTCTTTAGCTTTAAGGGCTTAGCATTTACATCCACCATAAACAATATTCTGTCGGTCTTTCTGTCTAAAACAACCACGAATGATGGTTGACAAATTGGCCGTTATGCGTAGTTGGGCCAAGCTACGTGCGAAATAATTTGCCTTACACACACTGTGCACTAATCCGAGGAGCTACCGGTGTGAAATGTGGGTGCGGGGGGATGTAATGTATTGGAAAGCAGCTTTAATAAGGCCTCTTGATGCTGGGATTCCACCAGGGCTAATAGAGGCAGAGAGCACAAAGAGGAGCAAAGGTTACCCACAGCAGAGCCAGGCCACGGCTTAATCATGTTGGATTCATGGGAGAAACACCACACCCCCACGAAACAGCAAGTCGATGAGCTTCTATTCTGGCTCCACTTGCAAGGCTGTAAGCCCAGTTGCTACATGCCAAAATAGTTGTATCCATTACATCTAACCTGAGACAGCTAATTCACCGGTGTGCACTGTCGAAAAGGGCTGGCACGGACCTGCAGAGGCTATTTATAGAGCAAACGGGGAGGGAGGAACAGACAAGCTGAAAATATTGATAGAGAAGCAAGGCCAGGCAGACTGACATATTGTGAGATGAGGGGCTCAGGGAAGCATCTGGGCCTCAATGAACTCATAACACACACATCAGCCTGTGTCAGAGAGCGACATGGGCACAAACGACAAAACATACTGATTTTGTTACTCTGTTCAAATGTTTACTTAACCAAGGATTTCACTATAATGTAAGTGATAATGACACTAATGTATGAACGTAGCCCATCTATTTGTCTAGGAATAAAGTCCCTATGCCGGCCATTAATATGCACACGCAGTTCCCCAAAGGCACGTTACATTTCTACAAGTCTTGGCAAAACGTCTTCATTCCTGTCACTATGCATTATCTCCTCCTGCCTCATTGATACTGTGTGCAGACATTCTTCCTTTGTGTCGTTGCCCCAAAGTGCTGTATATGTTACTATAAATATCTGGCAGAGACTAAACCAACCAGAATGAAAACAAACAAGGTTAAAAACAAATAAATAAAACAACACACGTCAGTCTTCAGCGGGTGCAGTTCTACCTGGAGAAGAAGCCGCGCTGCCCTGCGGATGATGAGTCTCCGTCGTAACTGTCGCTCTGCTTGCGGCTCAAAGACGGCCCTCCTTGGCCGTTGTTTGGAGCAGAAATGTCGATGTTGCTTTTACTCAGTCTCTTGCTGGAACTCAACCCAAGACTGGACTCACTGTGGGGCCCTGAACTGTCCTGTGTGAAGAGAGGAAAGAGCAAATGATACCAGGTCAGGTCAAGTAACCAACACACAGCAACAAACAACATACTGTTTAATGTTAATGTTTAATGTTAAGTTTGGTATAGTTTTTCATTTCCCAGAAAGGGTCTCTTCATATAGGCAGCACTCAATTCCAATTCTATAATAAAAAAGACTCTGTGCTGTCGTGATTCAAATTCAAATGGATATGCAAATCACTCCAGATCAGCTAGAGCGAGCCTGAAAAACAAAAGCCCAAAGAAAAGAGAAAGATGATTTTTTTTATTGGAAAAGTTCAAAGTCCTGTGCAAAGCAAATTGACTGAATGAGAGTAATACTGAGAGTGTTATAGCTTTATTCGCACTAGGATGTTGTAAAGCCCAAATAACTATCCAAATAACTGTCAGAAAGAAATGAAATCTTACAATGTTGTCTGAGCTGTGTCAGGGTTGTTTTCTATGTCGTTTGTGTGTGCAACTCGTGTCAATTTATCGAGGTGCCTCCATAAAAACCTCTGTCACACATTCCAGAGCAGAGCTGTACCTTCAGGCTTTCGGTGCTGTTGTTTCTGCTGCTGCTGTTTGGGCTGCCAGTCCTGTGATGGTTACTGAAGCACAGGGCGTCAAAGCAGAGCACGCCACCCACGCAGTCACCCATCAGGCAGACCTGCACAAAACACACACATGCAATCCAGGACAATTCGGTATCAAAAGCACATCGGGCCTTAGTCACTGAAAGCCATGGACGCTGAGATGAACGAACGTGATTACCAGAGGAAACATATAATTTTAAAATGTCAAGGAGCCAGGCTCAAACAATAGAGAGGCACAACAATAATAAACAGAGCCTTTTATACAATGCGTTACATTTGGGCTTTCATATCCTGTGTGTGATGAATTATACTAAGCTTTGAAAATAATAATAGGATGTAAGATGAATCGATAGTCAAATAGTACAATGTAATAAAAAGGTTGCTTTAAAGTGCAATTATTGCCTGAGAGAAAATGGTGACTTACAAGGCTCCAAGGCAAAACCGCGAGCAATAGAATAATGGACAATTATGGACCTTGACCCTATGTTCTGTGGCCCACATAAAGTGGCAAGGTCTGCCACCGAGGTCTCAGAACAAAAGCAGTTACGTAGCCTACTAAACATTTCCAAATGGAAAAAAAAACAAAAGCATTACACCTCGGCTGAACATGAGAATAAAAAAGATGCAGTTCTTCATTCACTACAGTTGATTATTACATGAAATGTGTGTGGGTTTTGTTGTTGTTGCAGTCATTATGCATGCCATGAAAATTCATTGAACTTCATTGAGTCCCAGGAGATTTAGACTCCTCACCAGTTTACACACTATACTGTCCTGACCCAAAGTCTGTCGACATTATAATAACAATTCAAAATAGGCCTTCATCAGCCCTAATGGCGATCGGGTGTAAAAATGTAAAGAGTAGCCCGTATACCGTATATAGTTTAAGCCGCCGCCCCTTTGTCTCGATTGTATAGCCTGATCAAAAATGCATTATACCAACAGCTTGCAGTATTTGCATAATGTTTCTTCACTTCACTTCACCCGCAAGAGTCTTTTTCATTGCCAAGGGTTTTCACAGTCCTGGGAGCATATGCAGCCCATCAAAATGACAATGAAGAGTGTCTGAAGCACTCACACACACCTGACCAGTGAAGCCCTGTCCATCCTCAGACTGGAGGAAGCTGCGGTACACCTGGTTGGCCCTGGCGATCACTGTTGCCACGGCGTCCTGGTATCGAGGGGAGACGATGGCCAGGAGGGGGAGGGCCGCTAGAGGAAGGTGGTCCACGCTGCTGGACACACAGCTCTCATCATAGCTGTACGGGTTTAGACTGAAGAGGACAGAGGAGAAAGAAAAGTCATTGAGGCCTTTTAATATTTTATAATGACGGCCAAGGACAGATTCACTCTTTTTCTTGAAACTTTGTATTGAAAGAGTTTCAATGTCTAGACTCTTCTTTAAGATTTACTCAGAATAGATAGATCTTTCTCTGTTGGCAATGCATTGATATAAAGAGTTCCATTGCAATTGATATCGCCATGTTGAGATGACTACAAAACCTTTGACTTTTGATATTGCACTTTGCAGACAATACAAGTGAAATTAAAATTGAGATATTTTGATTAAAAAAGACACTTTTTATTACACTAAAATAGATCTGGTTGCTACACACCTGCAACATAAAGAGAAAATGACAAGCCTACGTAGATTTTTGCAATAGTACTCTATTAGGATAATGTACAGTATATTACGGAGTTCTAGTGGAAAACACATTTTATTCAATTATTCAAAAGGGCCAAAATGCACAGTGCATTAGTTTTTATTCATGGGGCAATATAATGGTAAATTGATCTGTTTCCAAACAATAGCTTACAATATACCTGTAACCACACAAACATCAGTAATCAATGAAGTGCGATCATCATCAAGTGCGACTGTAACATTTTATCTGATGGCACCAACATCTTCAAACTTCCTTCTCCGTGAGGTATTTTTGAAAACCACTACAGTTTGATGTGAACTCTGAACTCTCCTTGAGCTGTGCCTTCTCTTCATCGTCCATCAATGCACTGATTACAGAATATAGCAGCAATCTAGTGCCAAGGTTGAAAAGTGTCAGCACAATGATCGCATTGGTGACAGAGAGGCACAGCATGGCTCCAACATTAGGAAAGCCAGTCAGAAACCTGTCAAGGCCCACTGAAAACTCGAAGATTACCGCATTATCCTGTCATTTTATAGTTGCCCCTTCCATTACTGAGAGATTGCAGAAGTGCATTCTACACATTCTGTATGGCCGAACTTGGGATGGGAAGTGGTCAGATATGTCTTCTCTTCTTTTTTCTAATTGATGAATTGTTGGATGCTTTTTACTGATTTTTTATCTTTCTATTCTTTTATAAACACTTTGAAAATCCTAACCAGAGATGGGGGTTGCAAATTAGCCTATGGCTAGACGCCTTATGTACATAACATCGGCCACTGAGTTGGCAATGTTTTCGTGTACTGTCCCTGTCAAATAAATACATTAAAATACAGCCACCCGGACAACCAAAGTCAAATAATTTCAAGAGATAAATGGTGCAGGTTTAGAAGCAATTAACATATTACAGCAAATTCAGACCTCTAACACAAGAGACACATTGTAAACCTTCAGTGGGGTTAAGATCAGGAGCATGATCTTCTGCCTGCCATAACAACAGCGTTGGTCAAAGCGAGGCTGTCATCTTGCAGCCAGTGGCTAGGTGTCGCTTAATAAAAAAAAAGGGGTTGAGCGTGGTCTGCTGCAGAAGCCACTGCTTCTTTTTCGCAGCCCCTCCTCATCTTGCCCTTTACATCGCTCTACCACCTAATGAATATCATTCAGCATTTAGGCTACATTGTTTTTAAGCTTTCGCAGGACAAACTACAAACTTTATTTAATCCGTTATGGGTTAAAACTATATGTGCCCAGAGAAAAAGGGAGCCCACGTCCAGCCCACTTACAGCATCAGGTCTGGGGCTGAAGATTTCTCAGAGAATCCCCCATTAGTCTACTACAGCCTGCTTTTAGAAAACACAAGATCAGGCCCCTGGACTCTGTGGTGGCCAATCCATGTCTCATGCTCCCTGAGCTACTCTTTGACAATGTGAGCCCGATGAATCCTGGCATTGTCATCTTTGAATATGCCAGTGCCATCAGGGAAGAAAAAATTAGTTGATGGAATAACTTCAGGTAGTCAGCTGATCTCATTCTTTGGGCTCATAGTGTTGATGAACCTAGACCTGACCAACTTCACCAATCCCAGATCAGAACAGTTAGTTCAATCCAGGGGGGGGGGGGCATAGTCACAAAGCGCTTTACATGAGACAATTGTACATTCACTTCATACTCTGTGGTGCAATGAAAAAGATATTATTATCCAAAGCATTGATGTAAAATGTTTTCAATGATTATAATACCAAAACTATAAATAAATCTGGGTCAGAAAGCTTTTGTTCATCGCTGAACTGAATATTCATTAATATTCTTACCACACGCTTTAAGACAGAACTGGGTTCACGATCCACAGGACACGAACAGAAGTGCAACACCTGTCGCAGCGCTCCACAAATGCCAGGTGAGGCACTCATTATTACGTGGCATAATTAGCTGATGATACAAACACTTGTTAGCTTTATTAACATGATTCACGTACTGTTTTACAGCCTACTGTGTTCAGTCACTTTCTGTAATTGTTTAGTGTGCTCTGAAAACTTCCAAGTGTAGAGCAGCGTTTTCAGTGTCGAATTAAGAGTTTTTATAGTTTTTGCCTTGAGTTTAAAAGCCATCCCCATCTGCTCTGGACAGCTATAATGAAAAACACGACATGAACCAACAACAGTATACATGTTCTTTATTCCCCAGAAGGTGCATGAGTATTTTCAAAAGAGCCCATGAACACAGCATTAGACTGTGACGTTATGATGTGATAATCCTTTTAACAGAAATAGTGAGAGAGTGAGGCCAAGCGAGAAGATTAAAAATCAAATGAGTCTCATCTCAAATAACCTTGAAGTCGATGGCTATTATGGGTCTTCCTTACATAATCTCAGGTCTGACAAATTAAAGCGAACCACTCGCCTCCCTCTGTTTAATGGATGCCTTGGCTCTGCGTTTACACAATTAACGTGAGACGCAACTGTCCTCAGTATATGTCTCAGCAGATCAGGAATAGCAGCAGCGGCCACAATAAAGAGTCTCCCTCCTCGTCTGCGGACAGAGACAATTTAACAGCGTCAGCAGCCTCTCTGTGATGAGAGAATGCCGGACCTCATTTAGTTCAACCTTTCAGAAGTTTCCAAAACAAAACGGTTTTGCAAACTTGTTCCAAAGTCGATGCAAAGAGGCTCTGTGAAAGTCTCTTTTTCCCGCTTGTTGGTAATCAGGTTCACATTGCTTACAGCAGGTCTGAACGTGACACAATTCATAGAAATTTAAACCATATAATGAAACAGTTCAGAAATTCAAGGGGCAATATTTCCTTAAACTTCTTTACATTTAACTTAAAGTGAACACGGGCACATAGTTTATCATCTTCCCAAAAGCGCTCTGTTTACATTTGCATAAAGCAACATTAATTTTATTTTGGAATTTCATTCGGCAACTGAAGCAATCAATTTGTTACAGCCGAAAAAGCAGTGGTTATTTTTGACATTATTACAGCACACCCATTATTAATTGATATTTCCTAGCATCCCCAGGGAGAGGAAGTCAATTTTTCTCACTTGCTGTTAATTGGACACACGTTGTTAGTGGGGGCGATCTTCACACACACTGGTGACTTTTTGTAGCTTACTGTATGCATGTTTGAGCGCCATAATTGCCTGTGCGCTGCCTTCACACCCTGCACAGTGGCTTCATTATCGGCCCGCCCAATAATGAACTCTGAGAGCCCCTTGGAGAGCAGCGGTCGCCCATAATGCACATGGCAACAAACACCACACGCGCTGGAAAACCCTCTCCATAGAGACGCCTTACATCGCCAGAGGAATTATCAAGGCACTTAGTCCGAAGCCTTTTGTTTACGTGAAGTTTTTTTTCCTCTCTTAAGGCGCTTAGAGGCTTCAGCACCTTCGGCCCTGTGGTGTGATTCTTATTTAGCCAAAGCTGTTCGCTGCGACGGGAGTAAATTAGGCACACAGCAGCAGCTCGTTTCACCGCGCGGCTGTCGGGCGTCCTGTCTCTGTTGTGTTTATGTTGGCACGCGAGTAATGAGACTTCGCACACCCACGAGTCCAACACTGTCATTAGCACAAACACTGCAAACCGTCGAAAAAGTGGAGTTGAAAAAGTGGTGGCGTTGTGAGACGGTGTGGGCGCGCTCAGATGCCCACTGACTGCGCATATTGCGGAGAGTATGGTAAAAAGCTGGAGCAGCCTGGATCGAAATCAGCTATGTCCTTAACACCACTTTGTTAGGTACACCCAATCAACAAGATGAGATGGAATGGGCTGCTTACATCTGCAAATGAAGAAAGGTTTTCTGAGGTTTCCTGATGAATAGTGTCGACTACAGTTTGCATATAAAAGCTGTAGAAAGTACAAACATATTGGGATGTCCTTAAGATAAAAAGAATCTCAGCGTAAATGCAACCTGGAAGACCTACCTGCAGCCTTCATTATCCAATCATCCAATCACGGCCCCATCTCGAGCCGCACCTTTGAGTTAATCAATCACCGCAGCTGCTCATCCTGCTTCAGCCATTCATCACCCAGGATCCCCTTGTTAAGCTCCTCGGTCAATCACACGGTCATTTCCCAACCGTGCTGCAACCCTCCTCCGCTCCTCCTCCGCTCGTCCCGAGTCTCTTCCTACCACCAGTGTCTGGGCTCCGAGGGAAGATTATTGCTATCATCCTTCATCGCCGTGTATTCCATATCGTCAATGCAATCTTACGCCAGGGTCCAAGCCCCAATCATGATCTAGGTTCCATAAAACTAACACATTCTGTCTGAGTCTTTTCAGGCTGAAACAACAGAATACAAGATTTCCTGTCTTAATATTTGAAAACATGCAGGAGTGCTACTTATACTGGTTCTTTCAGAAAATGTTGTTTTGGTGCTCTTCAGTGCAGGGGTCAGCTTTAAAAAGAGACAAAACTGAGGCACTCAAAGAAAGTAAATTGTTAAAGGTCTTTATTGTAGCAGGACCATTTGATTAAAACATGGCCTACATGCCCTTGTAGGCCTTCGTCAGGGCAGTCTGAGTTCGGTTTGAATATTTTATGGATGTGGCCATTTGCAGCACATAATATGACGTTACAAACTGCGGCTGACTGCTGTGGGAATCTCTCTGTATTTTTCATGTGGATGTGGTGGAGGCCAAATGCACGTCATTCTGCCGCACGCGTACCGCTAGCTCGCCTCTTGTTCATGCATCAGCTCTCACTCTCTGAAACGTCAATTACAGGCGCAGGTTTCTACCCGGCTTTCAAAGACATCCTTCCAGTCGTGCTTATTAACGACTCAGCTCAAAATTAAAGAACAGGGATGTCAAGCTGTCGGAGATAAAAAAAACAATGACCAGCTCAGCGAGTGGCGGTAAATGCAAAATGCAATCATTAGTTACACGTTTGTGGCTCAAAAAAGAAGCAGCTGCCAGATGCCTATGAGGAAAAATAGATTTGTTTACATAGGCTATTTGCAGGAACATCTAATTGAATATTTTCTATGAGAGAAAGAAAAAAAGAAGTCAGACAAACCCAACCCATTTAACAAACCAATTAAAAAGGTTAGGCATTAAACATTTCTCATCATTAAACACAGCCAGGCAATGTAAAATGTCATAACCATCGCATGCTAATGAGCGTCGCACAGTCTGCTCACTGGGCTTGCCTGCGGTCAATATTTTTTCTAATTAACCTTTATCCTAAAGCAGCTCTTTTCCCCCCATCATGTCATTTCTAGAAGACCGTCATTTTTCAAAAGGGCTTCCCAATCAGCAAATTCCTCTGCACCTTGCCTTTCTGTCTCTGCAGTCATTAAAATACCTACAAAACAGAGAGACGAGGGGAAAAGAATGGGGCGGTTGATTATGGTTAAAAGAGGAACTTTACAGACCTGATGCCGACGACCATCTGACTGATGACTACGCATTGCTTTACAATATATTCCTGCAAAATGTGCACTCCAGTGTTTCCAGTTCAAACTGCCAAAGCTGTGATCTTGCTGTTTAGAAGCCAGGCAGGTCAAAAGGCATCTCAGTTGTGCAGGGTATTTTGCTTTTTCTTATTTCTTTGATCAAAAACATCATTAACTTTGAATGCCGCTCTTCTAGTAACTGTCAACCGGATTAGACCGGAGCTGATTATTGGCTCCATGCTGTCACTTGCTTGCACCACTTTCATCGACTACTATTGACAGGGATATCCCACATAATGCTCTGACCCGAACGACAACAATCTGAACCTTTGGAAATCTCACAAGATTCACTAACAAAGATAAAATACATGCAATGCCCATTTACTGTTGAAATTATGGTTTCACCCAGTGACCCTAATTTTAGCAGGAGAAGTGATCGATGACCCGAAGAGGTAATGGAAAAAGGTTAATATTATAAAACCAATAGATAATACATGCCTTTCAGTCAGACTTTTGTTGCTACGGCCACCATTTTGAATAACGAAGTAGAATTACAGTATGCAGTACTACATGTAACAATATCTCTACCCAGAATGAAAATGAAAGACAACTGATTGACAGTGGCCTTTTTATGTACTCATAATCGTAAGATAACCGTAAAAACACAGCCCCAGAGAGTGCACGTTTATGTGATGAAACCAGTAGCCTAAGTCAGTGTTTAAGCTGCTCAAGACATTAACATGCTACCGCTTAGCATTTAACTTCAACAGCTCAGCTGACCTGTCTCAGAGAAAGCCCTGAACCACACTCCAACCATTTAGCCTTGGATACGGCATGTGACAGAGGTCAGAGCTGAGCTGTTACTCTACTATTTCTTCAGTGTTCATAGATGTGAGCCACACATGTGTTCATCGCGTTGAAGCCAATAGTTGACAGTTGCTACCAGGTAGCACGCTAACATCTTGAGCAGCTTAAACACTAGTGGTGCAACGGATCATCATTGATCCGTGATCCGTTTGCAAAATATTTCCCATTAATCAGACGGCAATATTGTTTTCCTTGTGTGCATGAGCTGAACCTGATGACTAACGTGACGCAGCCTATTCACAGGCCACTGAATGAGTCACTGTGAGGCCAAATGTGTCACGACTCAATTCATCAAGTGCCATTTACCGATGATGTTTCCATTTAATTCGATCATCTGCTCTTAATACAGTCACATTTGCACCCACAAGCTTTTGACTATTTGTGCCAATTCTAGGTTAGTAAAATGAAGACGCTTACGACATAATATCTGTAAAACACACCAAATCATCGCATTACTGACAAGACAAAAGAAAATCTTGCCACTCTCTCCGTTACTGAGCATACTGTACCTCTGTTTATTAATCTTGTTAAAACGTTAACCAGCTAATTTTCATCTTTATTCAAAATTACATTTATCAGACTTTTCACATCAAACTATCAAAATAGTTTGGCTAAATTAAGTTGTGGTTTATTTTAGTCGTTTGTAGCAGCATTTCATTCATTGTAAAACGATATTAAAGTTCTAATCTATTATAAGTTATACCTCACTTGACATATCCTAAATAAAATGTGTTTTTTATTGTTTTTGATGTATCAGTGTGTAACAGGTCCAGGTGGTGTTATGCAGATGGTTTTCAATGGTCCATTAACTCCAGTAATATGTCTATAACTGAGGCCGACAGGTGCAAGGGGCTGTAAATACACCCGCCTCTGCTGGTCCATAGTGAAAACAGTAGCCAGAGGAGATATCCGCTGTCAGAGCAGTGAAATCTCTCTTCACAGCAGCATTAATGTGACAGAGCATAAGCATCGGGGACTTCCTACCATAACAAACGGAGCAACGGTATGAACAGTTTAATGATTGTGACTGCGACCTGTGCCAGAACATGTCAGAAATCATGACAGTTGGTAGAGGGGAAAAAAGCACCTTAAATTTGCACATTTTAAAAGTTTCATTCATAATGTTTGACCCCCTCTGTTAGCTCAAAGGATCACTTTAACATTCATAAATAGTCATGAATTTCTCATCATTTTCTTTCCAGTTGGCTTCTCCCTTTCTGGGCTTCACTTATTAATTTGTCATGTTTTTGCACTGCACTTGAAGACAGCGTTCAAAGGTAAGTCTTAAGTTTCATTTCTCAACACAGTCAGAAGAGAAACATTTATTTCACTTCAGTTTCTGTGCTCTAGCGAAGGGGTTTATTTATTTACCAAAGAGTGAATGCAAGGGCCTTCCCTCGCCGATGTTCAATTGAATAATCACTCAACCTTTTCTCTTAAACCTGACATCTGTTCTCCCTGTTATTTTTATGGAGCACCTTCGCCTTGAGTCCTAAAGTAAAGTTAGTGCGGAGCAATGGCAGCAAGTTTCACTTACACGGGAGTGTAGATGGAGAGGAAGGTCGATTTTAAAACCCCATTTCATTTATATGGGGAGGCACGGTAGTGCAGCGGTTAGCGCTCTCGCTTCACAGCTAGAAGGTCCAGGGTTCGATTCCCCCCTTTCTGTGTGGAGTTTGCATGTTCTCCCCATGTCTGCGTGGGTTTCCTCCAGGTACTCCGGTTTCCCCTACCACTAAAAACATGTACAATAGGCCAGGATGTGTGAGTGAATGTATGGTGGTGGTCAGAGGGACCGTTGGCGCAGACCTGTGGCATCGCGACAGCGCTTCTGTCAGTCTCCCCCAGGGGAAACTGAAGCTACAAACATAGTTTACCACCACTGAGTATGGAGTGAATGTCCAATTGTCTCATGTAAAGCGCTTTGTGACTATATGTCTGTGAAAGGCGCTATATAAATAAAGTTCTTCTTCTTCTTCTATTTTTTTCAATGTTTTGTCCTGAAATTGTGTACACATAAAAATGTATAGATTTGTGTCTGCTTTGCTTTATATCTATTAAACAACAAATAGAATATTGATTAACACAAGGGGGATACACAGTACTTTTTACAGTGCATCCCCCTTTTGTTAATCAATATTCTATTTGTTGTTTAATAGTTTTAATAAATCCATCCATCTGTTTCATCGAGGTCTGGGTCACAAAAAAAGTAGTCTCCTCAGATCAGTCTTTCCCACACACAGATCCCCACGGCTCCTCATCCCCAGACATTTCCAAGCCAACTGAGAGACAGTCCCTCCATTCTGTCTTTTCGAAAGACTCCACCCAACAGGACTTCCCCAGAACACTTCCCCAGGTCTCCAACCAGAACAGACCTCTGCCTCCGCTCAGCAACGAGGAGCAGCAGCTCTACTCTGAGCTCCTCTCCTTCCTTTCTCCTTTTGTGTGTCCAGCCACCCAGAGGAGGAAACTTATTATGATCGTTTTTATCTGGGATCTTCTGGGGTCTTTTTCGATCATGACTCGAAGCTAGATTTAAGATGTTTCTAGATGTATTATTGACTTACTGTGGCCAATATATATCGCACTGTTCACATTTATCATTTCCCAAACACGTAGTGAAATCAGCTGTTTATCACAGGGCAACAAGACCAACATGTAGACTTTCTGTGGCCCCGGAATTCACTCACTTGGACACCAGGGAGAAGGCTTCAGCGCACACAGCGGGGCACGGCACCAGCTTGATCTTCACATGTTCGGTGGCGGCCTGGAAGTGTGCCCGTGTCACTTTCTCCAGGACAGATGCCAAGGTGGACACGTCGCTGGACTTTGTGTTGGGGTCTCCACCTGCTGTGTCCAATATGTTCCCTCCATGGACCACCAGCAGCAGCACATGCGTCTTACATTTGCTCTGTGAAATACAATAGTAATAAGGGACAGACGTATAAGGTTTTCAAACAAATAACATTGCATTTCTGTGCTTTTTTACGCGCCTATACCTCCAGTTCCTCCAGGCTGCTCTGAGGGGCGCAGTGTGGACCTCCCAGCTGATACAAGTTTTCTGAAAAAGAGGGGGAAAAAGAAAGGTCACAGCAAGAGCCAATTCAACCATTAACAAAAAAGTATAAAAGAATATTGATCGGCATGAATCTGAATCGTCAATACCACTAATGCAACTTCATCCCTCTAGTACACTTAGGGCCAGATCTTGTGGCGGCGCACGGGGCGCCGCAGGCTCTTGGCGAATTATTTTCCGAGTGGCGGCGCTATATGTGCCATTCGCCTCCGCCACCTGTGAGGGGGCGTCACAAGAGGAAGTGACTGCACTGATGGAAACACGGCTGACATTCACTTCCTTGTTTACATTGCGCTGTCTTGCGTTCTTTCTTAAGCCTTAGGCTCTCACAGGTCAAACTAAAAACTTTATTTACCCCATCGTGAGCTAAACGATGTTCACGTCTCGAGAGAAAAAGAGCTACAGTGTCCGCTGTGGCGCGGATCAGCCCGCGCTTGGCGCGAACGCGAAGCAAAACAAAAGCACATGTTCACCCCCCACTCCCACACAACCACTCTCCTGGACGCGGAGTCGATCTGGTTGGAGTAAAATCTGTGTCTCCACCCACTTAAATGCGCTAAGTCTGGAGTGGCAAGATCACAAAGTGCGCTCCTACTGAGCGCAAAATGTCACGCTATCGTCTCCGTTTTGATGCACAAGATCGGGCCCTTAGACTCCAAGAGCAAACCGCAATATTCACACAGATCAATACAAACATTTCTCTATGCTGCTATACACAGCGCCATCATTTTCTTTGTGCTTATGTTGAACTGTGACAAGTAAAGAGTGGATGTTACAAATCCTTTTGCAAATTCTCAACCAAAATGATATCCTGAAGATAAAAGTCAAATATGAAGCAGAATTTATCCTAAACTCAAGAGACAAAGATGGATACATAAAACACAGGTTAGTCTATCTTTGATAAAAGTTCATTTTTCATTTCGAGCTGTGTAGTTTTTACTCACTTCCGTACGCCTCTGAAAATGACTTGCACACTAGAGGTTAACCAGATTAAAGTAGTGATAATCATTTTGTTAACTTTCATTGAAATGCAAATGCACTGCTAGATACTGGTTATATTTTTAGATTATGTTTGGATGAGTGTTTCCGTTCAGGTTCACAGCAAATGGGGAACCTTGTAAAACTCATTACCCTCTCCAGAAACCTTTAGACGCTGTGTCATCCTATCGGCTCTCCTTTTTCCTATTTCCCTTGTCTTTGCTGAAGACATGGCTGTGCACACGTTGTTTACTCGGCTTTGGTGTGAGGCTGGCTGTCATGAGGCTCTCCCTCAAACTGGCAGCTCTGCTCCCAGCACACAGCCTGCTTCACTTGCCTGAAACAGCGTCGCACACGCAGGAGACACAGCACACAGCCAACTATTCTGGTCGAAAAGTAACAGAAAATCAATGGATGGGAGCCCTTTTTTTCTGAAAAAGAGAGAGAGAGGTAGAGCTGAGAGCAATATAGTTCCTCCAGAATCCCACAGTGTGCTGCAGTCTATAATGCCACAGGGCAAAACCTCTATTCCTTAATTAAAGTCATAGAGGACAAATCTGTTGTTATTTTGTATAAGTGACCTTAGTAAGAAGGAAAGCATTATTCTGGAAATGTATTAGAACATAATACACTAAAATTATAGTCCAACGTTTAAGTGCTGCAACGTCTGTGGTCAAAAGATCTCAAATAAGACCGGACAGACAAAGAGGCGGCGTGGTGGTGGCACAGCGAGTAAGTGCTCTTGCCTCACATACAAAAGTCCTGGGTTTGATTTCCGAACCATGTGGAGCCTTTCCGTGTGGAGCTTGCATGTTCTCCCAGTGTCTGTGTGAGTTTTTTCCTGAGTGCGCCTCTGCCAAAACGTCTACAATAGGGTCCCTGAAGGTTGGGGGTCCCCGGAAATAAACTTCTTATTATTTATTTATTTACTACTCCTTAATTCCTATTCCAAGGCAAATCACTTTCTGTGTAAGTAAGTCACACTTTGCTTGAAATTTACACAAATCTGAATCCAGGGTTAGGCCCCAGGCAAAATTAAAAATAAGCCATAACCCATTTACAGTGCTATTCCTGTTTGTACCAGCTGCAGGTGTAGCGCGAACAGCACTGGTGGCAGATTCAAGTACCAACAGGGGAGCAGCGGCGCACCTACTCACTTCTGAGAGCAGCACTCACACCGTGCTGCTCTTTAGTTCAACCGTGAGTGCGTCATTGGTCTGATATTGGGGCAAACTGACAACATCATCTTCCTGCTCACTGAAGTAGACCGGCTCCCCGCGGCCAAGAGCCACATTTTGATTTCCTGGAGCCTACAGTGCCGAGTGGATGCCCTCTCATCAGGGAGTTTGAGAACGGTGAGGTGGCCTTAAAGTTTCCTGACTGCTTGAGCGTGAGATAACTTGCGCTGGGTTTATGAGGAGGATTTCTGTGCTGCTGGCAAATATATGCAGAAGAGAAGCAGTGTTTCAAAGGGGATTAGATGTACTGTACGGGGGAAAAAAACTTTAAGATGCATATGGAGTGGACTGTCTTGAAATTACAGTATGATACAAAATGAGGGAAAAATGTGCTAAGAAGGGCAGGTGGTCTTTTGATTCTGCTTTTAAATACAACATAGAAGACAGAATAAACATAAATAATAGAATAGAATACATTTCTGAATATGAAATGAAAATCTATGTCGAGCAAGAAAATGCAAATTCCAGAGAGACGAGTGGCCTATAGTGCTGTCTGTTGCACTGTCTTGTGAATTGCCCTGGGAGAGTGTCAACAGGCATTTTCTGCTGGCGCCGTGCACAATAACAACCATGTGACACGTTAAGCCATCTGTTCCCTACTCTCGCCGACAAGTTGCCCTTATCCCCTCATGCAGTGGACCCAAGAGACCCCCATCTCAGCCACCGCTGCAGGCAGACACCACGCTGTACATACGCCCACACGCAAACTACCAGGCTGTACACAGATCATTATAGACAGGAACACTAACAAGCTGCTTCTGCGGGAAGTAAACAAGTAGTAATAAACAAACGGATGGCAGACAACTATTAAAACATGATACTGACACATGGACAACAGCGAGAAACTGAACGACATGATCTGAAGCAAGTGACGGAGAGATAATTTGAGCTGATGATGCGAGTAATGTGCTTAACTGATATAAACAAACAAATGATGGCAAATAAGGATTGCTTGTAATAACAAACTGCACAACACAACATCCATTATGACCTCTAGTTTCTAGTGTGCAGTGGTTTTAAATAGATTCAGCATATTTGTGTCATTTTAGGCATCCCTTAACCTCTTACCCCCTGCCTGAACCGAGCGCATTTTCTCCAGTTTGGCTTTATCCAAATCTAAAAGAGAGATTAAAAAGCAACAAAAATGCCACAGAAAGTGACAAAAGCTCAACAAAAAAGTAACAAAAAAAGCAATGAAAAAGCATCAAAAACATTACAAAAACATGACAAGAACATGACAAAACATGACAAAACATGACAAAAACATGACAAGAACATGACAAAACATGACAAAACATGACAAAACATGACAAAAACATGACAAGAACATGACAAAAACATGACAAAACATGACAAAACATGATAAGAACATGACAAGAACATGACAAAAACATGACACAAACATGACAAAAACATGACAAGAACGTGACAAGAACATGACAAGAACATGACAAGAACATGACAAGAACATGACAAAAACATGACAAGAACATGACAAAAACATGACACAAACATGACAAAAACATGACAAGAACATGACTAGAACATGACAAAAACATGACAAGAACATGACAAGAACATGACAAGAACATGACAAAAACATGATAAGAACATGACAAAAACATGATAAGAACATGACAAAACATGATAAGAACATGACAAAAACATGATAAGAACATGACAAAAACATGACAAAAACATGATAAGAACATGACAAAAACATGACAAAACATGATAAGAACATGACAAAAACCCGACAAAACATGACACAAACATGACAAAAACATGACAAAAACATGACAAGAACATGACAAAAACATGATGAGAACATGACAAAAACATGACAAGAACATGACAAGAACATGACAAAACATGACAAAAACATGACAAAACATGACAAAACATGATAAGAACATGACAAGAACATGACAAAAACATGACACAAACATGACAAAACCATGACAAGAACATGACAAGAACATGACAAGAACATGACAAAAACATGACAAGAACATGACAAAAACATGACACAAACATGACAAAAACATGACAAGAACATGACAAGAACATGACAAAAACATGACAAGAACATGACAAAACATGATAAGAACATGACAAAAACATGATAAGAACATGACAAAAACATGACAAAAACATGATAAGAACATGACAAAACATGACAAGAACATGACAAGAACATGACAAAAACATGACAAAAACATGATAAGAACATGACAAAAACACGACAAAACATGACACAAACATGACAAAAACATGACAAAAACATGACAAGAACATGACAAAAACATGATGAGAACATGACAAAAACATGACAAAAACATGACAAGAACATCACAAAAACATGACAAAACATGACAAAAACATGACAAGAACATGACAAAAACATAACAAAACATGACAAAACATAACAAAAACATGACAAAACATGATAAGAACATGACAAAAACATGACAAAACATGACAAAACATGACAAAAACATGACAAGAACATGACAAAACATGATAAGAACATGACAAGAACATGACAAGAACATGACAAAACATGACACAAACATGACACAAACATGACAAAAACATGACAAAAACATGACAAGAACATGACAAAAACATGACAAAACATGACAAAACATGATAAGAACATGACAAGAACATGACAAAAACATGACACAAACATGACAAAAACATGACAAGAACATGACAAGAACATGACAAGAACATGACAAGAACATGACAAAAACATGACAAGAACATGACAAAAACATGACAAAACATGACAAAAACATGACAAGAACATGACAAGAACATGACAAAACATGACAAGAACATGACAAGAACATGACAAAAACATGACAAAACATGACAAAACATGACAAGAACATGACAAGAACATGACAAAAACATGATAAGAACATGACAAAAACATGACAAAAACATGATAAGAACATGACAAAACATGACAAGAACATGACAAGAACATGACAAGAACATGACAAAAACATGACAAAACATGACAAAACATGACAAGAACATGACAAGAACATGACAAAAACATGATAAGAACATGACAAAAACATGACAAAAACATGATAAGAACATGACAAAACATGACAAGAACATGACAAGAACATGATAAGAACATGACAAAAACATGATAAGAACATGACAAAAACATGACAAAAACATGATAAGAACATGACAAAAACACGACAAAACATGACACAAACATGACAAAAACATGACAAAAACATGACAAGAACATGACAAAAACATGACACAAACATGACAAAAACATGACAAAAACATGACAAGAACATGACAAAAACATGATGAGAACATGACAAAAACATGACAAGAACATGACAAGAACATGACACAAACATGACAAAAACATGATAAGAACATGACAAAACATGATGAGAACATGACACAAACATGACAAAAACATGACAAAAACATGACAAAAACATGACAAAAACATGACAAGAACATGACAAAAACATGATGAGAACATGACAAAAACATGACAAGACCATGACAAAAACATGATAAGAACATGACAAAAACACGACAAAACATGACAAAAAACGGAAAAGCAACAAAAAAGAGACTAAAAAGTTATGATCACTTTTTTAGGCGTTATCTTTTGGATTTGGGTAAAGCCGAACTGGAGAAAATGCTCTTGGTTCAGGCGGAGGGCAAGAGATTAATCTATCAGTTGGGGCTGGACAACAAGCTACCTGGCATGTGACCCTCTGTGCACTGAGAAACAGTTTTGCCTGGTCCTCTGTGTGCTCCTCTAACATGCACAAACCTCTAATAATGCATCGGTTTTGACAGTGCTACATTCACTCCACACTTGGTGGTACCTTAGCCTTGAAAACATCTCCATGAGCCAATCGTTACTGTCAGTCATTTTTAGACTGTGTCTGCTTATTAAGTGAACCAAGGAAGTTATATTTCTGAGTTTACTACGACCATATGCCGGAAAAGAGCAATAAGAAAACTTCTGCAAGAATGCACCAGAAGTCCCATCTCATATTGACCAAAACACACACACACACACACGAACACATCATCTCCTTCAGCCGTCAAATAATGGAGAGTAAAGCGGTGACAGGAGAAAGCGACCGGAGATCTATGGCTAGAAGGCAAAGACTATTCCATTCGTGCATCTTCTCGCTCTCCCATCTCCCTCTTGAACTGTCACCTGCTCTGCTCCTCCAGGCTGCGACACTGTTGCTTGAGAGTATGTGTTATCTTTTCCCCTGTGTCAGATCTTGCCAATTTTTCCAACTTAATTTCCTGACAGACAAAACGTACACACACAGAACTGCCGTTGGAATATTGCAAAATATATGAGAATCAATTCCACACAATACAATGCTAAACAAGAAAAATAGAGATCAGATTTTAAAGTCATAACTCAGATATACAATGGGTCTTGGGAGCACTTGGTTTAGCCTTACAACTTACCATTACTTATTATTTGTCTGTTTTGCAAGTAATACAATAAAATACTCTAAAAAAATATTTTATCCTTAAAAATTATTGTGTCTCTCATGTTAATGTGTGTGTACCCTGAACTGCTCTATCTCATCCCAATGACGATCTATCCATTATCCAACTCATCCCACATAGAGATCATTATGTTGTGTCAGCACTGCTCCTCCTCCCGTCACAGCTCGCTATTGTAACACATTTTTGCATATTAGCATCTATACTTTGTTCCCTTTTGATGTACCCTTGGTCAATTAACACTATAAGGACTGTGATACTAAAATCTGTAATGTTTTAGTAACAAAATAGAGTTTGAAATTTAAGTATAGTGAAATCTGTAACGACAATTGCAATTTCTTAAGGATATGTTGATGATTTGCCAACATATTCCAGAGCGGCTTGTTTCAAATAGATTGATGAGCATCAAAAGACAGCGTTGTTAATCTAAAAAGAATTGCAGCAGTAGGAAGCAGAGTCTTTAAGCATTGTGGGAAAAATAGGCACAAAACAGGAGAGAAAAGGATGAGAATTGTAATTTATGTGAGCTGTCTGTTCTTAGCACAGCTTGTGTCTGAAGAGAACCACGGGAAGCTGGCTGGAAGTGGCCACCAAAATGAAATTCAATACATCTCTCAATGGGTCACTGTGTTTGAGCTCATATTCACACAATGTTTCATGTTCTTGCATAATGGTCCATGTCAGCTTGTTTGGCAGCCTTATCGCTTAGTCATAGCAAACCCCAAGCTCCCACAGTTCTAGTCCGTTTAAGTAATTTTACAGCAGGTTGACCACCAAACGGCTTCAACCAGCGTGGATGAGGTGAATGTGGAGGGCAAAGGGAAATAATGATGAGGGTCCAGGTGCCAACTTTTAACTAACACTTGCTGGAGAATGCAGTATTCATACTCATCAGGTTAGGTGTTTACAATAAGGATAAGGAGTTATTATGAAATGTGCCAATGTAAGGTACAATTGACTGGATGGATTATCTTTGATATCTTTGGCCCTTTACTTTTGTTTCCACCTTGTGCAGCAACTGCAATCAATGATGAAAATCATTCTCATCCTCCAGAACTGAAGTGTGGACCAGGAGAACTGCCCTTTGTAATTGAAACATTAGTCACTGAAATATTTGCTGCACATGGAACTAACTAGGTCACACTTTGTTTGTTTACATGCTTTATAGTCCCCGTAGGGAAATTTGCCCTATGCATTTGACCCATCCTTCGATGCTGCTGGGGCGACCCATAAGTGCGTAAGTGGTCAGAAACATGTGGCTGGAGGATTCACCTATCATACATGTTTTTTAGTGGTAGGGGAACATGCAAACACACAGGGGGCCCCGTCCTGGTGGGAATCAAACCCGGGACCTTCTAGCTGTGAAGCGGAAGCGCTAACCACAGCGCTACTGTGCCGCCCACTTTGGGCCCCTGTATTATGTAAAATGTATGGTAATAGAGAAAGAATCCACATAAATAATTAAAAAGTCGCCCCTGAAACAGTTTAATGAAAAACCAGAGTGCACCGGTGCAACCGACCCAACATCAGTCAAGATCTCTGTGTAATATCGTGGAGAGTGGAGCATGAGGAAAGGCATAAAAAGTATAGAGCAAAACACCGGAAGGGAAACGTAAGAGAAAAAATATCTGTATTTTGATTGATTTTAGTTGAGTAAATTTGTGTTTTTTTTACCTCACTGATTTGAGGAACGTCCCGTGATATGATCAGAGATACAGAGGAGACGGAGGAGAGCATAGAGAAAGTGTAGATGGGGAGGAGTTTCTTTTAAAAGCAACAAATGCAGATCAAAGTGCTTCCAGTGTTCACCAGTGTCTGATAAAGCTCTCTGCGCTGACAGCAGCACAGCGGCTGCAGCTTCAAGGTTTTCGTAATTATTCAGATTTTAATTGCAGATAGTGGCTCCACAGAATGCTCTGCTCTAATCTGCTTATACCTGCACAGTGCACACATCAGGCCTTTTGGTCAAATTACTGCCAGTAAACCAGTAACATACAAAAGGGCCAGTTAAGCAGGAGGTTTGTTTTAACGACTCCATCAGTTTAACAAACCACACTTCTGCTGGGGAAAATGAACGCACAACATGTAATACCCACTAGATTGCTCACTAAAAGATAGAGGCATCAGATATGAATTGGATAACAACAAACAAAATGGCCACTTTTTCTAAAATAACCCACAATTCTTTCTTTTTTAGACAGTTATTGTTTCTTTTCTTTTTGACAGTTCGGACTAGAAATAGAAGAATCGCAACGAAGCCAGCAAGTGATGGATGTGTGATGTAATAGGTATCTGTCAGTTATAAATGAGCTGCACATCTGTCATCCCAGAGATGTTGTAGAATATATATGAGAGTGACTCATGATGCATTTCAACACAGTACATTTCATAAAATAAACAAAAATTGTAAATTGAATGGATTTTTTTTTTTCCATCAAATTGTGTCAAAACAAATAGGACCAAAACAAAGCGAAAATGTAACTTTATTAGGAAAAAACATATTTAGGTTACCATTGTTTTGTGTTAGGCAGCAAAACATGTGCATATCTCAGTCAGATAAAAGACCTCACAGATTTTGCAATACATATTGCAGCTTGTTACAAAATGGATATCGCATCCTTGATGCTGCGATGATGTTAACTAATTTTATTAAATGACCTGCACATGTTAAAGCCAAAGGCACAGTACAGGCTCAAACACACATGACACATTATGGCATGAGGTGTCTTGAATTATGCAAATGTTGAGTTTCTATCAAACACAGTGTTGGAAAAGTTCTGCTTTAAAAGGTTAAGTAACCGCAGAAAGTGTGTTCCAGTCTAGATGAAGCACTTCTCGGTTCATTACTGGTTTGCTGATCGCTCTGTGGATGGGCCTAATTTAGTTACATTCTGGTCTCTTTTCATCGGAGCATCCCTATCATCTCTGCAGGTCCGGGCTGCAGAGCTACTGAGCTGCAGTGATTAAAAGCCTCCTCTCGAGTATGTCAAAGCTCAAAGCTGCCCTTTACAGCACGAGCCGCTCCTTTTATCAGTAAATAAAAACCAAAGCAAATGCTCAGATGTCTGCGCTGTAGGAGTGTGCATCAAAATGAATAGGCTGTTTTATACTTTATCATTTCTGTATCCATGCTCAGGAAAATGCGGTAACAAAGTGGTCAATGGCTTTCCAAAAGAATGTTATGAATCCTCCGGAAAGTCTACAAGTCCACCCTCTTCCATTAAAGTGTGTGTCATCAGGAACCTCGACGGTCACATCTCTCAGATATTGTCATTGTTTTACTCGCTAAAAACAGTTGAATAAACTTTATCGTTCATTGCCTTAGTTCACTGCACAATTAAAAACTGATTTTATATATACTTTTTTTTTTTTTTACAATCAACAAAAAGAGGATATTGTTGTTGTTGTTTGCTGTTCTTAGTAATTGCAAGGTAAATCACAAGTTAGACATTTCAAGGTTAGGAAGCTTAGCTTGTTCTTGGATTGGAGACCGTTTGGAAACACCAGGAAGCCTGGGTGAATGTAGTGAGTGAGTGGTTAGTGGTGGTTGGAGGGGCCGATGGCACAGACTGGTTGCCTCACTTCCTTCAATCTACCTCAGGGCAGCTGTGGCTACAACAGTAGTTTACCACCACCGAGTATGCCGTGAATGAATAATGACGAAAGTGTAGCGCTTTGAGAAACTTGGTCATACAGGCTTGTAAAGCGCAATAATTATAAGATTACTTAGACGGCCCATCAGAGTCTTTGAAAGAGGTTAAAGTTTTCCAGTCTTGGTGCGAGGACAAGGCCCTGTGCAGATAAATTCACTCATTGTCTCTTTTCTGTGCTGTAGCCGACTGTATCTCTGTATGTCACAGTGTTGATGAGCTGACAATCATGTTACAGTACTTCTGTGAATCTGCACATACTGTTTGAACTGAGGCCTTTGCAAACCTTTACTGTCTCTGTTTTTTTTCTTTAAACTATCTTGATGAAGTAATAATAAAAATAATAATGCACTGGTTTTATATAGCGCTTTTCTGGACACTCAAAGACGCTTTACATTGCACTATTCATTCACTCCATACTCGGTGGTGGTAAGCTACTAATGTAGAAGCAGCTGCCCTGGGGTAGACTGACGGAAGCGAGGCAACCAGTCTGCGCCATCAGCCCCTCCGACCACCACCACTCAGTCACTCACTCACTACATTCGCTAGGCTTCCTGGTGTTCCCAAACGGTCTCCCATCCAAGTCCTGCCAGGCCCTTCCCTGCTTAGCTTCCAAGGTCTGACGGGATTGGGCAGAGCAAAGGCGGAAGTGTAATCAAGTATTCACAACCAGGACCTTCATGAGTCTGTACTCAATTATTTCTCACAGGAAAGACTCAAAATAAAATCACCTAATTATAAGCTGTTTCAAATGAGCCTTAGCTGCTGTTCTGACACCCTGTGTGCCTGCAGCCACGCAAGCATTTGTACTTAAGGTTTTTATTTACCGGATTATGTGGCCTCTGAGAAGGGATCAGGAGAAATATATCTATTCAAATTGAGGCCAAACTGAAGAGCACCACTTACTCGTCTTGTTAATCCTGGACCTGCTGAAAGTGAAAGCTCTAAAAAGACACTTCAGTCCAATACAATTATTTTTTTTTAAAAAGTGCAAAGACAACCAAGTGGTTGCCGTCCGTCTGCACAGCCGTCTTTATAGCCAACCGCATATTCTGATGAAGCAGGAGTGAATAAGTGTGAATGAAAATCTGTTCGGTTCATTCATATAAAGATTACTGTAAAGGGTTCAATCCCACTCCCAACACATTTTTCTATTGCTTTTCTGTATTGTAAATGTGACTGTTTTGTTTATGTTTAGTGTCGTCAGCTGACTAATAAGTGGGAACATCTGGGGGTAGCTGGTCTGCAGCACTGGGACTGAGTTGGAGGGGCCATAAAATTTTCTTTTTTTCGTTCTGTATGATTTCAGTATGATTTGTGTAATCAGTAATATTGCTTTAATATGATTTGATTATTGTTTTGTGTACTTTGCTATTGATTAAATTATATCAATTATATTTTTCTTTTTGGTTGTGTGACCAACAGAACCCTGGAGGCAGTTGGTGCCTTTCATTTCATTTATTAATTTATTTCAAATGAATAGACAACTAGTGCTGTAAATATGCCGTATTTAGCTCAGAGCTCATTCCCAGGGCTGTTGTGTGAATGAATAATGACTTCAGCGCAATACAAGTGTAAGACATTATTATTATTATTATTATTATTATTATTATTATTATTATTAGTAGTAGTAGTAGTAGTAGTAGTAGTAATTTTAGTCCTTGTTATTTTTCTTATTTATTGTTCATCTTTTCATAAATTAATCATTTTGAGCACTATTGATTCCTCCTCGCTTGCCTTGCCATAAACATCCAGTTACAACATCACAATCACAAATACTGATTCAAATAAAGCTTTCCTTTCAAAGATTAAGCCAGAGGAATAACCTATTTCTATTCACCCAGTTCCACGTGAATCTCTAGCACATAAATACTGAGTAAACAGTAGGTTGTAAATCAATGTTCAGGTTAAATTGGGTTTACACGGGGTTTAATGCTTTTCTCTGATAAAGCCAGAACAAGATTACTGGCCTTGCCGAAACATAAATTCTGTCTTAACTGATGCTTTAGATGCGCATAGATAAACAGGGTCAGACGGAGCAGTCAGACATGCGAAGATGTGCTTCCCGCCGCTTGTCTCCTCGCTGTGAAAAATGGTGATTGAGATGCAGTGCACGCCGCCATGTTTGATCACACTAACTTTTATTTTACAGCCGCTGTTTATCTTGTGTCTCAAACATGCATTTGAACTTTTCAATAAAACCCGCTGCCACCCTCCAGCAGGCGTGCAGCCTCATATTTTTTTCAAATGAGCTCCCTCAAAGACACGAAGGCAATAAACCTTGGATTTGTCCATATTTTACTAACAAGGGCAAGACTGAGAAGCACCAATGGAATAAATTACAAGTGTCACAGAAGAAAAAACATTGACACAATTTAGTCCAAGCTTCAAAAGAGACAAGTTTGTACTTTACAGCACAGCGACTGCGGGGTAAAAGGATGGAAATAGCATGGGAACTGGGATAAGGTGTTTTAGAGTCATATGCACATTTTATCAATCTTGAACTAAACTACCAAAATAAATAAACAGTGTATCAATCAATCAATCAAATTTTATTTGTATAGCGCCCAACAACAACCAGAAGGTGCCCAGAGCGCTTTCCAGGATAAAAACAAGAATCATAGTATACAACAATAAATACAAAAACACATAAAAACAGCAGTCGAGTCGGTGTAGTAGCAGTGTATGTTGGGTTTAGGCTTAAGGAGCAATTAAGAAGCTCATATCTTGTGCTAACCTGTGTGTAGCTGGTAGTGTGTCTTTTCGCGCAGTACATACCATGTGTCTGGCCCTCCATGTGTCCCAGAGTCTCAATCTGCTCCACCAGGTCATTGGAGTTCCACTGACTCATGCCGAGCAGGATGGCGTTCTTCCCCTCCATAACATCTGCTGGCACACAAACACACAACTTCACCAAACTTTAAACCTTTTACATTATGACGACTTGTGATCAAACTGCCTTCGAAACTTGATGAAACATAGGGTCAATCCCACCTTTTAGCATGTTTGTCTTTTTTAATTGGCATATCTAAATCAGCGACAGATCACTCATTGTTTGGTCTTTCGACAAACAGAACAGAAATCACTTGCTAAATGGTACAACAGCAGAGGAAAGGTTGAGGCTTATGTTTAGCACACACAACTCTGAGCCCTGGGTACAAATTAGGGATGAAGCACAAAACACGCACATCTCTTTTAAAGCAGTGTGCTGGATCAAAGCAACAGATGCTATGAGAAAAAACACTGCAGTGTTATTGTTTATTGATGATATGTACAACTGTTTTTGTGTACTTTTTGCTAATTGTGGTCACATTTGTCACTACACCACATTAGGACACACCTACATAAGCATTAGATTTTCGTACTATATGACGGGAGCCTGATGTGAATGTGGTTATGAATATGATTTTTGTCCTATTGAGATCAGATTTGCATATGCTGCAAAATATATTATATTGAAAATATTGTACATAGAAATTTTGTGTATAGAAATTGAAAATACAATGCAATGTAAACAAATTTAAATGGTCGACATCATATGACTGCCTTGTGCAATCAAGCACACTACATAAACAGGTGTGCCAAATCCTACATTCATGTCTGATGAAGGGCACACATAGCCCGAATCTCACGTTTTTGGTGTGAGCTAAGTTTAATTTGGGAGCTAATCACACAGTTATTAAATTAGGGATGCACCGATCCGATACTGGTATCAGATATCGAGCCGACACTGGGAAAAATGCAATATCAGGTATTGGCTACAAATATCCAATACTGAACCGATACCTGTTTTGGCTCTTACCAATTTAAAAACACAACTTTCACCAACGAAATGGAAGTGAATATGCTAGAAACAGCATGCTAATGCCAATGCTAAGATAGAAATACCTAACCACTCCTGGAGTGGTCAAGTGTTGGTAATTTAGTGTATGATACGCTGTTAAAGAACAATTGATCAGACATATGTTTAATGCACAAGTTGTCATGATTGGATCACTTATGTGAGTTGTTTATATAAATGCAACCTAAAAGCCTGTCATGTAGCCAAGGATGTAAAAAAAAAGTCCAGTGATGCTTGTTAAATGCTTTCCATTAATATATTAATAAATATAACTGATAATTGATCTATAACATAAGAAAAAATAAGACTTTATTGATCTTAAAATGGAGAAAAGAGAAATATTCACTTTTTCACAGAAAGACACTTTTCAGACCCCAGTATTGGTATCTGAAGTAATACGGTTTTAATACAATTTTAAGCAAAGAGCAGGCTTTTTGAGGACCCCTCCATGTTCTAAGCCCTGTTCTACGACAATATATCATCATCATATAATAACAGACTTGAACATTTATCTGGCGTGTATGTTATATCATCAGTGCAATAATGCCCCAGACTACAGCCTCAGCCTCAGCCTCAGCCTCAGCCTCAGCCTCAGCCTCAGCCACTCCACTGACTCTTTATTAGCTGATAAGGAAGTACTTGTTGACTGCAGCCTCGAGTGCTCTGTTCGCCCGGTGGAAGCCCTGTGGAGATTTTTGTAAACACTCCACATCACAGACTTGACGGACAAATTCATCGCACTATGCTTCCACTTAGGTGAAGAAAAAAAAAGATGTTTGATTTGAAGGATTTTAATTTACTGGTAAAAATTGTCCTCAGTGTTAAGCAATCAAGCGTCCCTTTAATCAAGGCTGAGTGGATTCGGTTCTGTCGTGTGGATTTTGATATTCTACCAATCAATGTAGTACCTTTTACTTGACAGCACTTTATCCAAGGGTTATGTATGTTACATCATTTCTTTAAATATTTCAAGTCTGCGAGTCTACCCCACAGCGATGTATAAGCCATAATTATTTAGTGAGTGTCTGTTGTAATTAGAAAAGCGGGAAGGTGTCTGTGAAACTTGGCACATCAGTCGTCACGCCGCTGACCCTCATCGTACTCTGCAGAGACAGACTGACTCACGCCGGAAGGATCTCACTGTCCAAGTCTTTTGTGTCCTTTCTCTCTCTCACAGTCACTGCCTCCCAGACCAAAGCCAGGGCTTTAACACACACGCTCTCTCCATCTGGATGACAAGTGGGTCGCTTCAGTGGTCAGTATGTGCCCGTCACGATAGCTTTCTTTGACACTCTCTCTCCTCACCATCATGTCAAAGAGCGCAAGCCAAACGCAAATGTTACCAAGAATAAACATGGTTCTTCAGGGAGTGAGGGGAGAGCTTTAAAAATGAGACTTCTTTTGCTAGAATTACAGTATGTAAATGGGGAATTTTGCAGGAGAACGAGCGCCTTGGTTTTTGCTCCCGAAACACCAAAAAGCATCTTCACCAAAGAACAAAACTTTCTGAGCACTGTAATCTGCCTTTCAGGAAATATTTAAGAATGATGAAAAAAAAGGAATTAACGTCACAGCAATTAAGCTTTTTGTACCAAGGTTAAAGGAACAGGCCACTGTTTTTCCAAACTGAGATATATGTTCTTACCTGAGCTCAGACAAGTTGATGCATAAGTGTCTGGTCTTTACGCGTGTGCTCAGTTATGCAAAAAGACCAAAGATGTTGCTAGCATTTAGCCTCTCCTCCTCTCCTCTATGGGGTACTATATTGTAAGGCGTAATAACACCTTAGGGGCACTTCTACGTCCGCGCAGTAATATCTGCACTTTACTACGCGGACGTCGAAGTGCTTCTAAGGTGTTGTTACAGGAAGCGGGTCAGGTACAATATTTTTTAATTCTTTTTTTTTTGTAGTCCGAGTTGCGGGCGGGTTAGTTGAAAACATCAACTGCGGGTTGTTTACATTGACCTGCGCATCAGTGACTTCAATATGGAAAAACGGTGGCCTATTCCTTTAAGTTAAAGGGCTATTTCAGGATTTTTGACATAGGGCCTTATTTCCTAAATTGTTGCTAATTTCTGGAGATATTTTTTTTGTAATTCATGCAGTTCTTATGTTTGAAGAGTTACATGGCACTAGGCTAGTGCAAGGCTAGCGCATTTCTACGATATCAGCGAGCCTGCATTAAAAACAGTCTGACCCGCTCCACAGTACACCTGAGGCAAATCACTTATAACGCCAGACTAACCATATAAATGTCTGTGTCGACAGAATAATTTTAACCATTTTGCATTTAAAACAACTTATATTTGAGCAGCATCAGCTTCGTGGTTGTATAAGCTACGCAGCGGCGGAGTGATCTGCTAGAAAATAGTCCCTCAAAATGCGATCATTCATGTGATGCAAGGTCAGTTATATTCCAAAAATTATTCTATCGACACAGACATTTATATCGTTAGTCTGGTGTTAAAAGTGATTTGCCTCAGGTGCAATTTGGAGTGTGTAAGACTGATTTTAATGCAGGCTCGCTGATACCGTAGAAATGCGCTAGCCTTGCCAACACGAAACTCTTCAAATATAAGAAAAGAAAAAATATCTCCAGAAATCAGCAACACTCTGGATAACTAGGAAATGAGGCCCTATGTCAAAAATCCTGAAATATCCCTTTAAGGTAGACTTTATTACACTTGAAGGAAAGTTTGCACTCTGCACTCACTCCGTTGGGCCACTTGCTAAAAGCACTTCAGCAAATAACTGGTGTGGTTTAGGGTAGGACCTATACTTAGCTGGCTGTGCATTTTAAATGAAAGTGTTCTGTTTGTCAGTGTAGTAGGAACAATACAATATACAGAAATATAATTGTAAGAAGCTGCATTCCAGAGTGTAAAGTGTTCCCATGTTCCTGTTAAAAAAAGGGGCAAGGGATGTTTTCTCTCACCAAAATAAAATAAAGAAACCAATATAAAACACACCAAAAATAGTCAGATGCATATGATATAAACAGGAAGTCAGAAGTCCTTTAGAGAGGAGGAGAATGTAAAGTAGCTTGTTGGCAAACGCTGAAAAACCTGATTACCGAATCATCTCCTGGAGGGAAAGCTGAGATCCACAAGCTCCTTACCTGCTTGAAATCCAAACTCACAAAAGCTGTATAATATGACAGAATAAAGCAGCGCCTCCCCCTACTTAGGATAATGCGAGCACATGAACAAAAGGGAAGGAAAGTGAGAGACAAGTCTGTAGCACACAACCCCCTGGGGCACACCGGAGATTTAGGGCATCCTTCAACCTGTCAGCATCACCATGGAAGTGGCCCCAGAGTGTGCCTGATGGCTGCGTGTGTGTGTGGGGGACAGGAAAAAGAAAGAAGACGGACCTAAACAACAGGGAATAGCCTCAAATTACTTCCACAATTCACAAACCTCACAGCCATCATCTCATCTAAATACATAGCAGGCAAATTGCTCAAATTATTATATTTTTTTCAAAATATCAATCTATCATTATTATTATCATTATTATTCCTATTTTTTCCTTTAAAGCTTATATAAAAAAGACGCAGCATGTAAATTACATTTCTTTGAGCACAATCTTCTAAAATGACATTAACATAATAGGGCTGTCCTGTAAGCCCATTGAGAGCCCAACGAACATAATCACATCTCTTTCTTTGCTCCAGAACCTTCCAAATTACTCAAATTGTGCGCTCTACATGTCTAACTTCCTGCCACAGCTAATCTGACAGCATCGCTCAAACACATGCCAAAAATTAGGCTTTGGCCAAATGGTTCCAAGAGTGTTTTCTAGTCATACAGCGACAGAAATGAGCCAAACTATGAGGTACAAATCATAGAGGGAAAAGGATTTCTCAGCTATGAGGTGTGTCCAAAAGCTTGGGTATAGCAGACAGTACTTTAAGAAGAAAGATTTTGTATTTCTGACAGCAATGGCAGCCAGGAAGTGAATCCTTATGAACTTAAGTATAAATAATCAATGTGCAGCTCTTTTTAAATCATCAATCAGATTCTGCCCCTGGAAAACACTTTGCAGTGTGAAAAATAGAAACACGATAACAACTTGATGTGTGTTAAAAATTATTTATTATTCGCCAATGAGCAGCCTCCTTCAGGGCAAAGTCTGGATTAGAAATGGTAAATTCATCAAAGGCTCACATCAATAAATAAAGTCAGAATTAGGCTGCCAAGAGGGACGTGCACACCTAATGAAGATGGAGAGTTGCTTTGTGTAACTGTGTGGGTCTTAGATGTATAACTGACAGATGGGGGTTGAGTCACACTGGTTTGGTACGGGATGATGAACAGTGGGAGATGCCAGCGTGATACCTCACCAAGAGGAAAGTCATATTTTTCACTTTATTGAGCTGATTTGTAAATAGCATGTAATCTTAGTAGTTTATAACTCATCCTGAGTTACCTGAGTTTGTGAATATGCCATACCTCAATCTCAGAACCTCAAGAATTCAGTCACTGGGACACATTACCTACTTTTAGGTAATGTTAAGTGGAGTATCTTCGTACATCAATTACCTGAGGCAGGTGCAAAAGAGATGAGGGAGAATCCCAGCATACATGAATAAAAACAACATTGCCTTCCTTGCAAAAATAGTTTATTTGGTAAGGTCAAATTGCTGAAGAGCTCCAGGTGACCTGTCTTAAGTAAGGTGTGGCTGGCCCCCAAAGGTGACCCTCTTAAAAGAACATTGGGCCAAAGATGGTTAACACACATTAAGCAGACATTAGAAAACGTAAATAAAATGCATACATCATATAAACATCCTGCCCTTGTTTACCCAAACCGTATAAAGGTTTACCCGTGAGTCAATTTCTCAGATTAAGGAGAATTTGCTACTCGGAAGATTTTATTGATCAAGCAACAATTATTAAAATGAGGTTTGAGCAACGAGGGTATCCCAAAAACCGGATAGATGATGTGTATCTACGGGTACTTAATAAGGCCAATTCTGAAGTATTAAAAAAGAGCATCACTCAATATTCTGCTCACACACCCGCCGAGTTTTATTTTTCAAAAGAGTGGCATATTCTGAAATCAGACCCTGAAATCTCCTCCATTTTAAACATTCTCTTTTTGTCAATAAAAGAGGTGAAAATCAATTCTAAACCTACATTAGCCTCACAAACATTGTTATGCCCTTTGCCCAATGGCAAATGTTCCCAATGTAACAATACAGTCAAAATAAATAATGTTGTTCATCCTCACACTGGAAACAAATACCAAATAAAAAGTGTAATCACATGCTCATCAATCCATGTTATCTGCATGTTATGGTGCCCTTGTGGTTTAGCTTATGTAGGTAAAACTGCAAGAGATTACCCAGTTGCTATGCAATTTAATGACTGATCATGATGCCTGTTCTCTGAGATTCTATTGAACATGTCCCCCCTCCACTCAGAGGAGATCATGATAAACTGTTCAAGCAAAGAGTCTGATTGGATCCACACTTTACACACCTAAAAGCCTCAACGACGAAATGAACTTGAGCATTGTTTTGTAGCCTGACTATACTGATCTTTTATTGTGTACTGTGGGCATGTTGTTTACATGTTAGGATGGATGCAGTTCCACCTGTTTTTTTGTTCTACTTCCATCCTGTAATCAGACGTACTGCTGTTTATATAATGTACAATATTTTATTTTTGCATTCTAATGTCTGTTTAATGTGTATTAATGGGTTGACCATTTTTGGCACGATGTCCTTTTAAGAGGGTCACCCTTGGGGGCCAGCCACACCCTACTTAAGACTGGTCACCTGGAGCTCTTCAGCAATGTGCCTGATGAAGGTCTCAGGACCAAAACGTTGACCTTATCCAAATAAACTATTTTTGCAAGGTTGGCAGTGTGCAGGAAGTATTGTTTTTATTTAAAAATCTTAAGTGACCTTCAACTATCTCTAACCTTAAAAAAAAAGAAAAGAAAAAGATTTGCTAGTGAACGGAACAGTCTGTACCACAAACCTGATTTAGCATATCAACACTGACTGTGGAAGGGAGATTTAATGACAGGTTTTAAAAAGAAAATTGCATTAGGGAGCGCAAACAGTTGACACATTGGATCAACATCCTCAGACAATGACGGATTTTCACGCCTGAGCAGCTCTCTCTCCAATCCCCCGAGACAATTATTGAAAATGCACACTGCACACGAGCCATCACGGCTAAACGTCTGACTGCTCCACCGCTCAGACGTGCACAAGTCTGCTCTTCTTTTAGCATCAGAAGGTCTTTATAAATTCATGACCCTGCTACGATCATCGTGCATGTATAACTGCCTCGGTGATGAGCAGTTTAAAGTGAAATACTAATATATTTAAACATATGCTAAAGAAAGAACAAAGCTTGCTAAAGTCAATAGTTCATCATCGTTATGTGAAGAAAGCTCTCCAGCAAAACCACCTTTCAAATTCAATGTTGTCATTTCTGTGTATACCCTATGAAAGAGAGTCTGGGTAAACTTTGTTCCATGGGAGCATTGATGTGAAAAGTGTGCAATACTGGCTAGTCAATACAAGGCAAGCCATGTTAAATCAGTATACTTACCCTGAACTTCTGAAAAACACACAGAGCCTGTTATTTTACATCCAATAGAACCAATATCTTTCTGGCCTTTGCTGGCAGAATAATTTGTTGCTTCTACAGTAGATCATAGTAAGTGCATGTATTCATTGCAGCAGTAGGCAATTAACTATGTACAATGAGGTCGAGGGGTAATTTGAAGAGGAAGGCCTTGCAGTAGCACAGGTAGTTTGAAGAAAAGTGCAGAAAACTTTGTTATATGGTGCACTATTCACGGGCTGATGAGGGAAAGAGGAGCGTGAAGATAAGTGACGCCAAACAAAAAACACTAGAAATCTGAAGTGTCCAAAATGACAGTCCATCAGTTAGAAAATGTTACCCTTTTCACCTGAAGTGTCTCATTACTAGAAAAGCTTTGACCACCATTCTCCTCCTGCTGATAAAGTGACTGCATGTGTTTGGGGGATGTTTGGCCCCAGGAACAGCTGGGCTCCACAAAAACCATCAAACTGCATCATTATGTCATCCAGCCAAGATTTCCACCTGGACATACAACAACAGGATCCAGCATAACTTCATCATAGATAAAACTGTTAGCCCGAGTCTTGATTACATACACAGCGTGTCTAACAAGAAGTCACCGTATCATAATTTCCACAACAGCATAATCTTTGAGAGAGAAATGAAAACATGCAGACTTTTGGATGAGTTGTAACTGTTTTGGGATTTGCAAATTATATTTCTAGGATTCAGTTCGATTCTGTGTTTCCAGAGGCATTAACATTTGAGAGAAGACAGAATTACGAAATGCTAAACAAACAATTAAAAGAAGCAGATGCACTTCAGAACAAGCTTGTATTGGTCTAAACTACAGGGTTAGTGGTTTAAACCACAATAAGAGCCCATGGAGACAGGATATTTCATTATCTGGGATAACATAATTGCAGTCTTTCCTAATTGCCACCAAATGATGGTTTCAACTCAATTGCAATTGTTGGTGCAGCAAAATCAGATCAACTGATCTTGAAACAAGTTTAAGTGTCCAACTTTCCATTTTGACTGACTGACACACCAAAGCAGTTTTGCTCTTCAAAAATAGTTCATATTCATTTAAAAAAGGAATGCAATTACTTTCAAGTACTTTAACCTCACAACTTCAAATGAGCTTATTGCTTTAAGAATTCTGACCTGAATTCACTTCTTTTAGAGGAGTGTTTTGTGTCTGGCTCCTACACCTGCCTCTTCTCCCTGAGGCTCTGCACAGCTGGGAACCGCTACTGCAAAGACTTCAAGTGTCATGTACAAATCATGACAGGGATCTCTGTGAACAGCCAACTCTATTCAACTTCCCAGAAGTGCCAGAAGTGCCTTGCTTTTAGGAGAATAACACAAAGTCTGAAGATTTGCATAATAATACGCACACTTATTTGAGTTTTGAAATGTCACATAGCCTGAAAGCTTTTTGACAACATGTTGATATATTTAAGTCGGCAGATTCTTTAGACAAAATCAATAACAGTAGATGGTAAAAGCAGGAGTCTGAGAGATGAACATAGGACATTGTGTTAGTCTGACCATTAAAGACTGCCAATAATTCCAAATGTAGAGGGATAAGAAACCTCCAACGTGCATCATATTGATAAGCAAGACAGAGCATAAGGTGCTTCCTAAGAGATGGCTTTATACGCACGTTGATGAGTGACATCATGCGCACGTGCTCCTGAACCAGGGCGCCGAAGGACAAAAGAACAGCACATCCTTTCATACTCCATTGTGAATCAGCTGAAATGTTTTGACAAAAGAACATGCTTAATATAATCAAATCAATTTGGTCAACACATGCACAGCACTGTTGGCTGCACTTGACAAAAGAAGGAAGGGGCATAAGTTCCTTAGGTTTCAATCAGATTAAACACGGAGAAAGATGACAGCGATTAGGATATGAGACTGAATAACCGTCCCATGATTGAAATAGCTCACTTAGAGGTAAGAAAATAAATATATTGTCCAAATTGTGGGGATGGTTTATCCTACCTAGGTGTAACAAATGTGGCTGTCGTTTTATCATGCGCAAACCTGAAAAGACTCACATGCTCACAACGGCATTAGAAGACTTTTATTGGTCATAATTCATGTCTGGCGCACAGAATGTAGTAGGAGATTCTTCCCCCAGAGTCACTGGTGGTGATAGAGGATGAGGGCTGAGGCTTCGAGCAGGGGTGAGGTCAGGTGGTGGAGGGGCGGAGGAGGGGCGCAGCACAGCCGGGATATGGCTGAACAATAATAGATTGGATGATTACCGAGGTGCAGCCGGAGATGAGGCGAAGAATAATGTGCTGCAAGTAGGTTACGCTTAAACTTCATTACAAATATAGTAATATCCTCTTTGTTTAATGTTTTTATTTGGCCTCAGTGCTAACCATGCCTTAATCATGTATTTTTTATTATTGGTCTTGATAATTACTACATTTGGCGTTGGTGCGTGAGTATTAGTTACAGACTGTGGTTATTACATGGAAATTGAATCTGATTTTCCACAGCTAATGTTTCAGGTGCTTATAAACATACATGTTAATCCTGGAATGTAACGGCTTGTTGCTCTTCACATAAACACCATATTTAGGGGCAGATTTCTCACAGTGCTGCTATATTTAGATCCGGTGTGTGGGCCTCACAGTAACACGCAGCTTATGACAACATTCATCAAAACATGACATAAACAAAACTCCCACCAGAATTGAGAGGAGGACCCTTAACATGACACCCACACCCTAATCACTGAGCTGCATTACTTCTATCATCTGTTTTCTCTGTCTGTGATGCGCCGCAGCAATGACAGTGAATCAAGCTTTACCAGGTGTGCGTGGTTGGTGTCTATGGGACAAATTACAACAAATTATTCGTCAATTTAAAAGTTACGATATAATATATACTGTATCATTGTTCAATTAAAAACATGCAAATTATAGCAAGTATGTTCACTTTTGTAAACAAATGTAGTGGACTGCATCTGAATTACCACAGAATCTGAGTGCACACTTTGAATTCAAATAGAGGGTAAGTGAATGTTGTGTACTTCTGATTCTATAACGTACACACCAACCTGTACTACGGTACTGTAACAATGATGATGGAAGAATGAATCTTGCAAAAAGATGTATTTTTTATGTGATATTGAGGGCAGGACAGATAAGTGGTACTTCACAACATAATGCCACAGCTAGCGTCACCATTATGCTACTCTTGCAGCAGCCTGTTTGAAGCACCGCAGCTGTGATGGTAGAAATCGCTTGAAGCTGCTCATGAGTTCTTCACAGAGACATGAGTGTTTGTTTTTTGTCTGAGAACCTACCGGCCTCTCCTATGCAGTCCTCTATATATTGTGCATTGTACATTTGAAGATGAGCCCAAAGGTGAAAAGAAAATCGTGATGTTTAACAATCTTCAACAGCCGTCCATCAAAATGCCACCATACTGAAGAGAAGCTATATGTTTCGTTATATTCAGCAAGACTTGCGGGATCAGGGCTAACAGCGACTATGAAGAAGCAGGCATGTTATGTATGTCCCTGGTGGATACATGTACAGGGCGACCAATAATCATAGCAGCCTGGAGATAGGTTGGTCAGCTAGCTTTGATCTTTCACGCTATGGACCTGCCACACAATTAAAAATACAATTAAGAGTGTAAAATGTGTGGATAAAACTGTGAAGACCATAGTAATAAAGCGAGGGGGTACACAAACAATAGAAACCTGAGTTATATGATAAATCCTAGGGAAATATGCATAAGTTGCCAGAAGATAAAATAAAAATATATGCTAAATACTATAAAATAAGATATACAGTGACCTCATACCTGTAAAACATTTCTATATGTTATGTGACAGTCTGATATTCATTACCTACGGTACAAACAAATTCTCATATGCATGTGTGACCTACTTTCCAATGATTCAATAATTCGCCACTCAAAATGAAAATAAAGCACAGTTGAGAACGTGACTGTTGCTCACAAAAATGATTGGCAGAAAGACACCCCAAGAGCCACATGGCCACATAAACAAACCAGCGGCTATAACTACAAGGCAAAGAAGTATTTTAGCAGCAAACTGCCAGTCCAGTTACACAGCACAGATCTGTTTCCATCCGAATCTTAATGACGGAATCAAAGCGATTGTGATTTTTACAGTTTGTCAGTCAGTGTTTAACCTGTCTATGACACTAGGGGTAGCATGTAGTATTTCACCTCCCCACAGTAAACAACACCTGCAGCTCTCTATATTTATATCTATATTTTTGACAAATGTAGTAATAGTTCCTCAGCTCCAAGACAAGACATTTTACGTGTGGTTCACAGAGTGGTGTCAGGATCTTGGCCCAAGATTTAAGTTTTCTTTAAGCGCATGTTCTGCACTGAGGTGTGCTATTTTTGGATGATGACCTTGATCAATCCTTAAGTCGCTCACAATGGGTCTCCAAGATGGCCGCCATAACAAACACAAGCCACTAAAAAACATGTTTAAGCTTGAATAAACTCGAGCAGTATGAACTGTACCTGAACCCACTGCATCGCATTTACTGGATTTCCCATAGAATTGCAAAGACTATGACCTCAGTATCCCCCGTTCGAACTTTTCCACTGGGTCAGCCAGGACAGCACTCATACATTCTGTCTATGGTAGTCCAAAGGAGAACACCATGCTTCCCTGTGCGAGCCTTGTGAGTGCAGAGGTATTGTTAGACATCCATCACAGATTTATCAGATCAGGCCGATATCCCGCAGCTCTTGTGCTGATGAGATTAGGTGCCAATATTCTCTAAGCAGAGTCCATTCAGCTGCAGCACGGACGTGACAAATACCTGGTAGATTCTACGTTTTCAGGCAGTAAACCCGGCTGGTACTCCTTAATTAGAAGACATCTGCTCCGTATCGCTGAGTGAAAATACTTCACACACAAATGTTGAATGTTGGACCAAAGCACTAAAGGTCTTTCAATATCAGCATGTTTTTCTCCTCCCCCGGTAAGCACTGGTTTTGTAAAGAGCATTCAAGGAAGTGAATGTTCCTCTTTGTGGCTGCAATCAAGACTTTTGTGTTTACTTTGACAGGGCACAATGTATTCATAAAATGCAATTAAAGGTAATAATAACACAGGAAGGCTGATTTTTGTCTTTGAATATTGAATAAACTGTGGTAAAGAGAAGGTAGCTGTACCCTTCCTTTATTAGGTTAGGTAACATGTTAAAATCAAATATTCGTGTTACTGGTTTATGGTTTTTTTTTTTAACAGTGCAAGTTTGCAACCCAAGATAATTCAACCAAAAGTCAAAATTAGAGTAGATATAAGGAAGATATTTTAAAAAACAATAAAAAGACCTTGATCCAAAAAAAAAAGGAAGATATTTTTGTAAATCTTCCCACAGTTATAGTAGAATAAGGCAGTTATGATCAAATTGTACTGATAGATTATAATCTAGTGTTTCTTCCAATTTCCTCTTTCAGAAAGTGTCGATGTGTTTTATACACATTGCTATGCCAGTTATAGCCCTCTTCTTGTTAAGGACTGCGACATAACAACAGGTAATAACAATAGAGATTGCTACAGTATATCCATATTTGCTTCTTAGAGAACAGGCACTCGTGGAGGATAATGGTCGGGATAAGTATTCCACTTATTCCCTGATGAGTGCCCTGTGGGATAGTGAAATGGGCCAGCAGTGGAAATCTTTTCAAGTGTGGCTATTTCTGGACACTCTGACAACTGAATAAAATACCCCAAAAACATCTGGCAGACACATAGATAGTGAATTGGTTAAATCATTTAGAGTCAATGACTATTTCATAGACCTTTCTGTTGCTTTAGCTCGATTGCTGCAGTGGGTCATTTTGTCAAAATCCTATTGTGTTTTTTTATTCAGCAACGCAATTTATTCATCAAAGGGCTATTTGAGATTTTAAATATTATAATTTTTGTCTGTCTATTTATCTGCTGCCTAGCATGCCTACGCCGCCCATTTACTCACAACCCTCTCCATTTATCTGGGCATGCATGCACAGACTCACCTCTTGCGTCGAAAAACTCCTCATCAGAGCTGTCCACAGATTCTTGTGCAATATTCTGCAGATACCAATGCGTGCCGCTGTGCTTCCGCATACCTGTAAAAGAGACAATTCAATTCAGTGTCCATCAAATAGAAAGTGTTCAGTGAATAGTTTTGAGTTTGAGGGGTGATTTGTGAAAGCCACAGGGGCAAATAGATGTTCTCAGGACTATTACAGCAGGAGGTTTTTTAGTGGAGGCAATGACCAGGAAAAGTAAAAGTATTTTTTACTACGATTTAAAACAAGAACTGGGTTGCAAAGGGATTTTGAGAAGGTCACAACCAAACACTTGAGCAAATATTGTATACGTTTGAGATTGGAAATAATTTGTCTCAATTTGTGATGGATTAATGTTGCAGTTCAAAGTGCTAAATGCAGCATCATTTATTCATTCCCTACACATGATGGCATGAGTCATTACTGTAGCCACAGCTGCTCAGGAGCTGACTGAAAACAGGATTCTAATCTGTGCAAACAATGGTTCATTATCATCAACCATGCTCTCACCCACCATCACATGTACATGGACAGGGTGGGTGAAGTGTTTTGCCCAAGGGCCTAATGAACAGGTGGGAACAGGTGGAAGTGACATAAGTTGGATCTGTAGACCAGTTTCCCAACCACCCTTGAGGGCACTTGGCATTATTATGGCACGGCAACGGAGCTTAAATAATTAAGAAACTAAAACTAAGACTAAAACTTGCATCGTCACATTTGTACGACGCATCTCGTCCGATTTGGTACAGTGCATTATTAACTTACACCCCTAGTGAAAAGCTTCTCAATTATTTGGAAGTAAAAGACTTATGCAAGACAAACATGGTTGATCACCACTGCATGGATAAACGCACAGAGCCACAAAGCAATTATAATGAAAAAGCAGGTTATATAAGGTAGAGGTCAACCGATATATCTGCCGGCTGAACAAAACATATGGGTACTTCATATTATTGACTATCAGCCGATATTTAGTCGATAAAAGTCCGATATCTCCGGAACCTAAAGTGATGGCGACTTCCCGTTTTTTGCACTGGAAAGAACTCAGGTCTTTAAAGTGAACCTTCCCACAAACTCCTAGGCCTCAGGGGAACTGAGGAACATCACGGTGAAAATCACAAGTCACAAGTTTGTACCCCTCAGATCCTATTTTATATATTCTATGTTGCAAACTTTTGCTTATACAACAACCTCTAATACAAGCAAGACAAGACATAATCAGATAATGACGATTTTGTTCATTTAAATTCACCCCTCACCTTTTGTGTTCACGGCTGAGCAGCCACAAATCCAAGCATTCTCCAGGGACCTGTCAACACAGGCTGCACTGACAAAACAGCAATGGTGACTGAGCTGAGGACTATTACGTCTATAAGCAGCACTGCCACTTACACAGAGCATGTGGGTATCTTTCTGATGTGAAGCATTTCTCCATTAGGCAATTGATCCACAAACCATAACGGCATTTTCCAAAATTACATCTGAAAGCAGGAAAATATAACTTCACTTTCATTCCAGTAGGATGCTTTTGGCAAGAGAAGTTTTGTAAATCTATATTAGAACGTTCCAGCTGTGGTATATTACGGGAAAACAACTGATTTATGTTTATGTCACAAGCCACTAAAATTGCTCTTTCTATGGCCTCTGACACAGTTGCTAACAATATATTTACAATTTAATCATTACATCCTGATTATCTTGCTAACAAAACAACTAACAAGCAAACTCACATAGGTCACTTGTGATTATTTGGTAAGTATTTTTTGCCATCAGAGAACTGTTCGTCTCAAGTAAAGGGCATGCGTGCAGAGAAGCAGAGGCCAGCCCAGAATGCCTCAACCGCAACACAATATTTTCACCTCAGTATGTGGCTTTACTTGATTGTGGGCTTACGGCGTTGTCCCGGTCCTCCTGTGGTGATGCCAGCCCTGCATCAGGCCGATACTTTGACAAACAAAAACACTTGATACCCCAAACCGCTGTCAAACTGCTCTCTCCATAAGAGGTCCTAAGTGCTCAGGTCTGGCCCTATAAAGCTTTTAAAGAGGTTGAGAAGCAGTCCGGGAGATTGCCCCACTTACGTTTTTCTTCCTACCTCCCACTGGTTTCCAAATAGCTCTTTCAACACATAAATAAACAAAAAGAGCAATAAATGAATAAATACATCTAAAAACTATATTAAACAAACAAAAAAGCTTGATGTCTATAGGAGGTGGAAATGTGCTGTATACATTGTGACTGTTTCCAATCATGTCTAGTGATATTATTGTACAATTTATACACAAACCATCTTCTCTCTTCAAATGAACCTAAAGTGAGATGAGATGAATCATGGCCCTTTGGTTCAAATAAAAGGTTGCTCACATCCAACAAGCTTCAAAGACAACACACTGTTACTTGTTGTGCTTCATCTCCACCCTCTTTCATCTGTTTCTGTCCATTACCCACTTCCAGCAGCGTTTACAGAGAGGCCGACAGTCGGTTGAAATGTCGCGCTGACAGCACTCATAACCACAACAGCTCCAAAACAATCACAGGTTACGGCCCCTCTATCTGCGACCCGTGGACCGTGTGGGGAGGTAATGCTAGGCTTGACCAAGAGGACAAGGAAAAGCCAGACGTGTTGACATTCAGTGGGAAGATAACGTGACTTTACATTTGTATTGCTGCATGGAGAGCAGCCGTGAATGGGTTTGTTCAAAAACCGTCTATTCATTTAGGGAACCATATGTTTACATACACTTTATAAAAAGACACATATGCATTTTTTCTCACTGTCTGACATGAAACAAAATGTATAATTTTAAAAAATATTTATTTTTGTCAAATGTCAGAAGAATGATGAGAGAAAGAAGTTGTTGTTTTTTTTTAATGTTTTTGTTACTTTTTACAAAGTCAGAAGTTTACATACACTAAGATAACTATACCTTTAAACTATTTGGGATAGCCCAAATGATGATGTCATGTCCTTGGAAGCACAAGCCTGGTTCATCCTTGACCAGTCATCATACAGATCAGAAAGAAGGCGGGCTCTGTGTCCCAGAGATGAACATGCTGTGGTCTAAAATGTGAATATCAACCAAATGCAAAATACCTGGTGAAGATGCTGAACCTGGTAAGAGTTTGTCATTATCCACAGTGAAACAAGTCCTGTATCCAGAGCCAGTTTTTCCTATATGCAAACTACGCAAGATGCGTAAGGGCCCCCGCAGCCGCAAGGGCCCCACATCTCAGTCAAACTAAGGTGTTGTTTTACTGATCAACGCATTGTTACGGGGACAGGCTCTATGACAGCACGCACTCACTCTCCGCCTACTTTGCCACATGTAACACTATAACGGAGCTGTCTGATGAAGTGAATGAGCAGGAGAGACCTATCGCCTTCCCCGGTCACTTCCAAAGCTGTCTCCCGGTGCTCGCTTCGCCTCATGCGCGGCTCCTCCACGGCTGCACGTCACCCGTGTGCGGACTCTGAGCGGCAGGGCCATACTCTCATTTAAACTCACTTCTTATTGTGTCTGGTGAGTCTAGAGTATCAGGACTGTAGTTTGGCGAGTAGACGAGAGTAAAAAGCCTTTATGTTTAAAAGTGGAGTTAAATCCACATGGTTCTCATGAGCACAGTAACATACAGTAACTCTGGTTCTCCGAATGTGCACAGTCTAAAATGAATTGTGCTACTCACAGGCTAGTTCTCAGTGGTCAGACAGAAATAAACGTCAGGTGCAGGTGTCAGTTTTAAATCAGTGGTTACCAAACTGTGGGTCAGGGACCAGAGGTGAGAGAATGTGACCATTTACCATTCACCATTTTAATAAGTGGGGGAAATAGACTAGTAGTAGTCCTAAATCCCAGTCTGACAGTGGCTTAGTGGTTAGTGGTTCTCACACGGTGGGGCAGAATTGAGGTCATTATGTCCCCCTTCCGCCCTGCTCTACTGCACAGTGAAGTGTTTTTGATCGTAAATGGATTCACTCTTCATCGAATGACCATGGGATGCGAACTGTAGGGCCCCCGTGCTGAGGGGGCACTCTGCCAGGAAGAAGTCCTTACTCCAAAAGAAACACTAAAAAGCCAGTTTGGGTTTGCAAATAAAAAAGGGCAAAGACTTAAATTTTTTGAGACATATCCTGTGGTCTGACGAAAAACAAGAAGAAGCATTTTTTGGCCATAATGACCAGCGTCACAAAGGGGAATCTTGAAAGCCTGAGAACACCATCCCAACTGTGAAATACAGGAGTGGCAGCATCATGCTGTGGGGTTCTTTCGCTGCAGGAGGGACTGATGCATTTGACAAAATTTCACAAAACAGATGACATCATGAAGAAAAAGCATTATGTGGAAATATTGGAGCAACATCTCAAGACATCAGTCAGGGAGTTAAAGCTTGGGCGCAGATGGGTCTTTCAAATGGACAATTTCCGAAGCATATGGCCAATACTGGTTACAAAGTAAATGTTTTGAAGTGGTCATCACAAAGTCCTGATTCAATGCAAGTGAAAATGTATGGGCAGAGCTGGAAAGGCATGTGCACGCAAGGTAGCGAACAAATGTGGCTCAGTTTCACCAGTTCTGTTTGGAGGAATGGACCAGAATTCCTGCCAACTATTGTGAAAAGCGTTTGACCCAAAATATACAGTATAAAGGAAATGTATGTAAATGTTTGGTTTTGTAAAAAGTAACAAGAATATTTCTAAAAAATTCTATTTAAAATTCTACTTGACCAAAAAAAAAAGTTAATTCTGGTTTCATGTCAGACAGTGAGAAAAAAATGCAAATGAATCTTTTTATAAAGTGTATGTTAACATATGGTTCCCGCTGTAAATACGAGGCTACATAATGTGTAACAAATGTATTATTTTAAAGCTTAGGTATATTTAGCTCAGGTATAGATGTTCAGTTGCACATGAGATCAGTAAATAAACAGCATCTTGAAAGGAAAAATGTAAAAGTTGCTTTAGAAGAATGTGTTTGTAATACCCCTGCTGCAATGAAGCTGTCACATCCAACAGCTCACCGGTCAATTAAATTATTTCAGCAGGGCAACACTCAGATCAAACTACAAAAAGTCATTCATTGTCCCTTAAAATTTAACACAAGATCACATTCAAAGGCAGTTTATCTGAGAAAGCCAGAGGAAGTCCCCGGTGTGGTATAAGGCCTTAAGCAGATTACCACCTTTTGGCACTGAAACACAATTACACAGGCTTTATACTACAGACTTATTGGGCTGCATCTGTCACTTTTCTCTCAGCTGCTCAATGGCCCACTGGGTTTTCTAAGGCCTCTGTCAGCCAACATTAGCTTCTTATCCAAGATCCAGCTCAGCAAAAGGTGTGAGAGACTCTATCTACTTTAACTTCAAAGTAGCCAGGTGTGCAGTGATTTATAGCATTTGTTTGTAAGCTCCCACTCCCAAACAGCACCTCTCTTTATGTTCACTTCCAATTCATTACAGAACAGTTGGCTGGAGGTGGAGACAATTGGAGTTTGGAGCTAAATAATTATTTCACACAAGTCTTACCAGATTAAAGTGATAGTCTGTAAGGTTGCAAAGAAAGGAGAGAGTGAAATTTGAAAGTAAACAATCAGATTTCCCCCATAACCTGCTGATTGGACCACAAAGCCATTCCTCCTTTGCAAATCAGTCTTCTGATTTGCAAAATCAGAAGCGTGAGAACAAATTTCCAAAAGTAATGATCAAACACTGTTTCCTCCTGATTGGACCTGACAGGCCGGTTCACGGGCAAGCTTGTCTTATTGGTCAAAGTGATGGCACCTTATGCAGACCCAGATCTTACAGACTATCACTTTAAAGAGACTAGATGCAAGTTGGTCATTTTACACTCACTACTGCCACCTCAGGTCTTAGTCGTAACTGCAGGTTCTATATTAAGCTTGTGCATGAGGCACTTTGGACCCGAAGAAACACCTTTTTGAGTGATAGTGCAGGATTTCAGAGGCAGTTGTGGTGAACAGGTCTGAGCTTATTCTACACATTAGGACATGGCTGGAACATGTAAGGGGAGGAAAATACTTAGTTTAAACTCTGTATAGTCCCTTTAAGACATAGCATTGTAGTTTTCCAAAACATTATGTAGTTCAAGGGTTTGGCATTTTGGACGTTTTTCATCCAAGGAGCTTTGTCAGTGGCACTAATGGTTTTAGTTTTGGTCAGTAGACCTTTAAGTCTCCAAAGTGGTTGAACAACCCATTTTTGTTTGAAAAGAACTACTCTCAACAAGTAGTTCTTGTCAACAATGTAAAGACAAAAAAAAAAATGAAAGTTGAAAACCTATAGTGATAATTAAACCACCTTTTATTTTTCCTGTTTGCCTTGATATGTGTGCTTTATGATACTCAATACACTACAAGAGACACATTTTCCATTTCAATAATCAAATGATTGCACCTTAAATAACCCTGTCATTGTTTATTCATCATAGTATTACTCATTGAGCCTCTCGGTCAGGAGAGCATTAGTTTGGGGAGATGTATTGCCATTTTCAAAACCCACGCAGTTCAAGAAAATGTTGTTAAGATAAATTTCCTCTTTTAGAGACACATTTGAGTGGCCTTGTTTTAGACAACAAGACCTGGTATAAACTCAAAGACTGTTTCTGTATTTTGTTGCACAATAGATGGCACCCGAAAGAGCTCTGCATTTTTAGTCCCTAAACCACTAGTTTTGAGCAGTTCTGTTTAGGAAATTGGCCCATTACAGATGTTTTAATCAGGATTACGTTCAACACTTCACAAATGAGTCTAATGACTGGCTGAGAGGGTCCAACTTTATTTGAAGTGCATTTCTGAAAGATTTAGAATTAATGGCTCCTTTCTCTGTGTATGCTAGTCTACTCAACTCCCATCAAAATGGGGATACAGGAATCTAACCTTGAATTGTGCTTGCGGCCGTTGTGCAAAAAGAAGAGATAAGTCTTGAAATGTGAACAGCCTTGGTAACATAAAGGTAACACAAAGAACACGCTCAAAGAACCGAAAACCTGATTAAAAGACTGTATTCTTTTATCATGAAACCATTTCAGTTCTTGAGCTCCGAGAGGTCTAATTAAGCATTGCAAACATACAATTCATAGCCAGACATTTACTCTGTGTTTTATTATCTCTATTGTGACTTTCTCAGAGGGATTGTTGAGGCTGAAATACTGCTTGTGACTGTCAATGTGTGTGGCAGTAATTGCTATGAATGTTTCTGGGCAGGTGAGTGCAATATGAAGATTATTGTTTTTGTGGAGCCATCACGAGTCATCCAAGAACATTTCCATCAATGTGTTTTTTGCAAGTGCCTACGAAATAAAATTCATAAAACACAGAACAATGAATCAGAAACAAAGGTACCATGTATTGTTTTGGACTGGATCTGATTATGGCAATTTATAATAAAATAGTCTATGAAGATGAATATGGGGGTTAAAGGACTAGCAGTGACTTAGGTTTGATTTGTAGATGTGCCCTCATAAGGCAGCATTGGTTGTCATTGTGCCGACAAGTTGTAATTCACTGATAAAGGGGACGGAGGTTGAACAGGCACTAGGCTATATTAGTTACAACCATAGACATGATACTGATAGATCGCTTGTGCTCACTCCTCTTTACATTAATTACTCCATTCGAAACAAATCCATGATGGCTGCTCAATCTCCTCCTACAGCTCATGTTCCAAAAAAGAACAAAAAGGTGGAAAACTCCGGACATGACGACAGCTGTGCATCAAGAAGATGTTGTGATTGGTTCGACCTCAGCTGCCAATCAGTTACTTGTTGTTTACCGTGTATGTCCAGACTCACCTTCTTTCACGCAGAAAAAAAGGGGCTGTGGTTTACCAGGCTACCAGCGAGGTGCAAAGTCTACATTGGAATCCCTTTTCAATTATTACAGCAATGTCAGCTCCTCGCCACAAGGACCAAAGAGAAGCACTTTCCTCGCCCATTGGTTACAACTGACCTTTCCTGACATTTTCCTAAAGATTTCACCAACATGTTGTTAGAATCTTGCAAACAACATCTCATAAAACAAAAATAAAATGTCAACAGGAACTGTACAATGCTTCTTTGTTGCTTTGATGACATTCTTCCCTGTGGAGTGCCCCCTAAACTTCACAGGACAGCCACACAAACTCAGGACTCTTGACTCTTACATGACAACAGCTTCTGTTTGACTTTCAAACAATCCTTTACACTGTGTGTCTGTACATTTTTCTCTGCAAGGGTCACTCTTAAACAAGAAATCACCAGAATACAGCAGCAACTACTTATTTAAAGTAAAGCTATGCAGTTCTCTTTTGTTTAATGTTCTTCAAAATGCTTACACTGTAATCGTAATACTTGCTTGAGAGTTAACAAAAAATGTGCAGTTGTTGGAAGAGCATGACTCAACTTATTAACCAACACATTTAGAGATATTGAACAAGGCTATAAAAGGGGATTTGCTGTTGATGAGAAAAGCCTGCAGACCAAAGTAGTAGCTCATCAGATTTATAATGCACTTTTTATCAGCCCAATCCAGCAAAGTCATTGCTCCATTTACCCATGATTTAACCGTGTCTGTGCTCGTTGCTCTCGCACACAGATGGTCCGGGGTTACCGCTGCCAAGGCCAAATCTCTTCAATTTGTAATCAGCACTATTTAATATCTAATGAACTTTCACAATTAACAACACCCAAAAAGAGCTCCCTGCGTCGTCTGTGATTGCAACTGCTGCCGTCACATGGAGCGGGAGGACGTGGACAGGAGGATGCCGCAAGCTGCCGCGAAGGGAAGCACCAAACCCGAAGCTCAAAAACGCGGTGTGATATTTAACATGACGCGAGAAAGAAATCCAATATTGTTTTTCTTTACAGACAACAGGAAATGAGAAAATCCAGAGCGTCCCTGGAAAGGATGAAAGACACCCTGGGAACACAGTGACATTGTATTGCTGTAGAATCCAAAAGGATAAATCTAAGCACACCATGTACAGTCAAAAGACAGGAGTGAATATTGTGATTCTCTGAAACAATGCACAGGTGGAGCAAGAGATATGGTATGTTTAATTTCCTAAAATACCTTAACCCAGTGTTTTTCAACCAATGTGCAATGAGATATTGTCTGGTGTGCCTTGGAAAATTATCCAATTTCACCTAGTTGTTTTTTTTAAAAGAAATTCATCATTATCCGCAAATAATGTACCGTTTTCGAGTGTCTGTTCTGTCTAGAGTAGAGTAACCATGTAATAAATACTCCATATTAGGTCACTCATTTCTTTGAAACAAGAGAAATAGTGATGCATGGATGCGGCAGGTGGCGGTGACTGTGACACTGTGGCTAGTGAGACTATACGGCAGGGGTAGGCAACGTCAGGCCCGGGGGCCAAATCCGGCCCTCCAGCACAGCACCTCTGGCCCTCAAGATGATTTTGAGAAACATTATTACACAAGTCAGAGAGTATTTTTAACATTGTTAGAGTTAAATGGGAGAAAAAAAGGTAGAAATACTGTCAATACACCCAATGAGGTCATATTTTCTGTACAAAACTGGCATTTGAAGGAAGTGCACTGGGAAAAGAATAATCGTATAAAGGAAGAAATGACATAAATCTACTTGAATTAACAGATTAAATCTAAGATTTCAGCAGATTTGGTCTGGTCTTAGACAAGATAAAAGCTTAGTAGTAGTTATTCTCTTAATTCAGATAAGTTTGTCTGATTCCAGGTGGGTTTCATTCTTGTTTCATGGCGCTATAGCATTTGTATCTTGGGATTAGTTCAAACCGACTCAAATTCAACATAGAAGAACATTAATTCAAGCAATTTTAAGTCATTTATCTAATTTAAGATGGTCATTTTTGCATTGTTGAGCTTTACTTTGGGCTAATATAATCAGCAGCTTCGGCCCTCGGTGTATTTACAATAAAGAAAATCGGCCCTCCACCAAGAAAACTTGCCTACCCCTGCTATACGGTGTTCCTATTCAAGGCACTTTGATGTGAACGACTGAATATATGCTACAGGGTTACATTTTTTAAATATTTTCTGCTGGTGATGTGCCTCGTGATTTTTTCAATGAAAAAAATGTGCCTTGGCTCAAAAAAGGTTGAAAAACACTGCCTTAACCTTCATTAGACTCATAACCAAGTCACGTACAATCGGACGCCCCTATTCTCTGTCTGGACGGATTTCCCTCCCGTTACATTTCAAAATCCACAGTAAATCAGATGAGTGGCTTTGAGTGCTGGGACGAGCGTGAATAATATTTGGAACAGTATCTGATTAATTGCATTTCACGATTTTGTGATTGATTGGCGTTATTGCAGTCATGAATAATTAGATACTAAAAGACTAAAAGCAAAGCCCTTAGGCACAGTAGGCAACAGTGGGCACATTTTTGAAGAAAGGCACAGAAAGGTACATCATTGTGCAAAAATACGCAAGTAAAAAAACAAACTCATCTAACATAATAGTATCCAGGCCAAGGAACACATATCTGCTAGTTCAAAGGTACTAAATGCTTGTTTGGCGAATAATGTGGTAAAGTGTCCTATCTTCCCACTATCTCACAATCTACAGTATCCTTCGCCACCCCAAATCAAAACAACCATATGAGTTCAATCATGCTAATGAGACCGAGACGTACTCCATGTCAGGACAATGGCCAGTTAACAGGCTGATGCTTAACAGGGTGTAGCTGACTCCGGAGTCCGAACAGAACGAAGCCGACGTGGTGCCAGTAGAAGTAGGGTAAACAAGGCCTCACTATCAGAGGGATATACAGTGTATTAATGTTGCAATTAAAAATGTTTGAGTCATCATTATTGTGAGAAAAAATATTGCAGCTGTGCGACATTTCCCGATTATCAAATTTTTTTATTGGTGTGAATGTTTTCAACAGATATTCTATAATAAGATATGCCCCCTGTGATCTGTTGTCTCACAAATTCACTATAATTACAAAAAGGTGACCTAAATCATGAAGCTATCAGCTATCACTTTCATTTTTACCACAACATAACAAAACGCAGCTGCTGATGGTTCTTTTGGGACTCTTCTTTTGGCAGCGTTACGCAATTATCATGAAAGTGGTTGAGATTTGCTCTCCGTTACATTGGATACATTGGATTATTGAACCTGCCACTGACAGCATGTGTTTTGGATGCTGCTTGTGAGACATGACAGCAGTTAACTGTGGGTCCTAAAATCCTTACGATTAACCATATTGTGAACTTTTACAGTCAAGGTAATTGCAAAACCGATACAGATGACGACACAAATGATAAAGAAAAGTAAACCTGACCAGCCTGTTTTTATAGGTAGAGTAAACCGTAACACCCGGAGGAAACCTGGATGTTTGCAGGTCGTCTGTTGGTACAATTATTTTAGTACACAGTTAAAAGCCCTTTGTTCTACTTGAAACAAACTTAATTTTGGTATGTGTTGAAAATCAATGTTGCAAATGAGCGGAGCGGTCGATATTGATCTGGGCCTCTGAAATGTTAAATGGGTCACTTTAACCCTCCAGACATGATCCCGGATGGTATCTATGTGCACCACAGCTATGCACCAGCCGCCACATTGACTATTAATGGACCGCTGTGCATCCACTCTTCGATAATCATCACAAAAGAGCATGGCCCCACTTCTGTCTGTCTGCAGCAGAAAGTAGACGACACATTCACATGACATTTTTCCGCCAGAGAGGGCATTCAGTCCACACGTCCATGTAGAAATGCAAATTGCATATGAAGAGGCAATTACTTATCTATAATCTCATTTGATATTGACGTATGATATTATGTTCTTAAACATAATAGGCCTTTAGTCAAATGGTTAGTGAGGATCAAGATGGATATAGTCCTTTTAAATCATGATAAATTATATGCATGTGCCTGGAAAGACCAAAGGGAGTGCCCAGAACAGGCTAACTGAAGAGTATGAAAAGCAGTTATGAATAAATCAGCGATTCATTTTTGGAGAATAGATAGTGTAATATTTTAGTAACACGGTTCAAAAACTTATAATATGAGCTCCTGATTCAGCGTGACAACTGGCCGCAGCTGGTCTCTTTGTCAGCCCAGGAACTAACTGGTGACTGTCCAGAGTAAACTCACCTACCATCGAACCTGGAATTACAACACTGAGCAAAATGAATGTGCTTTAACATTTCTGGCGATAATTATTCTAGCACAATCCCATGTGATTATGTATATTCAACTTAAGTGCTTGTACAAAGTGCGGTTTTGTCGATAACAAAAGGGATCAACAACTCTCAGAGCACCACGTGTTCTCTCTTACTAATGGAAAACAAACAAGCACTATTCAAATATTCAAAGAGCAATTCTTAAAGGAATTACTGTACAAATATAGTACAAACCATAACAAGCAATTAAATTATGTTCATAACAAGATGGGCGAGTATCCAGTCCATGGTCATAAATAAACAAAATTCTATGCATGAGAGTTTATCAGGAGGCTGACATTTTAGTCGATTCTAATTTTGCTTATAGTATTAAAGACAAGGGTCGATCTAGGTGCACGCCACTCTATACATCTAAGTGCCAGGATTCAGAAAGAGCAGAGTCTCCACAAGTGAACTATGGTGTCAATAAAATGTTCACTTGCTCCCGTTGAAGGACAGTGCCTGCATTACACTGTGCTGCAAAGGCTCATGGGAGTGTTATGTGTCAATATCAATCTTGGATATAAAGGACTGCTGCGGAGAGGTGTCGTTGATCTGGCTAGATACAAGTGCTCCGCAGAATTAACATATCGGAGCAGATTGAAGCTATTGAAGGAATAACTATATGCAATCAAATTAGTAAAAATATAAGTTCATTTTGGGCCAATTCTAAATCAGAGTATAGCTATGGCGAAATGCTGCACAGCTGAGGAATGATTTTTAGCAGCTCTGCCAAAGATTGCAACAAAAAAGAAATGCTTATCAAAATGTCCATCAACCATCCAAAACGTATTGGATGGTCTTTTTTGGCAAGTATATAAAGTGACTCACCAAAGTGTCAAGAAGGCAGTGCCAAATATGGTCCCTCCGTCCCCAGCGTGACGTCAATCTGACCAACTGACAAACAAGCGTCGCGGTCCGGGGAAGAGGCCGTTCCCCCGTGAACATCCTGTCTGACCAGTCCGCACTGCTGAGGCGAACAACGTGAGGACACAAGACCCGGTGTGCGCCCACATGACAAACACCTATTACGTCTGAATTAAGAGTGTTTTTTTTTAATAATCAAACACAATTACAGAGGTCACAGGCGGAATGCATTAAAACACCTCTGTTGCTATCGTGGAAATATGCCCGCCTTCTTATTATTATGTAGGCTGAAAGAACACAAAACACTGCTACACTGCTTGTGTTAGTACAACAGAGGACCACGAATGGAAACAAGCATGTCGGCGACAATAGTATTGAGTACCTTGATCAAAAAAGAAAAAAGGATTGAAAGAGAGACACTTTATGAGCAGCCTCTGGAGTCATTTTAAGCTCTGACTGAAGCGCAGTGGGCAGCCAACTCATTTATTTGTACATTTGAACTGAACTGGAAAAAATCTCTCTCTCTACTTTCGCCAATTTCAAGTTGGAGAAAATGCTTAACGGTGTTTGTGCTTTACAGAAAAGCTGGATGAGCTAATGGACTATTCAGTGGTCTGCCACTGCCAACACTCAATGCATAAGCCTCGCATTTTTACTTATTGCCTTTGCGTTCAAGGATTCCCACTGCAGACTGTCTGTCTATTACTGGCAGAGTTTTGCATATTTCTTAGCTTTGCCATGGGTGGTTCCAAATGGGTGGGTTGGGACCTCCTATATCTACGGTTGGGCCGCAAACTTATATTGTCAGTCGTTTATGGACTTTTACCAAAAATAACTGTAGAAAAAGGGTTTCATAGTCAGCCTAATGATCAGTTCTTGAATCCACAGAACAATGGAGCTAATTCTTGTTTTTTCTGATCATTTGCAACACGTTAGGGTTAAATTCCCCAAAAAAATAAAGTAAGGTCAAGTTACTATTTGTATTTGAGTTGCAAAAAGTTGGAAGTGGGTCCTGAAATGGTTGAGAATCACTGTTTTAGTTCTTTCCCTGCTCAACCTTCCTCATTCATACAACCATATAGGGCTGCACAATATTGCATCATTAAAGACGTTTTACTCAAGCATTTCCTGACACCACACCCCACTACATTCTAAAATTTGGAAAGCAATTTAATTTTTTTTGGACTAAAGCTAAACTTGCACATTTTATAAGTTACCAGACATTTTTGTTTTAGGCTGTGTTGCCACAAAAATGTATGAATTGGAGACCTCAGTGATGTTGTGGCTTTTGGCTAACTCTGCACTGATAATTTGGTGATATACAGTATTGTGCAGCCCAGCAACCAGGCTCTCTAACAGAAAGAATCCTCATTACTAAAGGCATGTAACAATTCTTGAATATTCCACGTTCCACTGTCATTTAAAAAAAAAAAAAGCTGAATATTGTGTACACAGCGAGTACATTTGGGCAAACAGACAGGTTTCTGCAGCGGCTGGAGAAAGAAATGTCTCCCTGTTTAGTTTACAAGTCATAAACACCCAGTCACTGAATAATGAGAAAAAGAGGACGGCTGCATACACCACTACGGAGCACTGAACTGCATTTTACTGCCGACTGAGCTCATGCAGTTTGTAATGAAAGCAAATCAATTATATGAACATACAGCGACCTCACAATGTCCTGTTGCATTAATCTGTTGCCCCACTCTTAGCCCTCCCAGTAGTTACACAATTTTACAGCATTTAGGTGAAATAATGCGAGACCCAAGTGAGCAATTTCCTGCAAGGTTTATGGCAGTGTTTACTCCACTATTGAAGATTAACTGCAATTGTAGGCCTTTTCTAATAAACAAAAAAAAATCTCCAGCAGAAATGTAACGTGATTCACTGGCGTTTCATTACCTAGACTTAGGGGGACAACATGTAGAAATAACATACTGTCGCAGGTAAAAGCATCTGAGCAGAGCTTATTGTTAAATAAACTGTTGGCCACAGAGGCTAAGCTGGATAGAGCTTTTGTCCACAGATCCAAAGGCTCCTACTTGTACAGACTATCATTGTGTCCTTGGGTAAAACACGTCACCACCTTGCTGAACCTCTCTTAAAAAGTCTGAGGATACCCCTGATGCAGTGTGGACACAACTTTGAAATAGGCTTCCCTAAGATAAAACACATGGACCTTTGGCAGTTTGACTCTTTGTCAGGGCTTCGAGCAACAACAGTCTGGCACTTTATTGATCTCGGCGGGATAAAACTCTCAAGAAAGAGGCTCAGCTCAAAGACATTACAGACGACCCTGAAGAGCATGCATTGTTATCCAAATTAATTTAAAATCACACACAGGGCACATCATGTGGTCAAAGGCTGCATCTATCACTTTGAAAGATACATGCGTTTGATTAAGGTCTGCTGCACATTTATGCTGCACCAGTGAGATAAATATTTACCTCTGACAATGTGCTGTGTGTCTCTCCTCGCTCTACATTTCACACTGTTCTTTCACATTAAATTAATCCAGCTGGTCAAAAAATAAAATAAAATACTGCATGTTTGTTGTCATTAATTGGGGAAACATTGGCATCTACAGTTTAATCTTGCCATGGACGACTGTTTAGTTCATAATTTGTTCATCTTCATTCAGTGGAGTAGCACATCATTATATCTAATCCTGGTTTGGGACCATGCAGGTGAAAGGACTTGTTGAACTGTACAGTGCACAGGCAATAGTTCAGGCGAGGGGTGTAACTGTACACGTGAAGTATTGAACCGTTTCATTATTTACCGTTATTTAGTCGCGCAAGTTTAAGTGCAGCGGAACAAATGTTTCACACGTCTTGGACATATTTGGGAGTAGTATTTATCGGCACTACTTTTTGAGTGGTTACAGTGATTACACAAAATTCTTTAAACAATCCAAAGTATTCAAAATGCGAGTGCATTGTAGAAATGTTCTAATATTATGAATAAATCTACAGTTTTTAAATGACATTTTACAAACATTTTCAAATAGTTGAACCAAACGGAAATGTAATTGTAGAGTACCATTACCTCCTTAGTTCAGACACCCTTGTGCCAAATGCCAAGCAAAACAGAAGCCTAATTAACGTACGAAAAAACTCCAATGATTTAATATTAAAAAGCCTTTATTTTCATATGGCCTGCTGAATTAAAAATGCGTTTCAGCTCCTGCTATAGACACAGAGGTGTGGACTATAAGGGCTATTCTGAATTGTTACATTGAAGGAAACATGCTGGCCAGGTTTAAATGATGACATTGATATTGCACCTTTTTTGTGTAGTATTTGTATATTTATATTTTCATCACGAGAAAGGCAATATTTTAATTATGAGTTTTTGGAAGTGATTTTTCTAATCCGGTTAAACATTAAGGGTGGTGAAGCTTAAAATGTTCTCACTTAAATCTGACAACTGCTTTACATCTATTAATCCTCTTTCCTGTTTGCAAAATGTCTTTATGTTTATGCATTTGTTGACATATGGTGGCATGTTATTGTCGTTTTTCCACTGTAAATGATTATAAAGTGTTGCTGATGTTAGAGGAGGGTCCATAGGGCTCCTCCATATATTGATTTGTTTGTTTGGTCGGGACGGTGCATGTTAACGAACATACATGATACTCATGCATGTAAACAAGCCACACTGGATTGTAGCCTTGGGCTAATTTGCATCCGTTGTCCCACACTCATACTACTACAAGACACGGGGAGAACATGCAAACTCCAAACAGAAAGGCTCCGTCCAGGTGGGAATCGAACCCGGGACCTTCTTGCTGTGAAGCACAAGGGCTAATCGACGTGCCACCGTGCCGCCCGCACCTCAAACCTGTGTCTACAGCATGCACCCCGACACACCCTGACAGGCCATGTGAAAATAAAGGCTTTTTCCTTTAATTTCATTGGAGTGCCTTGGAGTTTTTTCCTACTTCAATTAGAAGGAATCACCCGCTTATCTCCAATGAGCACCTGACTGATCTGTTTTACCTTTAATTCACACCAAAAGAACCCAAGATGCGCCCACCAGTTTTCTTTACAACAGAAGCCTCCTACAGCTTCACTCAGTCCGTCTGTCCTCCCTTCCTTCAAGAGGGGTTTGGGGATATGTTGCAAACCATTAAATTATTAAATGTAATAATAGTAGCACTAGCTAAACCGAGGACTACGTGCATATATGACCTGCCTTTACCAGAGTTAAAATATTCATGCAGAAAAATGTTCAGGAAATGTTCCTTAATGCATAGACACACTTTAATAGAAGACTCGTTCTGGACAAGTGCAGGGGAATATGGCAAGCAGGAGACCAATCCTTCTCTCCAGTTAACACCTAACCTAGTAAAAGGTTCTGCTGTGCTCCATCATGTGTTGTTTATTGTCACCATGCCACAGAAGCTTAAAGTCTGAATAGCCTATGATGACTTGTGGCATAGCCTGAAGCTATATGCAGCCCCAGAATCAGGTGACGCTATTAATAGCATCACATTCAAGTTTTGTTCCATCTTTATTAGCATGACCTTCAAGTTAGTCAATACACTGAATACAAAATTTGCACATTTGCGCTTCGTACGTTAGCTTACTCTTTATGCTCAAGTTTACACTGCAGCTTAAATGGTTCTAAAAATAGCATTTCAATTAGGTTTTTTTGGTTTGTCGAGAAAAGATGGGAAGGATGTATCACTGCCCAAAAATGTGCACGGTCCTGTTGTGTTGATACTGGTCTAGTCCACAGTGTTGTGTGATGCGGTGAGTAGTGCAGAGCGTTGCGACACTGGCACGCGGAGCCAGGACAGGGCACATGGCTTTAGGACCGGTGAGAGGACAGACGGGGCTGGAGCATCAATGTGTCACTAAGCAGCCGTGATGATCACGGCACATTCCTGCACATCTACCTGTTAGCATGTCGTGAACGTGAACACTGCGCGGGTCCCCTTACCTTTGCCTCGTGTCTCCTTGGACATAGTGGTTCCGCTGTGGGTCTCAGTCTCACTTAGAAAAGTCGTCACGTTTTTCCGCGCGTCTCTGTGTAGTCGAATCCTACATTAAATAAAAAGCAGTTTCTTATGTGCCCTCTTCCCCGCTCCCTGCACCTTGCCGCCTGCTCGGACCGGAGTGCTCTGCAGCGGGATGGATCCTGTGAAGATGGCACGGAGCTTCAGCTGACGCGTCTGTCTCCTCATTTACCGCGGGGAAAAAATGAAACGCGGGAAATTGAGGAAAAAAAACAGAATTTGTTGATGTCTCATTCACCTGTATTAAATCCCCGAGAGTGTGTCTCTTGTGCCGCAGACATAGTTCTGCATACAGTCTCTGTGCAGACTGTCTCACATGGCATGCCCAGCCCACCCACCTCTCCTGCCTCAGTCCTTCGCGTTATCAACCAGAGTTTTAACAAACAAGCCTTCAATCTGCGGCACCACTGCCTCCAGCGGTGTTTCTTTCCATCGAGGTCTGACGTCTTGAGTCGGTCAAAAGTTTATCGTGACAGAATTGTGCGCTTCACGTCACGTGTGGAAAGCAATCACAGTGCGTATCCAGAACGCACACAGCTACAACAAGGATCCATCCCCGCGATCAATCAGGGAAGCAGCAGGTGTCACCTTGGCTTGGTTTCTCCAGTATAGTCACCCCTGCAGGAAATCATAACATATGGAGCCCATATTGTGCCTTAGAAAAACCTCATCTTGAAATAGACATCTGTCTACTCCCATTGAACTCATTAAGTATAGACATTATGAAGAGGCTTCACATGCGCTGCCAAAACCAACCTACTTATCCAGGTTACAGCATGAATTTACACCCCAGTAAAGCTAAATTCCATTAGAGATACAGAACATATAGACTGAAAGAAGAATTAAGTGTTCAGTGGCCAAAATAGATAAGTGCTATTGGAAAAAAACAATCTACAAACCAGTGCAGTGAAGAAAATCAAAACGTGTCTGTTTTTGCAATTGAACTTAAGTGATTATAGCAAACAGCTTCAATGGTAAAAACAAAGCATCTAAAGCTATTAAGGAGAATACTTTCAGAGCCAGTGGGAAAGTGGGGGAGAACATACTCATATTTAATTTGCGCTGCTTCTGCTGCTGGCAACATCAAATACCCAGAGCAATAAATGTGGTGGTTAAGGAAAGAGCTAACCAGTTTATGTTGTTGGTTATATTTGTAGTTGAAACGGAATAAAAAAATAAAAAAATCTATATTGTTAATTACTCCTTTCTGCCTAAAGTTTTCTGGGACCCATTAAACAGTCACACAACACGAAAGTTGGCGTCAGCAGCCTGTATATAGCGCCCGAGGTGTGGATTTGTTTTTGTTATGTGTCTGAAGCTGGTGGGTGGAAAAGCTCGGGAAACAACTTGAGTCAGTGATAACAAACAAAGCTCCATGTTAATAGCAAATTTAAATATAATTATTTACACTAAATACACTCAGCACAGTACTGTTACATAAGGTGTTATTTCAGACTAATGGGAAAACTAGTGGCCATTACACATACGGGGTATTTGCAATGCAATTATACATCACAAAATCAACACATACGGGTGTGCAGTGAGCATGAGTATAACATGGACAGAAAAAGTTTAGGTTGCTCATCAGTAATTCTTCACTGCTGTTCTGCATAAACAGAATGATTAATGTACCACTGGAGGTGCAGTCATTTATCATTTAATAGTGTGCAAACTGCGCATCAACTATAAAAAGAGCAAAAATAGGTCTCACAAATCAGCTCTTAAAATTGAGTTTATTCCTGCACACTCCAGCCACTCCTTACACAGTAGAACAACCTCAATCCAGTACATCAGTTACAAAAGCAATATCCCTCCTGCTTTGAGTGCTCTCATTTATCTTCCATTAATAAAAAAATATGTGTTTTGAGACAGTGAGAGCTTGCACGTACCCAGACAATCACACAACCCCGCTTGAGAAAAAATAGGGGCAGTTCATATAAAGTGAGCTAATTCATGCAGTCAGTGTATGTCCCCTGTCAGAGGATAGTCCCTACAGACAATCACAGCATCTGAGCTCTCTGCATCGCTCTGCCGCCTTTCGTCTGACGCTCAAGGGACATTCTGCTGGCATAACTAGTCCACAGAGTTTATTTTGTCCCTGGTATAGCGCCGTAATGCATTAATAAATGTTTTTCAAACCAAGGTGCAAACTACAAAATACTAGGATTTCTATACTCACACTTCGATAGCAAATGATTAGCATCACATTAGTGGAAGGAAAACAATACAGACTAAAAACACATGATATTAGCTTCTCCCATGTGCAAGAACAGATGCTCATCATTTATTTCCGTATTTCAATATGGAAATGGATGCAGAGTAATCTCTTGTGATATTTCTATGAGGCGGAAAGGGAATGCAGTAATCTTGTAATCCTCAATAATATTTTAATGGGCCCTCACAGCTTACGCGCACAAACCTACCACATCATTTGTTTAATCACAGACACAGGTAGAGTGCGAACCTATTGTGACTAACGCTTCCTGTGTGATGCTGGCTCATAATACTGTAGAAGAGAAAAAGTGTCTAAAATAGCATCTAAATATTACAATCATTATCATTGTTACGTTATTGCCTGGGCTGAAGGAGTGGGTGACTGAACAGGCTGAAGAAACTCGGATGTGAAGACAGCCTCAGCGTACTCCTCCACCACGTCCTGAAACTCGGCAGCCACCACGGTCAACGCCTCCGCCAACAGCTCCTCCGCTAGACTGAGGGACAAGGGCAAGACAGTCATGAAAGCAATCTGACAGGCGAGTTTCTTAGATGGCAAAGCACTGGGAAAGATTCTTTTCCCGCTCAAAAACAACATAAACCGGACGATTCTCAAGTGAGAGCTTTGCCAGATGGTGACAGTGATGTTTGGATTATGTAGACCCGTTTGACCCATCCTTCAACCAGTGCCTCAGGAAAACCAGACAGGAGCAATGGCCGACCGAACAAGGAAGAATGAAAGTTCATTTGAGGCAGATGTTGTGTGGCATCGTAGCAGCATCGTAAAAAAAAAACAGATTTTTATGTGACAGCAGCAGTAACAAAGTCTTGTACTGAATAGCTGTTGCCCTAATATAGTATATATTTTGGATACACGTCTTCTTGTTCAATGTGGGCAACAAAAAGATTCCCTTAGTTATGCTGATGAGATGAACAACAGTAAAAACCAAGGAGACGGAGATTACACAAACCATAAACTCTGTATGGCACCTTTGGGAGTGTTGTAATGAGTTGGTAATAGCACTTATGACATTAGAACATTCATATTGAATTGTAGCATGCCACTGGAATTACAACTAGATTCTAGATAGATTAGATGAACGGTATTAAATGCTGAAGATATTTAACGACGTTGTTTATTTTCTGTAATTACCTGTCTGCAATGGCCCAGGGCGTGACACCACCAGTGGTCTTGAGAGCCACAGAGCCACAGTAAGCCTCATAGTCTTCCCGATATTGGCGGATGCTTCTCAGAGTGCGGCTCGGCACAGAGAGAACAGCGCCTCTGCTGCTTTGCACTGCGACTGGGAACATGCTCCTGACCTCAAACACCTCCGCCTCTGTCTGCCTGTCCTCCAAAAAGACTCTGGGTCAGAAAGAGAAAGATTAAAGTACGCACAGGGAAAGTGACTCCATTTCATTATCTGGATCTACTCCATCCTCGCAACATGAACTGTCTTCTCAGGGCAGACGCTGTGGGGAAGAAACAAATGCATTTATTGAGAAGGCAACAACAGTGAAGTGTGGCGCTGTGATGGAGCAGACACACTTGCTGTGCCCAATATAAAATCCAGGAAGATGAATTTAGGAGAGGTGTCAGAGAGCACGCAGTGAGTAGGGGCTCAGCTGGGCATTGCCATGGTCTGGCTTTATAATCCTCTCTGTTTGGACAAATCAGCCTGCCCGGGCGACGCCGCTCTCAGAGCTATATTTAGTGTCGCTGCAGTTTCCCAAAGCAAAGCACCGCTCCATTGTGCTGCTGGGCCTCAACTGAACTTGCTCTGTTTTGATTGTAAAGGCTATACACCACAGGGCGGCCATAAATATGAAAGTGCCAGAGCAGGGGACTGTGCTTCTAGTGCAAAATAGGTCAATTTACAGTTGAGTGGCCGACTGAGAACAGCTCTCCACAGATTCAGTGGAATTAAAATTCTGTTTCAGGAGCAACCCTCCAGCGCTTATTAGGAACATGTATAAGTCCAGTCACACTACATTATTATGTTTTTCTTTTCCCCTCTGGAGTTGCCACAGAAAACAATCTGGCACCAAGAGTAAGATTTACAGATGCCGTAGAGTGCTTCATTCACTCAATTCACCCAGGTCTAGGACAGAAACACTCCGTAACCCCTGTGGTTTTGTTTTTATGCACACGATACTGCTGCAGAGCCATAAAAATAAATAATAGTTGCATCATAGTCATCTTTCCTTTGATCAAAAAGTAGGAGATAATTTGTGTAAACACGTGAATTAGCTGCAGTTCCAAATAGGCATGAGGATTGGAGAGACGAAAACACATAAAATATTAACAATATAGCTGAGTGGAGCTTTTATCTTCTCATCAATTTATTTGACCAGCTGTGAGTGAAGCAGTGGATCAGTCAGCAATATCCAAAAGCCACATCTAATCACTATGGAAACATATCTCATCTGCTGCTTTGCTCGTGTTTGGAAAGATAGAGCTGTGTCATAGCATTGACAATGCAGTCATTTATTAGCCAGGCAACACAGCAATGACTTTTGTTTTATGCATGGATTTGAGAAAGAAGCATGCCACAATGTTATTTTTCTGGGGATATAATGAGCATTTGATCGCCTGTGCTTTTAAAATACAATGTTGAGCTGGAAGCCATTCTTCCCTTATTTCGTTGTTTCTTGAAAGTCACATTAAAGTCTCCCAAAGCTGCCAGGATGTCCATTGCATAACTGCCAAATGTATAATTTTATTGGTTAGCGTTGTTGCAGAATTTGGGTATTTGTTTGCCTGTGACTGGAAATTTCCATTATAAACATCCAGTCAGCCGCGCATGTGAGGAGCCACACTCGGCAGCTGAAATAACATTCTTTTATTCTAGGCCTGTGTGTTCTGCTGCGATGAATAAAACAGCACACATCGACATCCTGTGACAAAAGCTCTTCAATCATCCACCCTCTCTGTCGCTGGATTGATTATGCATATCCACAGATTATCATATGGGACAAGGTACCTTTTATTGCTTCAAATCAAAAAGTGAAATGTAACACAATATATCTCGCACTATTACACTAAGAAATAATATGCTTAAGTTCTCTTTTAGTTCTGCCATGACTTTCCTAATTTAGTTTAAACTTGTTGTTAACTTTCCCCCAAAAAACCTTTTGGCGTCTTGTTATGAGACAATTTTCTGAAACAAACAAGCACCAGCAGAGGACTGATGCTGAGCCGACCTTTTGATTGTTTCACCCGGGGCTAAATTTACTCAAACAAAACAAATAAATGCTTAAATCGATTCTGTCAATCAGTCTTAGTCTTGCACCGCACTCTCTTTGCTCTTTACAGCAGCTGAGAAAGAGACTCATCATTCAGTGCAGTTCAAACAGAGTAGATGTGACAAAATGATCTTTTGTAAATAAACACCATATCAAAAGCCAATAATTTATTGTGGTATTATTAAGTGTGTAGTGAAGTTTAATTCCTTGTATTTGTCAAACTCACATGGATTACTTTAGTCTACATAAGGCAATTACTGGTGATGATAGTAACTGTATTTGTTTGATGATGCCCTGACTATTTTACTCTGACTGCCACCAAGTTCTTCTCATTAGTTGAATCAGTGGAGCAGCTGTAGCTAAAGCAGTAGAACGAGAACTGACTCTGCCCCAGGTATGGTGCTCACAATGTGGGTTTATGTGATGAGTAAGGCCCCATGATGGCAGAGCAGGTCAAGAGTATGCCGTGTGAAAAGGAAAAAAAAATATTTCAGTGCATTATTGAAAGAATTATGACTACTTTCCCTTTTATTGATTCAATGTGCTGTATTATTTAACCAAGTCAATCATCATAGCTAAAGATTTCATTCATTACGGACACACACTGGGCACAGGCTATAGTCAACATTAAGCTGAAATTACAGGCCGAAATGGCTCGGTTCTTGTCCTTCAAAACAGTACAAACATTCATTGCAATGGGAGGGTGTTGAAAAGGTCAAGGAAGTAAGAGCAGTTTGATAGTAGTACATACCCGGTCTCTAAAGGTTTCTCCAATATTATTTCAGCAGCAGGGCTCTGCCTCAACAGTGGTCTGGTTAGTCTGATTGGTTGAGGAGAACATTGCCTGGAGCAAGAGTCTTTGCCTGAAAGAGCAAAGAGCAAGAAAAGGGTTGACAAGAGTGTGATGAGACTAATGGATCAACTACCAACAGACATTAAAACCTCATCTATTGAAAATGAAAAGTTTGTCTCCACCTACAGGGTTAAAGTCAACAACATTGTTTAGAATCTGCTTTACCTGTGTCTTTTGACTTGTTCCAGCTAAGAGGATCTGAATATATAATTGATGTAACTCGTCTCCTTACTTCTTCCTGGTCCTTCTGCTCACATATAAAAGAGGAAACACACATCAAATATCAACAGTTTCTGAGATCAAAATAATGTCTGGCTTCTTTGTCAGAAACAAACTGCACAATCACAACAGAAGCTATAAATAAAACAGAGCTAGTCCTGACCTTTCTTGGTCAGAGTGACCTTTAGATGGTGGGAGGTTCAATTGGGAGTCTCACCTGCATTTCCTCCATGCGAAGCAGCATATTCTCCAGGGTGCTAGTCTGTGCCCAGTTCTGGGCATTGCCCTCCAGCTGTCTGTCTGTCTCCACTGCCCACGCCGCGTGCACCGTATCCTCCAACAGGTCCTCCAGAAGGGCCTCACTCAGCTGCTCTGCACTTTCTGCACACTGCTCAGGAAAAAATATTCATAAACTATATTCATGTGCCCCAGAACAAAATAGTTCCCATTTTAAAAACGTTACATCTACTAGATAGAAACAGCTAAATTTTCTTACCCCTTGTGCAACATGTTCAATTAGTCTGTTGTTGAGAGAGGGAACAGTTGTGTTTCTTGAAGCATCAAATTGCTATTAACACAAAAAAGGAAATATTTACATCTTGTAGAGTTTTTCAAGAAACTCATTATCAAAAAAGGAAAATGAACCACAAACATGTGCTTGGTCTTCAAGGGGCTGTATAATTTCTGTAGCCTTCTGTTCAGGCCCCTCAGCCCACCGAGTTGGCGAGATCACTTTAGACCTTTAATCCAAAGCACACCCACAATGCAGCATATAAAGTCATATAAAGAGCTTGTACATCTTATACAGTTAGATAGAAAATGTTTACATGGCATAGACTATAAGTTATATAAGTTACAAAAGGAAAATGTTCACACAGATTTATATTATGACCATTTACAAATGTATACTAAGTTATAGAGAAACATGATCTTGAAATAACATTATATATTAAAAATCACCTTAATATATGGATGCACTGTTTTTCTTCTTCACTAAGTTGTTGAAGCTCTTTCAGTCTCTGCATTGTCATTTTATCCAACCATACTCTCCTGCAACAGTTAATTGAATACATCTCACCTTCCCTCATAAATCAGGATGTCTTATTTCACAAATCAGAAGGTGGCAACCTGTTAGCTGAAGTATAGTACAAATAGCATCAATAACATATTATATGTATAAGGCAGCACACAACTATCAACGTGCTTTCACCATGACTCAGAATCTGAATGCCCCTTTCAAGTGCGATCTAAGAGCTGCGTATCATTCACATTCATTAACATTTCCCTTTCCATTTACTTGGAGGGCAGTAGTGGCCACTCATGATATTTATAACAGATTCATATGAGGATTTGTTTGAGGAATTGCTCTGTGTACCTCATTGCCTCTTCCTGGGCCTGTTGTTCCTTTTCTGAGATTAAAGCTGGCTCTGCTTCGTTAGCAACTTTAGCTTTGGGTGGGCACTGAGGGCTCTTCTCAGGGGGAAAAAGGCAACGGGGCTCTGGTCTTGGTTTTGGTTGAAGAGGCCTGAATATAATATATAGAGATAAGGGTTAAATTATACAAATCACCTTATTAGAAGCATTAATATCATCAAATCAAATGATGTAGCAGAACTAAAACCAATAACAGAGAAGACACAAAGGCCCTGTACACCTTTAACATAGACTAGAGGCTCACCGTTGACGAGGAGGAGAGTGAGGGGAAGTAGGTATCCAGGGCACAGACCGCTCTCTCAGAGGGAGCTGATTCACTCTGAGCCGAGATGAAACTGTAGGCTGCTGAAAACTACTGTGTGCCTAATCATACAAAAAAAAGGGTAAAGTAAAAATGACAAAAGAGCAAAAAGTCAATGTATTAGTAAGTTCTTAAATGTAATAACCTTAATGAGAGGAGCAACTTTTTCTGGATGAACTGCTTTTTTTGAGTCTCTGAGAGGTGCAACATCTTTGTTCCCTTGCACCCTCTGCTGGGCAAGTCGTTCCACACCAGCTCTAAGCACATCTCTTCTAAATGTCAGATCATGTGACACAGATTTGGATTTTCTTGAGGCTTTTTTCTTACCTGTAAATAATAACAGAGTAGAGTTTTTTCACCATTACTTGCGATCTAAAAATCATTCATTAAAAAATGACCACTTATTTTCAGTAGTGTTCAGAACTGCTCAGTCCCAGTTGATTACTGCTCAACCTAATGGTAGGGCCTGTTCACCAGGGACAAGGTCATTGGTCTTTGAAGAGACTGATAGGTAAAGGTTTATGCTTTTGTCATTGTCCACGGGGAGCTTTCCAATCCAATTTAAACCTGCAGGAGTCAAGTGCCTTGAACAGCCGGGGAGGACCACTGCTGCTCTTGTTATAACATAATTTCTTAGTCAGCCCTTCAGCATAAAAACAGACATTTCTAACTGTGGGAGACCAATTGTGTTGTTTTTACCCTTTATGTTATTAGCTGCATTTTTAGCCTGATGAGCAAATACGTTGGCTCCTTGGTGAGACTCCCTGGGTGGAGGACACGTTGGCACTTGCATCTTTTTGAGCATGGCTTGTTTACTGAGGGCTGAATCCAAAGTCTAGCAAAGAAAAGATGTGAATAAAATGAGAATAGAACACCAAAATGTGTGTTATATACAGTATATATTTAGTTACATTTACACATAAAGAAAAATAATTTCAAGGAAATGTAAATCACACCTCTAGTTTTTGTAGAATGGAGAGAGCAGACTGAGGCAAAGCTGACCCTTTATTTAACTCAACTTTGGCTGAGCACAAACACAGTTGGCGAATGAGCTGCCCTAAATCCTTAAAACTAGGTGGATGTGTATAGTGAGTTGAATCTGAGAGCTGCTGCATGAACCCATGTAGAGCTCGGAGAGCACCTCGGTAAGCAGCTGCAAGTCTCTGTAGTGATGTAGACTAAAAATAAGAATCCAAGTAGGCAGTATTAATTACTACAGAATTCATTATCAGATTGTGAAAATGTAACATGAACTTACCTTTGTTTTTTCACAATGTTCTTGTTGTAAGTTTTCTTGTAGTTCGTTTACCTATTTACATAAATATAGGAAATTTAGTTAAATAGATTTAACTTGCAAAATAATTATTCCACATCTAAATACCTGGTGCTTAAGAGCATATATAACACTGGCAGACCGAGCGGCTTGCTTCTCTTTTCGGATATTCAGCTTGCTTTGCTCATCAGGCTCCAGTGGCTCCAATGATTTCTGTTCTGTTCACAATGGGTGAAGATACATTTATGAAAATATAACATATTGCATCTGACAATTAAACATAAACTAGGCTCAGTACCTTTGCTGGCTTGCTCCTCTACTTTCCGTATGCACATCTCCAGCTCATTCTGCAGCCTGAGTATTTCATTGTGTAAAGAACTGTTCTCTTGTGAACCATGTTCTCTGGTCAGAGGTCGATTATAGGATGCTCGTCCTAATCTCCCTCTTGGTTTTGCTATTTGCTCTTTTGGACTGGAGGCCTTTAATTTAACTTTGCTTGGTGTAGCTCCAATCTCCTGGACGAGGAGAAGGACCAAAATAACAACAATTTCAGAGTTATAATACAGTATGAACATAATACAAAAACAAATGTACTACATCATACCTGCAATAGTTCAACATCACTCGTTTCTAGGAGGGAGGTCCTTTGGGTATGTTTTTGGGGAGATTTGTTTAATGAATCAAGTCGCCTTCTTCTTAAGTCTCTTTTAGCAAGTTTCACAGCTGCATTGAGGCGCTCCTCAGACAAAGCAATGAAGCTGATGGAGCTTTTGGTACTGTCAGGGAGGTTGTGCTCTTCTGACACAGGTAGTAACTTTTCAATGACAATGGAAGTAGGTGGGTCAACACAGGTGGCACGATTGCTGGAACGTGCAGGAACAGCTTCATTGAATAGTAACTGGGAGGTACAAAAATATGAATTATATGATATACCCCTAGTAGACTGTTAATTGACTTTAGGCTATGTACAACACAACAGTCAAACTGGGTAATAATTACCATACATAATTTTATTTCACATTACAAAAACATGACTAGCTAGAGTTAATGTGTTGCTTGTCAGTAAAGCTTTATGAGTTGCTCAAAAAATAAAATACAAAACATTAGCTAGCAATTCAATATTTCTGTTTACGTGATGACTTTAACTTGGTTGACGTTACCTTTGTTCCAGTTTTTGATACTGACAGCTCTCTGTTGTCATTAACATTACGGTTTGAGTTCACAACAATCCACCCCTTTTGGTGAGTAGTTCTTGGACTACTTTGCAAGTATTCCACCGCCATAACCATAAAAAGTATCTTAGAGATACCACAGACTGCTTAGAAAACGAAATAATAAAGCTTTTATAACATGATTATACATTTACTTTATCGTATAATGATTACAGTTTGAAAGGCCGCCATGACAACATAAACGGCTCAAGCGGAAGTAGATTTGTTTTACTACGGGTGCTCGAAGGGATCTAAACTGATTGAAAGTCAATTTGAAATACTGCGGTATTTAACACTCTACGAAGAAAACTCTCTATTTAACATAATCACTGTTGATTTAGTTCAAATTTAAATCGATTAAGAATCCGAAAACAACAAACATATATATAATAAATTAAACCTGGGAGGCGGTCTCTTTAAGAACCCTTGACCAAAGCGGATACAGCACTGTCAGCTCATGCTCTACAGCTGTACACGGGTCTGCAGTATTTAACCAACTTCAAAGCATTAGACCTGGTTCACTGAGCAAGGTACGAACGCCACATTGGAACAGAGATTATCTAAATAATGTCTCAGTACGAAGAAGTTAGTGTGCATGGCTATGAAGAATTTTGTCAGGCTGTGGCTGAAAGAAAAGGGAAGGACATTTTTGCTTATTTCTCAGGTGATAAAGATGCCAAAGGGAAAAGTTGGTGTCCAGATTGTGTAACAGGTAACTACTTCATGCAAACTTATTTACTGTGGAACATGCATGTTTTAATGCGCACTTTTACTTTTCAGCTGAGCCTATTGTCCGAAAGGAAATGAGTCATCTTCCCGAGGATTCTGTTTTCATCTACTGTCAAGTCGGAGAGAGGGCCTAGTCAGTATTTTTATTCTCTGTTGGAAACAGAAAAATGTTATGATATTGTTTTATTTATATACTGTGGTATATTAATACTGTGTGTAATATAGTGTGTGTTATGATATGAGCTATTATAAAGGCTTATTAAAAGTTGTTATTATTATTATTATTATTATTATTATTATTATTATTAATAAACAATTATTTTATTATTTTTCAGCTGGAAGGATTCAAACAATGACTTCAAGAAGACTTTAAAATTGACTGGGGTTCCAACTCTTCTGCGATATGGCACTGTGAGACCACCTATAATTGAAAATAAGTATTACCCTGCTTGTCATGTTACCTTGTAACCTGTGTGAAATTGTTTACAGCCCCAGAAACTTGTGGAGGAGGAATGCTTCAAATCTGATCTGGTACGCATGATGTTTACTGAAGACTGAAAAGTTCCCTAATATACTTCTTTTTTTTTAACTACATGTATTTGAGGAATAAATGTGACAGCAGCGAGGGTTAAACCTCAATGTTTGTTTGTTTTTCTTATTATTTTATCTCAGTTGACTCCTTGTGCTATAATGTTCAATTAAATGAATTATACTATTCACTATTGCAGGGTTTCAAAAGACATTTAACATTCAAGAGACCCATACTTTTAAGTTGCTATGGGGATCAGGAAAAACTGATGCTGTCAGTGTTTGGTGTGTTGTAGTGATATTTTGAACCAATTATTTTAAATGGTTGGATTCATATTTTTTGCATGTTTAGATGAACCTGAAAGTCCAATAAATAATATAAATGGATGCCCATCTGAAGACACTAAAGAGTTCATATTTTTTTGTTTACTGTAAATGACACTTGTGAAACTGAAGCTGTGTGGATTTGATCAAAAACAAGTGACTTAATATTTTTTAGAATAAGATGATTTTTTATCACAATGGAGAAATTCACTATTCACGATTAAGAAATACTCAGGGGGTGTAAAATAGACAGGAAATAGTAACTAGAGGCATCTTATATACAGTGAACAGAAAGCTTTGAAGGTGCATTGTGCAACTTTTTATATGTAAAAAAAAAAAAGTTGATATATGTGTGTATTTGACCTTGTATTTGGCCGGCAGCTGTATGAGTCTGTCTAGTAAGCTCTAGGATCAATTGTTTGGAAGGTTTTCACTGCTGACAGACCTTCTCACCAGAAAACTTACAAAACAATTGATACTGGAGCGTTGTAGGACCACCGTTATGGAAAGTAATATAAGGGTCCATGCTGACCCCTCATACAGCCAACATGGGTCACTACAAGGTCAAATGCACACAAATATCAACTTTTTTATCTGCATAAAAGGGCAAAAGTATAATATATACATAAACAGTGGGGCAAAAAAGTATTTGGTCAAAATCCTTTAGTCTAACTTTCAGCCCCACTGTAGAAGGTAAAAAAAAATGAATTAAATAAATAAATATCACAACCGTTGGCAGGGAGTTTACAGTCATGGCACCAAAATAGCTTTGATCGTTAAAAACACTCTTGACCAATAATAATATTTCAAGCATATCGCAAATGACATATTGCATTTTTGTGCAAATTGTTCACTTGTAATTACCTGCTTTGTACACTCGATGGCAGTCTCTTCACTGCCATTTATTTATCCAGAGGGTTTTCCCGAAATCAAGCAAATTTTACCTAATTAAATTGGTGGTGATGGGAAAGTATTATTTGACCCTAGGAGTAAAGAACATTTTGTTTTTTTGTACTTGCTATGCTATGTGTCCTGAAAGCAAATCCAAAGATGTGCCATCTCTGGTGGTGCTTTAAAACATTAGCATGTAGCGTCTGAAGTGAAGCCAGCAGATGTCACGTTTTAAGTGTTAGCATGCGGAGGTGAGCACACTCCGCTGTTGCAGGCAGGGCCATCTAAAGCTGTGCACATTCCTGCACAGCGCTCACACCGTGGAGGAAGCGCACGCAGAGGCTCCACACAACACACTCGGACAGGGGCAGGAGCTCTTTCAGACCGCGCGGCCGAGGTGGACCAAGTGGCGGCTAATAATCACCCACAACACAGCGGTTGTATGAGGAGCAGTCTCGGCTGAGGTAACGCGGACCGCAGGCTGCCATGTCGGAGTTTCTGGTGAGTCTACTCGGAGAGCGGCTCGTCAACAGCGAGAAAGCCGAGGTGGATGTGCAATCACTGGGCTCCAAGCTGTCGCTGGTCGGCTTGTTCTTTGGATGCAGCCTGAACGCCCCGTGCAAGCAGTTCAATGGCAGCCTGTGCGAGTTTTACAGCAAATTTAAAAAGACTTCGGAACACAAGGATAAAATGGAAATCGTATTTGTTTCATCTGATCAAGATCAGAAACATTGGCAAGACTTTTTACAAGAGATGCCATGGGCCGCGTTACCTTTCAAGGATAGACACAAAAAGGTAAGATGTGGTGGAGATCATGTAATGTGTGAGAAATGTGCAAAAATGCTTGTGAAAAATGTTTTGGGATGTTGACGTCCTAATGTCCACACGTCTCGATTGACCTGGCAGCCATAAACTTTGTAGACAAGTCAGTCTCATTTACAGCTGGGATTAGGCTACAGAAAATCAGAACTCGAATTTGTAATGTCTACAGTTTGCATGAAACTATCACATTACTGAAGCCTGATCAGCCTGTGCATGTAAGACTTTTGCTTTACTAAAAGGCTATTTTCATTTCTCTTTGTAGGGTATTAGGCTAACTGTACATCTTATAGGTTATGGTATGTATTGAGATGTTAAAGAAAACAAATGCCTGTTACTCATCTGAACATTTTATATATGATAAATTGTAGACACTTAGCAAAATGTAAGTTATTGCAAATGAATGTGACTGGAAGCCGTCCCAGTTCTATCAGCTTCACATATGTTCAGTGTGAGGCAGCAAATCTGTGCTGAAGGCCTCCTATTGTTGTGTTATTACCCCATCTGCAGTCTCCTCTACATTCTTTGTTAAATGAAACAATATAACAAATTCAACATGTTTATTTAAATGAATAGTTTCAAACTAATACCAAATCAGTATTGTACACCTATTAGCTGATGTATCGTGGCACCATACACTGCATCATATGGTTCAGTTTCAGATTTGCAATCAGTCTCTCAGTACAGAATAGGCTGTTTGTTAGTTTACAGCCCCATACAATTTATTTTAAAACATTTTTTAAATGAATTACATTTTCTGAAGAAATTTGTACTGTGATATTCAGTGTTGCCAGAGTGGAGCCAAGGATTAACAAAATTATTTTTCAAAATAATAATTATCTTAGTCACACAAACACTGTCAGAGCCAAGCTTGTTATCAAAAGAAAATATAAAATACAAAAAATGTAAGTAAAAGTAAAAATTGTGGAATTTAATGTTCAAATTACACATTTTGTTTCAATGATTGGGCCTAATCTGTTGCCTTCTTGTGAGCATTTGTATTTGTCCACAATGCAGCGATGATTTCCATAATGAAGGCCAGTGAGACCGAGAGGCATAAGTGAAAAATGACAGGGAGTGGGGGGTTGTCTGGGAGGAGCACGACATCCATCGCGTTGGTGTGACGTTAATGCATGGAAAATCAGTGGCATCAAAATGTCTTATGCATTTTCAGATTACCTGGTATTGTGGCTCTCTGGGACATAATGCAGTTGTTCGATACATTTTTATTAAGGCCAGAGTCTGGATTTCTATTACACTGTAGTCTTCATCTCTATTGTGTGAATTAGGGTTGTTGTTTTGTGCATTCAATGCAGGCAAGAAAATATTGTTATGGCCTGTGTCGTGTTTCATTTCTTTTATTCCCTTTCCCCAGAGTGCTATTCAGCGGCTAATAATTCACATTAATGTTAGTGGTGAGTGAAGATGCTGATTAATTGAAGAAGTAAGTACGGATGTGGTCTGCATCCAAGCGGCCTTGTCACTCCTCTGTTGGAGCCCTCGGAGCCCAAGCAGAGTTCATCTCCTGTAAATGAGACAACTGCTCCAAAATCCTCCTCCAGTTTTATTCGCCTGCTCTCTACTGGCCACATTGTCATCACGATTTATCTTCTCCTTCCTGTTGCAGGAAATATTTGTTTTTTATCAATAAGGATAACACATTACATAGAGAAAAGGCAGGTCTACCCTTTGAATAGTAGGAGGAGGTACACAGTGTCATTACCTTTCTCTTTTTGTCTTGTACATCTGGTTTCAGTGACTTTCTCCATTGTGAGATCAATAAACTCCTATCTTATCTCTTACCTTGAACATCTTGTGTGTGGTATGTGGTATCAAGGCTTGTAGTTATTGTTTTCTGAAATCGCACTGCCTGTCACTGGGGATCCTTGATAGCACAGTTGGAGCTGACCAGCTGTCTGCGTCTCAAGGCCGTCTTACACTGCCTTACATGGACTTGTGCTGGAAGAGTGGAGGCAGTTCAGTATAAATCAATGCAACCCACTTCATTAAATAAAACAGGACATGGATCACATTACATTACTGTTCTTCTGCGGTTGTGTTTTGTTGCAGGCCTCGTCGTTGGCAGCTAACTCACTCCCTCGGCTCAGTGCCAGCAGCTGTACGAGGCCAGTGGCTGCAGTATGTCACCGACCTGCTGAAATGTGCTGTGTAGTCTGTCCGTACAACTGTTGTGTATCTGGCATTCGAGGCTGTTGTCTCTGTGGAGCATTTGGTTGATAGGGTAACAACAATATTTGAGGCCTGAGTGATGTGGGGTGTATGTAATTGAAAGCTTTGCAGATAATTGAAGGATACGCTGAGGTTGCGTTACTTACTCGGTTTTGCTCAATCAGGCTGTGCAGCATCTTGATGCAAACAGAATTCCGTGTGGTACCAGTGGAAAGCTAGTTTTACAAGAGACGCTCTGGCATATTTGACTTGTAAATTACAAGTTTGCTCAGTCAATCTTTAGTTACATAAAAAAGTTAATCATCACCTTGTTAATTCATGGTTTGGCTTTTGTTGTATTATTACTTACATTTCTGTTTTTTTTAACATAGTTAGCTGTTACATTTTTGTGCAGCTCTACATTATGCAGTAATCTAAACAAAATGTGAAGTAAAGTGAATGTCTAACTGGTTCTTCGTGCCTACAGTTGAAAGTGTACTGTTGCAAGGTTTTGATGTTTTGGCCTTGTGTTTGACAAGGGCGTAGATGAAGAATGTGGGTAGACACCTGCTCCACAGAAGCAGCTCAAGGCCACAGGGCAAGGACGCGACTTGGTGACTGTTGGGTCTCATCTCAGATTTCTACTTCCTCTCACTAATTTGTGTTATCAAAGTGACAATAGAGATATCCTCAGTAGTGGGTGTTTTGGCTTTGTTACTGAGCTGTGAACCTCTTTTTTTGTTGCAGCTCAATCTGTTTTGAATTCGTTATCTAACCTAACAACAGTGCTCCATTGCAGTTGGGCCGTGACTTTAGCTTGTCGGCTCTGAACTACATAAATATTCTTGTGATAAAATGTCCTTTATATCTCCTCTGGATCACTTCGACGTGGTAGTTTTTAGACTTTCCATAATAAAATGACAATGTCACTGCTCACCACAGTGTCTACATGCCTTCAAATGAGAGCTACGGATTTAACCAGTCTCTATTGCAGCTTTGTTGCATTCCTTCGCTTATATCAGTTTTAAAATATGCTGATGATGATAGAAAAATAGCTCTGCTTCTTTCCACGGAAATAAGCAGATGGTGGTTTTTTCAATCAATGCATAAATCCGGCATTATTCCATGTTTTATCCTCTTCTGCCATATTCATTTGAGCGTCAAAGCTAAAAGGCGAGCTCCTCTTTCTCTTCATGGATGGTTTATTTCGTCGGTCCTCCCCCCGTTCATCCTCCTCCGGACTCTAATGGCCCCTGCACCACTGCTCAGTAGCCCTCACAAACATAATGACAGTACCACCCTGGGGCATCTCACCATCCAAGGCTGTCCTTTCTCGTCCTGCTTTTGTTACCTCTCCACAGCAGAATGTTGGAAGCCCAGAATTCCCTTTGTCCTCACTACTTATCATATTTCTAAGACTAAATGAAATAGTATGGAACATTGCATGCTTCAGGATCTTGCATTTGTTACTCAGGAGGAGATGTGCTGTTTGATAACACCGTTGATGTACATTTATTCATTGTGTGATGGTTTTTGTAGGGGAAATTTGATAGTCCTGTACCTTCCATCCTGTATGACCATTGCGCTTTCTGAATGATGCTAAATGGCTTGTGTGTCTTGGTTTCACACTGATTAAAGCCACTGTTTGTGCTTTTGCTGTGGCACATTAGCACTTTTCCTTCCCATTGTCTGTTGGTTTGACATTGAATCAGATTTACCGCTGTACGCTATGAATTGCACAGATCTATAGTTTAGTATCGTTTTCATTCTTATAGGCAAGATGTAAATTAATTGTTCAGTTTCATGTGCTACTGAAGCTAAAGAGCAGAAAAACATCTTCGATTTCACACATTGAGCTGCATCTAAATGGATCGACTGCTGACCTTCCTAATTCAAATTAGTTGACACCGACTGGCTGTTGATCCTCACTTAGACCTAGACAGATGCTGCATTCACTGTGCGCTTTGCAGCGCGCAATAATGAGAAGACTTGGTATCAAATGTCAAGGGTCAAATGGCAGCGCTGTCGCTTTCTAGGATTATCGGCACAAAGCGTTATATGTTGAGCTTTTGCATTGCTTTAAGAACGTGCTTAGAGATAATACTTAACAATTTAGATCTAGATAGGTCTATTTTGCTTTTTTAAGCCTGTAACAACATTCAAGTCTAACACAGCCTTCCTTTTGATACCAAATCCCTGCCAACACCCTTGAGTCACGTGATTCCATACCACGCATCTGGTCTATTAGTTAAGGTCACCTCTGGCCAAGCTATTCTTCTGCACAAATAATGGTAGGGCCATGAATCGATTCGCATTACTGGATTATCCGTAATGTAAACAGCCATATGCAGGGCTCATTCTTCATCTTTCCAATAATTATTACCTTTTAATGGAAAAATGCACGTTGGAGAAATATTACCAGCCACGACTGGCCCTGAAGACCAGCTGATGGTTTCAAAATGTTGTGAAACACTCCATCTTGTTTCAGTTTGCTAAAGAAAGGATGTTGCAAGGATTGTTTCTTATTGGCAAGCTTTGTATACATTACTTTGTGCTGTGCGCTTCTATGAATTTGTGTATTTCTTTGCTAGTGCAGTGTTTGTAATGAATCAAAGTATGATGTTTGGATTTGATTGAGAACTCTGTGGCCATACCAAGCAACTTCTATTGACATTGCAAGGGCCGTGCATATTCTTTCAGAGCTGTTGTCTGGTTCTACACATACAGTATGTGCTTGTGGCCTACACGAGAGTTTATCATGGAAAGTGGTAATTATCTGAGTAATTATCTTCAGCGTGTGTATCCTTGAACACAACCATACAGTCCGCCCCCTTCTACAGCTGTCACATCCCCTTTAAAAGTCACCCTTGCTACAACTTTGTTCTTTAATAAAATCTTGTGGCGTGCATTCCAGGCATAGCTTTGGTCATGTTGTTTCATTACATTACACTTACACTATTTGAAAAGGCTCGAACAGACTGTCCCTTTTAACACTTTCAGCGGTGGGGAGACTGCAGACCCCCTGTTGTGGCTTGGCTCTGTGCTGCGTTGGGAGCTAATCGTCGTTTTGATTATTCGTTCTTTCCTCAATCTGTTTGCAAGCAGCGCCCAGTCCCACGGCCATTTTGAATCAAAGGGTTTATCAGTTTAAGCCGTCTGTAAGGAGCAAGCAGAGGTCTCATCTTTTCACTGTGGGATGAGAGCAAAGCTGTGCGGCACAAGAGTTCAGGCAATTACAGACGCAGGGCCAGAGAGATTAACACAGAAGGAGTTTCTGAGTCGCATGATGCCCAACAATAAAGACACCGGCCCTTTGTTCATTATCAAACAGGCAGTTAAGGCGCTAATGGATCCTGCCATGAGGGAAAGTGGGTTTTAAATCTGTAGCAAACAGATTTTTTTTTAATAGATTTTGAGTCGTCAGACATTGTGTTAACAAAAAAAGATTTGAATCTCTTACTGTGGTACATTTAGGAAGATAATTGTGCACTGACTACCCTCTGCCCGTCTGGGAATAGAGTAAGTGTGTGCTTGAACATTGCCAACAGTGCCATGGAGAGAACCTTGGTATTCCATCTAAAGGCGACCTTTAAAAATTGCCATGAGATTTATTGTTGCCGAACAACACCTGTATTATTAACTCTGCCATTAAATGTTAAAGCCAGGAAATGTGTTTGAGATGGGGATAGTGTACTTCATAGAATTATCCCACATGTCAGATCCCTAATACTATAAAATATCCATGCAGGTCTGACACAGTGATATTTTTTAATAATTAATTCGCCCTTTCGCTGAATTGTAGGTCCAGGCTTGTGGTTTATTTACTTACTTAGTTACTCAAATTTGAGTCTGACGCGAGTAAACAGATGAAATACTTGCGCTCCTTCCACTCGCATATCAGCTCCGTGTCACTCAGCACCTGCTCATTACACTCCAGCGCCGTTTCGGGCCTGTGGCAGGTGTGCAGCAGGTTTTGGCCAGTCACTATTCCCTGAGAAACACAGACATTATTCTAACTCCTGTTTGTTCTCCCACATCAATGACGGATGTGCTCTTGAAGCAGTGAAAGCGGCTGGTGCCGAGATAAAAGGTTGGTGTTCGGAATGTAAGGGTGTTTGCCAAGCGCGATACCTATTTCCCACTTTAATTACAGTGTACGTCAAGAGCCAGGAGGTATGGATTCTCTTTTTTCACACTCACAAGATAGAAAAGGCTTGCATTCAATACTTTGTTCTCCTGGGAACGAAATAAAGACTGTTTCATTGGGCTATACCACAAGCATTTCATGCAGAACTCTGTGTTCGCAATTTCAAAGTTACCGAAAACTTGTGGAAATTAAAAGTTATTTTCTTAAAGCCATCTTTAGCCACATGAAGCAAAAGTGACGCTATTTGAGGACATTCCTTATTAGCAATGTAGGCACTTAATGTCAGTAAGATGTGCTCTTAGTGGATTGAAAAAGGACTTGCAAAGTTGGAGATGAGACTTGAGCATAAGTTTCATTAAATGTGAACATGCCTGTCCAGAAATACAATCATACATTTCCCAGGTACATCCTAAAACATTTCCTCCCATTTGGATAGTTGGTTGTAGAAATGTGTGGCATCCCATTAATCTTGATGTGGTTGGCAGTTTCTTAGTTTTGACTTGTCATTCTCTATCCTGCAATTTTCCTGTCTAATGTCTGGCATCAAAAAACAATTTGCAAAGATCAAATATTTATCTCAACCAGTTAACTATTCCTGGCAAATCATTTGGAGTAGTTTTGCAGCTGTTGCAGAGTCCGAGTTTGCACAGTTTTGTTTATAAATCCCGTATTGATCTAGCCATTGAAACTTAAGGATAAGATTTGTTTTGTTTTATTGGTATAGCCTTACAATGTGGGAATTATTAACTTGGCTTTCTCTTTGAACTCTGTCTGAAACTGGAAATATCATCTTCTGTTGGAAAAATGTCTTTGTCCTCTTCAGCTCCAGGAAAAGCAAGTGTCTATGGAAACCAGTAACTTCCTGTCTGGATTTTGCCGGTGGGCGTTTCAGTTTAGCCGATAAAGCCTTCAACTAGAATTTCCTGAGTTCTGTAGGTGGTCTCGTCTTCCTGTCTTTTGTCATTTGGAGTTGATCTTTTGACAAGCCTGAGTTATTAAGCCCTGAAAGCTATACCTACTTCAGCAGGATTATATTTTAATTAGCCCAGCCTCTATGATGTCTTTCTCTGACAGAGTCAGCTGTTCAATTCAACCGTTCAAAGCTGAGCAATTTGCAATAAAACCGTGGGAGATTTTTGTTCATACATTTTTTTTAGTCGACATGTTTTTGAGGACATCAACACCATCTTTGATGTCTGAATTGCTACCATTCCCAGTTACAGTATTTCATTCCTCATTTTAGCTTATGATGATTGCTACACTATGTTTTTATGGTTTTGTGGGCATGTTGGAGAGGAGTAACAAATCGACGAGTGACACTCTAGACAAAAGCAGAAATTATGTTTTAAGATACAAGCACTTTCATCAAATAATAGACCCATCCTCCGCCTGGCGCAACAGCAGCGTGCAAAACAGTGTTGGCGTGGCTTAGAAAGTAGAGATCAAATGAGGCGTGGTGTGACTTCAACAAGCACTTGTTGCTCCCCTTTTCTCTCCTCATCTTTACATTAACATTGCACGGCCTCATGTACTTCCTTTAGCATTTAGGCTATATCGTTTTCAATCTCTTATAGGACAAACTACAAACTTCATAGCACTGTGAGTTAAATATTTGCCGTGTCCTAGAGAAAGAGAACACAACGCTGGCCCTAGTATCGTAGAGTGCCGTGCAGGACTTTACGCACCGCAGTAAAGTGATCAAAACACCAGCACGTGTGCTCACCGGTCTGTATAATATGAAGAAAAAGGTTTGGGAGGGACCGCTGTTGTACATATAACTTTGCCATTGGCCATGGGTGTCTCTCCAGCCCATGTACAGCCCCCGTTCAACCCACTTACGTATGTTTAGTCTAGAGCTGAAGATTTCACGGTGCGCCCCTCATCGTCGAGGCGGAACGCAAGATCGGGCTTTCCCGTGAATTTCTAAAAGGACACAATATTTCAAAATTCTTCCAATTAGCATGATTTTGATGTTCGATCAAGCAGTTGACTTTGATATCAATATTCTGAGTGCTTTATATTTTAGTATATATGTGGGCCGAGTAAAAATGCAGACCCCTGATTACAAATGATTGCAGATATAAAAGTATATTTAAAAAGGTATATTTAATATGTAGCCTATTCAATGGAAAGTACTTGTGTGCTACTGCCATTACTGTTAACACTTCTGCAGCTTAGTTTCTGTTTCAGCTACTACCGCTCTCTATTATTTGGCATAGTGCAACCTTCATACATGAACCGAAGCCAGTATAGAAAACAGGCTTTTGCGCTTCAGTTGTGCAGGTGAGTGGTGAGTAGCGACTGACTGCTGGTTTCTGTCTGCACTCCGTTCTTGGCATGAAGAAAATTCTGTGATCGAGAGAAACAAGCACACGGCCTGAGCTACGCTGTATCCTGGTTCCGTTTTGTGTTTGCCTGTGAGTGAAGTGTGTGCAGCTGTATAGGAGGATGCCAGAGGACTGAAATAATTACTGCAATATGCAAGACCAGTGCAACAACGCGGATCTGCAGCTGTTTGATTTGAAAGACTTTCAAGGGATGTTTTGTTGCTTCAGGAATCTTTTCAACACGAAGCCAACTGTCGACCTGCCATTGGCTAAATGCTGTTAACATCGCAACACTGAGCCAAAGCTTTGGTCCCATCTCTCACTGGTGTCTCATGAGTGCTTTTGAATAGTTCAGGGGTAAATGCTTTGCTCCCATCACTGTTATTGCCAAGGTTTCCACTTACAGCTTTACCTGGAAATGTTTTCTCGCAACAAATTTAAACAAAAAATATTTTGTTATTTATTGAATTTACCAACACTTTCCAAGATTCATGAGAGATTTGAGTTTTTATGGACACCAACATGGCTACAATAATCAAAATCTGTGACATGGAAAATATTGGACTGGACTGGACAATGACACCAAAAAATATGTATTTATATATTTTTTTCCTTCATATTGATCAATCTTTATTCTGATTAGAGTATTTTATATGTTGATATTAATTAGATATAGCTTTTAGTATATGATTCATGACCATATACAAGATCTTCTACGTAAATCACTCCAGTACCATTAAACACCAAAGAAATCCGCTCCTCCTCCACTCTCAAACTCTCTGTCCCACCAGTCAAACTCATCACCATGGGGCACAGAGCATTCAGCCGCTCTGCTCCCCAGCTCTGGAACTCTCTCCCCTCCGACCTCCGTACCATAGACTCCCTGCCCCTCTTCAAATCCAAACTCCAAACTCACCTGTTCAGACAGTCCTACACCACCTAGCTACGCGCTCACCTTCTCAATCGTCCGTATTCTGTTTTGTTCTGTTGCTCTTGTTTTTAATGTTTTTAATGTGTCCATTGTACAGTGTCCTTGGGTGTTCTGAAAGGCGCTTTTAAATAAAATGTATTATTATTATTATTATTAAATCTTTCATGTTACTACTAGTGACAAACTCAATCAGGTGCTGTTGAACTGATCAGCTCTGAGACAATAACTGATATTGAGATTATGGTTATATTTCAATTGTTTGCGTAAGCCTTGTAAAAGACAATGCCTGGACTAGAGCTCGACCGACATGGGTTTTTCTTAGGCCGATGCCAATTTTTGGGATATTCATTGGCTGATGCTGATATGCTCGACCGACATTTTTGACCGATTTTTGCAAATGTCTGGTCTATAAGCCTGTAAAAAACATAAATGCTTGGCCACTCCAGTAGCGGCCGATTTTATTTTTTTAAGTTCATTCAATTATAGTTTCTGTCCCAGCTTTTAATAGCTGCCGTTAGCATTAGCATACTATTGCTAGCTACGGCATTTTGTGGGGCGATCAATTTTGTTGGTTAAAACTAAGCGATTCAATTCTACAGGTTCTGTGCTTAAAGGACATGTAAACATGTCCATATTGACTGAGGTTTAGTAAAACGTTTATTTCACAAACTTGTTGCTAACCAATTTTCATTGCGATGTTTCTCTGTTCCCCTGAGGCCCAGTGAGTTGAGGGACTCATTTTAAAGCCATCTCTCTTTCCAATGCAAAAAACGTGAAGTCTCTATCACTTTCGGTCCCAGAGAGTTTTTTCAGCGCAAGATCGGCCGATAGCCGATTTCGTAATATATCGGCCCGATATATTGGTCGGCCTCTAGCCTGGACATTTACATTTACGGTTTGTTTTATATGGCTCCCGCCGCTCCCGCAGTAATGTGCTCCCAAAAACACACACTGGGTCAGGTTTCCTTGATTGATGCTGTTATTATCCACTTCATGTAAATAACGTTAATGCATTCTTTGATTTAGAGTTAAGTGTTGAGAACAGGACATCATAAAAGCCCAAGGATTTTAAAATTAGACACAATTATGTCATGTTACAAAATGTCACAACACAGGTTCTTCTTTTACAGTGAAATAAATAAGTCAATTTTGACCAAGCAAACCTGACAGACTGAGTTGGACTGGAAGAGTGAACCCACAGATGCAGTGTAGGAAGAAATACAAAATATTTGCCTTTGAAAGATATTCTTGTGCATCAGATTATTACCATGTCCATGTTTAAATAACAGACTGTGGCTGATGGCTTGGACTTGAGGTCAGTTTGATAATTGCATTTTCAGGCACTGTGGATTATTTTTTTTTTCCCATATCAGAAACATCCTCCTGTCTGGCCATTTTCCCAGATGAGCAGCACTCTGTCATTCCAGCCTGCCAAATGCAGTCTGTGCAAAATGGCGACACTCCAGCAGGCAAATGCATTGGCGAAATTACAATGCAGTAACAGGCCCTTAAAAATGCTACTCATGAATGACTGGAGCAAAGTACATTACAGCCAATTACTTTTTTTTAATAAAATGGGTGTACATAATTAGTAAATTGACGTTGTAAGCTTAATAATTAATAATAAATTATAAAAATAGATGCAGTACGAGCTGACAAACTCACAAAAGAAATCGATCTTCTTAAAGTCTGTAATTAGTCTTCGGTTTATGATGCCACTTTTTAGATGATTCTGACTGGAAAATGGTCTTTTGCATGAAATGTAACAATGCCATGAAGCCTGAGGTTAGAAGTTAATCAATAATCTTTGGAGCAGAGCAAAAGCAACAAATGAATTAAAGAAACTGAACAGATTGTGCATTCCTAATTCATAACTTCAGGACTGAGATGGCAAAGCAGACTTTTACACGCAATGGCAGAGAATCATCGCAGAGTTGTTGATTTACTGCTGTTGTGTGGGTTGGAAAAGTTATAAGTATCACGTTTCCTCGTAACAGCTCTCAAAACAACGGTAGTAAAATAGTTCAAACATGGTCTATCTGTGAATTTCCTGTTTTCCTTCCGCTCCTCACTGAAGCCAACCCTGGCCATCTCCTGCAGCCTCTGTGCCAGTCTTCCTGCACACTTTCTCAGGCCTTACAACAATAGCTCCCTGGTGTCTGGCCCCTCATAATCCTCTGTGCTAACACCCTCTGGTCCCCCTCGTGCATCCACCTTCTGCTGTGGCCCCGGTTTGCTGGGCCATGCTCCCCGCTGCAATGTCAACAGCAGCCAATCACAGCGGAGAACTGCAGCCCACTTAAATGTTTGGAAACAATGGCAGGCTCTTACAGGGAAGTTGAATGCTTTGACTGCGGATTTGTCCATTAAACCTCATAACAAAGGATGGTGCATTATTGATACGCAGCGGACACTGTGCAGCAGATGCCATTTTGGTCCATATTATTATTTAATGAAAGCAGCCCATGGAAGTCCACTATGTGCTTTCTGTAGGTCTATTTTGACTGAAAAGAAAGGCCATGGTTGCATCGAGTAATTAGAACACTGACATCTAGAAGTGTTTGATAAAATTGTGTAGCTTTCGGGGATATGCACTAAAGACAGCATTCTCAGTTTACTGATTAAAGATTAGTTTTAGTAAATAATCTTGAGCGGAATGAGAGTTTAAGACCATTTATCTGAAAACTAGATGCTACTATATCATGTAGTATAACACAGGAACCATCTACATTCTAAGGTTTTACTGTTCCTTTTGCAAATGTGTTTGTCTATCTATGGACACACCTTCCTCTAGTATTTTGTATTAGATTTCTTTGCTTTTATACGATACATTTCACAAGGGATTCCTCATCTTTCTTGTTATTAAAATGTAATTATACAGTCACTTAACCATTTCATGAAAGTCAAGTGCCTTTTCTTTGGTCTAATGGTTAGAGATGTGTGGTCTGGGCAGATTCAATGTCTATAGATCAATCTTCGGACCTTTTTGGCTGCGATGTGGAAGCGTTAACCACTCAGCCACCGTGCTCGTGGGGGAATGTTGTATTGCCCTGACTGGTGCTGCTAAGTATATGCAAAGCTGCCTTTCGACAGGGCTAGTTAAACATCAATGCTACAGTCCTGCCTTAGAGATTTATTTGACTATAGTCTATTACTGCTGATAAAGTACCAGCTATAGGAATGCACAAGCCTCTACGCGGTCTGCTTTCTCGTTTTAAGCTGTGTAAGGAAGTGTTCATTCCTATTTTACATATTACAACTGGTGACATAATGCAATTGATGTTATAGCAAAGGAACTATTATTTTTAGCAGGTATTCAAGCCACCAGTTTTGCTTGTTTTGTGGATCTGCTTTTAAATAGTTTTTTACAAAAGTGTGTCCAAGTCCAATGAAAGAAGACCAGATTGTATCCTCCTCTGAAGTCTTTTTGTGTTGTTCATCTTAGCTTAATGCTTCACAACACTACAGCAATTAGCAACTGCTTGGATTAGATCAAACAAAGAACAAAGTATTTCTGGATTATGTTGTCCTTCCCAAAGGAATTCTATGCAGCTATGCAATATCTGGTTAGAAAATATGATGTAGCAATTCTCTTTAGGAAAAAGGATTAGGATTTAGGATTAGTTACAGTTTTTAAAAAATGATATGTTTGCGTTACACACCACTCACCCAGACTACCTCGTTTACACTCAGTCTCCCATCCAGGTACTACCAGGCCCGACCGGGCATTCACAAGGCGGTGTGGCTTTTGGACAATTTGGACAATAGTAGTCTGTCTGTTCTTGCAAACAAACTGCAGTTGCAAACATCTTGCGGCGGCAGATTGTTGTTGCTATGGACCAGGTGTGGAAGGACCAATCCCGGCTAACTGGACTTAATCATTGCGCTCTAATGGAGGGAAGGGCTGCTGTTCGTGAATTAATTACAGGGCTGTGGTGCACCGTGAGTTGAAGTTCGAGAGATTTAAGAGCAGAGTGTGAAAGACATGGAGTCATTACGTACAGAGCGCTTATGTTGTCGAGGAGCAATTAGTAGTTATTGGATTTCTGTGGAACGGACTGCGCGAGAAAATCAATTATTGAGCGGCATTGCATCATGTCTCCTTTTGTCTCCCGTCTCTACAGTAATTCCATGTGGGCTACAGTTTAGGCTTTGGGAGTGATGTTGGAAAAGTGCTGATGCTGACTGGAGCCCCCCTGAAACAGTACGGCAATTCAGGATGTTTGTGACCTCATTAAAATCGAAAAATGGCGGCATTGTCAGGTTTGTCAATTTGCTGGAGAGAAAATGCATGGAGTTTAAAAGAAAAGTGTTCCATACAAGAGTCCACTGTGGACCGGACCAATGGGGACAGTCATTTACAGCGCACTCGGCCGGACCACCCAGACTGAGAAGGTGAACACAATGAACACAAGCGAACATTCTGTTTCTCCAGGGAAAAGCGCCATGCAGCAGAATTGCTTACCAAATTATTTTTCACAAACAAAAGGAATAATGAACACCAGTGTGCGCAGAGTGAGGATGCTCCCCGGGCCCTGCTTGTTTATAAAAACTGCGGTTTGGGACAGAGCCTGTTTGTGAAGTAAAAGATTGAGAAATCCTAGAAAAATCATACCATTAGGGCAGACATGGGACATTTTGACAGTCGATTGATGGCTTGATATTGTAATAAGTTTTTTGGGTTAAAGAAAAAGAGAAGAGAAGCTTTTTTTGCATAATAAATAAATGTTTATGCCACACAATGAAACAAGAGATAACCAAATACCAACCCATCTTAACAAAATGAAAAAAACAAAAAAACATTTATGACTTAAACTAAATCTCAACTCATTAATAACTCTTGTATTCTCCTCTTTTCAATAACACTTTCAAGCCTTCGAGCCATGTTGTCTGTCGGTTTGTTTATTATCATCAGCCCTTAAAACGGTTATTACATGAATCTTTCAAGAGTGAGTGTCCCTCTGATTACCTTTTTTCATGTTATAATACGTTCAGTCTGTTATGCCCACTTTGTCTGGCAAAAAGAAGCTGCATAATAAATAATTCTGCTCACCTTTTTCACCAAAGGCGTCATTTTGACATGGATACAGCGTGGGGGCCACAGATGCATGATCAGTCCATTCAAACATTCATCTGGGTGTATTTAAGAGAGGTTTAAACCATTCCCCACATGTTTATTTAGGCTGGGTACCATAATGCCAGCTCTGTCTCACAATAATTGTTACTTTTTGAGGTTTTAATTGTGTGGAATTATTAAGATGGCAGTAAAAAAGTACCAGCTCTGGTTATGTGTGTAAAATTGGAGGGGCCGCACTTTGGACATGCCTGCGCTATAGGCTGTGTGGACCTCCTTCGGTCACAATTCCCTCTCATTACACAGTAGCTTATCACCATGCTTCAATCCAATAATCTTTTAATTTTACAATGTTTAGAGTCGGAAAAAAACCCCAATAAGGTCACAAACTCACTCTCTTAATAATCATGTATGCCGTATATGTTCTAGAACTGATTACATTTTGGAGTCAGTCAGCAAAGATAAAGCTGTGAGAAGTTGTGGAATTCATAAAATATTCTGCTTGGACCATAAAAGTACTGCGGTTTGGCCAGCAATGCTCCTCTTATTCCCAAATGATGATTGTTCTCTGACGTTTGTCTCAGACTTAAATACTGTTTATGTTGTGATTCACTACTGGTTGTAAGTGTGTACCAGTAGTCTTAACAACCGAGGTGAATTGGTCTCATGCTGTTTTAACTGCGGAACATGGTCTGAACAGTAAATGAAATTGCAGGAATATTTCTGCTCTCATAAAGCAGGGGCTCACAGGACGACCGTAGAAGAGGCTGGGCTCCTCCTCCTCCTCTGCTGCTGCTGCTGCTGCAAAACATGCCAGACTTTTAAAATATTGTTGAAGAAAACTTGTGCTGTCCGTCGTGTAATGCAACAGTTGGTGAGATAGAGCAGTTGTCCAGTCTAAACAGATGTCATTGAGGACAAACAGAACAGCGAAGTGCGGCTTTTGCTAACATATAGAGAGATTCATTATGCGTTAATATTTATAGAAGAGGTTTCACATAAATAGAGTGCACTGTAGGGGCTGTAGAAACGCATAGGACAGGCTCAGATGTTTATGAACACACTAGTGAAAGTTGTCTGTTTTTACAATCACGGAGACTTGTCGTGCACAAACCCATATTCAAACTGGGGTCGTAGTTAATGTAAGGGAACGCAAACCTCATACAAACAGTCTCTGTACTGCGCCGCCACATTCACTCTGAATTTGACAGACCACAGTTTCCTGGTTGGGATTTGGCCGCAGAGGGGAGAGGAACTTGAGCTAACACAGGTTTTCATCCAAAGCCCTGAAATTCAGTGACAACAAAATAACTAGGGGGGAAAGGGGGAATGTATTACGTGTAGATGTGCGACTGAGCTAAGCCTTACAGTGACAGTGAAGCCACCTTGAAACCATCTCGTATTGCATTTAAGCCTGGTTTCATGGTGTTATCCGTCACTCAAGATCCACACAGACATAAAAGGAAAAAAAATCACTTAAAAGATCAGTCAGACCTTAGCTGTAATGTGTAGAGTGTAGTCGGGCAAAAGTCAAGACCGCGAGCACTGCTTTGTGAAACCGGGACATGCTTTACAATTGTTCACTGCTCGTCTTTGAGTGTGTGCATGTCGGATTCGCTCGTGTCGTGGCGGGGCTCGGCCTGTTCGCTGCTCCTGCGCATTTCACCGATTGCCACTCAAACCGGCGGCAGACGAAGCCGCAGAAGTGTAATGTTGCTCAATCCTGTTAATGTGGAACTGCATTTAATTAGATCCGCTCTATGTGGTGCTGCATGGGGAGTCCACGAAAAGGCAATGGCTGTTTAAGTTGCTATAAATGGTACATTTTATTTTGTATGTGTCTTTTAGTCACTTCAGGATTCAGGCACAATGAATCGGACGAAAATCGGAATTAGAATGGCCGCATTTTAGAACGCGATTACTGTATTTAGGTAATGTAATCATTTCTGAATATTGTAAAAAAAACTTCTTATATTAGTTTAGCAATTCTCTCAAATTCTCTCAAATTTAACTGAAGGTGTCTTGACTTTCATACATTAATCGCAAGTCAAAAAAACGCAATTAGACTATTTTCCAAAACCGTACAGCCCGTACAATCCTAGTGGCTTATTTTGAAGAGCTGAAATTGCACAGAAATGCAATCCACACTTTAAAAGCAAATCTCAAATAATGAATAGTGCAGTGAATGCAATAAATGTTTGAGCCTTTTCCCTCTTGTGTAATTGGTCAGACACTTTGCAGAACTGTAGAAGGACAACCCAAGGGGGGGGGGGGGGAAGTTGTGGCTGATTTATTTCATTCTGGGGAAATCTTTGAAAAGATAATTGCGTGTTACCAACAGATCGCATTGGAGACCCAAGTCTGGACCACGCTCCAAATCCCCCAAAAAAACAAGGCTCCCATCACAGCGTCATGCCGGTCTCCATTTTGTCGCTCTTGGAGAGAATCATTTAAATTCTGTGTGACTGGTTGTGCAGTCATCACCTTCTCACCTCATCTCTGGCTCATTCCCCTGGTCCCCCGGTGCATGTGCTCTGTCAGTCTCGGGAGGGAGGAAGGGAGGGAGGGAAGCGGGGAGGTGACGAAGAGCAGGAGAGATAAGGTCGGGTTGATGTATATCTGGGCTCCAGGCATGAGCAGCTCCAGCCCAGACGAGGAAATGAACCTCGTCGCAATCTCCTCTGTCATCTTCCGAAGGCCTTGGATCCATATAGCCTGCCTGTTGTTGTTCATGTAGGGCTGGGTGATATAAGACTAAACATGTTGCTGTTTTTCTGATCGTGGAAAAGGATGCTTCATGTCGTCATTGATACTGTTTTTTGTTAAGAGTTGTCGATGTTTCGTTTTTGTTGAGGAGGGGACTTAACCTTCTCATTTTCTCATTCTCAATAATCTTCCAAAAAAATAAGAGTGTGTTGATTGACAAGATGGACTGGGCAATAAGAAAGTTAATTGTAATCTAATTCTTGTGACGATCCGTGTTGATCTTGCCATTTTGTGACTCCAGCCTTTTCTGTATAACACAACTTTATGCTCATACAGACGTTGTTCCTCACTCCAATTTGTTCAGTGTTTAGATACAGGTGAATTTAACCAATCGCAGTGAAGTGAAACTTTCAGAAGCAGAAGATGGCATCATGGCTCTACAAAAACTGTGATACAATGATATCTGCCACCCCTACCTCCAACGACCTGTCCATTTAAAGGCCCCACGCAGGCCGGCCATTCATTAATTTCATCACTGTTTTTTGACAGAGCTGCTTTTCTTTGTTTGACGCAGTCACCATACTATAAGCAGTCTTATTTGTTAAGTATCAAATGGCGACTAATGGTGATTGGATGGTGGTGGGAATCCCTGAAACAGCGGGCTGAGCTCAGGCGTTAACTGCTGCAGTCGGACGGAGCTGTGCTGCAATGGTCCGGGCACAGTGGTCCCGCTCAGAACAGCAGCTCCTTTTGTGTCTGCCCCGCGCTCCGCTCACTCCAGTTATTTTTAAATCAGTAAAACCCCCGGCACATTCCTGACTGCCCCGGAGCGCTGCACCTCTGCCGTGTGAGTCGTCTTTGTCTCGCGATGCTCGCTCAGCCCTCGGCCAAATGCAAGACAGGAATAGACCCTCTCAGATCACATCATCGGTATTTTATTCATTCGCTCTTTCGCTTATTTTTATGACCACCACATGTTTTTAGGCATTCATTAATGAGCCTTTGCTTGGCTGAGTTTATTATTGGTCTGTTACTCACTGACAACAATGAATTGTATGACTTTAGGTCTTTTCCCCCTCTACTTCCACATGCTTTTTTTTTTAGTTTGTGGAAAACATTCATCACATTTCCCTGGTCAGTTTTCTCAAGCTAATATTGCACTCAGTCGTAGGGCATTAGGTGCATTTAGATGTGAACTATTTGTTTTGTATAAATGGATTGAAGCAGAGATTTATTCTCTGGGTAAAGTCCTGTGCACGTTTCCTGTGTTTGGAGAACTTTTGGAGGAAGTCCAAGTGTGATGAACATCCTCAATGTGGAATCAGCGCCAAGTGGTCAGGGCTCTGTGGACTAGAATACTGTAGAAACAAAAAAACACAGTTCACTTAATAGAAATCAAGACGCCATGTTTTGCCCTCATGTAAGCTGCTTCCTTGGTGGTAGCCTTTAAAGTAAAATGTCTTGACTATGGCTTGAATCACTTCTATCAGACCTTTTACAGAAAAACAGCAATGACAGATGTTTCAACTATTTTAAAACTTTTTATGGCTACTCTATTGAACACAGACTTTTAGCCAATAGTAGAGTTGTGTAGAAGGGATTACACAGTCTTGTTGAAAATACCCTCTAGCCACTGAAATGTGATATGTAGGGGAGCGTGTAGGAAGCCAAAGCTTAACGCTCGATGACCTCTGTCAGAAACAGCAGGAGGCCTCAGATCCGAGCTGTCAGCCGAGTGGACCTGAATCACAAACACACTTTTAGCCTTACTACAGCAAAAAGACATCAATCACTGCTCCAGACCTCAGAGTTGAAGTGGTTTGGGATGTTTAAAAGGGATCTTAAAACAGGCAGTGTTTTCAAGGTGGGACAATATTATTGAGGAATACAAGTGGGTTATGGGGGAAAAGAGGGACATAAAAGGCTATGCTGTCTCAGTTTGGCAATGGAGGACATGAACTTTGAACTGTGTCAGTGGAGTCAATCTGCCCTGCGCTGGAGTGACGTGACCTAAAACTTCATGTGGCTGCCCAGTGCCCGTGTTTGTGTGCTCCACAGTTCATCCTTTTACTGAGAAACCAGTCGAGATCATGTGTTTGCATGAAGATGATGTTGTTTTGCTTCTTGATATGTGAGAATGAAAGTGTCACTAGTTGCCTTGAATTTAAATCACTATCCCTAATTGTAAGAATTTTTGTTTTCTAGGCTCTATTAGACGGGACAGTAAAGTGTAAAAGGGGGTAAAGAATGGGGTGAGACCATGTCGGTCCTGTAAGCAAAGGTCACACTGCAGTAGCCAGATAAAAGGGCCCAGCATGCGTTTGCCGCTTGCCTTTGTTTTGTCATGTCTTCTTTTTGTCTGGACGACCCATATGCAGATCTAGAAGGTGTGTGCTGCCATGGAGATGAATCCCGCTGTGTGTTTGATTTATGGTATTTAGCTGTTTATTAGACATCTGTTTGAAATTAAATCCATTACCATATTGCGCCCATGCTGATTTGAGAGCATATTGTCGCGTCTCGTGGTTCTGCTGCAGAGGGGGCTTATGGGAATGTGCTGCTGGTGCTGTGAAAACTGTCAAGGGCCAGAATGAGTCTCGTGTGAGACTCTCGCATGTGTGGTGTGGAGACAGACATGCGGGAGAGAAGAAGGGAGGGAGAATGAGGAGGAGCAGTCCAGATGTACAGTTTGACTATAAAATGCAATGTTCTTCCAAAGAGATGTGACTTTTTACTAGAAGAAGAGGAAACTACTTAGTATAAATTACAGGTTTACTATTAGTGTCTTAAAAACTTGGCTTTATAAATTTACATATGGAAAATGCACACTACTTTATGATACACTTTATGATTTAACTTAAAACACAATACAATTACTGAAAGCTGCCCTGGTATTCTCACCATGTAGTGTCATTAGAGGACTATCTCGGCTAAGGCAGATCGTCCCATACCTCGGGGAAAGGCAGCCATTGTTGGTGAGACGGCTTTTCATGGTGCAGCAGCATCGTTGCCCACAGCAGTGCTATTGTAACCTTACACTTTGGTCAGGATTTCAAGGACGTTTTTGAAAAGCACCTGAGAGAGGAGCTGGTCGTCAAATATCCCTGGCTATTTATAGTTGCGGTAGTACGTACAGTGCTCCAGTCGGTAGACTAGTCCACTGTTTTTATGAGGCAGAGCAGACTAAGAGTGCCATTGTGATTTATGACGCTCCCTCTCCCGCCTGTGGAGTTTACAATGGGCTCAGGAATATAGCACCAGCGCCCGGTTCTTGTTAAATGTCTTCAATATATGTGGATTCGATGCAGATAATGATAAGATGATTGTTTAATGTTGATTGAAAAATACATTAACACAAATATTTAAGCATGTAAAATACTTTATACTTTAGCATTTTTCTCATAGCCCTAATCTCTCTCTCTCTAGGTTTTGCATAACCTAATTTAGATATTCTAGTCGAGGCTTACTCACTTATTCATATCATTTCTGTGTCAGATTTATCTGTTTAAAACGTTAAAATGCAATACAGGGTGCCATGTTTTTTCATTTCGCAATACAGTTTATGCATATCTTTCCCTATTAAACGGTGTATAATGCCACATTCATGCACAAAGCCAGACTGATAATACCTGATCCAAATGCCTATAAATATTAATGTGTTGTGAGCCCCGAGATGGAGCAGCAGACTTCCCAGGGTCCCAGTAGGAGGGAAGGGGAGCACTTAAACGCGAGGTCAAGCAAAGGTTACAATGAGGAAGCTGGGTCTAAGCCCTGCTGCTGGCACTCCAGGAAACAGCGGCTTATGGCTTTGGGTAGATTTTATTCCCCTCTGTTTGGGGTCTGGCTTGTGAGTGCGGCTAATTGAGCAGTAAGTGTAAAAGCCTATGTTTTCCTTATGTGTGTGTGTGTGTGTGTACGTGGTTTCAGTATTAATATGCAATTGAATGAGAGAAGGCAGGTCTCGCAGTAGGGTTAATGAACTAAGTGCTTTGGAGACACGTACACTCGCCAGAATACATTCCGCACTCTAGTTATACAGTTACTTCATTGCCAAACTATGACAAAAATGCAGCAGTCGTTCCTATTCTGGATTTCTTACTGGATTTGGTTTAGAGGTCGGATTAAGGTCCAGTTGGGGCGACGCCAGACTGGTTTCCTATCTGCACTGATCAGCTGTAGACACCACAGGCCTCAACATGACGAGATGGAGGGCGAGGTGCTGTGCCAAGATGTGTGGAAACTTGACTCCTGACATGCACCAAGCAAGCTCCTGACATTGTGTGAGAACTATAAATCATTTGGAGATCATTACTTACTGCATGTCATTATTATTGACGTGTTTGAATGGGATTTTTTTTTTTTTGCCTATGAGTGGCACTTTAAATCAACTCACTCACTTGCATTGAAATCAAACTTCATAAAATAAAAATCAGCAAGTGCGCCAGGAGGCAGGAGTGTCTGGTCTGCTGGGAGTGAAGTATGTGCCCCCTGTAGTCATGACCTATGGCCTTAGCGATTGTAGGGCTCCAGGGCAGCTTATGCTCATAGAGAGACAAAGCGGTGCGTACCTATTGAGCCCTGGCCTTTTCTCCTTTTACAATCCACCCTGCGTAAAAAAAAAAAACTTCTCACCATGGCCAGAGAGAGTCCAAGTTGGGATTTAGAGCCTGTATTCAGACAGTGGCTTTTGTGCTACGGGGGAAGCTGTACATGACCCCTCCTTTCTCTGAGTCTGGTCTGCAGAGGTTTTTTTCACACATTTACCGCCCTATCCCCCTAAGCCCTGTATAATTACATGGCACCTGTTTTCATTCACAAAAACCCTACTTTATCACACAGGTTTTATGTTGTCTTGCTTTTTTTTTTCTCTTTTTTTTCTTTTTTGTTGTAAGTAAGAGCCCCACAGTGCGTCTCGCATTCGGTGACACGTCCTGACTCGAGGAGGAGGAGGAGGAGGCAGGCGAGGATGGAGGTGGTGGTAGCAGCGGGGGCGTGTGGTCGCTATGGCAACAAGAGGCCTTCATCGAAAAAGCAATTTAGGCAGTGAGTCGAGCACCCCCAAAAAAAAGAGGAAAAAAAAATCGCCAAGCTGGATGGAGTGTGTTGCAAGATCGTTCAAATGCATGAGATGGCTCTAATATTTTTTGTGATCGGAGACTTGCTGTGAGAGGATTTATGGCCTTGTAATCTCAAGAGAGTCCGTTTTTATGATCTGTAACTGTAGCTTCTGATCTTTTAAATCTTCTCTCGTTACTTTTGGCTTACCACTCTTGGCTATTTGGTGTCCATGAAATGTTGTAGTTCGGTTCTGGATTAGAAGAAGAAGAAGAAGATCTTTATTTATATAGCGCCTTTCACAGACATGGTCACAAAGCGCTTTACATTATTCAATCCTGGTTTCGAGAGGTCTGAAAGGTCTGAGAGTTTTTGAAGGAATTAGATTCATCTGTTCTGGCACAGATTGTGGCTAAACTTGTCTTCTACTATTAGCGAGTATACCTTGAAGATTTCCATGTTCTATCCTTTAAAGAAATAAACGATAGATGGTTTATAGACAGATGAAAGTGTCACTCCTGTTTGTGCAAGACAAAACGATACGGCAAATGAGCGGCAACTGCAGCTGTCACCGAGCCAAGATGTCAGCACCGGGAGATCCCCAGCCGCACTCTGTCAGAAGAGTAACGCGATAGTGAGGTCAGGAGGCACACATGGACATGCTAAGTAACACACACTGGTCCGGCCCCGGGTTTTTGAAGTGCGGCGAGAGGGGCAGAGGAGGAGACCGAGAGGGTGGCCTTTGTTGCGGAGAAGAGCAGCAGCAAGAGGGCTTTTTGAAGTGGATACTGACCGCGTGTGAGAGCCCATCGAGCGCGGAGGAATGCGAGTCAATTCTGGCTGCTGCTGCTGCTGCTGCCGACTTCAGGGACTGAGCCAAAGAGCGACTTGTGTTGTGTGAGGTGAAGAGAGTGATGTACAAGTTCAAGCTGCTTACAATAAAATGCAGGGCTGTTTCCAATCTGAACTCTGGTCCACATGGGATGAACACGTGCGTTGCTGTAGAATCTGATTATATGGCTATTTGTTTAGGTTAACTTTACCTGTTCAAGTGCTAAGCTATTTTTTTCAACAATTATTTTCCATTGGTCAAGATTTTCCTCTTGGGGATAAGTCACATCAAGTTATTCCTATTTTGATTTTCACAAATGTCTTTTTGTATTCAAAGCTTGCACATTTTTTTTTCCGATCTCATCTATTGTTTGTGGATGATGCAAATTGTCTTTTTGTCAAAAAAAAAAACAGAACAAAAAGCAAGCAACAGAGGGGAAAACCCTAGTCTCTTTAAACACCAAGCATGGAAAAAAACGTCAACAAAAAGTATATTAAAGTCAGTCGCTCAATCCAGTTGTCTCAGTCACTTCCTCTTGATCCCCTCGTCCATTACTTCTGACTTTAGGGGTCAATAGTCATCCAGTTCTTATATGAGGATACACATTTTGGCTGCAAGAACTTATCGATATAACACAATTCCCGTAGGATTTTAATTAATTGAACAGAGCTCCACATGCAGTTTCAATAAGCATCTTGTGTCATGTTTTTTCTTTAGTTTTTTCCACGAGCCAAAACCAACAGTCCAGCAGCGCCTTCTCCGTAGTAAATCTTAGGGGTCAGAGGTTGCATCGCCTGCAGGCCCACTCAATAATGAAGTCCCAGTGAAAAGAGAAATGCTTTTGTTGAACGTGTCTACAGGGGGTTGGTTAGTCTATAACTGCGCCTGCCTCCTTTCAATGCCTCCACAAAGTGATCTATGAGGAGATACTGATCACCGTGTTATCTCATAGACAGGAGACGGTCCGTTGTGAATTGAAATGGGATCTTTGGGGATATCGTGTGGCTGTGTGTGCTGCCGGGCCCGATGTTTCTGTTTAATTTCTACGGAGAGTATGGAAAATATTTTGTACCTCATGACCATAATAAAGGCCAGAATTCCTGAGTAGTCGAATTAAGCTGCACAAATCTACTTTGTCTGCCGAACTGAAAACACTCCACTTCACTGGACTCAATGACTTGGAAATGCTTGACTTTTGAAGCCATGATTATGTTGGCTTGAATATATCCTCTAGCATGTTACAATATTTCCCAGGTGTAACTGTTACAGATAAAGTGCTTTCAGTGACACGGTGTGTGGGGCAGTGCGGTTGCAAAAGACCCCGCTATCCCATTTTGTGGTGACAGCGTGGCAGAAAGAAGGAGCAGAGTTTGGCAGATGCCTCAGGCCCTTTTTTTTTCCTTTTCCCTGGCCCGGTGAATGCACATCTATGAGAGGACACAGCGCTCACAGTGATGACTGAATTGGCCACGCTGAGTGAAGAAATGTCTCCCCTCTGCCGCACTCTCAACATGACACTCAAACCGTGGACCCTCCTGCTGCTGACAGAGGTTTGAGAGCAGGTCAGAGCTGTCGGGATCTGAGAAGGACACGGGCAAAGCTGAAGCAGATGTATGTTTGGACTCGGAGGTTAGGAGTGCGGCGACGGTGGTTTCTCTTCCAATGATAATCCCCTTTTAACTCTGAAATGTTGCCATAAAGTGCACCAGGGTGAGGATGCATGAAAGTGGTCTCGTCATGCGTGACATTTACCATTGAAATGTGGCTTCCATATTCACTATCTTTTGTTCTCTCTGCGGCAGGGTGGCACTGGCAGTCAAATCCTGTATTCCTATTCAACACATGTATCTTGAGTTTTCTTTTGTTTTTTTCAAAGACCCAAGTCATCTGTGCCTTTGTGTGCAATGAATTGGATTTAGGTTTGTCTGTGTTGTGTGCGTTTCTATTTAACCAGATTTAAGGAGGGCATGGTGCACTAACAAGTTACTAAGACTGGAGAAATATGGTGAATATTGTTATTTGTAATATGTCAAACCCAGTTCAAATATAGTCTCAGTTACGGATGGTAGATCCAACGTTGCCTATTTGCCTGATGAACAGTGTTGGGCTTATGTGTGTTCTGGAATAAACGGATTGGGAAACAGCAAGTGAGACTAGAATTTGACGAAGAAATCAACATATGTGGAACAAAAACCAAAGGATGCCCAAATTAAGTGAATATTTTAATATAGAATGGATGTTTTGTATTATTATTATTATTATTATTTGCTGTACACATGGGCCCAGACCATTTAGATTTATCAGCACAATCAGCAATCCGAGTCCGTAAAGATGGCATCATAATCGTATCTAATTAGAGTTATGTACAGGTCAAACCTCAGGGTATAAAGTCCGTGCTTGCTCTTTTGTAGCTCTGCTCTGAGCTGTGGACACTGACCTTGCATATTGGCTTCATTTAGCCATGATAGAGTTTAGTCAAGCAGGCACTCCTAAGATTAAGACTAGTTTTATTTAGGTATCTCGATGTGTTCTAGTTATTTTCTGTATTTGTGTCATCTGTTTTGAGGCAGTAGCTGTAAAGAAATGCTGCACATTCTTCCTGCTTAGCAGTGGATAATTTCTTGACCTACCGTTTAAACAGACGCAGTGAAACTTAACCCTTCCTGTATCTGTACAAAGTGCGATGCTAATCCGGGCCATCCCAGTCTTTCAAGGTTGTGAATTGTATTTTATTGTGACTGGCTTCAGGTCATGTATGCGCTGTTAGTTACAAGGTTATCCACCCGCCTGGGAATCACTGCTGCGCTTTGATCCTAAAGGCACAACTCAAACCCCTGAAAGATTTATTATTTGAGGCTACTCTGATCTCACAGCAAGACCGTCTTAAATCAAACATGCTGTAAAGTAGTGTAACACAAGGAGGATACTCGACAATACTTTTGTCATGAAACTCACATTTAATTAGGCCCTACAGTGTCCTATTGAGGCTCCTATAATTTCATGCTGCTTTAATTCATTTTAATTCATTATACATGGTTAAAATAGCAGTTTGAAAGCAGTTCTCTATAGACCAGTGCATGATTCAAGAGCTTTTATTATATCATATTGTGTGGCCCCTGTAAAGTGAAGCACATCATGCTGTATAATAAGGTTGTTGGCAACACCAGCTCCAATCTTGGCTTGTAGTAGTTTTGTTAAGAATATTTTATGAACACATAAAACAGTCTTATCCCATACGAGTGTTTGTGGAGAATAAAGTGCTGGCTACTTCTGGATGAATCATAAAAAGTTTCTTTTATTAAAAGGCCTTCAGTTTCCATCTGGTCAATGGTCTGTTTTTGACATTTACACAAACTCTTCGACTCGTGTCACGTCCCGAGGTTGGATCAGCTATGGCTGCACTTCTGCTCCTTGATTTTGGAGACGGTCACAGTTAATGCCTTAAACCTCATCAATTTGTGCGCAGTGATGGAGTTTCCAGAGCAGTGTGTGGAAAAGCCGTTTAGTGTGGCTGGCTTGTTTTTTTCTTCTGAGGACCTTCCAGACCCACGTCTTCTGGAGGCTCCATGTCGTCTTGTCCAAAGAGCCACTGCGTGACCTCTGCTGCCCCACAGACTAAACATGGTGTCAGGAAAGTCACTCGCACGTCGGCTATATTGTGTCCAGAGCAATGTTGAATTAGGGATTTGAAATGAGTCATTAAAGTAAAATTATTAACATCCAGATAAGACCTGGGCGAAAGATTGAAATTTAGGCTAAGAAACCTTTGATAGGAATTTCTTGGCATATCTTACACCCATAACCTAGAAATATAGAGAATCAGTAATACATCTAGTGTCTAATAAAACCTGATGCTCATTAGGTATTGATAATTTACTGTTAAACTATATTCTGCAACACCACTATGGAAATTGTAGAAGAGTCTGGATTTGTGTATGGGCCTACAACATCAGTTGACTCGGTGTTAATTTTGTAAAGTGGACTTCATTTTGTAACAAAATGTGTATCTAATATAAATGTTTGTCCTCGGTGTTTGTAATGGACTATAATTTGCTAAGATGTTTTGCAAATAGACATTTATTTTTTGATTACTTTTTCTGCGCTTTGCCCATGTAATTTCAAGTCAGTTTTCTGTAGCTCAAGAGTTATTCTTCAGGTTCATTAAGCCCTTATTTCCACATTGTGTGTTTTTCTACTAAACTCTTCCCTAGGTGCGAGCTCACGTCACTCAAGTCTTTGGGCTAAGCTTCTGCTGTGGAGTTGGATTTAACACAAAACCAGCAACAAAAGGTTTTCATCAACCGAAAGCTCATTTGTAACTGAACTCCTGGCCGACTCCGCTAAACCCAGAGGAAAGTTCCCTTCACTTCATTTGGCCTAAACCTGCTCAAAGAAATGTCCAGACTGCGGCGATTAGAGTTACAGTGACGCTTAAGTGCTTGGCTCTGTGTAGAAGTAATAAATTGTACAATTTCATAAACTTGGTGTCCTCTGATGACCTTTTACTGTAAAACCTTTTTCGGTTTTCACAATGTTCCTTGGTCAGTTCTTTATCGATTACGCCCATGATTATATTTCCTGTTGCCTTTTGCTTTTAATGGGAAACATTTTACATCAAAGTTCAGACAGTGCACTACATTTTGGTCTACGATTTCACATTCATGCGCTGGATTCTCCGTTCATCAATCGAGACTTTTCCATTTATATAACACTGGTTATTTCAACTAGAAAGGACAGTCCCTCGGATAAAATGAGATGAACAGGTGCTCGGTTTAAAAACAATTCCACCTACAGGGGCGGAAGACTCCATGTAGATTTTAAAATATGATCCTAATAGCCTGTGTGTTTGTCTTCTTTGGCCAAACCCCTAAAGCAAACACACCATTTATAGGCTATAATATTTCAGGTGCAAATGGGACCTCGGGGATGTATTTAAACCACAGGTGAACAGGTTGGGTCATCTTTCATGGCTTTTTTTTTTTTTAACATTCATTTACTTTTCTCTCCTCAGATGAAGCTGTGGAACAAGTACAAAGTAACAAGTATACCATCTCTGGTGTTTGTGGACGCTTCGACGGGGAAGGTGGTTTGTCGAAATGGGCTGCTCGTGGTCAGAGACGACCCCAAAGGTAAGATGCTCACTTAAACAAATGAAGATTCTATTACAATTTATTAGCCCTAGTCCTCTCTCTGGCCGTATGAATTATACAGTATTAACATATGAACCAAATACTTAATCCTTGTTTATACTATTGCGGTGATAATTATAGTCTCATAATTACAGTGTCATCTTACAGTGTGTCTGTGTTTCTCTCATTTCTGCACTTTGAAGTGGAGACATTGAGTAGACTTGCATTCCTTTTCATTTCCTTTGCAGAAAATACCCTTTGTGGCTAAGCTGCTCTGGCAATTCTTGAAATAAAATAAATGAAGAAAATGGAGAAGGGCAGTAACAAATCAAGGATTAAAAGGTGCTTTTAGAAGCCCTGGAGTAGATTTCACAGGCTTGTAACATGTCGAGTAATAGTCTTTTCAGGTGGAAAGATTTGGCTTTTATTATCTTTTGAGCCTTCTAGTTGCAACCAGTGTGAATGCTCAAATTATAGTATATAATGATTAACATGCAAGCAATTATATGTAAACATCTTTATAAAGACCTCTTAGCAAACAGAATAGAGTGGATATGATTTTGGTAGTCTTAAAGGGATATTTCAGAATTTTATCCTTATATTTTTTTGAAGAGTTTAGTGGTGCTAGGCAAGTGCTAGGCTAGCGCATGTCTATGGTAACTAGTAGCCTGCATTAAAAACAGTCTGACCCGAGCACAGTGCACCTGAGGCAAATCACTTATAACACCAGACTACCCATATAAATGTCTGTGTCGACTGAATAATTTTTTTAATATAACCATTTTGCATTTACAAGAAGTTGTATTTGAGCAGCATCAGCTTCCTGGTTGTAAGTTACGCAACGGTGGAGTGATCTGCTGGTTACCGGATCCACAGTAGTTTGTTTACCTGCGGTCGGCATTACTACACGTGGAATTCACAAAGGAGCTTTCTACAAATCAGATATGGCAACGTTGGAGGACTACCCGATGATTTTGAAGAGGTTTTTAATGTAGGCTACTAGTTACCATAGACATGCACTAGCCTAGCACCACTAAACTCTTCAAATATAAGGACTGCATGAATTAAAATATAAATATATATATATCCAGAAATTAACAACACCATGGCCTATGTCAAAAATACTGAAATATCCCTGTAACCTAGTTTTGATTTTTTTTCTGGCTTTCCGCTCTACAGTTTTGCACGTCACATAAGCACATAGAAACTCAAATGAATGGTTGAATATAGCCAGATGAAAGAGAAGTGCAGCTGAAACACTCATAGTGGCTGCTTTTCAGTTTCAATGAAAAGCCTGTGTGGAGTGGCGGCCGGACCAGCCCACAGCGTAAATGACAAGAGTGCGTTTTCACAATCGGAGCAACAATAAACCACAGCTCTCCCCCAATGTCATCTCTGCCTAATGACGCTCTGGGTGATCAAGTTCACAAAAAGGGCTATTTTGAAGCGGTGCTAATGTCTTTTACTGAAGACCACCCATTTTCAATGACACCACACTAGACAAATGGCCAAGGACATTTGGAATAAAGCACTTATATGAAAGGGACGCATATGGGACATGCACAAGTAGGACTGCCACAGCAAGTGCTCAATAAGATGACTATAATAAATAACCGATAAACAATATGTTTTGTCCGCTGTATTTGCACTTTTGTTGCACTACTGGGGAATTATCTTTTGCTGTAGCACGATATAAAACTTAGGTTTAATTCTAGGTAATAATCATTCTAATGTATTAACAGCATGCGAACAATATGCCAACGGTTTCTGTCCATGCCCATTCCTGTTTACTCATTGCCGCTATTTGGGACCCTCTTTCAGGCTTAGAGTTCCCCTGGGGACCGAAGCCGTTTGCGGAGGTGGTGGCAGGGCCTCTGCTCAGGAACAACAGGGAGACCACAGACAGCAGCTCTCTGGAGGGGCACTATGTGGGCGTGTACTTCTCAGCTCACTGGGTAAGTGAAGGCCACTGTTGCCCTGTTTTCACTCATCACACGTCATCTATGTGAAAATAGAGTCACTTAGTAGTCAGCACATGTAAATGATCAAAACTATTGGTCTTGTCCAAAGCAAAAGGTTTCTTTCTTCTTTGTTTTTAAGACTTTTTGGAATAAAGTAGTTTTTTTAGGCCCATTGAGTTGCTTTGTGTATGAAATGCGTGGTAAATAAAGTTGCCTTGCCTCAATAGTTATTAGTTTGGCAAAAGTATTAGTTTACGGTACATGCATCAGTGACCAAACCGTACACTTGAAGGTTGAAAAAAAGGGCGTCATCTCAGAAGTAAAACGTTTACCAACCTTGTGTATAATCACTCCCACTACTAGTATAAACTTATCTAGGGCTGAAGTCACGGCTGCAAATGTTGAGTTCCAGCATCTGGTGTTGGAATGCAAGTAAACAGCAGTGTGTGTCAAGGCAAGTGAAATTGTCCATAGAAAAGATACATGGACTATATTTAGACCCGTGTTTTGTAAGCAAACCTAAATACTAGTTGCCGCTCATCTGTTAGAAAAGTACAAAAAAATCACACTTTGTCGCAAGAGCTTTTTAGCTGGCCTCGCCCTTTTAAAGCAGCACCGTGTTTCACCCAATGAATAAGTTAAAAAACAAGCCTTTATTTTACATTACACATTTTTAAGCTCGTCTCCATGGAGATGTTGACTAAAGGCAGCCAAATATAAGATTTAAATGGCTTAGGTCCTCATCCAAATCTATTCTTTGATTACCCACTGCAATAATAACGTTTTCTGTGTCTAGCCGGTCATTAGGAGCATGTTTTTGTATTGCTGGCAAGAGTGTAACCCAAAATGTTACGCAGAGTGCCTTTAACAGTTAAATCGGTGCAATTAAAACCAAGCAATGATTAGGCTTTCACTTTCTCACGCTTGTGTTGACATCGGTATGATAAGTAGACACGCATGGCTTAATCCACTGTTCTGCACACACCTCATCAAAGCCTAAAATGGCAACGCATGCCTACAAATAATGCATTAAAATGTCAAGTGACCAATGGACAATGACTGGATTTGTGCTGCTAAATGTAGCCGGAGTTATTCTGCAATTGGCCCGATGTGCCATAAACAAACTATGTGCTGAACCTCATTTACTTTGCCATTGTAGTTGTTTGTCTAACAAATAAATGTGTGGGAGAGATACTTACGGTAGTGTAGATTGGGCACTACTAAAGAAAAGAAAAAAAAAACACTAGCCAAAAGTGCTGTTTCTCTGCTGTTGCTGCTAAAGCCATGTGACGTCATCTTAATTCCAGTCATATTAACAGCACTGTGCCGGACGGAGTGTGTGCTCTGTAAACACACACAGAACAAATAAGACTTAGCCTGAATTATTGGAGAATTAGTTTCCTGAAAAATGGTAAATACACAGCAGAAAGTATTGCGATGAGATAAATTAACATTGTGTTGACATGAACTACTAAAGCTACAAGAATTAGCATGTGTTGAGGTCTAAACTTTGTAGGTTTAAACAGAATATTGTTTAGATTGTGACTAATTCTGCTGCCCTACAATATGCTGTCTTCTTTTAACAGTGAGAAATATATACAGTATAATGTATTAATTTTCTTTCTGCCAGTGTCCACCTTGTCGCAGTTTGAGCCGGGTCCTGGTTGAATCATACAGAGCGATCAAGGAGTCGGGACAGAAATTTGAGATTGTGTTTGTCAGCGCTGATAGGTGAGTGCTGTCATTATGTGTAGTCCAGTCTCTTTATGTATCCCCAGGTGTAAATAAGTCCCTGTGTGTTGTAATTTGTCTATACGTTCAGGTCAGAGGAGTCTTTTACGCAGTATTTCAGTGAGATGCCATGGGTAGCAGTGCCGTACTCGGATGAAGCCAGGCGATCACGGCTCAATAGACTTTATGGAATACAAGGTAATTCATCTTGTGGCTTTGTACATGTTCATTTTTTATTCCCTTATTTCATAAACTCATCGTCAAGTTGAATGTTATTCATAAAAAATAAAATTCTCAAGCCCAGAAAAACCCTCCAAACCAGTTTAAATTTGCTAAGCAGTCATTGCATCGTTGGAAGAATGTAGGCTAGTAATTAAGTTGGGCTGACTTGAGAAGTGACACCCCTCCCTCCCTGTGCCTTCTCCCTTTTGCCCTCTGTGTGAATCAAGCTGGCAGTAGTTGGCTCTGGGCCTGTCCTGCGCAGAATGTGAGGAATGCAGAGGGAATATATCGACTACCACACTCGCAGCCCATCTAGAGCCCATGGTGCCCCCTGCCTCTGCTGCTGCCCACATGACCAGACAGGAACCCAGTGACTCATGCACTCACTCTTGTTAGCTCCCAGATGGTGTCTGTTCCTGATAAGCCTGTTAATAAGGCTACAGGAGTGTAATAATCAGTGTTTGTGAGCCGTTACCTGTGAAGCAAACTCAGATTTTATTGGGCTGAGGCGGCGAGAGAGCTGTGAAGAATGACACATAAGTCCAAAATGGTAGAAAGCATCGAGTCAGTATCACATCTCAGCATGAGAGTAAGCCGGCTGCGTCACAATGCCATAATGACAGGAAATGACCTCAACCACCACCCACGTCTGTGCCCAGTTGTCTTCACGTTTGTAATGGCCTCATCCCACAACATTTTGGATTTCTTGTTCTGCCTCCAGGTATCCCTACCCTCATCCTATTGGACGCTGAAGGTCACATAATCACGCGACAGGGCCGTGTGGAGGTGTTGAACGACCCGGAGTGCCGCCTGTTCCCCTGGCACCCTAGGCCCGTCCTGGAGCTCAGCGAGTCAAACGCAGTGCAGCTTCATGAGGGGCCCTGTCTTGTTCTGTTTGTGGGTGTGTAGATCGATAATGGCTCCTTGCTTCATATGTTGAAACCTGTTTTAAGGATGAGTAGACAGTAAAACATTTAGTGGTGTTCAGAAAGATGCCAAAAAAATGGCAAATGTTGCTCTACATTTGAAGTGAAAACCAATTTAAGGCAAAGTTATGCATGCCAATATGCCCTTCGATGATACAAACAATACAATGTTTGTTTTTTGTCTAAATACTGTTTGTATTGTACTGTTAAAAGTTGTAACAATTCTAACCACAGGCATATCATGATTTATCTCAACAATTTCACACTGTGATTGTCCAGAAAGCGTTATTCCTTCTGCATTGAACTGTGTCTCTTATTTTGTTCAGATGCAGAAGAAGAGGGCGAGTTGGAGTCTGCCAAGGAGCTCATTCAGCCAATAGCAGAGAAACTGATGGCAAAGTACAAAGCCAAGGAAGAAGAAATGCCACTTCTATTCTTTGTTGTTGGAGAGGTGAGAAAGACTGAATTGATCAAGATAGTTAGTAACTAGAAATGACCACATTCAAGTAGCCAGTTCCTTCATGTTGTGGAGTCACAAAAATTGCTCAACAGCTCCCTCTGGTGGATGTATGTTTATTTTGTTAGTAACTACTTGGCTCATCTAGCTCAAAAACTGTAGCAAAAACCTCCCTACAGATTAATGGTTTCCCCACAGTTACAATGTGTTAAAGTCCTGTATACTGTACACTGATTAAAAACACAAATGAACGCTAATGTTTTTAGGACATAAAGTATAATCAAGGAAAAGGCCAAGTAATCCCTGCAAATGAGGTCCGACTCGATTTACTTACTTTCCTGTTGTCTTCTGTTGTTTTCTTCCTTTGCATCCCTGTGCTAAAGTTCCTAACTTCTCACAGCTCAGGTTCATATGCTTGTGCCTCGTGTTGCTGCAAAGATGGTGATGTATTTGGCATCTCCCTCTTCATTATGTTTGCTATCAATTATTGATGGAAAGGCAGTGTAGATTTTTGAACTGGGTGTGTGTTTTATTTTAAATGTCATTGCTTTAATTGTCATTGTACAATTGTACAACAACATTACGTTCAGGTGTTTGGTTAATTCTGAGATGCTACGAATGAACGTGCCGCGACCATGGGCCAACCTGTCTAGCATGTTTTTGGGGGTAGGGGAAACCAGAGGAAACCTGGCTGGCCTCCTTCAGTGCTCCTCTGAAATGGTGTGCCACCTTCTGGGTTTGTCCCCGTTTCATAGCGTGGTGTCCTGCACTGTTCACCTCCTCCACCTCATCCTTCGTCTTCCTCCTGTGCAGCTCCCTCCGCTCCACAACAGTCTTTCACCATCTTCTCCTCATTTGTCCTTTTTTGTTTCCTGTAGTGCCTCTTGTGACGCCTCCACTGTGCTGCAGGTATAGGGGACTCTTGATGCCTCTTCAGTGTTTCAGTAGAAGAAAATGTGTAGGTCACATAAGCAGAGTCCTTCATGGCTAGTACGGTCTCTCTGCAGTAAAATAAACCAGCTGAACCTTACAAAAACACAGCAAAGATGTACAAAAGTATCCAGTGAAAGAATGTGGAACACAAACTACAAGTTTGAAGAAAAAGGCAAAAAAACGCTGCTGTACCAAGAGAGAGGGAAGTTGCTGCTTGTTTACACGTCCCCTTGATGCCAAACTGAATTGTCCTATGTCTTTGATCTGTACATGTTGATGCCATACTATTTCAAGCTCGTCCTCAAAGATACCAAGTAAGATGGATGGAGATGCTTAAAAGGGAGTTTTATCACTATATTTCATATCAGACTGTCTGTCTGTATGAAATGTTAGAGTAATCTCAGTGGGCTGTACACAGTTAACACATGTCAAGCCTCATCATGGCCTGCTGCAGCTGAGAGGCCCTTCATTTTTTTGTTTTGAGCTGCACTGAGTGGCTGGAACGAGGGCCACTGGAAGGGCAGCACCTCACAAAACAAAGGAAGATGCATGACTTCCTCATAGGCCATGGCTGAGTGATGATTACCTCTCCATAACAGAATAATTCATTCATTCATTGCCCTTGTATTTAATATGGTTATGGAGTTCTGTGTGATAGAAGCAATGTTGTTGCTTTCATGTTGAAAAGTCTTTGTTGCAGTGTCACTCCCTAATCCTTAGATCTTAGTTCTGCATCTTCAGTGTAATTTGTTCCATGTGACTCTCATCTTTAGTTTTCTCAACGTGAGTCTGTAACATTTACTACGGGGAAATAAGGTCATCAGAAAAAAACATTTTTTGAAGGGCTGTAACTCCCCATTTGATTTTTGATTTGAAGTTAATTGTCCAGCATTGTATTGAATGAGACATAAATCCAGAGGTGAGTAAAGCTGTTGACCTCTGTAGCAGAGAGAAAGGTTGTTGCGATTTCCTCATGGAAGTTGTGCAACTTCAGTTTAACACTGTTTGATTTCTATTGTAAAAGCTTTATCGCGTGACATTTTGCTCACAAGGCAAATGACCTGTGTCCTGTGACCCGTCTTTTACAGAATTTATTTTTGTACACTTAAATTGAATTGAATGTTTAGAAAAACAAGCTAAGGAATTTACTGATGAGTAAACCATTAATCTGACTTATTTCCTTTTGCTTCACTGCAGGACGACAACATGACTGAATCTTTGCGGGATTACACCAACCTCCCAGATTCAGCTCCTCTTCTCACTATCCTGGACATGTCCGCTCGGGCCAAGTATGTGCTTGACGTTGAGGAGATCACGCAAGCTATTGTGGAACAGTTTGTCAAAGACTTTCTGGCAGAGAAGCTCAAACCAGAGCCCATCTAGAACAGAAGGAATGGGACTCATATCATCAAGCTCTGTTCTGTTGCGATGTCTACTCCGCTCCCAGCCTGGTTTTTCTCCTGTTGTCAGACTGTTAGACACATCCTTCTTTTTACTGACATTTTAATTTTTAGACATGATCTTTAATGGAGTCCTTTTTCTCCTGTGGTGCCTTGCATTGACTTTAACCTTCACAGTAATATATATGGATATTTTGTTTGATATTTGCCTGAGGAAAATATTTTTTACTCATAATAGCTATGTACCTTGAGTAATTATGTTCCCAGAAGGACCTGTGCTGTCTGTTACCCGTATGCCACATATTTCACCAAACCTCAGCTGGATGTAGCTGTACGGCATCATGGCCCTACTTTTAAACACCTAAGAACACTATGTGCTTTTTTTTTTTTTTAACAAATCGATGACTGAAGCTTTCAATCTTTTTGTATGTATGTGTGTGTGTGTGTGTGTGTGTGTCTGCAATGTTAGAATGTAAGATAATGGTTCACAATCAAGGCTTATCCTGGGTGTGTATCATGTTTATGATTGCACAAAAACACATGGAAGGTTCTGAATGAATGTTTAAATCCTCCTTCTCTGTTACTTCTGTTGTGTACCTTTTGATATGACCAACCATTAAAATGTATTTCAATGCACTGGTAAGCACAATATTAGTAAAGGCGGATCTATGTAAAACAATAAAATGCAGTGACTCACTAGTTCCTTTCAATGTTTAATTTAGCTATTAGTAGTATATTAGTAAAATGCACAACTTTTTACAAAAAATATTTGCAGGCAAATGACAGACCAAAATGGTGCCTCATCAAACTTGCGTCCCATTGATAATTGCAGTATTGTTGAACAGGAATCTATATTTTGTGACTTCAAAGTATCTATGTTGACAGTGTTCCTTTTAAGACCCTAGACTTATCCTTCTTTGTAGACGGAAGTTGTTGCATTAGTTGTCTTCTGCCCTCAAACAGGAGAATGCTGGCGGCCATGGCTGAATTTAAACTGTCCACTTCATGAACCACAGGAATAAAAAGTCTCTTCCCAGCAGTTTTTTCAGCAAGCTGTACTGACTCAATACTGAGACCACATGTTTCTCCACCGATTACAAGAGCTGTGGGGCTCTCAGCCCAGTTCTCAAAGTATGGTCTAGAGTCCACTCTGGGAAGAGACAGTTCAAAGTCACTGTCGGAGTCGGAATCTGAATCATAGTCCACTTGTTTGTAATTAGACTTTCTTCCAACCCAGCCATAGTCTCCCGCTTTCTGAGCTGTTTTCAGTTCATCAGTTCTTGGCTCCATACTTTCCTTAGGTCTATCCCCACTGTGGTCGGCCACATGAACAGTCACAGATTTAGAGAGATGGTTTTCAATGTCTTCCCAATGCAGATTGGAATAGAGAGGAAGGCGAAAGTGGGCACCCATTGCAGCACGTAATACTTTAGGTTCCCAAGCATCAACACAACCTGTTGGTGACACAAATTGCTGTTAGTTTTCTGAAACCAAAGTCATATTAGGCATTTGAATTAAGTGCATACCTTTAGTAAGGAGAACGCTGTGACATCCAGCTGCAACAGCACAACGTAGCATAGTCCCAAGGTTACCAGGGTCACGAATGTTGTCACATATCAGAGACAGAGGTATTGAATAATCCCTGTTGTAATGCAACCGGGATGAGTCTGGACGAGCAAATATGGCTGCAGAATCAGAAAATAGGCAATACTTTAAAAGTTGTTTTTGCTAATTAGCAAATTACATGTCAAAGGCAACATGCTAAATAATAAACAAAAAAACCCTACCTATTACACCTTGAGGGGCCACTACGTCAGACCAGATCTTGATATCTTCAAATTTGACTTTAACAAGAGTGGCCCGTTTCAGTTTGTCCACGGGAAGCTCTAAAAGGCGATCCATTGTACTGAAGAACACCATCTGAGGGTTGGCCCCAGCATTTAGGGCATCGATGATCAACCGCCTGCCCTCCAGTAGGATCTTACCCTGCTGCTCCCGAAATTTCCTGGACCGAGCCATGCTCACCACCCTCCTTGTTTTTTTTTTAACAAATAAAAAAAAATAGATTGATTGTTATTATACAAAGCTAAGATAAAGCAACAGCCTCTAGGACCACCAACATAGTTCAGAACTGTAACTAAAATCAAATTACTCACGCGAGTCTCTTGTCTCCAGGAAAAGCTTTCTCAAAATGGAGTCCATCGATTTCATCTTTCTTGGGAACAACATGAACTGCATTTGGTGCTGTATGTACACTCTTAAACTCCCTGGCAAAAGCATTTTCTTTAGTGCCCTTTGTGGGCTTCTCCGATTTCTCGCGTTGCTGTTTGGGAGCAGATTGTGGCTTGATTACGTTAGACGTATCATCTTCAAGATATAACACTTTGACAGGTTTCCTCCTGAGTCCGCGTACATACCGTTTACTTTCCACAACAGGTCTACAGCTGTTTGCTCCCAACAGAAACGCTTTTCTCTCACAGGAAAGAAGGCAGAACATGCCTCTCATGTAAGCTGCCATGATTGTGTAGCCACTTCTTCTACATAGTGCAGATACGCTGTGTAGGGACGCTGACGCCCCACACTGCCCCCCAGTGTTGTAAAAACTTGATTTTTGCATTTAAGAAATATTAACAAACATTTTATTGTGTATTTAAAGGTCTCTGCCTGTATGCCACCCCGTCATTAAAGTTAAATGCAATTTTGTCTTTGTATATATATTGTATTTAAACCTGTTTAATTTCTTTGATGGCCGAATCATCGATCCCTAGGATGCTTAATCGAGTGTCGCACTTTTGCTCTAAGATCATTGACAGATAGCAGCTGGAAAGATATGGCTATGAGGAGAGCTTTGCATTTTGTTTTTAAAGTTGGTGACAGAACCAAAACAGCCACTTTTTATCGAGATGTTCTGGGGATGAAGGTATTGCCTCTAGTTTGTTTATGACTAAAATGACAATGGTTGTTTTTGGCTAGCATATCGGCCATGTTGTTATCATTTAACTTGCTCACCCAGCTTAAAAACTCATTACCTTCTGATATGAATTATTATATTGAAGGTTTTGCGGCATGAAGAGTTTGAAGAAGGCTGCAAAGCTTCCTGCAATGGGTAAGAAATATCTTGCAGTAGCCTAATTGGACTTTGCACTGTAATGTGTATAGGAAGGATGTTATGTGGCTGAAAACAATGCATTCCTATGTAGCCCTTATGATGGAAAGTGGAGCAAAACAATGGTTGGCTTTGGACCAGAAGATGATCATTTTGTTGCTGAGCTGACGTATAATTATGGTGTGGGAGAGTATCGTCTTGGTAATGACTTCTTGGTAAGAATCTTCCAACTGCCTATATTTCTCCTACTAAAATCCACCCAGTGATAAATTGTAAGTATGGTTGTGTTTGTGCTGCAAATGTTATGACACCAGGGGCTAACTCTTCAGTCAAGTAAGGCTGTCAGCAACGCCAAACATCTGGGCTGGCCTCTGACCAAGGTAGAAGAGGACCTTTATCTGACCCACGCTCCAGGAGGCTATCCCTTCTATCTGATTGACAAAGAGCAACCCCTCAGTGGTTAGTAGTCTTCTTCCCTAAAGAGCTTAGTTTATTATACAGGCACATATAATGCATATCATGTTAATTCATAGACCCAGTTCAGAAGGTCTGCCTGGCTGTGTCAGACTTGCAGAGATCCACCCATTTTTGGTCGACACTTTTGGGAATGAACATCATGGACAGAAATGAGCAGAAGAAAACAGTTTTAATGGGTTTTTCAGACACACAGGTAAGCAGAGTCCTCAAAGATGTTCCCAACATTGATTTAATTATGATATTGATGCACCTATACATGTTTTTAGTGCAAACTGGAACTTCTTGATGTCAGTGGGCCAGTAGATCATGGAACAGCATTTGGAAGAATAGCCTTTTCATGTCCCAGAGACCAGGTTCATATCAAATGCATATATGAAAAAATATTTTATCAAGCTGAAAAAATTATATATTTTTTAATGTTTCAATATCTTGTCAACTTATTCAGCTGCCGGACCTTGAAAATCTGATGAAAAAAGAAAATCAAAAGATTCTCACACCATTAGTCAGCCTTGACACACCTGGAAAAGCCACAGTTGAGGTGGTTATTTTGGGAGATCCTGTAAGTAAATACTTTTTTAGTATTTATCAGTTTTTATGATGTGATTGTAAATGATGAAAACAATATACTTTTTTTTTTCAGGATGGCCATGAGATTTGCTTTGTTGGAGACGAAGCATTTAAGCAACTGTCTTCAGTGGATCCTCAAGGGAATGAATTGCTGAATAAAGTGAGCACAATATTGTCTTCACTCCCATATGTTAAAGCAAACTGCACACAAGAAGTCCCTCATACTTGTCCTTCTTGCTTATAGGCTATGGCGGAAGATAAAAGTGAAGAGTGGTTTGCCAAACACAACCGGCAGAAGGCAACTGCATGAGAGAAATGTCCTACAATCACCTAGTACATTTATTAGATTGAAAAACACTAACTTTTATTACCAACTTACATTTATGTATAATCATGCCATCAAATTGAATCTTTTCTTGATAATTATTTTTTGACATATATGACACTGTACCTTTTGTTGTAATAAAAAGCTGTGTGTTTTCTATTATTATTTTTGTGTTAATGTGAAGAATCAGCGTTAGCATAGATCACACAGTGGTCGGCCCTTTTCCAGACTGGACTTGGCTGAGAGAGAGATGCCAGCTAAGCAGCAGGGCGGATCACCACAGCTGCACTGTTTACTTCTCCTGCAACTGTCACAAGTATGTCGCTGCTTTAAGTATCGTGTTTGAAGAAACTTGGCGCTTTAAACATGTTATCAGGTAGGTTCATTTCGATTTTAAATGAAGACTAACGCGGTTTTTGTGTGAAATGAAAGTTGTCAGTGCAGCAGTTGTGCTAACTCGGCTACGTCTTTAGCATTAGCTTGTCCCTGCTAGCACTGATTTGCTACTGATTTTGTGGAGTGAGACTGCCCAAATGTTTTAACCATTTCCTGTGCGAATGAGTCGAATTGCTGTCCATATAGCTAGCTGGGCATTTGTGATTCATCCACATTGCATTGTTTTTTTTAAACACCCCTTTGCTGAGAGTTAAAGTTTAGCTAGCAATGTTTCCTCCAGAAACACCATATCTGTGAAATGCAATCTTGTCATTTGTTACTATTTATGTCAGATGCAACCTTCATCACAAATGGAGCTGGGACTCTAATCACTTGAACTGAGAGGGACTTTTCCCGAGCTGCAGTCTCCTGTTTGACAGCAGCTGGCAGAAGACAGAGGAGGAACAGACAAACCATGTTCACTTTTTGAGCGTGATCTATCTGGGATAAGATGTCTCTCCTTCTACCAACAATACCTCTGTTATTTATTGTTGGAGCGTTATTCTTGTGGATTGTATGCAGGTAAATAGATGGAGTTTGTATTCTTCATTGTGAGGGTTAAAGCGTTACAGGAAATGCTTCTCTTGTTTGCAGGTGGTTTCTAGTTAGGTTGGCTGTAAAGTATTTTAGGACTGCCCTGAACGCAGAGTTAAAGATCAACTCATTTGGACTGTTTTCTCTTAATGGAGTCGTCATCCAGTTTCACCCTCAGCACACTTTGGTAAGACACGCCTTACGAACCACACACTGCAGGCTTCAAACAGCTATCCAGACTATGCAAGACAAGTGTATTAAGAAGATCTTTCTTTGCCACAGGAAATTGACAGAATATGGATATCAAGCAAACTCTTCAACCCCGGATTGCCGTAAGTATATGGCCCACGCCTCACCCATACTGTCATTTGTCAGATCATATGTCAGATACAGTGATGCGTTTTGCAGGAGATACTTGGGATTATGCATCGGAGAAACTCGAATTAGGATAGACTTGCAGTCACCGCTGAATCCACTGCTGACAAAAAGCCATGGGAAGAAATCTGGGAAAATGTTTGTCAACCCCACTTTGCTCCACTTTATTTCACAAGTATGCAGCCTTTTATAAACATATTTTCACCCTCCTAACATAATTACCAAAGTAGTTATTTATGTATTTATTTAATTATTTACTGCCGAAAATCTTTAAATGGGACTTGGGCAATTATGCTTGGAGGCTTATAATATATTTTGAACTACAGATGCATGATAACCCACTAACATGTCGACTGATGTATGTTTTCAGTTGCTATCATTTCACATTAGTTCAGTCAATGTGATGGTGCTGAACCTAGCACTGTCAGAGTCACTGTGGCATATGACGATCAGTGGCATTACGTTACTACTGGACCATCAGAGCACAAAGTAAGTCTGAAAAGATGTATACAATTCTATATCATAATCATTATAATATTTATTCAATTTCATTTTCTGATCAAGGTTGGCTTGGGATTTTTCTGTGGGGAAACTTAGCAGTAAAGTCCTCAAAAGCAGTCAATTGGTGAGGTTATTTTTAATTTATTCGTTTACAACAGTGGTGCAAACTTTACAGTTTAACATATTTAATTTTTCTACAGGACATCTGTTTGGCTGAGGTTGCTGTGAGCCTGTTGTTGTCAGGTGATGTCAGTCTGCCAGATCTGAAGCCAGGCTGTTTATCCTTGTGTGTGAGGACTCTCATAGGAGAGCTCCATGAAGGACTTTTTCTCAGCCAACTCCTACTTCCTTCTTCCCACACAAAAAACACATCAACAGACGATAACTCTAGTAAGTAGTTACTGAAAATCAATGTCTTTTTTTTTTTGAGACTCATTTTTGTTTCTGTTTTCTATTTTTGGATAGTTTGTGAAGGCAATGACTTTTTCCGATCAGAGGATGTGGAACGGTTTCACCAACTCGTTCCTCAGAAGGTCAATGTGGAATTGGATAACACAAATGTAACTCTGTCCATGCACAGTCAGAAAAGGTGAGTTGACCTTTTCACTTTGGTTTAATGCAGATTGAAAGTAAAATCTGTTGGCATTCAAGTGAAGTAAATAAACACAAGATTATATTATTTATGTACCACAAAGTATGTCAACCTTTTGGTGATTTATTACTCAACATATGATTTTGATGTGTTTTGTAGCCTGTATTTTTTTAAGAACAGTATGATTTGAATATTTACTGTACTGATTAATGTTATTCTAAGGCACCTGAACTGGACTTTGAAGTCTTTGAAACTCTGTTACGGTCGAGACGATGAACAGCATCCACTCAAAAGCTTTTCACCTGAGCTGAGCTTTCCCCAGAGTCACCTCCAAATCCAACTGGAAGGTTCGTTTTTTATTGGTTCTCAAACTTTGGCACGTGTACCACTGGTGGTTAGTGTCTACAGTTTTTGATTTCATTCATTTTTGTTCATCCTTCAATTTTGTTAGTGCTTTAGCAATGCATTTAAGTGATTTTCTGGATTGAACTTGATTGCCCGAGAGCCTACACAAACATGGCCAGTTTAGGGATAATTTGGTCCAATATACTATAGATTGATTTTGATCCAGGCCTGATAGTGCTTGGTAACTTGTTGGTTTGAGAACCACTGATTTAAACATTTACCTAACATAAAGTCATTTCTTGTTGCTTGGCAGATGGACTTCTTCTTTCCCAAAGTAGACAAAGGATTCTTTGTGTGAACACTCTGAAGACAGCACTGCAAGTGAGTAGGCAGTTTTACCACACATTGCCACACATTTGCAAAGCCTCACATGTCGGATTTTTGAAATGCTAAATTGATTTCTCGTTCAGGTTTCGTCGATGGATATTTCCTCATTTTTCACTGTTAACACCTGCATCATCCACTACCGTCATCAGGAGTTCTCCCATTGGCTCAATCTGTTTTCATGGGAAACATTACTGCACAGAAAAACGGCACATAAAAAAAGGCAAGTGACCATAAACTCAAAATCAAGACTTTTTAATTTCAATTGTTTGTTTCTAATCATATGAATGTTGAGGCTGTATGAAACTTTTTAATGTTTATCTCTTGCTATTTCTCCTCTTACCCGTGTGTTTGTGTGCACTATCCTATTTTGTCTTGGTGTTTTTGTTCTATTTTAGCCCATTAGTTTATTTCCCCAACCTCCTCCTTATTCTCAGGCGCCTCCCTCATCTGGATGCCCCTGTAATGCTCACCTCCAGTGTGACCAATGTGAATGTGTCTGTTCAACTGGGAGACACAACACCGTTTGCTCTTGGGTTCCTCTCTGTGAATGCAGGTAACATTATTATTGTTATTTTTCTAAATTAAAGTAGTCGTGGATACAGAAAGTTACATAATATAAACTCTATGCATATAAAGAAAATCGTCAAGGTGAGATTAGCTGTGAGTGTTACATGTTAACTAAACAAGGCATGGCCCCAGCCCTATCAGTGGAACTTGGTGATCACAACATTGTTTTTCGCCGTTTCAGAATTAAAGCATTTGCCCGACATTAGAACGGACCATGGATCACCAGAGCCTCAGAACGTGCACCAGCGGGCATCTGTGGTCCTGGACAGTTTCTGGTGGAGAGTGGGGCAGGGCTCTCACATCCAACAGGCCCCTCACCCGCCTGGTAAACATGTTTGGGGAGAGGCCCTCGTACTGGACTCTCTAACTCTAAAGGTATGGCATATTCTTTTGTGATTTCCACTGACAGAACGAAATGATCAAATGCGGTTTCTTCTTCTCCAGGGGAGCTTCAACCGCCCGCACTTTGAGGTTTGTGATCAGCTGCCGTGTCTGAACCTGGAGTCCAGTCTGAAGGGGCTGCAGGTGGAGCTCTCAGAGACCTGTGCACTATGCCTTTCCCGCCTTTTGTTTCTGCTTGTCCCTCGTGATGAGGACCTGCACCTTTCAGAAGACACCACTGCAGCACCTGCACTTAATGATCCTACAGTCCAACCCAACACTCCATCGCATCTCAGCTTTCTTTTTAAACTGGACTCCCGTTTCGAGGATGTAAATGTGTTCACGTTGTCCAATCTGGCTGGTATGTTCTTGAGCTGCGTTACGACTTCTACTGCAAAAACTGTGCCTTCATCAAATGTTCATGTCCCTATAGGAGCTGTCTCCGTGCGGATGGATACTATACTTGTTTTAAGCTCCACAGAAAGCTGTAATGTCACTCTGCAAGGGTTTGCGCTCTCAGTCATAAAGACGGTGAAGGAGAACATGGAAATGTGCTGTCCTGCCTCTGAGACTCCAAGCCCCATATTGAAAATAGCAGCTATTAGTTTCTCTTATCACATCACAATCCACACATTTCAGGTAACAAAACATACAGGTAAATATAATTGTCTGAATTGTGCATAATCTTCACCTATCTGTTTTGTCATTTAGGTCCAGTGTCAAGAGGAGCTCAGTGTTGACTGGACACCTTCAGATCACATGGTCTTATATCAACACATGACTGAGGCGCAGGCTTGTTGGTTTATGCTTTGTAGAACTCAAAAGGAAAGTCCTGATAAGCCTAGTGCTAGTGGATCAAGCCAAAGTAAGAGTCTTATTGTTCGCCTTGAACTCGGCTGTACGCGCCTGACAGCCCATGTGAGCGAGGAAAACTACATTTTACTCCATGCTGAAGCCCTTTTGCTTTCAAAGCAGGCTTGTTCCATGCATCTACAGTCACCGTGTCTCATTTTTAACTTTGACGGCAACAACATAGTCACCTTTAAATCCCTTAATGTAGAGACACATTCGGATCTAGCAGAAATGCAGCTACACAGAGGTGCCTTCTCTTTCCTGACTACTCCTAAGAATCGAGTTTGGGTCTTGACTTGCCCGCTGTTGGCTGTGGAATTTCCCTATCAGTACAACTTCTCCAACACTTTTGACATGGCCATCAGTGTTCAGAAGTGGTTAAAAACACTTCATCTGTCCCAGAGTCAAACTAAAGACATCCAGCGCTTGCCTCCTGATCTTGTGTTTAAAATCAGCCAGTTTTCTTTTGTCTTCCTCGATGATGTCTTTGAAATTAAGTTGCGCGATAACTACGAGTTGATGAAAGATGAGAGTAAGGAAAGTGCCAAGCGTCTGCAGTTACTGGATAAGAAAGTCGGTGATCTCCGTAAGCAGCATGGTGAACTACTTCCGGCCAGGAAGATAGAGGAGCTATACAGTTCACTTGAGAAAAAGCATATTGAGATCTACATCCAGCGTTCAAGACGTCTCTATGCCAACACTCCCATGAGGAAGTCCCTGCTCACATGGACTGTGTCTGACCTGGAGTTGGTGGCTCTGGCTGATGATTCCCTTCATGGGCCGGAGAGGGTGCGTGAGCAGCTGAGAGACATCGACCGGATCAGCCCATTCCCGAGAGACGGACTGCCCCTGGTGGTGCAGTGGGGTCGAGCTGTCAAATTCAAACTTGCCGCCTTTTTGGGTATGTTTAAAACTACCGTACAAGTATTTGCTTCCTTTGACCTTTTGTATAAGGTGCCCTTTTAACCTGTTACAGTGAGAATTCGGGACTATCCTCGATACTTATTTGAAATCCGTGATTGGCAGCTGTCAGGACGTCTTGTTGGGACAGAACAAGATGGGCTTGCAAGAGGTCATCGCAAAGAAGTGGTCCCTCTTGGCTCACCGTGGGGAGATGTGACGGTCCACAGGAATGTACCACCTCTCAAGTTCTACTATGACTTTAAATGTAAGGGAAGATCAGTTGTTGGGCTGAATGAACCATAAAGTTTTTTGTTTTTTCAGATACAAAATTGGTTGCTTGCTTTTTGAATAGTGAATGTGTAGAAATATTGTTTACTGTTCATTCTTTGGTGTTTCAGAAGTGATGTTTTCCGCTTCTTCTTTTTTTATGCAGCAACCATCTCCCTGTACACTATTGTCTGGGGACCCTGTTGGGACCCTGCCTGGACTCTAATTGGCCAGTCAGTGGATTTGTTGACCAAGCAAACAGCTGACCTCTCTCCTCTCCTTGCCTGGTGGGACAAAAGTCGGCTTCTTCTCCATGGTCACTGGGTAATGGACATTGAGCAAGCAAATCTCCATCAGCTGGCTACAGAGGTAAGGCAGCACACAGTCAATTTGCAAGAAATCAAAAAGTTATTATCTAATTATTCACATTACATTTTCTTTTATAGGACCCTTACAACACGACAGAAAACTTGCACTGGGAGTGGAGTAAACTCAGCTTTGACTGGAACCCTGGCCAATTTGTGTTTAAAGGCGACTTGGAGGTCAACGTTCGGACAGCATCAAAGTAAAGCTAACTTTATCAGAAAGTAACTCAACATTAAAATCATAAACTGTCACTCATTGTTTGATCTGTCGTGTATGTAGGTATGACGATATCTGCTTTCTGAATTTGCCAAACCTGTGTATGACCCTCGACCTTCAGTGGCTTTGCCATGGAAACCCTCATGACCACCATGCAGTGACTCTGTGCTGTGCTGACAGTATCGCAGATGTGACTTCAGGACAACCTCATGACTCTTACAGAGCTTTCCGCTCAGAAAACCTCAATCTCTCCATCACCATGGATCTCAATCAGGGCACTGGCTCCGGTGTGTACGTTTTCTAGATTTATTCAAAGAAACCTCTATATGTGTAATACATTTGGAACAATATAATTTGTTTTTTTAGAGCCTTCCCAGCCCAAAATCCTACTGTACAGCAGCACTTTACGGTGGATGCAGAATTTTTGGGCCACCTGGACAAATGTTTCTCGACCCATATGCAGAGGCAAGCTCTTCCAAAGCCTTAAGCCTGTTCGCAAGAAGCTGGGCCAGCACTACAAGCAGATGTCTTACACCGCTGCTTTCCCACAGTTGCAGGTGAGTCTTTTTTGCATGTAAGCTTTGTGTTGGATTTGTACTCTCTCCTATAAAGCTAAACTAATATAGCATTGGTGCATGTGCTGCCTCAGGTGCTGTATTGGGCGTCCTTTGCCCAGCAGAGAGGAATTCAAGTAGAGTGCAGTAAAGGCCATGTGTTTACTCGAGGGGCTCAGAGGCTCATTCCACAGGGTACGGCCTTGGTTTTCGCTCAATTTACACACACCATTCAAATTGAGCGTTAATTGACCTGTGTCTCCTCCAGCTGGGACTGTGATGAGGAGGCTGATCTCTGAGTGGAACGTGACCCAAATGGTGAGTGAGCTGTCGCAGGTGACTGTCCACCTCATGGCCTCTACGTGGGACGAGACTGCAGATCACCAATTAAACACCCAGGTCAACAAAACCCACCTGCTCAGTCTGTCTTCTCTGAGCTACCAGCGCCAAAGCAATCGTATGGAGGAGGTAATAGGCACACAACTACTGCACAAGCATGGTTTTAGGATTTTAACAATACTATTTTCTGAACAGGAGGTGAATACAAAAGATGAGACCAATGCTTCCTACACTCATAAACTGCGTCTTGTGGACCTGCGTGCCTCCTGGACCACCACCAACAGAAACATAGCCTTTGCTCTGTATGATGGCTACAAAAAGGCATCGGTCTTGAAGAGGAACCTCTCCACTGAAGCTTTGAAGGGACTGAAGATTGACACACACACAGTGCAGGCCAAGAAGCTCAAACGATCTCCTTCCAACTACTCTCCAACAACGGCTCCTACGACACCCACTACCACTGGCACCCTCAGTCGAGCAGAAAAACATCACAATGAAGGTGAGCTACTAGCTTTATAATTACCAAACAATAATAATGTTTTAAGCAAGTCATGTATTTTTCTGTACTGATCCATTTTTTTCTTTTTAGGAACCTCAATGCTCCAAAAATTGATTGAGGAAACGGATCGGTTTGTGGTGTTCTCAGAAGAAGACTCGGGTGTCAGTGATCAGCTGTGTGGCATTGCAGCGTGTCAAACTGATGATGTTTACAATCGCAACTGGTTCATTGAGTTGGTCAATTGCCAGGTAAAAAATATGGGCTCATCAAAGGTTCTATAGTAATAGTTTTAGTTAATTTTTGCCTCTAACAAGTGCTACTATTTGCAAAAGAAATCACTCAAATAACCCCCCAAAACATCCTTTGATACTTTGTAGTTTTGGAACACTTACTTAATTACAGTATCTATCTTACATTTAAGAGATGCATTTGGAGCCTAAATAATACGTTTGGAATGACACCCGTCTTCCACACACTTTTTTTTTCTTTGACATGATTAAATGAAAACATGAATATGTTACTCATCAATTGTCTTGTTTTTCCTTGTGCAGATGATGTTGCGTGGGACCGAGACAGCTGGCTGTGTGCTTGTGTCTGCAGCTAAAGCTCAGCTCCTTCAGTGTGAACACCATCCAGCCTGGTACAATGACACTCTGAAGCAGAAAACCACATGGACATGTCTGCTCGATGGCATGCAGTACTTTGCCACTATGGAGCCCAACCCATCTGAGGATGAGGACAGGCAGCTGTGGCTGGAGGTATAGGTCCGACTTATTGGCCATCCAACCGTTACCAATGTGCTAAATTCTTTTTGTTGTATTCAGGTTAAAAACATTGAAGAACATAGGCAGAGGCACCTAGACTCTGTTTTGGAGCTGATGGAAAGTGGCCAGGCAGTGGGGGGAATGGTTAGCACCACTACAGGTATATTTTGAAACCAGAAAAATAAAACAAAATTTAGTTTTGGTTTATTGTGGAAAAAAAGAAGACAAACAAACCCCTTGTTTTTTACTTTGAATTCACACATTTTCTCCATCCATCCATCCATTTTCTTCCGCTTTATCCGGGGCCGGGTCGCGGGGGCAGCAGTCTCAGCAGAGATGCCCAAACCCAACAAATTTTCTATAGATCTAATATTTAGTATAATCATTTTTATTGCTGCTCTATTTTAATTGCACTTAATCACATGGTGTTTATGTGTCATATGAAATGTGATAAACGTGCACAGCAATTTATATCTGAATGAAAAATTCTTTGTCAACTTTAATTTGCATATTTTCAACCAATTCTGGTGAAGATGTAACAAAACGTCTCAACGGAGCAATAAACATAAACGTATAAGATTTTGCTTCAGCACACTCCTTTTGAGCAGAATTTTAACTGCATAAATAAACTAAACTAAACTGACCAGTCAGCTATTGAAATAATGATCCATTGCAGCCCAAGTACTGTGCTAAAAATGTAAATCTATTCTATCTTCCCTTTTTCCATGAGCAGATTGGAACCAGCCGGCCCAGGTCAACGAAACCCAACAGGTTCAGCGAATCATTTCCCGCTGCAGCTGCCGAATGCACTACATCAGTTACAGCCATGACATAAACCCTGAACTGGAAACACAAATTAAGCCCCCCGAGTTTCGAAACACCCACGAGAAAGAAGACCTGCTGAAGAAGCAAGCCGGTGTGTGCCCCAGCATTAATGCACGTGTTTTCGTTGGCCTTGACACTATACCTGTATTCGGACATGCAGTAACAAGGGCGGTATGACTCTTTAATTGTGTTGTGCTGTTTTACATTACAGGAGCGGTGGACACTTTCACCCTTATTCACCATGACCTTGAGATATCAACAAATCCTGTTCAATATGCCATGATTCTGGATATTGTAAACAACCTGTTGCTTCACGTGGAGCCCAGGAGGAAGGTGGGCTAACGGGTCTAGACCACTGTGATGAATTATTCCATTTTTAAACCTATTAATGCGCATTTCTCATTTTGTCCACTGTGTAGGAGCACAGCGAGAAAAAGCAACGAGTGCGCTTCCAGTTGGAGATTTCGAGTAACCCCGAGGAGCAGCGCAGCAGCATCCTACATCTCCAGGAGGCAGTCAGGCAGCACCTGGCTCAGATCAGACGGCTGGAGAAACAGATATATTCAAATATTCGGGTCTGCCACTGTCTTTTATCAGTAACCGCCATAATGTGAAAGAAAAATGTAATGTAATAGTTTTATCTTTTTGAACAGGCCCTACCTGAAGACTTTAGCATGGATGAACTGGCAGATATCAATATAGGACTCCAGAATCAGCTGAACCAGGAGAAGAACGACATGCAGATGAAAAGCGAGGAGCTCAATATTCTTATCAGGTCTGTCATTAGACTTCACACATATAGCACTTACAGACTTTGTTGCAAAGAACACTACATTTTACAATTTCTGTAAACTTTAGGTGTTTCAAGGACTTTCAGCTGCAACGGGCCAATAAGCTGGAGCTGAGGAAGCCCCCTGAAGATGTGAGTGTGGTGAGGAGAACGGAGATCTACTTTGCGCAGGCACGTTGGTGTCTGACCGAAGAGGACGGACAGCTCGGGATTGCGGAGCTAGAGCTGCAAAGGTTTATGTACAGCAAGGTCAGCTTCCATATGACATTATTATTTCAATCAATAGTCTCCCTGTTATTTGGTTGTTTGCTCTCAGTCACAGATCTTTATTTAGTAACATCAAAGGTCTGGAATAGTAACTTGTGGATGTTTGTACACCTTGTGGAGAGTAGACAGTTTTTATGAGCTTCCTTTCTCTTTGTAGCTGAACAAGTCTGATGACACAGCAGAACATCTGTTGGAGCTCGGTTGGTTCACCATGAACAACCTTCTTCCCAATGCTGCCTACAAGGTACACTTTTTATGTGAAATTTCCAACTGGTTTAATATGTTTGCAGTTTATTATTAATTTGCAGCACATGTTGCTTAAATACTATTATTTTATATTCAATTTCTTTACCTGGTCGTCCTGTGCAGCGATTAAGGGTATGTACACAGAACTAAAGTGTTGCCACTGGTAGTGTGCATTAGTGATGCGCGGGTTGCGGGTAAAGCTGTGGACCCCGTGGGTTGCCCGTGAGTCGGGTCGGGTCATGAAATTCTAATTTGACCGTATGGTGGGTTGGGGCGAATCAAAATGCGCAATCATTGTCGCCGTGTATTTAGCCACGTTTAATTGAGACATCTTTGCAGCAGGTTTTTGACGTAAATATGAGGCCGATTATCATAAAACAAGCACCGTTTTGCAGCTGTGGTGCCTAGAACGCTTTTATGGAGTCCAATGCCACCTGTTTTCATGGTATGTGTCTCTGTGCATGAGTTTGCGTTACCTCCACTCTTTAACCAGTCTGCTGCTCTGAGCAGGAGGGAGAGAGAACAGGATGAGACGCGCTATTCCCATTAATTTAACTACGCCTCATTCTTGCCTTTTTATTGTTCGTTTTACTTTTAAGCACATTTTCAGGTGGACCTAAAGTCGTGGTCCATTCAGACTTAAGTCTCCATATTTATAACTTTTAATGGTTCTTACCGGGGCAATAAAAATAGAAACGTTGTGGGCGCGGTAGAAACTGCTCCAAATGCAGGCCAAAAGGGCTTACAAAAAACTTAACCCGAGTATCACTAGTGTTGCATAAATCATCTGGTGTATCCACTTGTGCCCACAATGTTGCATGCATGGAAGGTCTCGTTGCATAAAAAAAAAAACACATTTTGTTATTTCATACTGCATTGTCTCCATTATGACGCCATTCACTTTATCTGTCTAATATTTTAGAGTAATGTGGGAGATGTTTAATTTTCCTCCAATGTTATAGGTTGTGCTCAGACCACAAAGTCCCTGCCAATCAGGACGCCAGTTTGCCTTGCGCATCTTCAGTAAAGTGCGCCCCCCCGTGGGAGGAATTTCAGTGAAGGAGCATTTTGAAGTGAGTATTGACACCGATCGCTCTATGATATTATATTTTGATTTCCTTTTTTGATGAACTTATTTCTTTTTTTGATTATAAGGTAAACGTGGTGCCCCTAACAATCCAGCTCATGTATCAGTTCTTCAAAAGGATGATGGGTTTTTTCTTCCCGGGTCGAAATGTTGAGGAGGAGGAAGTTGCTGATGAGGAGGACAAGTCTAGATTGGTCACTACTGGTAACTGTTTTTTGCCCTTTTGGGTTATGAATTATTTAAATACTTTTTTTCTTTGTGAGTCAATAGCACTTCTTGGTTTCCTTTGTGAGGAGTGTTTGTGATATTGAATAGCCAGTTAGGTCATGTGCCTCAGAGCTATTAAAAGACTCTGTGTTAATGTGTGTGTATGGAGCCCAGTGGAAGTATAAGGTTCAGGTACAGTTACAGAGAGGCTGCAGCACTGAGATGAGGTCTGTGTTACAGGGATCCCTGTCAAGTCTCGGCAGTCATCGGAGGACACCATTGGCCCCATTGGTCCGAGCAAAAGCATGGCCCAGGGACTCAATCGAACAGCGGGAGTCAGAAGGTCGTTCAGAAAGCCTCCAGAGGTAACAAGCTGTGTGTTCTTCAGTGTCAATCATGTTTGTATAACTAATATTTCAAACATTGTGTAATCCCCCCATACAGCATCCTGTTGACGACATTGACAAAATGAAGGAACGGGCTGCTATGAACAACTCTTTCATTTACATAAAGATTCCTCAGGTGCCCCTCTGTGTCAGTTACAAGGTAAGTCTGCCAAGCTGCATACCTGCAACATTTAACTTGGTTGTTAAACTAACTTTCTAAAATGTTCATTAAAGGGAGAGAAGAGTAGTGTGGACTGGAAGGACCTGAACTTGGTCTTGCCTTGTTTAGAGTATCACAACAACACTTGGACATGGCTGGACTTTGCAATGGCAGTGAAAAGAGACAGTCGAAAGGCACTTGTAGCACAGGTATCAATGTTTTACGCTTCCCTTTTCCTCTGTATTTGCACAGCACGGATCAAAGTCTGAAATCTATTTAATGCGGCATGCTACATTAACATGATGATCCCACTGTGCACAGATGATAAAGGAAAAGCTGCGGTTGAAGCCAGCTGCGGGCTCTGATGTGCGAGGAAAGTCGTCTGAGGCAAAGAGTGACAACAGTCTACAGCAGCAGGAGGAAGATGAGAAGGCTCGGCTGCTCATTGGCCTCAGTACCGCGGACAAGAGCTCTGGCAAAAAGAGCATCTTCAGCCGACGCAAATGACTGCAGTCAAACAGACTTAAGTCATCATGGGGGGAAAAAGGGAGTTGGTCTAATGATTTCAAATACATCATTGTTCGTTTTAGTATTGATCACAGTCAGAGCCTGCTGAATGAAGAATCTTTTCTGTTTTTCAATACTTGAATTATTTTGCCATATCTTATAAATTATTTAGCGTTTAAACAAATGCCAGTATTTTATGTGCCATTTTGACCAAATGTGTTTTCTTTATGTGTCACTTTAATGTTCACACTGCTTTTACATACTGTACCACTTTTGCATCGAGGAAAATGTATGTAGTAATGCACTTGGTGATTCCTCTGCTTAAATATATCAAATGCAAAACTGAAAGCACCTTTTTCCTGCTGGTTCAGGAACAACACATTAAATTTGAAACACAGCATATGATGCCAATTATATATTTGTATGTTTTATCATATCTCACATGTGATATGGCTAAAGGAAATGCTTGACATTCTGGCCAAAAAAAAACAACCATAAAAGTTTTGTTTAGAGTTTTACTTGGTTTGCTCGGCAAGCTTGTGTATGTGCCTCATTCTCATCATGCTATGTGTCAAAAAAGCAAGACATTGTGAATTTCAGTGCATTATACTTTGTAATATGAGTGCTATTCATGTGGTTAATCCTGTTCCGTGTCCGATGCTGGGGATGTTTTGTAATTTTAACACTGGAGCACTTTTTATGCATAGTACTTTGATATTTTTGTACAAAATAGTTATGACTTTAAACTAATTGCTAAAGCTTCATTCACTTGCCATGAAATAAGTTTAAGAACGTGTGTGTGTGGTTTATTGTCAATAAAGCACATCCGACAGATAAAATATTCACGTCTGTTAATTCTGCATAAAAAATATAGTCTATATACATAAATATATAGTTTTTGTTTTGTTTTGTTTTTTAAGGTTTGAAGCATCACTGTGAAGTTGAGCAGCCGCGCCATGATTGATTAATGTGACTGGATGAACTGGAGCGGAATCGAGCCTTCTCGACCCCGAGCTTGACGCAGACCAGGCACAGCAGCGCAAACACCACCCGGACACGCGTCTACACGGATACTTTGACTTTAAACCAGAAACAACCTTCGAAACTACTCCTGTAGCGACGTTTGTTTTAAGATGTGATGGGAAACAGCGACAGCAGAAGACGAAGCGTGAGTAGCCCACAGGTCATCATCGGCAACGTTTTGTTTCGTAGTTTAATCATCTGAAAAGGCTACATGTTTTATACAACCTCCTCAATATGTGTCTGGTTGTCTAAATCCTGCAATTAGAGAGAAGTAAAAATAGAATCATTGATTCGATAAGTGCCTGCCCTTCCTGCCTAAAGTGCTCTCTAAATTGAGGCGCATTGAGTTGTGTACGAAATGCGCGGTATAAATAAACATGTTTTGCCTAAATTGTGTCCTAACATGCTGTTCAAATTTGTTTATTCCGAGAAATTGTTTTAGACGAGCTGTTCACTTTATATGACACCAATGAGCATACTCTATGATAACGTCTGTAGCACCCCAATAATGTAGCCTCTTATATCTTACCCTACAGCCCAATGGTGCGGCGGCTCATCACCGCAGGTTCAGCCTCTTCTCAAACTTTGGAGCGTCTGTGGCGCACAGGCTCCGGCGCGCGCCATTCTCTCAGACTGTGCAGCTACCCATCACCAATACCTCTACTTCCATCGAAGGAGGACTACTCCGTGAAATGAACAAGAGTCAACAGTCTTACATCTCTCTCTTTCTGCCTGAGTTTCCACTTCGTAAATTTCCTGGACAAAACCAGTTCCAGGTACGGTCTACAACACAAAGCCTGTAAGAACCGTGCCTTAAAACGTTGTGTTCTTCTCTTTGTTCTGATAGGTGCTTGGATTTATTGCCAAAGGATCATTTGGACCTGTATTAAAAATAAAAGACATTTCCATAAACAAAGTCTATGCTGTAAAGGTTAGTTGTGTGATCCCTGCTCTTTCCCTGGGAAATGAATGAGCTCCGAAGACTATTAATAGACTATTACTGTTTGTTGGTCACAGGTTCTGCCAAAGTCTGAGATACTAAACCATGGAGGATTGGACCAATCAAAAGAGGAAGTAATAGTGCAGGTATAAGAGTAGAAAGGTATCAGTTATAAGGTGTAAGTAAGAATACTTACCCTATAGTTATGTTAAAGAAATGTTAATGTTAAAGAAATGGCAGCGTTTCAAACTGTAACGGTCACTTTATTTTATCCATTCACTGGACGTCACTGTTGCATTTCAGCGGCAGCTCAAACACCCATTCATCCACCACCTTCAGGACTGCTGGCAGACACAGCACCATCTTTTCATCAGTGAGTTTGATCAAACAATGAAAAAATTTCATCTAAAACTCTTAGCATATTAAGTTATGGAAAATGATCAAGGCGGTCTGATTGCTGCTTCATGATTAATACATGAAATTCACTTTTTCTTTGTCATTTCCCATTTTCTCGGTGTATCATCAATCTTTGTATTTTCATGTCACATAGTGCAAGTCTACTGTTTTAAATGTGTATTGTATTTGTGAATATTAGTGTGTGATTACTGTGACATGGGGGATCTGTACACCTGCTGGTTACTACAAAGCCAGTTTGAAGAGGATGACATCCGGGTCTTTGCTGCAGAGATGGCCAGTGCTCTGGGTAGATATGGCGTTTAATCATCGCTGTCAAATCTGCAGATAATAACTCAGTCCTTTTTCGTAGGATTCCTTCATGACTTGGGTATCATGCACAGAGACATAAAGGTTTGATCATAGTAGCTTTTCACCTCTGAGAATGAAATCAATGAATAATGACTACAGTGTAGTGCTTTTAGAATCTTGTTAAGTGCAATAAAAGTCTAAGCCATTGTTATTATTAATGATCATGTTAATGCATTTCAGATGGAAAACATCCTCTTGAGTGACCATGGTAAGTGTTGTTAACTTTGTGCATCTGCTGGATCATTATCTTACTTTACCATTTTTGATTTAGGCCATCTTCGCCTGTCTGATTTTGGACTGTCCCGTCACTTGAAGCGAGGAGGAAGAGCATTTACAATATGTGGCACAATCCAGTACATGGGTATAAATATTCTATGATAGAAATTGTTGAGGCGGCAATGGCTCAGACCCATTGTCACCCATTGCCTGTATGGATGTAGTGTGTGAGTGGTTGGTGTTGGTGATGGCACATATTGACAGTCTCGCTTCCGTTAGTCTACCCCAGGGCAGCTGTGGCTACAATAGTAGCTTACCACCACTAAGTATGGAGTGAATGAATAATGCAATGTACAGTGTCCAGAAAAGCGCTATAAAAAAAACAATGCATTATTATTATTATACAGTGGGGAAAAAAGTACAGATAAGTCTATAGGAAACTGACCAAATCCTTTTTTTGCCCACTGTATATTAATACAAGTGTAGGCCACTATTGGACACTATAATTATAATTACAAATAATTGTAGTGGATTAATACTATATTATGACTTTGCCCAAAACACATGCTTCCTTGACAGCCCCTGAAGTTCTCGGTGGAGGTCCATATAACCACGCTGCCGACTGGTGGTCACTTGGTATTATGCTGCATTGCCTGGCGACTGGTGAGGTAAAGATGCCTGTAGTTTGTGTACACTGAAGGAAAAGTTATAAAAAAATCTGCCTTGACTTTAATTCTGTTATTAGTTTCCAGTGCCCCCCGAGTCGGGCCACATCGCCATGTTGAACAAGGTCAAACAGTGCCCTTACATCATTCCCAATACGTGCAATGCTGCCCTTACTGTATTACTCACTGAGGTTTGTACATGTCACTGGCCCTGTGAACCAAGACCAACATTATCAAATAGTGACTTTTTTGTATGTTTTTTTTTTTTTACAGCTCCTGTCTAAAAACCCTGTGAACCGCCTCCGTAATCTCGACTGTTTCCAAATGCAGGCTTTCTTCAGAGGAACCTCCTTTGACTCTGAGATGTTGCAGAAAAGGCCTGTTGAGGTTATTCTTAAACTTAGGAATCACCCGGACTGGCCGGCCAAAGCAATGCGAGGCCTTACAGTGGACTATTTGAAAAACTTTGACTATGGCAAAGTCCATTGCTCACCCACATACATTTCTCAAGGATCATCATCATTACCCAAAACAAATCTGGGCTTTAACCAGCAAGAATCTAGACCTTTAGACGTTAACTCTGGATGCTCATAACTTTATCTGTTGAGTAGTGTCAAAAGTTTGTTGAGTTAATCCCACATTTTATATTGAAATTTCATTTCAACTTCATGTTGCAAGGAGGTTATCAGATTATAACCAAACAATGTGTTAAATGACTTAAGTTACAGTCCAATACTGTGTTATGTAACTTATATTTTACTCAAATAAGAATAATAAACTGCAGTTTCAATCCATATGTTCTGTTGCACTGTCTTGATATGACCCAGTTAGAAGCACACTCCGAAATCTATTAAGGACAACCTTAATGGGACAGCAAACTGAGGACCAGTGTTATTAAATGTTTTTAATTGGGTGACAGAGGAATTGCTAAGGTCCCTGCGAGACTTGATGTAGTCTATAATTGCTGCGCTCCTCCAAGCAGCCTATATTTAAAACGGTATCTCCTCTTGCGTCTGCCACAGGACATTACCTCCCTCTCAGGCCCTTGTCTTTGATAGGTCCACCATGTCTGTGTTGTGGCAGCCAGTCCATTGACCCACATCTCATTCACAGACACACTGACCCACAATTCAAGAAAGACATCTTCTCAATGCTCTGTTCATAGCTTTTACTATAGGCTGGCCTGGCTACCACACAATATGTACACAAAACAACATTGCTGCAAGGACTATGAACAAATCACGTGTTCCTTACTATTATAGTAATGGTGTGTACAGTTACAAAATGACATGTAACTCTTCGGTGGTTTATTGTCATTGTTAAATAGAACAAAATTGCATTTAGAACATCATCATTAGGCTAATAAAAGGCTCTTAACAGGTAGCAACACAAGCAGATGTGGACAATAACAGTAACCAGCTGCAGTGCACTGTAATAAATAATATAGCAGTTCAACTTAAAATTCTATGTTAACTTTCTGCCATAAAGATTTGAGCTCATTGAAGGTACCGATATTGTTTCAATCAAGTAAAACCAGTAAGTTATAAATGGTCCATAAAGCATTGCTATAAATTGTTTCAACTTAACAGTTTCAGTTTTAACAAACCAACATGATTTGTTGTGCCAACCATAAACTTGTATTGCTTCTTCATATTAACGCAAGTGTGTGTGTTTTTTAAACTCACGAGGCTAAGTTAAAAACATCTTTGACCTATAATTGAATGTCAAAAGAAAACAATGTTTTGAGCTCTATGAACACATCAGGTTAAGTTATGAACAGATTTCAACTCATTCACTGTAGTTGAATGAAACCAAATATATTTGCTACTGTAACACAAAATACTACGTTTTTAAACAATGGTACCACTTACAGTCTAATGTTAAAAGAACTCAAATGTTTATGGCAGAAACTTCACAAACACTAGTAAGTTAACAGAACATCTACTTATAATTCCTGTTAACAGACAGATACAAGTGACAAGAGACAATTATAGTCAAGGCATTTTAATTTTCCAGTAAAAATATATACAAGTGCTTATAAAGTTACAAATGTTAAAATCTGATGAAACTTACACATTTTGTTCATACATTTAAGCAAATACATGTATATTTTTTGTATGCTCTTGTGTAGGCCTGTCACAAAAGTTCATATATCTACTTCATATAAATCTAAAATAATTTAGCATTTTACCAAAGTAAATGTTAATTGCAACTCGTGTTGTTGAAGATCTCTTAACATGTACTTTTAGAACAACTGCTTACTGAGATTTTGTTTTAGTGGTTTTTTGTGATTGTGACAGGCCGACACTTGTGTTGTAGACAAACTGGAGGCATGGCAGTGCCTCTGATGCCGCTCTGACAAAAACTGTAATATTGGTGTTAACAAAAATAACTAATTTTAAAATTACTTCTAAAAGGGGACAATTAAACAGGCCTGTTACAAATCAAAAATGTCTCAGAACAGTGAGAGAGGATGAAAAAAAATACAACAACATTTGCCTATAATAATGGTTTGTATCTTGTACCTGCACAGTCCATGTACTCCAGCGGAGCCTGTTCTAGTTTGATTTTCATGATGACCTTTAGCAGAAATGTGACGTTGATTTTCTCACGGTGAAGCACTAGGCTTTCTGTGACCACACCTGCTACAAAGTCCTGATGTGCAACAGCATCCTGCTCCTCTTCATAGATATTAAGCAGTCCAAGTTCCATTCGCTTCATCCAGATGTTTTGAATGGTCCTTAAGAAAGAAAAATCATACTGTAAGTGTCAAAACATCAAAGCGTCTTTACCTTTCATGATGATGTGTGAATTATTTATGTCTGGGATTAATATAGTGTCATTTACCTTTGCAATACATTATTCTACATTACTTTTTTACTTTTTTGTGATCATTCAACATCTTTCAGAGCTAGTAGGGCTGATATACTCAATATTTAAATAAGCTGCAAAATTAGAGGAAACACCGTGTAAGTCCTACCCATAGACAATAAATCAATAACCAGAAGGATACGTGTGAAAATAAAAATAGCGACTGGAAAAACAGGACGATATAGTGTGTGTTGGGACAAACGCATGGACACATGAATGACAGAACAATACTGTGCGATACCACACATTTGAAAACACCGCAGCAGAATGTAATTGGGGGGAAATGTGTCCATGAAATTGTTAGTGTGTACCTTTAACGAACATGTTTCACAATGAAAGCCAGGAACTAACAAATATGCATGTAATTATTATTGTTGTTGATATTTAAATTTTAGATCAAATTTAGTGTACTCACCGCACACATTCAAAAACACTGGATGGATCTTCTCGGAGGCAGTGCTGATCCCACCACCAGAGCAGCAGTCCTGTTCCTCTTGTGTTCTGCAAAAAGTGACAAATGTTGTATATGAGCAACTTTCCTTCATTATGTGGAGAAGATACGAGACACTGAGGAATAAAATGGCATCTACTGCATTTAGAAGTTCCAGAGTCTTAAGGATTGAGATTACTCTACAGAGATTAATAAAGGATAACTTAATTTCCCACTATACTTACATTTTTTACATGACACAAGGAGAAACACCTTCCAGGAATTGCTAGAACATTAGTGAAGCTCTAGCAGTCGGGGAAAAACTTCCTCAAGGCCGTCCAGAAATGAAGCCAGCAGTTCAGTTATAGCCACTCATTGAAATTCAGCTTTTATCTGTGAACAAAATACAAATAATGTATATTAGCAAGCACGCAAATAAAACAAAACAATAAACAGTAAACAGTTACATCACCTCATCACTGACAAGCTCTCTCTTCCACTGGGCCAACATTGGTTTTGTCATGAATGGGGCTGTTTTTACGAATTTCTCTCCATATTCTTCCAGTTTTCCTCCATTTCTTCTTCACAGTCACCTTCTTGAGGCTCCTTTTGAAATATGTTAAGATTAAACCTACTTAATCTCAAACATACTGCATAAATAAGCACACAATCGAAACTAATGCGTTTGCTACATATCCAGGTTGACCCAAAGTTTATATGCTAACACATTAAAGTAATTACTTTTTGTCATGTGCCAATAAATAAAACCGGGTTACTCCCTCAATTTCAGTAAGTATGTATACAATGTATTAGTATAAAAAAAAAACAATTTAGAACACATTTCATCTTTCTGCCTTTGCTGCCCTAGTGCCCCCTCCCTGACAATGCAAGTGAACGTGAATCTATAATTATTATAGTACTGCATTTCCAGACCTTTGTGAACGTGTGTTGTCTCCACGTCATGTTCACGGAGACACGCACGTGTCATAAACACACACCGAGCATTTACTCAGAATGACAACAGAATAATAATTTCATTTCAACAGTGACGCACAGACGTTTGACGAGCATTTAATGTTAAACTGGGCCAAAACGCAGATCATACTGACAGTGGAAGAATCACTTGGTCACGTTCAAACCTCCGTACGGAGCACGGGGCTTTACCAGCCCAGTGACCGAGACGGGTCTGCGGCCGGAGACACATGCAGTGACCGCAGAGCGTGGCCTGTTCTTGGGCTTGAACTGCGCTAGCTTAGCTTAGCACCCCTGCTAGCTTAGCACCCCTGCTAGTTTAGCTTAGCACCGCCGCTCCACTAAGCAGAGAAAAGTGGCGCGCAGCGTTGTACAAAACAAATAATAACGTAATGCGGAAATTATCGGTAGCAAAGTCATTGCTTGAGCGGTTAAAGTACTTGCTAAACAGTAAACTAACAGCCTTAGTAGTTTACCTTCGCACAGACACGAACTCAGATGAAACCTGTGGCATGGCTAGCCCAGTAGCTCCCCTCTTCCTTGTCTCTCTCCTCTGTGGGAGACTGGCCTGGACTTCGCCTGCTGTGTTACACGAGAAAATATTACCACGATGAAGCTTTTAGAGCAAATTAAAAACCCCACACTTTCTTCAAATAGCCCACCCCTTTTGAAGCTAGCTTTAGCACCGCATGGCTTACTTTACAAAAAAAAAAAAAATCCATATATCCATATATGGGCAGGACATGGCTTAGGGTGATATTGAACATAAATTATATTTGGCTAAAACACAAGTGAAAGATTGTTTCCTTACTTTAGCGCGATCCTCAGCGAAGAAACGTCCACTCCATTTGAAAACAAAACTGTTGAAATGTACCGCAGGACGGACTGATGTGGATGTTTTCTTCCGCCAGTTTGGTCCAGATTGATTTTTACCAACAACATTTCTTAAGCTGTTACAGTAAGAGTTATTATTAAAAATAAGTATTCACTCTCAAAAAAGCTGAATATTATTTTATATTATTTTCTAGCACTATATGTGTGGCGCAGTAATATGGTTGTGGGGTTACAAGATCCGGTCTCTTTCTAAAACTTACCAAACTAAGTCAAGTTCACATTTAAATGTTACCCCAACACACCTCAAAGAGTTATTGACCTTTGAACTTACTGACATAAGTTAAACATTTAAAACGATCATTGTCATGTGAAAACAAACTACACTCTTACGTTACAATAACAAAATGGGCATACGACTTTTAACAGTGTGGCGTAACCAGACATTTTCTCTAGGGTCGCCCAGGGGTGGAGCTTAGTTTTACAGGGCCCAAAGCGCAAAGCGAAATTGTTTGATTTCTACATTCTGGTACACTTCCGACTAAACTAGAGGCTGTTGGCCATCCTGGTTGTTTCGACGATAAACTATAATTTAAAAAATACAATTACAGTTCACTTTAGATAACTCAATTAAACAATTATATTAATTAAGAGTCAAATCCCAAACCACACAAATAAAATGTTGTAATATGGTAAAAATATTGTTTTATATTATTTAAACAACATTTACATTCATGTTGATAATTTCAAAATACAACTGCAACAAATGTTCTTTTTCAAAATATTTTAATACATTGACCCGTGCTAATACTTCTAATTTTAACATCTAATTGCAGTCTTCACAGATTAAAGCTCACAAGCCACTAAGTGCATGAATTGCTTTGAGACGTAAAGACCCCAGTGAATTCAAGGGTGAGGATCAAATTATCGAGAGACTGAACATGTCCTCGGGGCGTGCTTTTGCTAATTAAAATAGAAATAGCTCATGGAGAGGTACAGCATGACTGGGTAGTTAAAATAGGTTTATAAGTTAAAGGTGCATTATGCAACATTTTATGTGGAAAAAAAAAAAAAGTTGATTGTTAGTGCATATTTGACCTTTCAGTGACTCAGCTCTGGTAAAGATGATCCTTTCCAGTTGTGCAGTGGAAGTTACGAGTGCATTGTGTTCAAGTGCTTTTGTGTCGCAGCAAAGTGAATATTAAAAACAAACACCATTACACTATAAACCAAAAAATTAGATTCATTCAGAAAGTCGTCAACAAGCTACTGCTCCTTTGAATCTGCTTTGAATGGAAAACCTATAAAGTTTGGCGCTTTTTTTATACAATAAGTGTCTAAGTAGCTAAATAGCTTAATGCATAGTGTCTGCTTCATAACAATCAGCTAAAAGACAATAAAACTTATTATCACTGCTCTCTTTTGTGTTAAAAGGTCAAAGGTTATCTCATCTCGGGAACTCATCAGAATAACGCTGCTTTCCTGTGCTCTTGTAGTTATGGTAAATGTCACTTGCCAACTGGGAGATAATTTGATGCCCGAGTTCCCGAGATGAGAAAACTTTTAATCTTTTAACACAAAAGAGAGTAATGATAATACGTTTTCACACAAAAAAAAGTTGCATAATGCACCTTTAAACACAATTTTATAATTTGTTACGGATGTAAAGGATCCATAAAGAAACTAGGGTTTTTGCAACAACTTTCAATAATGCTACGGTGTCATCAAACAGTGAGTGCTTAAGTGCAGTAGCTGTATTTAACTGAAATGAAGAATTCTAGATGTGAAAGGGGACCAAAGAGTAAAGTATACTTTTTTTAAGCTGTGGAATATATTGTAAAACCACATCTCACAGTGATTCACCAAAAATATTTGCCTTTATTTGGGGCAAAAGTGGGCGTACAAGTCCCGCCTAGAGGAGTGGGTTCAGTGGGCGACATACTTTAAGCTCAGGACGCAAGGCAACAGAGAACTTCTGTCATCTGTTCATCACATATCTGGACATTTATAATTGATTTCATTTTCTCAGGTAAGACCCAGGATTAACTTTATGTATAGGTTCACAGTAAAGCCTCATTGAAGTATGTACAATGTAAATCTTTTCTTTGTTTCGCTAATTCAAAATCAAGCTGAAATTGACCATTTCCTATTGATCTGTGTATGTTCATTTTTATGTTCAGCTCTGTCAGGATGCCCCCAACACTCTCCGAGGCTCAGAAGAAGGATCTACATGAGGCCGCCCTCCGCATCGTTTCTCCAGGGAAGGGCATCCTGGCTGCTGATGAGTCTGTTGGTTAGTAGATATAACCTTTTACTAATATAGTATATAATTATTGATTTTTGCATGTTTAATCTGCAGGGAGCATGGGTAAACGACTGGCCCAGGTGGGAGTAGAGAACACTGAGGAGAATCGCAGGCAGTTCAGGCAGATCTTGTTCAGTGCAGATGAACGCATTAACAGCTGCATTGGAGGAGTCATCTTTTTTCATGAGACTCTCTATCAGCACTCGGATGGCGGTGTGTCCTTTGTCAAAATGATAAGGGATAGAGGGATCATGATAGGGATCAAGGTGATGGTACTGATTATTTCTGCTCTCATCTAGTTTGAAATCATTTTTAAACTTCTGTGGTATTCTTTCTCAGGTTGATAAGGGTGTTGTTCCACTGGCAGGAACTTGTGGGGAGACAACCACACAAGGTGAAGGGCAATGTGTTGAAAAATTTAAAAGCAATTAGAACTTATGTGCATCGTTTATTTTGCCTGTTAGGTCTTGATGGCTTGTCGGAGCGCTGTGCACAGTACAAAAAAGATGGAGCTGTTTTTGCAAAATGGCGTTGTGTGCTAAAGATCAGTGACACCAATCCTTCCCAGTTGGCCATCAAAGAGAATGCTAATGTCCTTGCACGCTACTCCAGTATTTGTCAGCAGGTCAAGCTTTTTGAATAACTGTCTACTGACATGATAGTATGTATTAACAATAGACAAATCAAAAACCTATTTTGTTTCTATAGCAAGGCATTGTGCCCATAATTGAGCCTGAGATTTTGCCAGATGGAGATCACGATCTGAAACGTTGTCAGTCGGTCACAGAGAAGGCAAGTCTGTCTGTTTTATGTTGTTTTTTTAGTTTTTTTTACAAGAATTAGTTGTCTGTGATTTGTCTGTGTGGAGTGCAGGTCCTGGCAGCTGTTTACAAAGCCATGTCGGAGCACCATGTCTACCTGGAGGGCACTCTCTTGAAGCCCAACATGGTGACCCCTGGACACAGCTGCCCCAGCAAGTACAGCCCAGAAGAGGTTGCAATGGCCACACTCACTGCCATACGCCGTACTGTCCCTCCAGCAGTCACAGGGAAACATTAATCCATAATGAAACCATATACTCTACGAGACCAAAAGCTTCAACTAATAATGTTTGGGTTTTTTTCATTCAGGAGTGGCATTTCTCTCTGGGGGTCAAGGTGAGGAGGAGGCATCTGTTCACCTCAATGCCATCAACAACTGTCCTCTACCTAAACCCTGGGTCTTGACCTTCTCCTTTGGGCGTGCCCTTCAGGCCTCAGCACTTAGAGCTTGGAGAGGACACAAGGAGAATGAGAAAACTGCCACTGAACAGTTTATAAAAAGAGCAGAGGTATATCAACAACTTATAAACAAGTGCTGAACTTATGTTTTAAACATACTTCTTTTTTTAGATTAACAGCCTTGCAAGTCAGGGGAAGTACACTGGCAGTGACAACTACGCTGATTCTGGACAACATATTTATGGCTCTATCTATGTATACTGAATAGTACAATAGTACTATACAATAGTACAAGTGCAAGTTCTTGTTTGATTTTTGGCACAGCAACATACAAACAATGGATATAATGGATACTGATCCGAGTCTTATGGAAAACATGCTGAGCTCAACTTAGTTGAAAATGTTTGTCCTGCAAAAAAATGTGTGATTAATAAAAGTAATAAATATGTGCATAATTCTGGGTTGTTGTTTTTTTGCTGATAGGCAAATAATAAGTAGCCTATATGTGATTATGCTACAATGTCACAAACTGGCGTAAAACAACAATGCTGTGGCGTGCTCACTATCTGCAAACAAATAGTGATTTCCTTCACATGGATATTTATACCTCAGAATTTTAACTGCACGGATAAGATAGCCTATAGCCTATCACAATCAGAGGCAGGTAGTACTCAGGTTTTTTTTATTTTTATGAAATTGTACTTCTTAGAGCATAGTTTTATCATACAGTACTTTTTACTTCTACTTGAGCAAAATTATAATGAAGTATCTGTACTCTTGAGTGAAAATATTACTTTTCCCAATGTGAGTAAATATTTTAGTGGCAAATGCTTCATTATTATCTATAAAGTAGATGCAGTTCATCTCCCGCACCTTATTCTTTAGAATTATTTTGTTTTTCTGTATTTTCATGGCATTGTCTTAGAATTGTCTTTGTAAATATCCCAACTTCTACATGATTTTATGTTTCTTTTAATACAATTTATGGCATCACTGAAAATGAAACAGACTTTTTTGCTCAAAAAGTTACTCAATACTCACAGTACTCAAGTAACATTTTACAAGTACTTTTTTTAAACTTTTACTCGAGTAAAAACTGCCCCTTTTTAAATCGCGTCTCAAAACCCACCTATTTAAAGTTAGCTACTTACTTTGATGTGTTTTATTTTTTATGCTTTTATCATTGTAGCTCATGTAAGGTGACCTTGGGTGTTTTGAAAGGCGTCGACAAATAAAATGTATTATTATTATTATTATTATTATTTTTATTATTATTATTATTAATTATTATTATTTCAAAGTAAGGTTACTCTTTCTTGAGTAAATATATTGGCGACTCTACCCACCTCTGATCAGCGTCATGTGACATGTGGCCTCGCACTATTTTGTGAAGCGGATGTAGCGGCGGCTGTGTGTTTCCGGTGGGTGCTCATCGGCGAAAGAGCGCGGACAGATTAAGGCGCTGCGTCGACTATTCTCCAGAAACACCAAGATAGGACATTATTGAGATTCTTTACCCCACTCTTTATCGTTAGTGTACTTTTTTCGGCATTCGGTAATTTTGTCAGCTTTGCAAACAGGGGCTTAACGTCTCCTGTTGAGGTAATTTTGAAGCTGAACGTGTAACGTTAGCAGCAAGCTAAGCGGTAGCCAAAATGTCTGGTGTTGTCCGAGGCCCCGCTGGAAACAACGACTGCAGAATCTATGTTGGAAATCTCCCCCCTGATATTCGTACCAAAGACGTGGAGGACGTGTTTTACAAATATGGGACGATACGAGACATTGACCTGAAAAACCGAAGAGGAGGCCCACCCTTTGCCTTTATAGAGTTTGAGGATCCAAGGTAAGTGTGGATTAGCTAGCAGTTAGCAAGTAGCCCATTGCAGTGCCTTTGTTTGCATGCGTCCAACTCCCCTAAAATATCAATGTTTACTGCTTCCTGAACTGCTCGTGTGTTTAGTTGCATTTTGGGGGGTTGTGCAGTCCACGGTTTGTAAATAACTTGAGTTAGCATGTTGACACAGTTTCGCTACATGTTCGCGCCGATGGCTCTTTGATTTGGATGTGTGGTATTGATTTATGGCAGCAAGTTACTCTGTAACCACTCTCCTCATCTGGTTTATACTAAACTTACAGTGTGTTATTAACGTCTTGGCAACTACTGACTGGCAGGCGCAGGTTAATGCATCGCATTGATTGCCTTTTTTTTTAAATTTTATATTTAGCTATATATATGATCCATCTTACAGAGACGCAGACGATGCTGTGTATGGTCGCGATGGCTATGACTACGACGGATACAGACTGCGTGTGGAGTTTCCTCGCAGCGGGAGAGGCTCCAGAGGAGGTTTTGGAGGGATTGGTGGCGGAGGAGGAGGAGGAGGTGGTGGTGGTGGTGGCGGAGGAGGAGGTGGTGGTGGAGGCGGCGGTGGAGGCGGCGCCCCGAGAGGCAGATATGGACCTCCATCCAGGCGCTCTGAATACAGAGTCGTCGTGTCCGGTAAGCGAGAGAATTCAAGAGAATTTACATTAAGTTATCCACTGACTGATTTGAAATATTTACATGTCTTCAAATATGAGTACACACAGTATTTGGCTCTTTCGGTTGTATTTGCAACAGTCTCTTTATTATTGTTGTTTTTCAGGTCTTCCACAGAGTGGCAGTTGGCAGGATCTGAAGGACCACATGCGTGAAGCAGGAGATGTTTGCTATGCAGATGTTTACAGAGACGGAACTGGAGTGGTAGAATTTGTGCGCAAAGAAGACATGACCTATGCTGTTCGAAAGCTGGACAACACCAAATTCCGCTCACATGAGGTATGTTCACTGATTTGATTGATTGTCATGGAATCAGTTTCTTTTGCTGTATTTGGTGAGTACTGGTAAAGAGCAACACATGTGCTGCATTCTTAGCCCTATTTACTGGTGGCAATTCCACAACGGCATAAAATGTTGCCTTTTCAATGTCAAGTTCTCTTGTGTCTGCCAGGGAGAGACCGCTTACATTCGTGTGAAATTAGACGGTCCTCGCAGCCCCAGTTACGGGAGGTCTCGGTCTCGCAGCCGTGGAAGTCGAAGCAGAAGCCGCAGTCGCAGCGCCAGCCGCAGTCGCAGCAATTCCCGAGGCCGCGGCAGAGGATCACCGCGCTACTCACCACGCCACAGTCGCTCTCGTTCCCGTTCCTAAATCTACCACTGTTTTTCCCCTCTTGGTGTTATACCCTTCTGTTTTTACCGCTTAGTTTTCAGATGTCAGCTATGATTTTTAATTTGTGCATTTTATGTCCCATTGTTGTGGATATTAAGTCTGCCGCTCTCTCCTTTCAACTTCTCTACCCCCTCAATCTGTCTTTTTGCTTTCACCTCCCTGAACCACCCCCACTCCTTTCTGTCCTCAATTTTTTGAACATAATAATTTGTGTCTCTTGACTTGAAAAATGTTGAGTCAAAATAAGCCGTACTCAATGTTTTTGCAAGTGTTTAAAATTGAGTTTTTTATTTTAATGCCTCAATATTGGGGTGGGTCATGTTGGTGGGAAGCCCAGTGCTTAACTGTATTTTACCCTTGTGTCTTCCTTTAGACATCTGCAGAGAAGGATTAAAGTGATTTGGAATAAACCATTGTGGAGCACATTTCATTTGTATGGTCAGGATAGGACATCTAATTGAGGAGGAATCAGGTCAAAGAAATGGTACGCTTCATTCCATAACACAAATGCATTTATAGGTTTGTTATCATGCATGTCATACTTACTGAAGCCATATGTTCTGTACTTGTAAAATACACTTGCTACTCCTACCTTTGACAGAATAAGCAGTCCTAGAACAAGTGTGTTGTGATGTAAGTGTAACATCTTTGATGTCATATGTAATCTCAAACTTTTGTTGCAAGAACTTTCTACTTTGACCCAAGTGTTCTCAATTGTAAATTGTTTTATGTCAGAAAATGGTAGAGATAGCTATAGCTTTTTAAGTGCTCAACATGGAAGGTTAGGGCCCACCATTGACACCATTCTAACAGTCTGCCTCTGATTTTCTTCCTGGTATTTCAAGGTTTTGATTGGAGGAGTGGCTCAGTGGATCCCAATCCTTGGAGCTGGATGAGTGGATCGATTAGGAAAGGGATAGGATGGAAGGGCAAGGATGGATCAGCTCGGATCGGGATCAGTTTTCCAGGATTCAAATCAGTTGATTTTTCAGAACTTAATAATGGATCCCCTGACCAGTAGACCCCATCTAAAGTGTCAAAGATTAAATGGCTCTAAATTACAAGGAAAACGAAACAGAGGACCAGGAAGTTGGATCACAGGATGGAGTAGTTGGATCAAAGGATGGAGTCGTAGATGTCCGGTATGAAAAATTGGGTTGGTTGGGAATGGGTTTATTTGGGAATAGTTTGTATCTCAATTTTGTTTGTTTTTTCTCAGCATTTTCAATAAAACTAAAAATCTGTTCATGCGTCTTTCTTGAATGTCATTAGTTTATTTCCCCATGAGCATTTGAAGCTCTATTACATCACACTATGATAAAGATAGATCATGCATCTCAAAAAAAGATATTTTTAGTAATGAGCTATAGACCAGCCACATGCTCAGTTGCTAAGCGCATCAGCATCACCAACAAAGGTTCCGTTCCCTTTCCCACCGTCGGTGGTGCACGCAGGCACGCCGTGAATGATGCATTGTGGGATGAAATAGGATGCCGACAGAGAAGAGCAGGAGAAAAGGCTTGCACCACACTGGGAGGCTGCGGCGTAGCCAATAAGCACGCGGCAGAGGGCGGGGAGCATTTGGAGCACAGCAGAGGGACAACCTACATGCTTATTGTGTAAATCTTTAAATAGCAATTACCAGCAGCATTATCAAAGCTTTGCTGGTCAAGACTGATTCTTTACTGGATAAACGCGAGGAGAAGTGTCCCTGCTCAGGTGAGTGGGTGCATTAACAATAAGACGACACCAACTTGCATGGTTGACACATTTGGGTTAGAGTTAATATGTATTGTATTCTGATGCGTTTTTTCTTCAGTCGCTTTCGCCTTGTTTTGTTCAAATCGTTAAATGGCTCATTCATAAAGCGACATTTGGTGACGTGTTTTCCAAAGCAGAGGCTGCTTTTATCGGAAAGTGATTTTGCCAAGTAATATAACTCCACCTGTATCAACTTACGCAGCCAATCTATGTGCAGCTCAAGCCGTATCCCAACAGGGCCTAAAATGCCTACATTTTGTATTTGGCACACAAAAGGACCACATCCTACACAGGGCAGGCGCGCAGATGGTCGCTCGAGTGCCGCTGATAACCACCCGGCCTACACCCCCTCATCCCCTCCACGTGCAGTGTTAATTTTCAGTGCGCTCTGTTGTCATCACCAGCTCCCATCATCGTCCTCAACATGACTGACAGAAAAGCTGTGATCAAAAACGCTGACATGTCGGAGGACATGCAGCAGGACGCCGTGGACTGTGCCACCCAGGCCATGGAGAAGTACAACATAGAGAAGGACATTGCAGCTTACATCAAAAAGGTGAGGGACATTGGCCAATTAACGCGGTTGTAAGTGTGCATGGTACGTGATATGCAAATATTACTGGCTCTTCGGATTCATTATTAAAGTTATCTGTCATAGGGATCAAGGTATGGTCAGGGCAGGTTCCACAACATTTTCTCCACAGTCAAAGCCCTCATTCTCTTAGTGGCAAACATTGTTATTATATTAAATATTTCCGTTCTAATCCTGACAGAGCTTGACATTATAGTAGCCAACTATTGCCAGACAGATTTCCACTTTTGGTTAGTAACACTTTTACTCTCACTCACTAGCCTCTTTGGTGATGCCAGTTTGTGCATTGTAAGAAAGGGGGGAAATGGCTACCTATAGATATATAAACAGAGTTGCATTCGAGTATTGTTTGAGTTCAAGTCACCCTTAAATCCACATTGTTTGAGTCCAAGTCTTTAAAGTGCAAGAATGTGCAAGTCTGAATCCAGGTAATGTTCATGGCTTGAGATTAAATTAGTGAAGTTTGAGTCCAATCAAAATCCTCAAGTCGAGTCACTAGTCACTGAGTTGAGTCATGAGTTCCTTAAATGGCTTGTAAAGTCCTGGTCTTAAATACTACATCTCGAAGATAAGCTATATCATGTTTTTGGTCTATCTAAGATCAATATACACTATACAGTCATACAGGCTTTTAATATGTCTGTGCTTAATCAAAATAAACACAAACACCTTAAGTGTGGCTTGTGAAACATGAAGTAGCTGGTAATATTTAAAAAAAGACTATAGCCACAGTGGCCAGGCCAATAAGCGAAGCAGTGAATGTCAATGTCTGATTACATTGTTGTAATAATGCATTAACAAGTTCTCATCCTGAAACGGGTTTATGTGGCCGCACAGTAAACAAGAATTTCAAATGTTGCTCTGCTAGACTTTATGGTGGGCCATAACACTGATTCAGCTCTCCCATCTTGTTGCAGGAGTTTGACAAGAAGTACAACCCAACCTGGCACTGCATTGTCGGGAGAAACTTCGGCAGCTACGTGACTCACGAGACCAAGCATTTCATTTACTTTTACTTAGGCCAAGTGGCAATTTTGCTTTTCAAGTCTGGGTGAGAGCTTTGCAAGATGTTGAAGGAGTACCTCTAATGAGAAATGCACTGGTGGCTGATGTCTCTCATACTCTGATAATGACATACCATAACAATGCAAACCAGCCGTGCACAGTTGCATGGACTATATTAAATGTATGTTACAGTAAGTTTACTTTTCAATAGTTGCCATTTGAATGCAACTGAAGTAGTTTCTGTTATTGCTGTTCAATTCAAGGATGTGAAAATATGTGGCCCTTGATTGTATAAAAGGAGAGCCTAGAATGTAAGGTACACGCTTTCCTACAAAAAAGTCCTTATGAAGCTCCCATCAGTTAGATGGTGAGATCGTACTGTGTGCACCAGTTAGAACAATTCCCTCACCTGACCAATGCCAAGACTTTTTGATCGTGAAAAGTAGCTCCTTACTTGAGCAGAATTTTAATTTAAGATTTACTTGTGTAGAAAGAAAAAAAACTACATGCATGTGTTTATGATACGTTTAGGGGACGGAGTGATAAATGATGGTTTTGCTGCTAGAAAAGCAATTAAGCATAAGCACACTTGTAAAGAGTGTTGTAGGCGCATCCAACCATTCATAAAGTCCTTTTAAAAAGTTTCACTGTGAAAGCAAATGGCTCATTCAGACCAATGCCTGTAAAATAATACAGATCCCAACTCCAGAGTACTAACAAAAGTGCATGTTTGGACTTTTATTTCAATGGATTATCTCAGTTTATGGATGTCATTTATGTTCCTATTAGCTGTTATTTTTGGTGGTTGCTATAAAATTATGGGAAAATATATTTTGTTGATCATGTGTCCTTAAATATATTGTCTAATATAGCCTTAGTTGCATTAAATAATTGTTTTGTTGCTATGCCAATGTTGACTGCCAGACCTGGAAAATACAAAGGCCTTCTGAGATGAGATCGACAAATTGCTTGTAAAATAATTTTGAGAGCATTTTTGTCATGTCAATATTCGTATTAGTTAAAAGTGCAATTTCCGAAGGCTTTTCAAATGTGTCGCTTGAGTGGTCTGGGTGTAGTAGCTGAGTTGTAGTTGGACCACAACAGACTTGCTGTGGTTGAAACTAGTGTGGCTCAGTTATTTTAGTAGTGGGTCTATAGAAGTGACTTGCTTTTGAAGGATGTGTTCCTTGAGTACTGTCTATTGTAAAATGTTTTAGTTATTAGTTTCTCTGGCATGTATTTTTGCTGTTTATGTAGGAACCATTCAGATGCTGTTGAATTTGCACAAACTGTGTGCCTGTCATTGCTCAAAATGTAACTAGCTTGAGTTCAATTGCACTTCATTCGAGTTCTCCAGTAGGTTGCTACAAAACCAAAATCATAAACTCAATGAAATAATAAAAAAAAGAATACTTGTTGACTAATCACAGGCTTGCCTTGGATTTTGTTCCATAGAAAATAGGAATATTGTTTTTCTTTTAAAGTAATGAAAGGATTTGTGGCTCAGTCCTAAATTTCAACATTTCATGACAATTTCTTTACAGGAATGAGTTTATAAACATATTTCACGTTTTATTGTCACAGTGCCGTACAAACAACTAATTTACGTCACAATCCACCAAATCCTTCAAGTACTGGCTTTTAACAATTTAGATGGGCAGCTTTCAATCTGAGCTTTTATATCTGCAGAAATCGCCAAATGCAGTGATTCACATGTACTGCAACCTCATCACCAAAGAGTTTTTGTTCTTGCTATAAAGTACTACTTTAATACTACCCAGAGCAGGAGCTGAAACGGTTCCTCTAAAATCAGCCCTGAACCCCAGTTCTTCCGTGCCCTAAAAGAAATTGAAAGGCGGACACTGGTTCTGAAATAGCACCAAGCAGAGGCAGATCAAGTAAAGGTCTTGTCACCCCATGGATGTCATGTGACGTCTCACATCTGCTCTAGAAGCTTTTTTTAAATTATTTTACACAAAAGTTCAAATTTTACCTGAGTTAGAAACCACCTACATTGTAGCAGCATTATAGACAATGCTACTATTTGTATATAATTTTGGGAGGCCCAGCCTGCATCTAAACAGAAAAATGGCCTTGCGATCAAGCAAAACTTGCATAACCCCGCTATAAACATTCGACATTGTAAAATATGTTGCCACCCCAGAAATTATCCCTGACCCTGCTTGCCACCCAGTGATTTTTATTTTTCTAGAACCGCCCCTGGCACCAATTGCTGGAAAAAAAGCTCCTGTGGTGTGAAAGCCTCTCATGACAAGAGTAACAGAGTTTAAACAGGCAGAAGCAAGTCCAATTGAATGCTTTTCAAAGTCATTTATAATTCCCAAGTACTATATTTTATTTTAAACAAACAAAAAATAAATCAGCACAATTTATTAAGATTTGCAAACATTTCATCAGAGGAATTGGGCAAAACTGGCAACTTTTTGGCAAAAAAATTCAGCCGAAACCTCAAATGAATCCAGTTTGAATCCAATTTAATACTTGTAGAGACATTTAAGGCCTTGATCTTGGCACAATTCATTTAATGACTTAATTATTTTTGAATTCCTCATGGAAACCATGAATAGAGCAGGTCTGCTTGAACTCCATGTTACAAAAGCGAAAAAGTTTAGTCTGAAGATTGAAACAAAATATCAGCTTTTTGATGGACATGGGGCCCACAGTGAGCTAAACTCCTTGTTTTGATAGTCTTTTGTAAATTGTAAGTCCACAGAAACAAGGGCAACATTAAGGCAGAGTGACATATTAAAAGATTACTGCCATTACATTATTTATGGAGACACACAGGCTGAGGTCAAAGTTACTGAAATGAGATACTTCAATGACTGCTCTGGACAGACATATAAAATGAATCCTGTTTGTCAGCTATGCTAACACTTGTGAAAGAAATATGCAAAACAGTAATGATTGGCTTCCTGCTGTTGATTCAGTGCATAAAAGACGTGCGTCAGAGCCCTTCCAGTTACATACACCTCTCATTTTACCTCCATGTACTTAGAGCCTGTTGCCTGTATCAGTTTGAGCGCACCTTCCCACACTGCGCTCAAGGTGATTGTCACATGCAAGACCAATTTACCTTAATGAATGAGAGAATTGTCCTGCAGGACCTTAACCTTCAGCTTTCCTTCAATACACACCAAACTCAAACCATTGGGACATGTCTGTCATTGTAGGTGTTATAACAAACTGTGTACCTTCTAATAGGAGCAGAATTACATATAAGCTACACAGTAGAGGATGTGTTCTCACAGGTTTAGGCTGCTCCGTACGGTAGGCCTACTGACCACTGCCTCAGACTCTCAAATCATAAACAACTGAGTATAAAATATTTCTTACAAAAAATATTATTGTTATAAAAATTGTGATGGGGCAGACTTTTGTTCTATTTTAGTTTGTCAAGTGTCTGCAACAGCTTTTTGTGGATTCTGAAATAGCCAAGGGAATAACTATTTGGTTTGGTTGCACCAGTGCACGTACATTTGTAGGTGTAACGGCCACCAAAGCATAATTTAGGCATAGGCTGCTGCCCCAAAAGCATTTTATACTTCAACAATACATGGACTATCTCTGCAGTGTATTACAATGTTCTATGAATTGTACATCATAATAAATATTTATTTATGACCATATTTTTATTGGTGGATCAACCCCATGAGATGCATCATCTCGTTTTCAAGGGGGTCCTCAGGATCAAATATAATTTGATGATGAACTTAATTGAAAAAACAATATTGCAGAACTGTATTATTATTAACATTTTTAAAGGAATTCTCAATCATCCAGGATAACAAAAAAGCCCACTCTTTACAGTTGGACTTTTTTAGACTTAAATGGCTGATGTTTCGAAAAATCCTCACATTTCCTTCTTCTTTATCAAAATCTTTTTGAAAAGTATCAAATACGTATAATTATTATGCAGAAAAATGTACGTCCGCTCCAAAAATAGCCATCACTCATATTGTGTGCACTGTTCCTGCAGCGTGGAGAGGCCATTAAAGCCTACTCACAGCATATAATTATAAGGCTGTAAAAGGTTAAAGCAGTTTTTCAAAAAGCACCTTTAATCACCGCAGAAGCCTCATCTGTTAGTTCATCCCCCAGTACATGGCAAATGCTCGAAAACCAGTCTTTAGTGTCAAGTGTACCTGGTTTGGAAGAAAGCAACTTCGCACTGGAACCAACTAACATCATGGTTCACTGATGATGCTTATTCTGTTGATTCAAAAACTAAAATCAAAACAAACATAATAATGTAATTGAACGTTTTTGTTCCTGAAGATACATGCATGCGGTCATTTTCTGAAAGCACACATCTTCACAAGCATTATTGCCGGAACTTCCACCTAATGACCACTAGATGGGGGACTGCATGAACTAAACTTATTCAAGGTGCAGGGCTGGCAACTTACAACTTAACTGGTAAGTGTGAGGTGAAAGTACAAGGTAAGTTTTTTTTTAAATAAAGACCCACTATCTAAATGATTTAAATCACAAATAGGCTACATGTCACCATAACGTCTATTAATGATAGTTTTCTTAATTTTAACATAATACTTTTCTACCATATTTGTGTCTTTACTGAGGGAACCCAAAGGCGATTTCTTTTAAAGGCAGTGGTGACTGGTCTGCTTTGCTGCACCCAAGAGCAGTTTGTTCTAATGGTTTCCCTTGAGTAGATGACTGCTATGAAGACTTGCCCTGCTATGCGGGAAGTCTGTAGTTTTACTGCAGGTGTGGTATCGCTCATATGCCATTAAGCTCATTAAATGGCCCATGGTGGAGATTAGAGAGGTGACATTTCCCTGTGACTTTTGGAGTAAACAGCATCAGTGCATTATTGGGGCTACTGGACACATTCATTAGAAAATTTAATATTACTTATGTGGCTCATGTTTATAAAAATAAATTGTGAGACGTGGAAAACAATCTATTAAACAAAACATTTGTTTGTAAAAGTCAGTTTTTGGTCATTTGTTTATATAGATTTGATCATTTCATTTCACAATAAATTTGTTTTTTACTCAGAAGAACAAGTATTATTTTTCCTCTTCTGCACAGCACTGTGTATTATAATGAAATTTCCTTATCACACAGGCGGAGTGGAAATACATGTACTTTTACTTGAAGCTCTTCCAGATCTTCAAACACAATGCATGATGACTAAGTGAGGAGCAGGTCAAAGATCGCAGCCTTTCATGGGCCGCATTATATTTATGGCTTTTGTTGCTTCTTTCTAAAACTATAACACTATACTCCCCCCCCTAAAGTCTATTAGTTACGCTGCGCCTCAGAACTTAATTATGAAATAAATAAATACATAAAGTACTATCTTAGTTCTATATTGGTTTGGGCTCCCCTGAAGTTATCAATCGAACCACACAAAACGCCTTATCTGAGCCAAACCGTTTATGGACCATCACCTCATAATCCTCCGTCTTTACTGCCACTCCCGAACGCTGCTGTCAAGGATAAGGTGTAATCAGCTTATCATAAAGACTTGATTTATAAAACTTCAACGTAATAAGGTCACTTTGATTTCTTTAAAATTACTTATTTTTAGTTTTTTCTGGTTGTTCTTTTCTTTTGTTTCCATGAAGTTTGACTTAATATTTTAGGTCGGCTTCCTGGTCATTTTACACTTAGCCCAACATTCAGCCCCATGCACCTGGATAAATACCTTAAAGAAAGACTGCTTCGATACTTTCTTTCTTGCCTTATCTGAGATCATATCCCGGGACTGAAGGCATGTGATGTTGGGCAATAAGGCTATAAAACAGGTCAAGTCTTTATGAGAAGGACTTTGGTGACTGGCTGCAGGGGAGCTACGGCACCGGCTCACTGCACTGCACAAACATCCACTGTCCGCTCGACCAAAAATGGTAACATATTATCACACAAGCCTTGGACTAAGAGAAAATACCAAAAGAGAAAAGGTAGTTGAGTAAATTAAGGAAACAGACTCAATTTAAAAGTCTACATTTGGTCACAAGAGGGCAGTGTAAGCGCTCAGAATGACCTTTTATGACCCCTGGATTTTCCTACATCACAAACTCTGGCTCTCCAGTCCACCTCTCTAACCACTCCACCAAAGCTTACATCACTTCTGTTCATGTACCTGGATTTGACTTCCTCAGAATAAATAATGTCACTGAGGTATCATAGATGACAAATTTACATGATCGTGAGTGTGAGATACACAGTAGCGTAAGTCTATTTTTTTCCTTCAGTGTTGAAAGAGCATCATTGAAAGAGGAGACTCACAAAACTATGGGCCTCTACCTCCAGAGGGTCAGTGGATTTAAAGTAAAAGTAAAAGCTTTCCGATTTATTTTCAACTCGATACTTTGAAGAGATTTTGAATAGGATTTTAACTTCCTGAAGCAGAGCAGGAACAGAGTTGGGTGTTTAATGGCCAAAAATGTATGTTTTTCCTCTGGAACCCAGGGGTGGACGGGACCTTTGCTAAAATATATTAACGCGACTATATATTTAAGATTTTGATAAAGTTTTTTTACCCAGTTTTCTTTAGGTTGACCATTTTTGTGATGTCTATAGTTTCACTTCCTTATTGGACACAGACAGGAAGTGACATGAAAGAAGGTAAACAATTTTAAACTGTTGCCGTGCCGACCATGTTAAGTCAATGGGAAATGAGTCAAACTGCTATGGAGAATGTTACCGTTCTTCTATTTCACTTCCTGTCAGCAGCAAATAACTTTATCTTCCCAACATTTCTTCACTAAAATTGCGGCTTCACTGAAATAAAATGATAATTATGCAACTGATGAACTTGCAACTGATGTTATCCTTCTAAATAACTCATATTTTCACAAGCATTAAAACGTGTAATATTCAGATTCAAATATTGCATTATTTTCAAATTAAAATGATATTTTGCAGTAAATATTGAAAGGTCAAGGGGACCCTGCGAACAAAGAGGGTTAGGAGCCACAGGCCTCAATTACAGTAATATCACTGTATTTATTTCATTGTCATACCCATGTGAATGTCATGTATTTACACCAGTGCTTATCCATGACTAGCTGATGGTGAAATAACCAGGGTAAAGTATCAAAACATGCTCTTTTCTTTGATATGACAATGTAACACAGTAATTGCTCATCTTTTTACAGATTTGTTTGGATTCCTTTTACAACACTTTATGGCAGCCGCCTAGTTTATGGCTCACAGTGTCCACAGGTGACTGAGCTGGCGCAGAGGTAACTTTCAGGTAAGGTGAGTGTGAGGTGCGCGCTCACCGGGGCAGTTGAGGGGTCATTCGGGACACTGATACTGTCGTTCACCCCTGCGTCCCCCGTGTACAAACGCACTCTGCATGACTGAGCCCGGCCAAGAACTAATGGGCCACAATTGCGGGTCCACTGTCTTCCAGAAAGCAGTCAGTGGAGCGTGACCCATCTGAAACGATGCCTACGCACAAAACACACACACACACACACACACACACACACACACACACACACACACACACACACACACACACACACACACACACACACACACACACACACACACACACACACACACACACACACACACACGGCCATTAACATTGATTCAGTCGCTCAAAGGCAAAACAATTTATGGTGCATACATGTTGATTAAGACCTCCCCAGATCAATAGGTTGTGTTGTTCATGACATTCCAGAATTTGAAGTTACCGTAAAGTTACAGAACTGTCTTTGAAACTCTTCTGCTCTTCAGAAAAATAATCCAAAAAATGTTCACGTGTGAAATAAAGAGGGCTGGGTACCGTTAAACGAGACCAGTCTTGTATCAAAAAACATTTTTTAGGTTCTACTGCACATGTGTCAAACACAAGACTCGAGATGATTTAATGTGGCCCTTTGTAGAGCATGCATTTCTGAGTATGTAACACAAAAAAAGTAAGTCTCTAGCCCATTCCTGTGCGGAGTTATGATTTTTTTTAAAGACATAGCCAGAATGCTCACTCCAGCCACTAGGCAGCAGCTTAAATGTAAAAAGGGAAATAATTCCACACATGTCCAGCAAAGGGCACTGACATAATAAGAGATCTAGATATAAACAGCATATTACAGCCATGTGGTAAATGGTCAGTCTGCCAGTCTGCCCCAGGGCGGCTGTGGCTACAATAGTAATTTACAGCCATCGAGTGTGGAGTGAATGAATAATGACTTTATAAAACTCTTTGACAAACGTGTGACACAGGCTGATAAAGAGCAATAAGTATAAGATGTTGTTGTTTATTGGGTTACGGTCCTTTGCAGTATATCCGGCGTGGGAGCTGAATTTCGGCCACGACCCAAAACGAAAAAATAAAAGTATCGAAAAGAAATATTAAATTGCTATATTCAAGTTTTGATGCTGTTACTTATCAAAATTTAAAAGGAAAATAAGTGAAAGACTAGTTAAAAAAAATCTGATAAAGGGGGAAGAAACTGGAAAAAAAAAAACATTCAAATTTGGGAAAAATTGGGTGAAAAAAATATTTTAAAAAATTGGGGGGAAAAAGAGGGGAAAATGGGAAAATCGGAGGGAAAAAATGAAAAACTTCCTCTCGAAGCTAAAGGAAGTTTCCTGGTTGTTTCTCCTCAAATAAATGAAAAAAAAAAAGAATCAAAGGAAGGAAAATGAATAAATTAACATTATGAATCTGTTTTCTGGTTCTACATGACAAATAATTTAGCATCAGTATCGAAGAAAAGTATCATTCAGGTGTCGGTATCGGAAACCAAGTATCGTTAAAGTACTGGTATAAAAAAATGGAACGGTACTCAGCCCTAGTAATAAATAAGAAATGTCAAGTGAAACAATAGCATTGACTATAGAGCAGCTAAATATAAGACCCTAAAATACATGGAGAACAAATGTGTTTTGAGACGAGATTTTAAAACAAGAAAATGCTACTGTATGTCCCCTCTGCATATGTATATCATCTTATATATAGAAAATTATAACACCACGTCGACTCAAGTTATAACCAGTTTTTGGGACAGTGATGGTGGGAAAGACGGTCCGGGGTCATGGGTCAAACTGATGTTTCTACAAAGGGCCATTTTTTCCATGAGGATGCCTCCTGTGGTCGGGGTTAATGTGGTGTTAGAGGAACCGAGATGTGCGGATGAATTAATTTTAAGGATGAGCAGAGAAGCGTGGAGATGTAAGGGCCGGAGTCCACGGGCACAGAGGTGGGGGCCTCTCCGTGTCTATCTATTGACAGACTTTCGACAGTCTGCCGGAGCTTTTTAATTATTCACAGTGTAAATGAAATAAGGTTTGGTGTCTTGCCAAAGCGTGAGAAATGGGAGAAAGGTGCTGATAATGGATAAACTTGGACTTTGGGCTGGGCAATATGACAAAATAAATGATAAAAAGCAAAATCAGGTATAGAGTCTTTGATACTCAGATACTGCAAGGCCTTTTCTCTTTGTGATTGAAGCCGTGATGGGTCAAACAAAGGCACGGCTACGGATACTGTAGGTACTTTCAGGAATTACATGTGCCATGGTTGACTGAGTGAAGCCATTCCATTTTCCTCATGAAATAATAGATAACGGAGCTTTTCCGTGAGGTCAGCAAGGCCAGGATCTTTAATTGTTCAAATGAAAGTGAATATACAGTATCTTACAGCAATGTTGAGATTCAAGGAGACTAATAATAAATAAAAATCAAACTCATCAGCATCAGTGTTAGTTTGATTTTTTGCAAAGTCATATTTTTCTCAAATGTAAACCAAAAGTAGCGTCTCCCAAAACTGAAAAGTACTTGACCTGAAGTTTCTAAATGATGAAAAAAAGGCACATTTTGAAAGTCGCTGAGCTTGAACTGATGGGGACCTGGGCTAGCACTGGTTAAGACTCGATTGGGGACAGAGAAGTGTGAAAGTGCCCTTTTTAGATTTATAGCAAACAGTCTTTCGTTGCCATGGTATCAGGCAACAGAAACGTGTGGGGCTCATTTGGTTTCTGATTTAAACTTAACACCATATAAAACAGATTTTCTAATCATGAATCAATTAATCATTTATAGAAATCTTACCAAAATAATCCTAGAAACACTACCTGTAATCTTGACTAAAGCAAACTTCTTATAAAACTAGCTTTAAAAATGTTTAGTCAAAATCAACACTAAGTCATATCAATGAAAAGGTCGGACGGTCGTATCTCAAGTTTTGATTTTTGCCTCTTTATCAATTACATAAGGTGCAATCCAAACATCAACTTCACAATGATCCTTTTTTGCTCCCTCTAAGTAAAGCCACACCAACATCGATTGGTATATGAGCTAAAAGGAAATGTGCTGAATCCTTGCACGCTGGGTTACACATTAACTGTTGGGAAAAAAAGAAATAAAAAGAGCTTATATACCTGGATGTGAGGAGATAACCTGCTACTGCATCTGTCACAGCAGGCAAATAAAATGCTGACAGAAAGAAAATAATCTTGACACTGAGGGTCATTGTTGCTACTGTCACATTTTTGTTCGCGGTCGCTTTATGACCAAAATAAAAGTGTAATGGCCGTGTCGTATGGTGCTTAGGTATCACTCAGATTTCAATTTAGTGTCAACTTTACAAGACGCAAATGTCTTAAATCTGCGGCACGGCATTTGGACTTTGGCTGCATCTCCGTGAAAGTAAAAGTACCAGGTGGGAAATAATGTTGCTCAAACAGCACGCAAAGAAGTACTTAAGAGTATAGATGGAAGCAAAACGTTTAAAGGCCTACACCCTATTATATTATTCAATACAAAGTCAAGGTTTCAAAGTTCTGACGGCTGGGATTCAGGAACATTACCAGCTAACAAACTCATGGTCCGTCCGTATAAAAAAAAATGTGAAAGTGTGAAAATGTCAATCAGAACAAGCAAATAGTGCAAACATCTGCCGAGCCAACAGTCGAAGTACGAAACACTGTAAAACTGTGGAGTAAATTAGCTCTGAATAATACGAGAATATTTGAGGGAAACATCTCCCAACATTTGAGGGTAATGACTGTGACTGATTCAACATAAAATGTGTGGAAGTGTCCGTCCGTTTTCTATCACCATTACCAATCATTACAACAACGTCTACTACTAATACTACAACGAGTAAATTGTATAGTATACATATTTCTCCAAATGTAAATGATGAAAAGTTAGCTGGTGTAAATAAAAAAGTATAGTATAAACTTGTGTTGTGTAAACCTGTTACATATGAGGCCTGTTCCAGCAGTGTTTGCTCATAGCCAGTGCTCAGTGTTGCACCTCTCATGGCAGGCTAATGGCCTCTGTGCATGCCTGTGCATTAAGCAGGCCACTGTGAACCTGCCTTTAATTGCGGAGGAAGCCAGGCAGGTAATTAGCTCCGAATCTCTAATAGTGCAGACTGGGAGCAAGAGAAACACAGAGCAGGGAGGCTGCAAATAAGCATGGATGCACTTTATCAGATATTGAGATGTCGGGACTAGCTTCTAAACAACATTTGAATACAATTGATTTCTTATTCTCTGTCGATGATTGCCCATGGGTTTAATGTCAGGCGAAATCATTTGCCTTGACGAAGGCCACTGGCCGAAACGTTGCATTAATAAAAGAACACTGGTGTTGCAAGTATACAGTGTGCGAGAGATTTTTCCTTTTCTACATTGATCCCAAAGGGGAAATTCTAATTGTTACATACAATATATCAGCCAATACTGAAGGAAAATCAGCTACGACAACTACTAATAATTTTTCGTGGGCATCAAACTCGCTAAGATCCTCTAACTACCAAAAACCAAGTTCAATAAGTTGAATATCTGATAAGAACATTCCAGTCTCATTTCCTTAAGCAGCGCTAAAGGAAGAGGCTTTTCCCTGTAAGAGGTGTGTCTCTGAAAAGAACAGTAACAGCACACAGCGGTTTGTATCTTCTGCCCAGCAGATTTATGAGGACACACCTTACATGGACCTGGCACAGTTTGTCTGAGCAAAACGGGGTCATATGATATGGTTGATATGGTGCACTCAATTATCTTGAACAGACAAAGGTTACAGTATCAGGCCACTGCCATTGTGTACAGTGAGTATATGAATGTCGGAAGAGACTAAATTACCACTATTCTAGTTGGTATTGTGTTTTCCACCACATGAACCTGTGCCATAACAAATAAAATGAAAATAATGTTTGTAATTAATGATTGGAATGACTTTCCTTGCCACTGAATCATGCTGTGAAACAAACAGGAAGTGAACACGCTTCTTCCTACAACTTATCAGTTGTTTGCTGATCATGTCGAGCTGTTCACCTTTCGCTGTTCGAGCTAAACAACACCAGGCCTATGCGGCCATTACCATAACTGCAGAACTATGCAAACCAAAGCACTGGTATGGCCCAACTGCAAATGCCAGGGCCATGCAAATATTTCTGCCAAAGTAACTGTGCATAATAAACAACCATTCTCCTATAGGTTATATTCAGAAATAAATGTTTGGGACTAGTGTATCTCACAGTGAGCAATATTCTAGTTCACACATTTCTACAGGCAGACACTTAGAAGAGAACATTCAATACATACGTCATGAACTGTAACAGTAGAAGAGAACAGGTGTTTCTTTTGTTAGCCTGCATTTCCCTTAACATCTTCCATATAATTACCATCAAGGCTATCAAGACTGTAAATCAATATATTTGTTAAAATCAACGATCATTTTGACATAAAGATCATCCTATTGAAGACAAAGCCTAACAGGTTATTTAACGTGCCTTTTGTTTTTCAGTGTGATGGGAGACAGCAGGTAGATCTCACCTTGTGCTTCAGACAAAGTGGCTGAGCTCAGATCTCTGAGTCAATATTGACCAGCAGCTCACAGGAGAGCAGCAGCAGCAGCAGCTGGCCTGGACAGTCCCTATAGCAGAGACATCAAATCATACACTGTTTTGACAATCGTAGTTTCCCATAAACTCACTCCTCTTTACATCTGTAAGACCTATGGGACAGGTAACTCTTGGAAGTCTCTCTTTACTCACTATGTCCCCAGCTTCCATTAGTAATTTGCCACAATCTTGAACATGTGTTAATGATAACATTTCCTGTTTTTTTTACATTGACAGTCCAGGTTTTTCATGTGTCAGTCTTTAAACACTTCATTGTTTAGACTCATAGAGAACATACTGGAATAGTCAGGATTTTATCTCTTTTGTGTATTTTGTCAATATACTGTATGTAAATTAAGAAAAAATGCAAAACATATCCAGGAACAATGTGGAAGTTATTCAAAAAAGTGTACGGGGCCGTATAAAATGAAGATGCAGTACAAGAAAACTTAAGGCATAACTTTAGTGTTTTGTCTGATGTAATTTTTGGCGCTGTTAAAAGAGCAGGGAGTATCTGTCTTGACTTGACCTGAGAAGTGGGGGTATGTCCAAAGGGTCACACTGCCCTCGCAGCTAAACTCATGTTAAAGCATTTAGTGTCTGGGTTAATGCTGATAAAAATAGCCCTCACATTCTGGACAATGTCCAAAATGTTTCTGAATGAAAAAAAGATTATCTAAGAAAAGACATAAACTAATTTTCAAACAAGACAGAGGCGGAGATTGTGATTAACAGCTCAAACCTCAAAGCCACTCTGATCTGACAAGATTTAACAAAAGGAATGAGGAGGAAAACCAATGTCGCTGGCTACACACACACCTTATGCAGTCAAAAGAGCAAACAAGAAACTCCAAGCCTTAGGCCTTATTTCTAGCAGGCAGACACACACACCCTGGTGCATGGCATTTGTTGACTGAGCTAACACTGTCCCAAGACCAGGCCAAAAGAGGACCTCAGCCACCTCCACCACACGGGACAGGATCATCCCCCGGTCATGTTTGTGAATTGGGAGGAGTAGATGGATGCCTGCGTTCTCCATCACTTTCCTTTCCTTATATTCAAAAGGTATCACTCAAGAGCAAATAGAGGGAAATTGGCCTTGTGTGCTGAAACTGTGATTCATGGGCTGTCTGATCAAATCTTACTGCCCTGATACAGATCAAAGTAGGTGCTTCAGTCACACTGAGTCTGTGATACAATCATTGTAGAGAGCCTGCATTTGACCAATAGCAATACAACGGCGACATGTTTATCATAAGATATGTAGCATGATTAGAGGAGAAGATGGTGAAAGACAAAGGGAGCAGCGCGAAGGAAGAGGAAGGAGGAGGTGGAGGAGCTGACCAGTGCGGGACGCCACACTCTGAAACAGGGACAAACCCAGGAGACGCTGCACCATTTCAGTGGAGCGCTGAAGGCAGCCAGTCACGTTCCCTCCGGGTACTTAAAACGACCTAAAAAAAACGTGCTGCTCAGGTTGGCCGACAATGGCGGCACTCAGTCGCAGCGGCTCAGGATTAACACCTGTTGTTGTACAAATGTACAATGACAAATAAAGCACTAACTTACTTACTTGATTACTAAGATTGAGCATTCACTAAGATTAAAGATCCCTTAAAAGTGCATATGACACATTCGACTACATTTTCACTAAAAGATTAACACAATTATGCACTAATTTATACCTAGTTTTCCCTGGTTTGATGTTTTTTGTGATGCTTATTATTTAACTTCCTTATTGCACACGGGAAGGAAGTGACATACATAGAGATAAACATGTGTAACTGTTGCCGTGCCAACCATGTTATACCAACGAGATATGAGTGAGCACGAATTCTGGGACTCTATCTATGACACTAACATACAAATGTAAATAAAAACACCACCTTTTTACCCAACTTTTCTGGAAACTGCGACTTCACTTTATTCATCATACTATAAAGTCCTAATTACAAAAGGATTCGAGCTTGTCATATTCACTGGCTTATTGCTTGGTGAGGTTGGTGCAATTGATTTTTTATTTTATCTGTTTTTATGGGTATAGCATGTGATTGAAACAAATCAGTGTCTTACCTACTAGAAAATAACATGCATGATCAACATTGACACTAAATCCCAAAAGTGTATCACCTTACGGTTTCATGGTGGGGATAAGGTCCAGCTCATCCTGTGGAACGGCCCAGGGCCAATGAGGCCTGAGTCTCACGCACAGACTCAACCTTGCCCTCTTTATTTTAGTCTCGGCCCAAGTGTTCCGCTCTATGCACCATCTAGGAGCAAGGTGAGGGGGACAGGTCACTAAAGGCCAGCAGAGACCCTCTTCTCGTTTCGAGAGAGCACACTCATAGCCAAGGAACTCACAGTACGTTCCCAAGACAGAGAACAGCCTCATCTGTAACACAAAACAAAAATATATTTAATCAATCAAAAACTTTTATGAACTTTGCTCTTTTTCAGGGGGACAAATTGTACAGAAATGACAGTCATTTTGGCAAATGAATATACAATGCTCTAAAAATGTAAAATATAGGCTATGTTTCGTTTATGTAGGTATTTCTGTACTTTCTTATCCATGTAAGGATTTTGATTATTAATTCTCATAGTTTGCGAACAGGAGGTGTACAGGACAGCTCCTGACTTGACTTGCCCAATCCAGGTGCCATGGTTCAGTGTGAAACAGTAATGGGCAGCTCGTGTTCCGCACCACGCTTCAGTACACAGCCTGCTTTCACAACGGACGTGACCATCTCTGTTTTTGCTGTTATTATTTGTTGTTAATGGTTGACAGATATTAAAATGGAAAAAGTGAAAACGTCAGGATGCGCATGTGGCTTTGCTTCTTTAGCCTTTGTCTAATTTTCCACATTATATTGTACAATATTGTACAATTTTGGTGATTGGGTAATGTGTTATGATTTAGGTAATCAAAAAAACCTGACCAAATATTAGTGCTGCAACTAACGATTATTTTGGTAATCGATTCATCTACCAATTATTTTTACGATTAATCGATTTATTGCTTGGCTGTGACTGGTGTATGAAAATGTTATTTTTTTAATTTTTCAATCACATAAAGCTCAAGTGGCGCCGCTTGAGTCGATGGAGTAAACTTAAAGTAAATGTTTGTTGGAGGCTGTAAGTGCTAATTCTGCTTCTGATTAGATGAGACGTAGACAGATATTTATGAAATTTTTAATGTCATTTTTGCTCTATTTGAGCCTGTGTTTACCAGAAAACTATTAATCGATTACTAAAATAGTTCTCAACTATTTCATTAATCAATTAGTTGTCGATTAATGTATAAGCTATTTCAGCCCTATTCAATATGGATTGTCATATAAAACTCGTAAATCTATAAACCGATAGTTTAGAACTCAACAAACATGTAGTCTTAGTCTTGTGCTAGTTTAGCAGTTCATACTTCAGTCTTCTCTCAAATTAATGATAATATATAGTGAATGATGGACATATTTAAGAAATACACTATAAACAGGATCTTGATTTTAAAACCTCGTTAAAAACCGCTTTGAAGTTTTCAGCAGTGCTAGCATAATTGCACGAGGGTTTTCTAATCATAAACACAATGTACCATTAGAACACTGGAGTAATGGCTGCTAGAAATGTGCCTCTGCCCACCTATAAAATCACCCGTTTCCAGCTCGAATAGTCATTCACAACATTAACAATGTCTAGACTGTATTTCTGATTCATTTAATGTTATCCTCATTAAATAAATCAGTTTGTGGTCACTCAAAACGACGTTTTGAGTGACCACAAACTGTTAAGCGATAGAAATAGACTAATTTACAATGATAAAAATGTGTAAAACTAATTGAGAAACTTGCCTCATTAAGACGGCAGTGCATCAGAGCTGTGAGTGTGAGCTGTAATTTATCGTCTTCATTGGGTTATTACCTTAACCAATAAAGCAGCACGGCATCAAGCTTTTGACTCCAGGACCAAAGAGCAAGCAGCCTATGTGCATCTCAGGAAAACTACAACAGTGGTAGTCAAAGATAAGGGAACGGCATAATCAGGCTAATGACTCTTAATGCTACAGACTTACAGATGAAACAGGAAAGAAGCATCTTTGAAGGTGCATCATCAAAAAATTAAACAAAACAAAGCAGTAAAATCATTATAATTATGACTGAAAGTTGACAGGTTTGCCAGGTCATGTTGTTTTGTCTGCTTCTGTACTGTGTCTGGGCCAGATCAGATTGCTAAAACCTCAGTTTAAGTTATATTTACAGTGCTACTATCTGATTCAAGCACAACCAGACTATAACATGACCTCATAGACATGCAACTATGTCTACGTATTGTTGGGGAGCATTTCATCTTATTAGCCTACTAATGATCAACCAACCACATTGATGATACTACACTGAAAGATTACAGTTCTGACAAATAATTGGCTAAGATTCTTGTTGTAAACTTCTATACATATTTACAGAGATTATTGCCGTCTGTTTTCACTTTTTCTTTTTTGTTTACAGCCATTTGCGCATGAGCGTATATTTGCACCCTAACTGAACATGTTCTGTATTATGGCATTTTTTCACCAAAAGTAGATCTAGTACTTGACTTACTTACTCATACTTAACAACAAATAAATAAATGAATACAATGCTTCAAGTGATTCCAGATTATCAGAGCGCGTCTCACTCTCTTCAATGCAATGAGTTGAGTCTGGCACACATACTTAGCTTGTATTAACTGTCAATTTTAGACAAGGGGCAACTCACTCATATACAGTGAATGCCAATAAGCCTTAATAACATATTTACTAGACAGTTGTATTTTTCTTCTTCTTTTTCCAGCAACGCACAGACTGAGTGTGTATAGTGGTAGAACAAATTGACTAACAATTAAGAATAGTCTGAAAGTCTCTCTCGGTCACCTATAAGACCTGCTGATCAAATGCTCACAATGTGAATGTAGATCTCGCCTTTCTTAAAAGCCTTTATGGCATTTTCAACAGGGTACAAAGTTCATGAAAGTTTTGCTGATAAGAAGAGCCAATAAAAGCGCCAGTGGAGCAGTGTAAACACATGTCTGCCTGAGCCCAGAGCGGCCCTCATTGTGCGGATTTACATAAGGCCCATCAGCCGGCCCACTCATTACCATGTTTTATATCCCCTGCGCCCAGAAAGCATCATGGCAAAGTAGCTCCAGCCTCCCCTCAAAAGGAAGTCAGACTTGTCAGAGCAGGTGCCAGCAGAGCCAGACTACAGCTCTGGCCTGATTCAGAACCTCATTTCTCTTATGACTTGTGTTTAACCCTTCGCGCCTGGTGCCTGTGCCTTCACAAGATATTCACTGCGTTCCCATGTTGAGTTTTTGATGTTTTTGAAGATGGCATCCAAGCTGACATCCCTACAGCAAGAGCTCCTCGGCGCGCTGTTGGACTCAGGGGTCACCAAAGACGTGCTCATCCAGGCGCTGGACGACATGGACCCGAGCCCGACCTTCGGAGTCAAGCTGGAGAACATGCCCATGTCTCCACAGAGCGGGAAGATGAGCGGCAGCGATGTGGACACCAAGCCGATCTTTCACCAGCTCACCAACGGCCACAGCAAGGGCAAACCCTCCGGGGATGAGGGGTCCGAGGACGGGGACGAGTACGACACGCCGCAGATACTGAAGGACCTGCAGTCAATGAACACAGCAGAGGCCATGGAGCAGCGGGCCGAGGTGGACCGCATGTTAGCGTGAGTGGAGTTTACTCTTTCTGCTGTAATTTGAGTGGAATAAATGCCAAATCACATGTCGTGTCACCTTTCGATGCGTCAACGTTAAGCTAAAGCTAGTTGGTAAATTCAGCGTCATCTTTGTTTGCAATTTAAAAAATTAACCCGCCTTCGTTTGCACTAAGTTCGATTATTATTATTATTATTATTATTATTATTATTATTATTATTATTATTATTATTATGTAATTTACCAAAACTTTAGGGTAGTTAAACTCAGGGAAACATTGATATACATAATTCAATATTGATACAAACTTCAAATACAATTTTATAATATAACAATAATAACAACAATAATAATAATAGTAATAAAAACAAATGACTATTGTTAATAATAATAACAATTATTATTATTATTATTATTATTATTATTATTATTATTATTATTATAGTAAGTTCCTAATATGAATCCAGATGTTTCAACACTAAACCACGTGTAGTTAAGTTGTTATTAATTTTATTCTATAAATCATCAACTGAAAGATACACAGTAGCGTGTGATTAGAATGAATGAGATCTGGTTATTCATTGTCAAAAGTTATAAACTAACATCTCCCACTTAACCCGCAGAGCTTGTCGTAGGCCTCCACATTCAGTCCAAAACAAACAGACGTGTGTAGATTTGCTCTAATTACTGCTGTCTATGTCTATAGCCGCAAATCTCGGGTTATTGCGCACGTGGTGACTCTCTATTCTTCGTATTCTTAGCGATGGTTGCGAGAAATGCGCCTCTGCACACCTATGTAGGTCTTCCATTATTAACAACGTCTAGACTGTATTTCTGATTAATTTAATGTTATCCTCGTTGAAAAAAAAAGTAGGCTAGGTCTTTTCTTTCAAAAGCACTGGTATATATATATATATATATATATATATACAGTCTTTTTTTTTTTAGGTTTTTGGCTTTTTTATTGAGTGTTTTCTTTCTTAACTATTGTGTTTTGTAGCAAGATACAAAACACAGTATATTTTAAATAAAATGTAACTTTGTATTAATTATATTATATACATTTTTTAATTTAATTCAGTTTTAAAATACAAGCGATCACTGCAGAAATTAATATCAATTTTAAATTAATCTTTCAATTACATCTAATCAACCAAACCAAGTTTTTTGCAAAATTGTTAATGGAAAATTGTATTTATTTATTTTTATTGATTTATTTGTTTTTGATATTTTGTTGTGTGTTGATGATTCATGTATGTTTCCGTAATGCAGCGATGACCCATGGCGTGCTGCCCGCATGATCAAAGGTTACATGCAACAACACAACATTCCCCAGCGAGAGGTGGTGGACGTTACGAGTCTGAACCAGTCTCACCTCTCACAGCACCTCAACAAAGGCACGCCCATGAAAACCCAGAAGCGCATGGCCCTCTACACCTGGTATGTCAAGAAACAGCGGGAAATTCTCAGACGTAAGTTAATATTTGAGTTTCTCACACCTCAGCCATGGCCTTTAATCTATTGACAAAAGCACAACACTTGATTTAGCCTTTATATCTGTAGGGAAGTTATATTGGTGGTTGGTTCCTGAGCACATGACAGCAGCAGTAAATTTATGGCGTCCTTTTAAATGCTTAGCACTAATAATTCTAATGAAATCTTTATACTAAATTATTTTTATTTTATTATTTTCATTTTTTCAGAATTCAACCAAGCGCCAGGTTCGGGCGTGGGTATGTCAGACAAAGGCAACCAGGATCCGATATATTTCTTTCCTGAGTACAACCCTGGTCAGATGGGCCAGTCTGGTGATGAAGTCAGTGAACCGTCCAGCAAGAAAATGAGGCGCAATCGTTTCAAATGGGGTCCAGCGTCACAGCAAATCCTATATCAGGCTTATGAGAGGCAAAAGAACCCCAGCAAGGAGGAAAGGGAGTCTTTGGTTGAAGAATGTAATAGGTATAATAAATATGTCAACAATGCTTTGTTTTTTTTTTTATGTAAGAATATTTGATTGTTGATTATACTATTTTCTTATTGCAGAGCTGAGTGTCATCAAAGAGGGGTATCACCTTCCAAAGCTCAAGGCCTGGGATCTAACCTAGTCACGGAAGTCAGGGTTTACAACTGGTTCGCAAACCGCCGTAAAGAAGAAGCCTTCAGACAGAAACTAGCCCTGGATGCCTATACCACACCCACCCACAGCATCAACCCACTGTTGTCCCATGGCTCACCTCATCACCAGACCAGCGCTTCCCCTCCCAGTAAGATGCCAGGTAGAGTGTTACGGAGGCTACGGTTAGGATATACTACAAATAAATTAATCTTGAATTACTATATTTTATTCACTGAAAAAGGAAAAGACCTCCTGTTGATGAGATCAGATAGGCAGAGAAAGAGAGGACAAGTGATCAATGAGCATGACAGAGTGAGCTGAGCAAATGCCATTGTTATTCTGATCTTTGAAAACACACTGAAAACAATCCACATTGTACCTGCAATCTCCCCACCAAAGTCAGCATGGAGGGCATGACACAAAGGGCAGCCCTTGTGTGACAGGCCGAGGTCAGGAGTGGGTCACAGAGAGCAACATTTGCGTTACCTTCACTTAACACCATAATTTCTACATTTCCTTGATGTACCCAGAGTAAATGACACTACTCAGACAACTGCTAACACACCCATTATTTGTGTTTGCCTTAATTAGTATTGACAGAGTCTGGTTATATGACATAACAAGAGAGGTGATAGGATTTACACAGCATTATCCTTTGTCATCATTCACTCTCCATAAATCTGTGATTTGAGGGACTCAATCAGGGTCTTTTGTTGTCTGCTCATGTTCGAACAGGAGAAGGAAAACAAACAGTTTGCCTTGACCTGCTCTTTTACCTGTGGATTAATTGGCCTCACGTAGATTCTCTGTTTGTTGGAGGGTTTGTTGTCCTAAACACCTGACCAGGCTCTGACCTCAGGTTTCAATGTCAGAGGGGTCATCCATAGGTAGTAGAAGTGGAGTCCTTGAGAAGCAGGAGGGAAGGCTTGCTACAACTTTCCAAAGTCCTATGCGGCGACTTACAAGGTTTCCTGCTGGCAGGCTGCCGGCAGCATCAGCTGTTTTTCAGTGTCAAACCCTAGCTGACAATAGTTTCTCAGCTGGGTTTCTCATTGCGTTGCTAGGGCACGGGCTGTATAATGCATGCTTAATGGACAATTAAAATCCTTTGCTGCTACATCTCCAAGGCCTTTGATAAGGCACTTCTCTGCCTTCTCCTCTCTATACTCTGGCTCAGCAGGACACTCCATTGTCTGTGGTGTATTAGAAGCCTACAGTGACTGTAGCTTAGGTTCATTTATCTCTGCTGAGCCATGTGGGGCTGTTTAAAAGCCCCCTTACCTTTACAGGCCTAGTCTAGTTGCTGGGCCTGGTGGCAGACATGGAGCAGCAGGAGCTGTCCACTGGGGTATTGGCCAGACAGGACTGATTACCTCTTTTTTGGGCATACATAAAACTCCTGTTCCCTTTCTTTAACTACAGCCACACCTTTAGTGATATGACAAAGGTCACCGGTGGGTCAGAACACACAAACTCCTCTTACTTTGGGAGTTTTATTGATTTTGTTTCACTTCATTGGTTAGTTGGTCACATTTGAATGGACAGTCAAATAGGGTTTGCTGTTGGTTATTATTCTTTAAGATCAGAAAGGATACAGCTAGACAGGTAAACTTGTGTTCTTAACCTTAGCTCTCAACCTTTTTTGCTACATAAAATATTATATATATATATATATATATATATATATATATATATATATATATATATATATATATAATATTAACAGAATGTATATTACAATAATAATAAGAATAACAATAATAGGAATAATAATGATATCTTTGTTTAGTTTTAACACTTATCATGGTGTACAACAGCAGTATAGCAAAAACATCTGACTGAAGATGTAGTGGAAGACAAATTTAGCCTGTGCTGTGTCTGTCAATGTGACTCTGTGCTCTTAAAGACAAAGAGACAAAAGTCGCGGAGTAAGAAGTTCCTGATCAGCTACAGTAGCAGGAGGCATGTTCTGTGGGTAGAGCTTCACCTCAGGCTAGTCCAAAACAAGCTGCCCCTCAGAAAGGATGCCCGAGCTCTGCACTTTCTACAGTCCTGACTCGGAAACCACAAAGGCAATGGTTACGTCCTGCAGAGACACAGGAGGTCTGTCATATGCAGCGGCACTACAAAGGACAGTGCCTGGGGTTGGGGATGCATGCTTTGATAGTACATGGGACACACAGGGAGCTAGAGCCTTTTAAACCTCTGGAAGATTTTTTTTTTCTCCTCCTCTGAAGTTCTCACCCACCTCCTGCTCTCAGTGATAGTTCCTTCAGTGCCCTCTCCATTTTTTCCACAAAAAACAACATTTATTTGTGCAATGCCTTCATAAATGTCTTACTTTTTTATTCACAAAATTATATTTGCCTTAGTTTGAGTAGCATTTCATTCCCCCTTGGACCCTTTAAAAGATCGCCTAGCTTTGAGATAACTGCCTTTTATGGGTCTTTCTCTATTGTGTGGCAATGGGGGTCATGAGTCCAATTGAGTCCTTTATTGTTCTGTGGCAGAGTTTACAAGGCCCAGTGAAGTGCTGTGAGGTTTCCACTTGTCACTATGTTGTGGAGGATAGTATAAACTCTATAGGTGAACTAAATGAGGTAAATTTGTTGTAGGGGTGCACGATCTTTACAAAAGTATCCAACTCCGATTGTTCATAGATGCATTGTGATAAGATTTGCAGTTTGTGTTTTAAAGTTGCAATTCAGCTCCCAGTGGACAGAAGGACATTTGAGAGAATACTGAATTATATTAGCTGCTAAGCTTCTACAAGAATCACATACATTTCAGTTTGTGGAGGTCTAAACTGCAGGGTTTTCCGGTTTGCATGATGAATCCCTTTGGAGAGACAATTTTTATTCAATTAATTCTGCTGCCCGAATACCTTTGTATTATACTTAGTTGACGTATTATACTTAGTTGTTTAATGGATTTCTTGCAAATTCGGTGTTTGTTGACCATGCGCTTGATAACCTGTCTGCATCCACTGTAAATTACTAAAAGTGGCATGAACAATGTTAATTGTTAATTTAGCAGATTTAGTGAATACTTCTATCACAGAAGGGGTTATTTGAGTCTGTCCAGTGCTGGGTGAATGGTTTGATGGGGGGGCTCTCTGGAGCTGTCACTTAGGTCAGGGACGAAAAGCCCGGCAAGATGTGAGATCTTTGGACAAACAGTTGGCCACTCAGGGCGGGGCAGTGTCTGTGTGGGATAAGAATGTGTTTGACATTGCTTGTAATTGTGTAATGTTTACTCTGTTGATATCAGAGAGGGACTGCATCAGCAAACAGGTATTTGATTGTCGATTGTTAAGAGTGGAGCATTCCTTATACTCCTTAGACATGGATTTATAAAAGCTCTAAAGTTGTTGGTAATGGCAAGTGGTAACATTATTTGTTTCTCAAAAGGCAGAGATAATACTGACATAAGTTGAGCAGGTTGTGGACTGATCAGAGGCTTTGGGACTCAGAGTTTAGCTGCCGCAGTGAATGAGTGTACTTAGTGAATGGCCTTGGCTGAGCTACATAGATAGCAGCAGTGGACAGGTCAGTGTGTTTGTTTGCTTTTTCCTCTTTTTCCTCTCTGCTCTGTCTGAGGCAAAATAGCAGAAGAGCCAGTATTTCTCTATTAAGACGTCTTTGGGTATTTTTTTTTTACCCTGAAACATAACAATAACCAGGATGTTAATGGACCATATCTTTATCTTTATCTCTCTCTTTCTCACACTCTTTCAGTGCGGTACAGCCAGGGTGAGGTCACCTCCTCATCGAGCATCAGTCACCACAGCAGCAACGCCATGGCGACCAGTCAGTCGGTGCTACAGCAGGTGTCTCCGGGAGGATTGGACCACAGCCACAGCCTGCTGTCACCTGACGCCAAGATGGTGAGTGAACACACCTGGGCCTCATGGCCTTAGATTAGATAAGGGCAGGCCTACATTTAGCAGGTTCCTGAACCTCCCATGGACCCACTGGCAAGAGCCAACAATTAGGACATTGTACTGCTGTGTTTGGGAGGTGCAGATGAGGTGGCCATGGCTGGACTAGCTCACAACCTTCAGCGGCGGCACCAGTCAAGTTCATCACACAGCCAATAAACCTGACAAAGAAACATTCTGCTGCTATTGATCAAATGCTCTGCAAAGAGAAGCCTCAGGTTTAGTGCTGCTTGCTCTGCCAAAGAAATGACGCCAGCTTTTGATTATGCCCGGTACTTTTTCCAACTTCAGAGAAAAGCCTGAATTTCTCCCCTCTGCCCTAGTACAATATTTGATCAGTGACAAGGAAACATAGTTCAAGAACCACTGCATTTTCAGTGCTTTATGATGTGACATATTTCCACTGCTGACATTGCTACAAACACAGAGCATGTTAATGCTGCTAACTTTACTTATAATCAAGTGTTCATTCAGAAACACAACAAGCTGAAGCTCACTATATATTTATATATTTTTATATCTATCTGTCCGAGAAAAACCTGCTCAGATTTTTATGTACTTTTGTGTGTCCTGTGTTTTCTTACCTTGAAAACATATGACATTCTCGTCAAATGAATGTAAACTTGCTGACTAGACACAAAAGTTTATCGATACCTAAGTCTTTCACCTGCATTGTCCTCTAATGTCATGAATTTTATTTTATTAATACATTCCCGTATTATTTTTCAGATTTCTGGCTCAGGCGGCGGACTTCCTCCAGTGAGCACATTGACCAACATACACAGTTCCCATCACAGTCACCAGCAGACACAGAACCTTATCATGCCTCTATCAGGAGTCATGGCTATTGCACAGAGTGAGTCCACAGTACAGCGCATATGACTAAGACAAACACAGTTGATGCTTCAGTGCTCACTCCCCCTTGCTTTCAGGTTTGTGTCTAACATTGCTGATCTCTGTTGTCGATAGGTTTAAATACGTCGCAGTCCCAAACGGTGCCAGTGATCAACAGTGTGGCGGGGAGCTTAGCAGCACTTCAGCCTGTTCAGTTCTCTCAATCGCTCCACAGCCCTCACCAGCAAAGTCTCATGCAGCAGTCTCCCAGCCATATGAGCCAGCAGCCCTTCATGGCCACAGTCACACACTCACACAGTAAGTAATTTTTACCATACACCATCTTTTACCCTTTTGTATTCAAATGGACTAAAAACATTTTCTTAAATTGGAACTGTTCATTCCCTCTATTTATTCCCATGCTACTATTCAGTGGTGGATGATGTACTCAGTTTACTTGAATACTGATGTTTAATGCTTATGTGAGTAAAAGGATCACACTGTTTATTTGTTATTCAGAAACATGACCTATGTAAATGAAAGAAATTAATTGCATCTGCAGTTTGATTATAGTAGCAGTAATTAGGGCCTGACCAATATGGATTTGATATGGAAAAAAATCTCTCAAATCACCTATAGTTAAACATTAATTATTATGGTAAATTATTATGGAATCATAGAAATATAGAGAAATATATGTAATACGGCTGGGACGATTATTACGATTTTATTACGAAGTTATATGTTAACTTTAAAATGTGTAAAACGTTATGTGTCCAAAGACATTGATTGAAGTGTTAAGATTGACAAGTGCATGAACACAAAATAAAACAAAGTGCTGTGTCACTGTTACTGAAAAACAAAGGAGTGCAGGATAAAAATGCCTCCAAACACAAGTATTGAAAGTATTACGATACTTGATGAAGTATACTTGATATTGCAGCAAAAAGTACTGCAATCCAAATCCGATCCGATAATAATATCTAATAGAGGTCGACCGATGTGGATTTTTCTAAGGCCGATGACAATTACCGTATTGGGAATTTTGATTGGCTGATGCCGATATGCACCGTTGATATTTTTGGATAAATTTGAATAAATGTCCAGTCTATAATCCTGTGTATGAATCTAAACATGTCAGTGTTTAATTGTGACAGCAGGGGGCGCTGTATATTCTTGTTTAGTAGGTACTTCCGAGGGAGCTTTTTGAAAGACAAAAATCATTAGATTCCAAAACAATAAAGGGCAAGTCTCTATTTCGTATGGCTCTGCAATTATACACAAAAGTCTGCAACATAAAAGGAAGTTGCGGGAGGGCTCATTTTATTTGGTGCAAAAAAGCGGGAACACTTACGGTTCCTGAGATATCGGCCTTAAAATCGGTTTTGGAGATATCAGCCGATATTGAAAATACCCTAACAGACCCTAACAGAAACTCTTATCTGGTGTGCAGTAGCTTAGGGACCCGCCTTCAACATAGCACCAACGAGCCGTGACCCAAATAATATGAATAATTTGATTTCATAACTTGTAAATATGGTCCAATAACTCTATGAGAGAGAAACAGTTTTTATCCAAACTGAAATTGTCCAAATGTTTTCCTTAATCATATATTTGGAAGTGATTGGCTCATTCAAGTCTTTTCATCTGACCAACATCAAGCACATCATTTTAAATGTTGTCTCCACTATTGGATACTTTATGAGACATGTGACTTTAGTTCATGTGCTGAGAGAGAATGCGCTGAACTTTGTGACTCAAAGAAATCTGCATTTTGACAGCTACCAAAGCTTACAATCATGGATTACTTACCTGTCCACCGCCTCAGTTTTACATTATGGGATTATTAGAATGTTGTGATGTTATGTAAACACAACCTATACTGTTGATTCCAATTATTTTTTTCATAAGGCTAACCATAAAAACTGTCAAAGCAAGTCATCAACAAGGCTTATGCCCCCCTGAAAATGGTCCTTTAGGTCTTACTTAACTACCATTTGAGAATTTTCCAGGGCTTAATACTTTTGTCACCATATTTTTTTCTCTGGAAAAAACACAAGGATTTAAGTATCAGACTGCTACACATAAAATATATTGGGTTTTATATGACCTTTATTTAATGACTGAAAAGTCTCACTGAGATTCCGAATCTTGTTTTCAGGGGAGTCCTGGCTTCAACCAATATTTGTAAAGCGCTATTCACGCACTCAAAGCTCTATAACAGGAATTACAAAAAATACAAACAATGCCATTAAAACATCCATAAACAGCATATAAAACTATACTATACTATACTATACTAAAACTATACTATACAGAAAGTCAAAACACTCTGTATTATATGATCTGAATGTTTAAAAAGTGTAGCTGTATGTAAAATACAATGTTTTTTTATTTATTCATTTATTTAACTCAAAAGCGCCAAGCCAATAAAGTATGAAAGAAACGGAGCAGGAGGAGAAGATCAAGTCGTATAATAATAATACATACAATGTATGTATGTAAGATGCAATTAAAGGCCTCAGTTGGTGCTCTGTTGTACAAGGTCTTCGATATAATCAAGCATGTACAAGCAACGTTTTGTGCCCACTACAAATCATATATTGATGTTTTCTACAGTGTATCCACATAAACAAGAACCGCCACAATACTCCCACTCGTCGCGGTTTCCCTCGGCAATGGTTGTCACGGACGCCAACAGCCTCAGCACACTCAGCTCCATGTCCTCCAGCAAATCGGTGAGTCTCTTGCTACATGTCACATTATTTGATGCATTACTTTTATTTGGATCTGCATTCCTATTGGGGGAAAATAAACATAATCGCTGATATTTGTAATCAAATGTATACAGTACTTTTGCATCTCAGTTTCTTAAAATTCCAAATGCGCAAGTAAATCACTTCACAAATTGGCCCCAGACAGAAGTGTGTGTATTGATTGTGTGTTGTTTTGTTCAATATTAGGACCTACCAGTAAACAAGATGGTCCAACTCGGGGGTCTCTCCTGGGTAAATACCATTTTACTAGTTCAGCCCACCTGAAATGATTGCACAAAACACATGATTTAATGTAATTTGAACTGTTCACGTTGCCGCTTTGTAGTTTTCCTTTCCAACGAGCAAATACACAGGAAATACAGACAGTATACTATACTCCTCTCAATACCTATTTCCTCTCCAATTGCAGCCTAATCAATCAGATGCTCCCTCAGCCTGAACGGCCCTTGATTAATGTGCCCTCCTTTCACTTTCCTCTCGCTGCAAAGAGACACTTCCCTCCACGATCAGGAAATGAGCCTCGCTGTTAATCAAAGTTGTCCAACCTCGCAACTTGCTACTTTTCTCCATGCAACACTGAAGCTACAGAGGACATAGCCCGGGTCAGAGGGGGTTCCTTTTTTTTTCTTTGCGATTAATTACAGCTCTTCCTCTTTCCAACTTCTCCCTGCTCTCTGTGAGCGCTCTAGCCTGAAATGTGGCCCATGTTGCTTTCACACGCTCAATTTCCCACACCGAGGCAGAGTGCAAACTGATGGGTTAGCACACAAGGTAGACATTAGCCTGCGACTTTACAAGTTATATGCTGTTGCATTTACAGTGACTGATGAATAATAAAGATACAATATTTTAATAATGTATTTGCAATATTTTGACCATCACCGAGTATGGAGTGAATGAATAATGCACGAAATTGTAAAGCGACTTTGGAAAAGAGCTATATGAGACTATTGCATTATTATTATTATTATTATTATTATTATTATTATTATTATTATTATTATTATTATTATTATTATTTAGATAATTTTCTTGTATGTTCTCAAAATATTCTACATAGCATAAATGATACAAAATGATTGCGTCGAAAATCAGAATAGGATCAAAATGTGATCAGTGGGTCCCGAACTTTTCACACGAAGGACCACATAATAAAGTATTTGACTCATCTACAACCAGTCTGCACTAAAAGGGGCTACAATAGAACTGAACTTGGACTAGATTAGGACTAAACTGGGTGCTAAACCAAGGAAAGATCTTATAATAAGGCACAATAATGTAATTATCCTTTTCGTAGTGTTAATGGGATGATTGGGGGGTCTTTCATCTCCCCCTGGTGTCTCTGGCCAGAAAACCATAATTGCAACTTTCCTGCGCCAGGTCGGAGGCACAATACACACTAATGGAATCACGAAGAAGAAGCTAACTGGCTAACGGGCTAAGCTAACTGCGGGCTAACACCACTTAAACAGTGTTTACAGCCAAGTTTGAGTGAAAAAAAATATCTCCATTGTGTAATTGTTTGTACAATATCCCTCTCTCCCTTTGTCTTTTCTGTCAGCGTAGTATTTACTCTCACGGACTATTAATGAGTAAAAAACGTAACATGCTACGACACCTGTAGTGGCACTTATGGCCTCTAGGGGCTTAGTTCTGCTTTAAATCTAATTGATGTACCTAAAGCCTAAAGTTGCTTATAACCTTGAGTACCAGGTGAAGTGTGTACAACTGCCACAATTTGGAAACCAATGAGTTAAATAATTTATGACTTATTTAAATTTACTGACCACAAACACGTGAAGAACTTTTTAATCTTAATCTTTCATGCTGTCTCTGCCTTTGTTTGGACTACGTTTGGTGTATCCCATCGTTTCTTATCAGGGCTTAACTTAAATGGGGAGATGCAGTTGGTATGACACAACAGCACACTTTAGGCTTTATAACACTCCCTGTTTACCTGGAGACCTATTATACCCCCTGTGTGTAATGACTCAGGTTATACCCATAGGTCAGCTTTATCAGGTGAGACTGTTTGTTAGCAGCGGGGTCACACAGGGGTCGCGTGCCTCCACCCCTTGAAATGGGACAAAAATAAATTCCACAAACAAATTTACAAAAAAAAAAGGAAGACTTAGAATGGAGACCTGGATTTCCACAGTCGGCAGAAGAGGGATGGGGGATTTATTTGGTCAGGTGTGGCACATGGGTAGGTACAGGGAAGTATTGACATAGGTTTCATTTGTCAGGTGCTTTCTGGGAGGCCTTGTTGTTCGTACTTGCTTTGGGAAACAGTGTCGAAATTCACAGTATATTTTAGCCTTGCACAACGTGTTGAAATAGAAACAGGGTTGCAATTTTTCTATTTCAGTTTTCTCTCAAATGTTACTGCTCCTGAGCGTGTATAAAATGGACATAATGAATTGAATCTTTTAGTCAGTGTCTTTTTTTCCTCTGATCCACTGTTTTTTTTTTTTTAATGATTGTTTTTGTGTAACCCCTTTAACATTTTTCCCCTCCATCTTTCCCTCCCTTGTGCTTTCAGTGTCCACTTCAAGCTTGGTGAGCGCATCCACCTGACTTCCCCGGTGCCCGGCAACTGCAGCACATTTTCCGCCCTCGCGCAGCCGTAACCCTTGACAACGTGTAATATCCAAGCAAACGGCGCACCGAAAGATGAGTCAGTCGACAAACACGGAGGGGACAGCGATGTGCAAAGTGAAAACGGTGCAGAGAAGAAGAAGAAGAAGAACAAGGAGAAGAAGGAAGAAGAAAAAAACACTCACCTGAAGGCAAGGAGACGGGAAACTGTTGCACACCAACAAAGATCAACAAAGACAATGACATTTTATATATTTTATGCTTCAACTACAATCTCAAAACAGTATTACATTTTTCTGTCCTCCTTTTAATTTTTTCCAGCTTTTGTGGCACGACGAAGGAACAAAAACAGCAAGCACCAAATTTTTTTTAACTGGACCTAAATGAAGGACATTTTGAAGCACATTATTTTAATTGTTGATAATGAGAAAGAGACTCACAATGCATCCATTTTCTGGATGCCCCATGACGCATCGCTGTATATCCCCTTGCACACGTGTGGAAGGATCTGTTTGACAATCACAATGGGCTATCATGCATTACTGGCCAAAAATATGTCTTCCATTGTTTATTATTGTTTCACATTTCGTTTATCTGTATCACTGAACTGCTTTGTTTTAAATTGCTGAATGTGTATACTGTGATTGAAAGGACTTTGACAATCTTACGGACTATGCAATACTTCTGTGAACTGCTTGGTCTAAATAGATGAAGTGGGGTAAACAAAACCAGTTGGCCTTTGTGATGAGTCTATGAATGCCAACTATAGTGTAAAATAGCTCTGCCAAAGGATTGACGTATTAGAGTTCACCTCTCAAAGTTGACCTGGAAAGCAAAGTCTATGAACCAGTTTGGCCTCAGGGGAGGTCTGACTCATGCCTTAACTGCGTCCCGTACTCTTCCATAGAAACCTCTGGCTAATGTTTGCGCACACACTCAGGTGAATTTCAGAAATAGCTCTCACCACTCCTCCCCTCTCCCACTTCTGTTGCAATGTGAAAAGACACAGCATCGGCCTGATAACTATGCCCCCTTGGGTAGAAAGAAAACATTGACAAGTATCCAAAACCAAAACATTGTCATAATTGTCTGGTAGATTGAGTGAGGCATCAAAGAGTGCATGTTATGACAGCAGCTTGTGTAATCATATAGGAATGTACAGAGGCCAATAAAAGGAGCACTCACATTATAAGTAAATTAACACTTCTTGTAACTATCAACCCTTGCATATGTTTGTCCTGGAAACACCCCTTCACCTGTTCAACATTAGGTCACTCTTTTTCTTGTACTGGTAGTTTGTGACTGTTATTGGCACACTGACTGACTGTAATCACTGAGTTTTGTGACAGGATGTGATTTTGTTTCTCTCTATTGTATTATTTTTGTATAAAATTGTAATCAATCAAATCGTTATTTATACTTTCTGAGAAGATATTAATATTGCAAGTAAAAGTTTGTTTTCCTAAAATATGTGTGTGTGGACTTTTGTTACCCTTGTACAAATTTGAATATACACAATACTCCATTTAATGTACTCATCATGCTTTTTGTTACAGTTACAGTATTTTACTTAACAGCCCCTATACTCAAAGTATCTAATAAGGCTGCTCAACATATTGCCAAATTATTGTTGTGGTTTTTGTGTGGTTTTTTTTGCAATCAAGTGATACAATATTCATAAACCACAGAGGTCTTCCATGATTTACAAAAACATGTCAAATAAGGTAAGGTTTGGCAGAATTTGATAAAATCAAATCCTTATCCTAATCGTTGCATTAAAAATCATGTATCTGGTCATTAAAAACAATTAAATTTGACTTCTGCCACCTTTATAAACTAGTAATGAGTGCCTCTCTTGCCAAGCCCAGTGCCCTGTCCCAGTGCTGACCTCAAGCTCTCCCAGAGCCCTGCTGAGGGTGGCCTTGTAATCCCCTGATGTTGCTGCATTTGGTTTTCAATGAGGTCTTTGATTTTCAGACCCAGGAAGCCTCTAAAGATCTGAGCTTGTCCCTTATAGAAAAAGGAAACTGTCAGTTACATTTGCATATGTTAGAGTTTTAAACACAACTCTAAATCCATTCAAAATCACAGTTAGGTCAAACTACATTAGCAACTTCTGAGAAAAAAAGAAAACGTTTAATTATTATAATACATTTCATACTTTTTGCAAAAAAACACAATCATTGCAATACTATTTCATTCTTCTGCAATAACATTTGTGAAATAATGCAATAAGTGTGACTGATTTTGCAAGTATTGCGATATATTGCAATAATAAATATTGTTGTGACTCAGCGGACTCAGTAACTTAAAGCTGTAAATTTCTTTCCTTTGTTTAAGTTTTTCAACAAGCCACATTTAAAGGCCCCTAATTTGCAGTAAATTCCACATTCAAATCCAATGAAAGCTGTCCAGTATCATTTATTGCTGAACCTTGTCGGCCTATTCATTTTTAAAGACAGTCTGTGTTCACATGAGTTGGGGCAATTGCTTTTTGAACTGCAAGCATTGTGGTCTGTCTCTATTGTCTGACCCATACCATAAAACCATTACACGTTTTTAAGTAGCTGTTTTGTGCCAGTAATAAATCTGTTGAGGTCTCTAGCAGATAGTATGCAGAGTATTATAGAGGCACTGATCTTCTGACTGATCACTGCCATCATGTACATGAAATGGCTAAAGGACAGAGTATGGAGATGACAGTAGAGCCAACAAAGCTGAAGCTGTGGAGAACAGGAGAGGTCCCCACGAACAGTGAGGCGACGCACAAGGAACAGAGAAGAACAAAGACACAGAAAGTGGAAGCTGCAGGCTGAATGTGGCTGTGTGTTTTGCAGTAGCAGAATAAAAGATACTACATCAACTCCAGCTGAGGCCCAAAGGGTTAATGGATAAGACTACCCAGCAGGGGCCAAGGGTCAGGAGGCCATTCTCCACCAGGGCTAATTGGTCACTTCGACCTAGGTTTACGCCAAGCCTCTATGGAGAAATACATACACATGTATGGAACTGCTGTGACAGGAGTCTTCAATCACCTCCAGATCAAGGGTTGCTCTGTTGTCCACAGCCCAGTCATGGAGATCAGTCAGGCCTCCATAGAAACAATCAGCAGCATTCGGCCTGCATCTCCATTGGACCCACAAAGTAACCAGGAGGCAGTTGGCTTGAGAAAACCGAGCAACCTTTTGGCATTTGTAGTTAATTATCATAATTTTAGGCCAACCCTTTATAGTCAAATCTGTCAAAAGATCATAAATCAAAATTCAAATGGACCCACATTATTTTAAACTGTACTATTAACAAGGTTTTCTTTAGGATGAGTGCTGTAAACATTGATATAACATGTTCTGTTATACAATGTTATAGATAATGTCTTGGTTTTGTGGCTAAATTAATGTTTCTATCACAGGTCTGTCAAGACCCTGACAGACTGATGTTGTCATGCGGATGCTGTCAGGCTGATGATGGACATGTCTGTGATTTATGGGGAGTAGAGGGATACCCAGAATGGGACATTGGTTAATGTTCACCACTCTCAAGACCTCCTCTGGGGAAATGCTAGCAGCAATGCTATAGAAGAACAGGGAACACAAGTGACTGGTGTCCTCCAGCTAAACCTGGTGCACTCAGCAGGTGGTGGTCTCAGCTCTACGCTAAGATGCCTGTGAATGGGTCGAGTAATGGGCCATATTTCTAAAAGCTGCATGAATTAGTGCAAACTGTTGTCATTAATTTATCCTGGGCCTGAGTAAAGTTAGTTTATTACATTTCATATAGGCTCCAACTGTATAATATTCACCCAATTGTATTGGCTAAACCATATTCATTTTGGTGTTGTATTTTTACTAATCAAATCAAGCAATATAATGCGCAGACCTATTACTCTGACTCTTAAGTGGCTGCATTTCTCCTTCTATTGCTTTCTATGGACCTTAAATCATGTATACAAAAGAGCCGGGATACAAGGAATGATAAAGGAAGATCAGGTGATGGATAGTTCTCTACCGCTGTAATAAAGCTGTAAATCCTTCACTGCTGCTCTCACTCAGACAATGAGCACAGAGGCTTTTACTTGTTGCTCCACCTTGTCATTGGTGTAACAATGAAATGGCCAACTGAATAGCACAATAACTGACTACAATGGATCTAAACTTGAAACAGCAGAAAAAATGTTGGTATGATTGTCCCTAGGTCTTCTTTAATGTGCATATATACACCCTGTATATTTTCATGGCATAGCCTATTAAACTAAAATGAAAATAGATAGTAAAATAAATGAATGATCTCAACTGACCTTAATAAATTACCCCTGGCCACTAATTATTGCACTTAGGTAGGTCCATAATACATTTTAAATTAACAAATGAAATGCATAGTCGTCTCCTTTGTTTACAACCTGGGGGATTACCTTGCCTCCTCTGCTCAAGTGTCATAGGGGTGTTCATTAATATGTACTGTAGCTATTGAAATAAATAAATAAATAAATAAATAAATAAATAAATAAATAAATAACAAATGATTATTATTAGGCTAAAAATAAAATAATAATAATAATACTGCCTCATCATAGACATCCGTATCCCAGGCTAATCCATGGCCAATACCGATCCCTGCTGGAAACGAACAGTACTACAAGGAATATTTTGACAAGGCAGATGATGCAGTCTCCCAAACTGATGATTCAGTTTTCGTATACATTTTAATCTTTGTATGGAAAGTTTTAATATAACTAGTTAACGTTTAGAACAACATGCATACATTATCTGAATAAAGCAGAGCAGTGCCTGACCAAGCAAACCCAGGGATTAGCAGCTCTCCAGCGCCAGCGTCACCTCTGACGTCACCCAGTGATTACAGTATCAAGATGGCGCTGCGACCAGGACCTGGGGGAGGTGGCAGGTATTTTGGTCATTTATAGCCTTTGTCTGCCTGTTAGTTATGTATTAATGCTGTACACACAGTTGTCGGGATGTATACCATCGAAAAATTCCCCAAGAGTTCTTGAGATGGTCAAATTACTTCTTTTGAGGGCGAAGGGGACTTATGTGATGAGATGGCTGGTTGTCAGGTGTCCAAGCTAGTGTTAGGTTGGAGGCAATGCTAGCAGGTTCTTTGCTGCTGTTTGTAATTCATCAGTGTCTTGTAATTTATAAAAGGACACCGTGTAGGCGTGTCTGCCGGGACTACTTAAAGGAGACATAACCCTATTTGAGATGTCATGTATCATGTTATATGCAGCGCAAAACAACGACGATGATAATGATGACAGGCCTCAAAGCACAGCTGTCAAATGTCTGCATTTCATTCTCCTCTCTGGTTCACTCATACTTGATCATATGCTGCCTATCTGTTATGTGAGCACTGTCTTATGACATTACTAATGTATACCGATACACTACTATTTGACAACACGAGGGTGTGGTATATGAAAATTCATTTAATTTTCAACATGTTTCCTATATATATATATATATATATATATATATATATATATATATATATATATATATATATATATATATATATATATATATATATATATATGCGCACAGTATAGGCTATTTTCCCTTGTGCGGGATGATTAGTTCACTCTGCTCCTGTTCTGCATAAATGTTGCCTTTACCAGATCTTATGGAACTTACTATAGAGAGTATTGCGGTCATTCTGAGGTAGTTGCACATGCACACAGAAACCTCATGACTTATGTATGACCGAGTTTGGGCCCAGTAAATTATGAATGTGCTCTTGCTAGAGCTCTTGCTCGTATCTTGACTTGCCAAAGACATTGATCCAGGAGGTGAAACCAAAACCTGACACAGATCTGTGAGAGAGGGGGGAAAAAATGCTCCTTTGAGTTGCACTCACTGCCTTCTGAAATTTAGACTATTGATATTGCCTCCATTTGTGAATTGCAAATTCATATCCATGCACTCATAACTGATTGATGATTTGAGACCTTTTTGAAGGCTTTGACTGTCCGCCATGCCCGGGTTTCACAGATGCTTCTGCTGCTGCTTATCTTTTTCGATGTTAATCTCTTCCACAGCTTGTTCAGAGTTGGGCACAGTAGTGTGCTAGATAAAAGCTTTTAATGCTGCATGTCAGGGCAGCAGATGTCACTGAAAGCCTTTAAGATAAGGCCATGCATACTATTCTGCTCGTCATATAATTAGAATATCATGAAAATGTTCACTTCTGTTATTCAACTTAAACTGTGACACTAATACATGATAGACTCATTACATGCAAAATGAGATATGTACAGCCTTTATTTGTTATAATTTTGATTACTGGCTCAGCTTGTAAAAACGCCAAATTAAAAATCTTTTGAAAATGGACTGTAAGCCATAATCAAAATTATAACAAACAAAGGTTTGACATATGTCACTTTGCATGTAATGAGTCTTTATCATATTTTAGTTTGACATTTTAAGTGGAATTACAGAAATAAATGAACTTTTTCATTATATTCTAATTAAATGACGAGCACCTGTATAAACAGAAAGATGTATGTTTGACTGGCCAGGGACCAGGCTCGCCATGTATAAACTTATACCTACTTTTGCATTGAAATGTGAGTCGTGCTGTTATTGTATTGTATTGTATTGTATTGCAATCTAACCTTTGATTACATTTGGCTGCTCATGCTGCAGAAGTCCAGGCCTGAGGATGTCAGTTTGTAATAAGTTATTTTGAAAACAGCCAGAGGCCTGTGTGGGCTGGCTCCTGTTAGAGACAGACTTGGCCAGGCACATTTCCCTGATTATTTCTTGAAGGCAGTTTCTCTGCCCAGACAGAGACATATTTTAAATATTATCATGTTTCATAAACGGATTATTTCACCACATATGGTACAGAGTCAGACATTATTATGTTGACTAGTCACTAGGGCTGGGACGATCCACTTTGGTCACAATCCGATATGTATCACGATACTCTGGGGCCGATCCGATAGTATTACAGTAAGTAATTATGATAAGAAATGGTTACCTTAAAGTCATTTGTTCAAAGTTTATAAACCAAATGCCATTTGACATTTATTCAAGTGTTAAGACTGGAAAGTGCATAAACCCAAAACGTAAAAAAGTGCTGTGTTACTGGAAAACAAAGGAGTGCAGGATGAAAATGCCTCCAAATGCAAGTGTTGAAAGTATTGCGATACTTGATAAAGTATTGCAATACAAGTGTCGATACTTGGTATTGCAGCACAAAGTACAGTATTGCGTTCTGATCCGATATTTCGTCCCAGCCCTATTAGTCACACCGGTGTTACATATTCTGATGATATGTGACATATTGCCACATTTTCATTCTCTTTGCCCTTTTTTCCATCTCTCTCAGCTTCGTTTTTCCCGTCGGAGGGGGTTTAGGTCCACCACAAGGTGAGTCATTTGCACGCAATGAACTGATTCTTTATTTTTAAGTAAAATTTGGTTATTTTATATTTAAATGATGTTACTTAAACCGCGTAGCATTTCACTTAATAAATAGAATGCAAATATTACTGATATTATTATTTTTATCATTATTGTTGTTGAAAAATACCTGAAAAATGACCAAACACTTTTGTTAAAGGAGACAGTCAGGCCTGTCTGCTCAGACTGCAACTTTATTGAGAGCAGGACGTCTCCTGCTCGTCATATTCTCCAAATATGAGATTTTTCTATTGATTAGGTCCTCATCCAAATCAATTTTTTTGATTACCCACAACAAGCATTTTCTTTGTCAGAGCAGGGTTTTGTATTGCTGGCATCACAATAGTCCAAAATGTTACGCAGTGTGCCTTTAAAAAGTATTTGAACAGAGTAACTGACTTGCGTTAGCTGTTCGCTGACTGATTACTTTATTTTATATATATTATTAATTTGATTATTGTTTGTTAAGATATGAATACAACATACAAAGCACTTTACACGAAGGCATAGAAAGACAAAATCCATGACAGCATAATTAGCAGATCGGAGACAATAACTGGAAATATCATGAATACAGGATCAAACAAAGAAAGGCATGTCTTTTTTGCAGGCATGGTTCCCATGCAGCAACAGCAGCAGCCCCAACAACAGGGCTTCCCTATGGTTCAGGTCATGCAGCCCAACATGCAAGGAATGATGGGATTGAATTTTGGAGGACAGATGCCTCCAGGGGCCATGCCAATGCAGGTGATTTCATGTGATATTCAAGCACTTAATGCAAATAAACTGCTTTTGAACCTTTACTTGTACACCAAACAGGGTGGGATGGCCATTGGGATGCAAGCCCCTGGGATGCAGTTCATGGGTCAGCCTCAGTTCATGGGGATGAGACCTGCGGGACCACAGTATACTGCAGATATGCAAAAACAAATGGCTGAGGAACACCAGTAAGACTCTTTAACCGTAATGTTATGGTGTTGTAATTGCATATCTAATGTGCTTTTCTTTTCCAAGGAAACGTCTTGAACAGCAGCAGAGGATGCTGGAAGAAGACAGGAAAAGACGACAGTTTGAGGAGCAGAAACAGAAGCTACGACTGTTGAGTAGTGTTAAACCTAAGGTTAGACTCTTCAAAATCCGCAAAGTTAGTCTAAATTCTCCCCCAGACGTTCAGTGCTATTTACAGTGTTGTTTTAGTCTCAGGCAGGAGAAAAGAGCCGGGACGATGCTTTGGAGGCAATAAAGGGCAACCTGGATGGTTTCAGCAGAGACGCCAAAATGCATCCTGCTCCGTCATCACAAAGCAAAAAGCCAGGTATCTACATAATAACCACCTGCACTTTTACTGTATGTCATTGTATTTATGGTGCGTAAGTTAAAGTGGAGCTGTTGTTTTTTTCTACCTTGGGCTTTTAGTAAAGGACACTTAGACTTTGATCAAAATACGACACCGGTGATGTTTGTAATTTAATGGTCTTAGATCCACTGTAGGGAATTGACCATATGCAGACAAGCCTCACCAGAACATAGAATATTCCCATATTTGTTTTCCATAGTGTCTGCCGTGTTGTGCCATTATCACCATTTCTTCATTTTTGCAGACTCATCGTCACCACATCCGTCTGTCTCCTCTCACTCCCTCCCCATGTCTTTGTCAGAGGACAAGGATGAGTTTAGTGACTTTCAGGGTCCCGTAGAGACGGCTGCCTCCTTCCCTCACTTTTCCACGTCCTCCACCTCTAATTCCGCCCCTCAGGTCCAGCCTTCACCGCTTAACTCTAAGACAGCTTTTTCCGAGGATGAGGACGAATTTACTGACTTTGTTCAGGGGCCTGCCAACAGTACCTCCCTAAACCTTAACCTATCCTCCCAAGTGCCAGCTTCGCCCCCTTCCATAAGGACTTGTGTGTCCTCTTCCTCGCTCCCTCCATCCCAAACTACCTCTATTTCAATTCACTCTGCTGTCAGCACCAGCTCCCAAGCTACATTCCAAGGTAACGTTTCTTCCTCACTCCCTTCCATTTTTTTTTTTCACTCCCTTTGCTTTTTTACTGATACCTATTACCTAATATCTCAAAGTGTTTCTATTTTTGGTTAGGTATTACAAATCTGAAACAAAATTGTCTTCTTTTTCTTTTCTTTTTTTTACCAAAAATGCCCAATACAGAGGCATTATGTAACTATTATATGTATGTCGAAAATATAATGTATCATATAATAACTAATCTAAAATAATTAAGACTAATCATATGAATCCTATGAAGCCTGTTGTTAAAAAGCTTGTTGCTCGTCCACCTCTTTAGGCCCGTCTCTGGAAGAGAAGCTATTCTCGTCCTGTGATCTTACAGGTGATAAAGCGGCCCAGGTTAGCTTTAAATCAAAGCAGAGTATGGCTGAAATGGGTCCTAAGATTAAGGTTTCAGCCCAGTTTCAATCAAGTGCCAAAGCGAGGAACTGGGCTGCAGCCAGTAAGGACTTGAGCTCCATCTTCATGACCGAAAGGCTTCCTGAAGTCCCTCTGTCAGCACCTGTGCCAGCACCAGCTGCTGACTCATCCTCTCAAACCAGTACAGACAGTGGTGAGAGAAGTGAAGTTTTTATTAGACTTTGGCCCAGTCTATCCCCTTCGCTGTCACTGCTCTGTGTTATTAACGCCTCTGTCCTGTTTTCTTCCAACCTCTCAATCAATTTTAAGCTTATAGCAGTTTTCTGGTCGTACATGATTCTTTTCTCTGCCAGAAGTTGATTATGTGGTGGTAAACGACTTCCTAAAAATATGCCTATCTTTTGCTTCTTCTTCTATTTGGCCAGGTTTCTTTGGGCGGCGTTGTCTGTATCACTAGAATGAAATAACTGATAATCATGGACTGCCTCTTTTATCTAATGATTGCTTTTGTTTATGCGTAGATGTGCATGAGCTGTCTGTCAATGGGTCCACTTGTATACACATGTTGATTTTGCTTGCCATTCTTCCAAACCTTCAAACAAAACTTCTTTACTGTGTCTGTTGCCAGCCTCTGTGGCAGATGAGGAAATAATGCTATAAAAACTAGTCACAGAACATTTCTCGTACATATTTACCTGTTCAACAAATATACATATTACATGGTTATCAAGATATCCAGTCAACACATCATCAAAAATATAACACTGGACAGAAGTTTGAAATAGCTTTGCAAAAAAAGTTGATTTACTTTTCTTTGTGTGACACGACAGGTGTTGGTGTGTTTCAACAGCAAGAACATATCCCGTCTATTTTGCCTGCCTGGGTTTACAACGACAGCCTTGTTCCCGGTAAACACATTGAATACTTGATAAACGTAATTAGTTATTATGCCTGTTAATAACTCTGTTTTATTTTCTTAGAAATGTTTAAAAAAGTTCATGAGTTCACAATGACCCCAGCTGGGATAGACACGGCCAAGCTCTACCCCATTCTAATGTCATCAGGACTTCCCAGGGAAGCTCTGGGGCAGATTTGGGCATCAGCCAACCGCACAACACCTGGCATGTTGACCAAAGAGGAGCTCTACACTGTTCTGGCTCTCATCGGGGTAGCCCAGGTAAACTTTACTTTGAAAAGCATCATGACTAATTATTTATTTACACATTTATGTTGTTGAAATAACGCTAGGAGTGCATGGATATATTTTAAATTGCTGGAATACTGTATAATTTCCCCTGTTTTTCTTGTCACCTCTGGGGTGTAGACACGGAAGCAGCTCATAATGGGCAGCTTGAGTGTGAGGAGAATGTTATGATAGGTTAAGGTGTTAAAGGGACTATATGGAGTTTCAAAATGTTAAAATTAAGCATTTTCCTCCACCTACATTTTCCAGCAATGTCCTAATGTGTAGAATGAGCCCAGACCTGTTCACCACAACTGCCGCTAAAATCCTGCACTGTCACTCAAAAAGTTGTTAATTCAGTCCGAAATGCCGTCATGCACGTGCTTAATATAGAAGCTGCAGTTATGCATACGACCTGAGGTGGCAGTAGTGAGTATAAAATGACCAACTTGCGTCTGGCCCCTTTAAGATGTACTTCATTGCCCCGTGACGAAATTTGTCTTCTGCGTTTGACCCATCCTTTGATGCCGCTTGGGCGAAACGTAAGAAGCAGTGGGTGACTGCAGTGCCCAAGCACCCGGGGTATTGGTCAGTTTCACCTGGCTAGAGGATTATCCTGTTGTGCATGTTGTGGGGTGCTGGGGAGACCCATCCATGGGGAGAGAAACAGTAGCTTGGAGGGAACAGTGGTGGGATCCTGTGTTGAAGCTGTCATTTAAACTTTTTCGGTGAAGTGTAGTTCTGAAAAGGCATAAAGGGCTGACAGTATAATTAAAGAATGCTTTTATTGATTTTAACCCAGTTTCCTTTTTTATGACAGAGTGGCCTCCCAGCAATGAATGTGGAAATCCTGAATCAGTTTCCCTCGCCACCTGTACCAAACCTGCCTACTCTGGCCATGGCCCTGGCCCAAGTCCTTCCACAGCAGCAGCCTCTGATGACGCAACCTCCAGTGTCTATGCCTATGCCCACACCACCACCATCTGTCATGCCTATGGCAGCTCCTGCTCAAGCCCCTACAAACACAAGTTTTATAGCCAGTTTTCCTCCTGCTCAGGTAATTCTTTCATCTTTTCATTTTTTTTTTACATTTGTTTATTGATGGTTTCTTTTTACTATCGTGTCCACTCTTGCAGACGACAAAAACAGATGATGATGACTTTCAAGATTTCCAAGAGGCACCCAAACCAGGAACAGGGGATACATCTTTCACTGACTTCCAGGGGGGATCTAGTGGGAGCTTTTCTGCCCCGATTCCACCACAACCACAAAATAGGTATGGGCAACTCATAAAGCAATTTAAACATCAAGGTATTTCTTTACTCACAACAATTTTTACAGCAAGTTGTATAGCTTGTTTTTAAGGACATGTTTTCCATGAGTTGCAATTACATTTCAGACTTTGAAAGCAGTTTAATAATGATAAAGAATATTTCATAAAATTGGTCATTGCACTTTCTGGTCTCGTCGTGACTCTCAGACAGCTTATAAGAATTACATTTTACACGTTACCTTTCTTTGCCCGATAACGGCATTATTTTTCCTTTCAGCGCGCCCTCCATGCTGACTCCTGTGTCTGGCTCCACCTCTGCCTCATCCTCTGATAAATATGCCGTCTTCAAGCAGCTGTCTTTGGACCAGCCTGCAGAGCCTACTCCCCCTCCTTCAGGTACTTATTATGACAACAAAATGTTTGAATAGTGAAGGGAACAGATCTTTTTCATTGCATAACATGTTCCATGATGTAACAGGAGGTTTTAAAATCAAATGTTTGATTCTTCACCTGTTTCTGTTTACAGACAGTGGAGACAAATACAGTGTTTTCCGACAGTTGGAGCAAACTGCTGACAAGAAACCAGTTGGTAAGGAACATTAACAAAATTGGATTTGTAATTGTTTGTTCTTACTAGAAACAGTCTTGGTAAGGTGTGGCCCCTCATGTAAGAGAGTTTATTGTTTTATTGTTTATTGTTTTGTTAGGATCCCCATTAGCTACCCGTTTAAAGTTTAAGAGTGAGGTAGAGTGAGGGGATTTTAGTTTTATCTTTAGTTTAATAAAATTGGCACCACGGTAGTGTGGTTATGCATCAGGCACTACACCATACTGTACATCCATTGTGAATGCTGTTCATACTAGTCCTTTTCCACTTGCCTTTTTATTAGAACAGTTTCCTATGGAGACAGCTTTCACAGCTCCAGTAAGTTGTGTTTGCAGTGACCTTTTCTTTGCCATTGTCAAGCTCCATCTTCTTGATGAGGCCATTAGTTGTCCCTCTTCTGTTGTACTGTGTGTGATCAGACTTGCAGTTTCTATGTCTTATGGCAGACAGATCTAATGTGCATTCATATCCAGTTTTACACTTCAGCCATATGCTCTGCAAGCTCTCATTTTTCAACATAATGAGAGATTACAGATGCAATGTGCATTTGGAAAAGAATAGATACAACCATCTCTAGTGTGTGCCCGATGTTCTTGCATGAGAATTTCATTTGTAGGGCGGACTTCAGATGACATATTACCTTGTTATTTTGAGTGTATTTTCAGTAGCAGCTACTGTCGAACAAGCATCTTAAACCTGAAATGGCAAAATAATACAATTGCATCATATTAAAGGAAGTTCAAGTTTGCTTAGCATCCCTAAACGTTGTAAAAGTGGGGCAAGTTGTGCAAAAAATTGATAAAGCTTGTCCTTGAGCCATTTGCTGTTGGCTGCAAAACACTCAGGAACAGCAATAGGTCACACAATATTCCAACCCAGACCGTTCAAACGTCGAACAACCAATACTGTACTTGTTATGTAATGAGTATTCACTATTATTTTGTGCCATTTTTAAATGTGGCTTGGCTATGTTTGAAACTCCAGGATTGCACTCTACTGCCCTCTGCAGACCATATAACCTGTTTCTGAGTAGAACCAGTGGGAGAAAAAAATATGGAAATTGATTTTTAGGTTATTTAAAACATTACAGGGTGTAAATTATAAAGCTCTACAATTAAATGTCTTGTTTTACAGGGGAAGGATTTGCAGATTTCAAGTCTGTCAGTGCTGATGATGGCTTCACAGACTTTAAAACCGCGGACAGCATCTCTCCATTAGACCCTTCAGAACAAGCCAAGATCTTTCAGCCCTCTTTCCCTCCTGCATTTCCTAGTTCTCAGTCTCTACAACATCTCCCACAGCAGCAGCCAGTCGTAACTCTATCTCAGCCCAAGAACCCACTCAACATGGCCGACCTGGACCTTTTCTCTTCTATGGCCCCTTCTGTCCCTGGCTCCTCTGAGGCCAAATCTAGCACATTCCCTTCTGTGTCTGTTCCCCCCTCTTTAGTGCTCCTTCCAGGTGGGTCTAAGCCCCCTCCTGGTGGCTCGGACGACTTTGGTGACTTTGCACTGTTTGGTTCTTCCTCTGATACTGCCCAAAGTTCGACAGCCGGACGCAGCACAGTGCCCCAAGATGACTTTGCAGACTTCATGGCATTTGGTAATTCTAGTAAGGAAACTAAAGACAACAGTGCAGGGGCACAGGACGAGACCTCCAGATCTCAGCAAAGCTCAGACAAGTATGATGTGTTCAAACAGCTGTCTCTAGAAGGGGGTTTGGCCTATGATGATTCAAAAGAGAGTGGTGGGGGCTCCTTCTCATCTCTCAAGAGTGACAATGATGACTTTGCTGATTTTCAAGCATCCAAGTTCTGCACAGCTCTTGGCGCCTCTGAAAAGACCCTGGTGGACAAAGTGGCTGCATTCAAACATACCAAGGAAGACTCTGCATCTGTCAAATCCCTGGACCTTCCGTCCATCGGGGGCAGCAGTGTGGGAAAGGACGACTCCGAGGATGCGCTGTCAGTGCAGCTGGACCTGAAACATGACATTGGTGGAGACTTGAAGCACGTGATGTCAGACAGCTCCTTGGATCTGCCGGGGCTCTCCGCCCACCAGCCGCCCGCTACAGGTGAGGAACTAGTGCGCTTGCTCTGGTGAGGCCCTCTGTGGTCATGCAGACAAACTCGAAGACCGCGGGTGTTTAGCAGTGGCAACTCAAGTGTTAATGAATATAAGGATGAAAAGCCCAGGACAGTTCATCGAAGCATATCCAATATCATAATGATATATAACAACATTTCAGACAGTTCATCATTCATCTTATTTATTTATTTATTTATTTATTGGTTTATTTATTTAAGTGTAGTGAAGGTTATTCACTTAAACTCTCTTCAACCTTTCATTCCTTCCTATTGACTTGTAATTCCATAGAGGTCATGGTCTCCATAGTTGTTGAATGTGGTTTGGATGTGTTGACAGCCATAGGTCATAGAGGAGTGTGCGGTGCTGAGGATAAGCAGGTTTTGTTCTGATGATGCAGGGCATTTCCCTTCTGTGTCCAGTATGTCTCACTGACTGCCTTGTATGTGTTCATTATTAACTGATCAACTGGTGACAGAGGAGCAGGGCAAAATTCTATTGAACATAGACGGCTTTATTGATATTCCTCTTGTGTCAAATATTCAAGTAGCAATTTTGGAAAAACAAGCTGTTGTTTAGTAGTGAGTATTAGTTTACAAATTCTTAGGTGTGTGCACCTTCAATTGCACAAATTGTCAGCACTTTGAATGACACTGATCTGTAAATAATTAAAGGAGTGTCATAGGTGTTCTTTTAGAATGATTATACCTTAATTCTATTGACCAAGTAGAGTCTGTGGCTGTTAGGCTTTTTCCTCATTTAACTTGTTGCAATGAATGCAATGTTTTACCACTGCTCCGAGTCTCATGTCCTTCTACGCTCACCTCTGTCCAGTCAATTATTCATACCAATTCTCATTGTCCATGTCATGGGTCATGTTTCACCAAAACTTTATTATTTTCATTCAATTAACCAACTATTGTTTATCTATTCACTTTTTCCTCATCATCCAACCATCTGCATTTGAAGTAGGCTTCGTCAACATCAACTTATGCAGATGTTTGTATCTTATACAACGCATTTGTGTCAACCAGATAAAACATAAAATCCCAATGCCTTATTTCAGTACTGATACAGTATAGTGGCTTTGTTCAACCCATTCACTTTTAAATCAATCATACAATACCATAACAGTGTTAGTGTGTGTTTAAATATTGTTTGATGAGCTGCAGCAAAAGGTCGGGCTACAGCTGATTGGGCAAGAATACACCCAGTTAATTATTGGAGTGTACAGCTGCCACTGCCACAGCTCCTTGGCAGTTGATAGATTCACAAAGATTTTGATGCCAAACCTTGATAGACACTTTTTCCTGGAGTGAATTAAGGTCAGTCTTCAGACCTGCAGTATTCCCCTGTCATACAGTGTAGCCGCATGGATTTACCACTTGTCTCCATAGTCCATTTAGTACACAATCTTCAAGTCTGTGTTGCCCTTCCTGCCTTGCTTTTTGCTGCAGTTTGCCTGCCTTTACAATTTGTGAAATTGACAAGAACGTTATTACGAGCTTATGCATCACAGTATTGCAAGTTTTTATTCAGAGAGAAATGTATAAAGATGAAATAGTATTTTTATTACAGGAATATAAGCTTTTATTGTGGAATGAAACACACCTCTTGATCTTTTTGTTTCCTGCATTAAATAAAAAAAGTAGGATTCATTTCCCTGATCCACTCGCTCTAAAACAACATGTATTTGCTAACGCCCCTTGCACATTTGAGAGCTAACAACAAATCATTGCTGTACCAATAGTCAGCTACTTCATCTAATGTTTTTTCTTTACCTTTAAATCTTGGATGCAACAATGGTCCTCTCTGGGTTTTAGGTGAAGGGTTGCTCTTTTGTTCTCTCTAACCCTTTGAGTGCCTGAAATCTCCTGAAATTCAGTCAAAGCACAGAAATTTGAACATTTACCCGGTGTTTCTTAGAAGAGAACACATGTCCAGCATTAGACGGTAACTACTTAACGATATGTTGTCTATCAGGTGCTCAAAGGGTTAATAAATTCTACCTTGAGCTCGTCATCAATGAGGCTTTTAATTGTTCGATTCTCTTCAAACTTCTTTCTTTACTTTAAAATCAAAATCTAAGTTTGTCTTCTCCCAGGATTACTGACTGACTGTGAATGTGCCTTCTCATACTGGTTTCTGCTTCTATATCCAAAATCAATGATCAGTGATTTCCTTTTGCTGTTTTTTCCCCCTCCTCCTCACCTTTACCAGACTCTGCATGCCCTGTAATGGCTTAAGCCTTCCTTTCAAGTGTTAGTTTGACAAACCTCTTGTATTGATAGAGCTCTTTTACACTACTTTGTGATGCTTTTCTCTCTATCTCTCATGTCGTTGTAATAAATATTCCTGTTGGTATTGCTGAAATGCGTACCGTCTTATTTTGTCTTTTCTTTACTTCACATTGTTTAACACAAGGCAGACAGATAAACTAGGTCCTTGTCAATTTCACAAATTCTACCTAGCAGCGTGTTCTGTGTTGTGTGTTTGTGCGTGAATGTGAATGAGGGAAATCGTAATACTTTTGACACAGTGAGATAGTACAAGAGTGTTGAGTCTAGTTGTGTTTTACTCAATTCTTACTGTTTGCCCTTAGTTTTGTAGGTTCCCTGTTGGTGCTGAATACTCTGTTGTTGTATACTACAGAAAAACATTTAATTTAGTTAAGTTGTGTTTATTGATTAAGCTCAATATGAATACATTTATTGACCATGAACCACTATACACGTCATTTCAGAGAATAAGATGGAAGGTGCTCTGAGTGTAAATATGCCTTTCGTATATTAAATGTCTCTGACCGAATAAGACGCCACACTTGTCTAAAGGCAGAACCCATTAGCTGCCATACCTGCTCTCTTGTGAATGATAAAGAACCAAAACACTGTTAAATAAGGTTCAAACACAGCAAAGTCTGCCAATACCAGTTGAAGTAATTAAGAAACACTCTCCATCATGTAACGAGAATGTGACAGAAGCACTTTACGCGAGCTCATTATTCCAGCACTTATGCAATCCTGTCCACTGCGCCTAGGAACACTCTTGTATGTCTGTGTTGTCATTACAGAGGGAGATGACATGAAATTTGACCCCTTCGGGACCTCTGCGCTCAGCACCTTGACCAGCTATGACTGGTCTGAACGAGAGGAATGCATGTCCGCTGACACAACAAAGCCGCATGATCTGGAGGGACCACCTCCTCCACCTTCTGATCCCACATGCAGAAAGGAGTCGAGTCTGGGAAGCTCTGAAAATATCGGTGGCACCTCAGTAGGAAAGACTGTCGCCTCCCTCCCTCCTGAGGACAACACTTCTGATAAGTTTGCAGCCTTCACAGATGTGGGGGCTGGTGCAGATGATGATGATGACGACGACTTTGGGGACTTTGCCAGCACCATGTCTGAGAAGTCCGACTCTCCAGCCGCTGCCATGGATACGGGCTCGGGCAGTGTCCAGAGTGAGGAGGAGTTTGGGGCTTTTCACGGAGATAAGCCCAAGTTTGGAAAGTCAGATTTTCTCAAAGCAAGCTCTCAAACCAAAGTGAAGTCTAGTGAAGAGATGATCAAAAATGAACTGGCGACGTTTGACTTGTCAGTACAAGGTGAGTTCATCGGAGGGTTTTATGATTCACATTTTTACTGTTGTACATTACACCAATCAGCCAAATGATCACACATTTATTAATGCATTTATAGCAATGTTGATGCTGCACTGCAGATAGGAAACTTCCAACAAGAGTTACATTTCGAAATACACAGCATGGAAATACATATAAAGCAGAGATAAAAAGATTTAAATTCCTGATGGAAATACTGGCACAGTGCAATGAACCAGCCTCAAATGTGCCTCATCAGCTCTGCAATAACACAGTCAGACATTAGATGGCACTGTTGTGATATCTGTACAGTGACTTACCACTAACTTCTGTCCATGCTACATATTTTAGTTTGTTTTCTTCATAGATGCATTTCGTTAAATGTAGCTTATTGCTCTGACAGACAGTAATACATTTAGTATAACACTGTTTGTTTGGGAAAGGATGTCGGGATGTGGAGAGGGATTACCTGTGCCTGGACACCTCCATGTGCACAAACACAGACTGAGGACTGGCTCATAGCATCAGAAAGGGCTTAGCGTCTAGTGCCGCGGCTCGCAGCTCTTCCCTGACAGATTTAGTCTTTCTCTGAGCCACATGAATAAATCAGATCTACATTTTGTGCTTGTCTGGGTAATGGGTGGTCACAATACTAACACAGAGAATACATAGTTCTCTCTGTTATGAAATGTGAAAAGAAGATGAAGAAAAATCTATTAAAGCTGAGAATAGTGTCTTGCACATTCTAAAATATCTTGCTCTGTTAATTGAAAATAACTTGGCCCTTCTAGGTTCACACAAGAGAAGTCACAGTCTAGGTGAGAAAGAAATCGGGCGTTCACCCCCGTCTCCAGCTCCAGAGCAGCACTTCAGGGATCGATCCAACACCTTGAATGAGAAGCCGGCCCTCCCTGTGATAAGGGACAAGTATAAGGACCTGACTGGGGAGGTGGAGGTGAGACAAACATGGACTATTCCCATTTATTTTCTATTGGTTAAGTAACTAAGATTATGTTTTGTCTCGTCTTAGGAGAGTGAACGCTATGCATACGAGTGGCAGAGGTGTCTGGAGAGTGCTTTGGAGGTTGGTAAATGTGCTTGTTTTACTTTTGGATGTTTTGAAATTGTAATGAGGCATATTCTATGTTTATTGCATTTCCTTAAAGGTAATTACTAAAGCAAACAACACACTTAATAGCATCAGCAGCTCATCTGTCTGCACTGAGGTGATCCAGTCTGCTCAGGGCATGGAGTACCTGCTCGGTAAGAGTCTTTTATATCATCTGATAATGCAGTGGTTTCCAATCTCTTGAAATAATGTTATTCAAGTTTCTAAGAGCTCTCACACATGCTCCGTTCCATCCTTATTTGTATAGCACATTTTACCACAAGTCCGAAACATTGTGCCTTTTTCATCAGCACAACTATAAGTGATCTGTATTTTGGCAGGTGTCGTGGAAGTGTATCGTGTCACTCGTCGTGTGGAGCTGGGCATCAAGGCCACGGCTGTGTGCTCTGAGAAACTACAGCAGCTTGTGAAGGACATCAGCCGAGTGTGGAACAACCTCATAAGCTTCATGTCACTGGCCAAACTCGCGGTGAGATTGACAAACAAATATGAACCACTGCCCTGTATAGCTGTGGATTATATCAACCTTTTTGTATTTGTTTCTACATTTTAAAAATCAAACATGTTCTGTCTACTGTCGACTAATGATGTGTTGACGAGACGACTGTCTGCACATTATTGACTGAGCTGCTGTATCTCAGTGGTCGTCTGTTGCTGGGATCAAACAGAATGACAAGGACAGTATAGATTTATTCATGCTGCTGTCTGGTGCTGTCTCTTAAGCAAACAGATGGAGGGCTCAGCGGAGGAGCGCAATCTTGTTCCTCAGCGAACAGACATTCAATCTTAGGGAGGCAAAATGCTAACAAATACAATGTAACAGGTGGATTATGTCTCATTTTTTATGTTTCATTTGTATTGAGGTTTCAGAATAGCTTTAGTTTTATTGGATTATCTCTCACTTCTTGTGTGACAAACTGAAATGTTTTGTTTGTGTGTATTTTTTCTTACAGCCTGATGAGACCTCTTTAGACTTTTCTTCATGTATTTTGCGTCCTGGCATCAAGAACGCCAAGGAGCTGGCCTGTGGGGTGTGCCTTCTCAATGTCGATGCCCGTAGCAAGGTGCGTTCATAATTGTGCAGAACATCCTCGCATACATAACTCCACATTATTAACATTGATAAGACAGTTGATGACTGTATCCATACCACCTCACTTTTCTTTGAAACGTTTTGCAGAACAAAGAGGAAAGCACGATTGGACGTCTGTTTAAACGAGTATGAGACGGCAAACTGTCAAACAAATTTAATTTCACTCATTCCCACTGAGATCCTCTGGGGGCCTATTTTCTTCTGCCACACGCCCTGCAGGCACCAAAGTGACAAGATTCGCTTCTGCTGCACTTCCTCCCCCAATATTGGACAACACCACAACTACACACCAACACATGTGTCTCCCTAAAAAGAGAAAAAGTTTATATGTTTGTTAAAAGAAGTGGATCGTCACTTTGGTGCTGCCATTTGGAGTTTGGTCACGCGAGGGCAAAACATTTTCAGCTTTGTCATGGCCTGGTCTCATTTATTTTCTTTCACCTCCCAGTAGCTGCTAACCCTCATTTTCAATTAACACCCACAAACCCACTCACTCGGTGCTTTTTCTTGAGCTACTCCTTTACCGCTAATTTGTGGCGTTTGGACCGCACAGTTTAAAGGGCACAATGGTGGCGTTCAAAAGGTCGCCATGTTCTTCAAGATGGATTGGCTGGTGGCGCGAGAGGCATTTTAGTTTGGTGCAAATGTGCCTCACCCATTTGTTATAAGCAGGGAGCGCAGCTGGCGTTAAGACGTGGTACACATTTTCACTCACCTTTCACTCTGTTTATTGTGGCAGTTCTGTCCCTGAGCCACGCACGGCGAGATTAATAACCCGTATTTTAATTACATTTTTGGATGAGCTACGCTGGTAAAACGCATGAAGTGGAGAATAACATCCCTAAGAGCATTATGGAGCAGCAAAACAGCTCGTGGCTACAGCAGGCGCCTGGCGATACTGATTGTGGCATTGTCATTTACTGAGGGAACTGATTTGTTTGTCAACCCGAAGGTACTGAAGGTAGGAAATAAATGGTGATGGCTGAGGATTCAGCTTCACGAGCTTAACGTCTGTTACTTAAAACCACGTTATGAATCTTAGTCCTTCTGATAGATTTAGTTATTTTGATTTTAAATACTTCCGACAGTTTTCCTTTCTCTATGTGCGCTTTAAACTCCAACAAGTGGCCGCATTAAAGGTGCATTATGCAACTTTTTATGCTGAAAAAAGGTTGACATTTGTGCGTATTTGACCTTGTAGGGAGCCAGCGGCTGTATGGTCAGCATGGTGCCTTTACTTTCCATCACAGTGGTCTGTACAAAGCTCCAGGATCAATTGTTTTGCAGGGTTTCTGGTGAGAGGCTCCGTCAGCAGAGAAAACTTTCGAACATTTGATCCTGGAGTGTCTTAGAGACAACTGTGATGGAAAGTAAAGGACCACTCATACAGCCGCTGACTCACTACAAAATACTCACAAATGCCAACTTTTTTTTTCCACATAAAAAGTTGCATTATGCACCTTTTAAGTAGGTTTTGATATTCAGTTATTTTTTATCTGCAGGCTATGATGATATTTTCCGTTTCACTTGGCTTCTTCTGGTGAAGGAAACACTTTGCTGGAGAAAGCATTTGGCTTGCTGCATCACTTTGCCTTTTCCCTTTTTCTCTGCGACGCTCGAGTTTGACTCTTTGGCCATAAGCTGACGACCTTTCTGCTTGCAGGCACTGACTAGAGACAATGACAAGAGGTCATGGGTAATTATTTTCAGTTTCTAATTTACTTCTGTGACTTTAGTGTATCAAGTAGCTTTCTATTGCATTTCAACGTGTAATAGTTAATACGTTAAGAGACACAGTAGTACAACCCGTCAAATTAATATATACATACAGGGGCTGTGGAGAAGAAAGTGTCTAGTTACAGCTTCGATGGATAATTTTCATATTTTTGGTCAATGTTGGCTTTGTTTTTACATGTTCTCATCAGAAAGAACTGACCTGGTAGTAGGACAAGATCACTGATGTGTTGAACCTTTGAAATAATTTTTGGGGTGTTTGCACATTAAAAACAGACCCCCTTATTTGTCAAAACAAATGGTAACAATTCAAGACTCTTTTGGCTTCTGTTGCTGTTCTGTTGCCCTGCTGGAATGCAATTTGCGTAAACCGTTATTGTTTACAGTGTGTTGGTTACTGGAAAACTATATTATTTTGCAGTACATTGTGTGTGTAAAGTCGAGGTAAAAAAAGTAACTTTTGTGCGTAACTAGGCCACGGATGAACTGACACCGCTGCTGAAATGTTTGCGAGAAATGCCAACTGCCGAACGGAAAGGTGCCATTCATTCAGTGCGAGAACCTTGAAGAGAATGTGTCAGCTGGAAGTGTGCTGGACTTAGTGTTGTGCCGGGCTTCTTTATATCCAGTTGTTGCTTTGCATGTCCCCTGTCCTTGTGAGTGGGAGGCAATGATTCACTGCACACTGAGTCATCCCTCTCTTCGGCAGCAGCTTTACTTTTCCAACAGCCAAACACAAACTGCAAACTCAACTTAAAGCTTACAATAATATCAGCAACTGTACATCTTTTGCACAAAACCTGAAGGCTTAACAATGCGTGAAGCCTTTTTGTGTTATGAAGTGGACAATGCAACAAGTGGGAAGAATATGATGATTTATTCTTTTTTTTTCCGCCTGTGCAAAAGATATTGTCCTGCAGTCTTGGGCATTGCAACTTTTTTTTATTATGATTTGCAATCGTGCAGCCCCAACACCAAAAAAGTCTACACTATTTGTTGAAACTCATGTTGACTGTACTATTCACTTTCTTTGTCTTCATTTTAGGCGTTTAACTCAGAGACGGATAACTTCAAACTGCTGTACGGAGGCCACCAGTACCACGCCAGCTGCGCCAACTTCTGGATAAACTGTGTGGAGCCTAAGCCCCCGGGCCTCATCCTGCCAGACCTGCTCTGAGCTAGCACTACGCTGCTTCTCAACGTCAGACTGCCCTGAAAGCACTGCACACTGGACTTGACAGGGGGAAGAAGAATCCATTACTGCTCTGTATTTGAACCGTGCCTCTTTGCGTAAACTAAAGCTCTTGATTCATATTCTAGGATTGGTTGAACAGATCAGAAAACACACATAGCTTTTTTTGTGAATAAAAAAACATTCTTAGTATCGCTGCTATCCCTTAATTCTCTCCTGAACGTGATGGTCTCAAGGTCAACCCCTGACATTTCCAAGATAATGTTTTCTCATTGGAGCCATTTTCGTAGTTACATCATTGAATCACTGAACAACAAACAAAACTGTCCTTATCAAGAGTAAGGTTTTTAGTATCTCCTTTTTTTTGCTACTGTTAAAGATACTTCTTCGTGCTTTGCGTTGGTTGTACATACATGAATTGTTAAATTATTATATGAGCAGATTACTGTACTTGAAACGACTGGCTGTTTTTACCTTATCTTGCAATCTTGGACATCAAACAGCACTGCTGGACCACATATGAAGTGTATCTCTTTTACGAATCATGTTTAATCACTTTAGTCTATTTAAATATTGGCTTTTAATGTTTTTGCACTGTTTGGGGAGATCTTAACTCCAGGTGAAGGGGATCGTCTGTCTGGACTGTGATTGTGAAGGAGGCAACAGCACTTTTTGTAAATACTCTGATGTGCTGTAGCCCTGTCAAAATATCTTGTAATGTGAATTAAAGAGTATGATGTCTAGTTAGTTTATTTATATGTATTTCTAAAGTTTAATGCACTGTCTTTATAACTTCTTTGGTCTTTCATTTTGACCCGGGATTAACTTCTTTTAAAAAGGAATACTCAATCATCCAAGTGTCTTAAAAAGCTGGGCATTTGAATACTTCCGATTAGATTGAATGTAACAAGAATTTGTAATCATCCAGGATAATATATTAATTAATTGACAGTTTTGCTCAGTGGCCAATGTGTCTCGTCAAAATTGAATCATGTTATTTTAAAAGCCATTTGAAGTCACTGTAGATGAATCAAATCTAATCAAAGGAGAAACCTGAAACAACAAAGCCCAGAAGAGGTTTAGATTAAATTACAAGCCACAATTGAAATCTAACTCTTTCATCTAACTCCAACACAATGCCCTGGTGGTTTAACATTGTTTTAAAGTGGATCACATGGTTTTCTAGGGTCCACAAAACACCAACACAGATTACTGCAACACACCACACATACAATTATATCTATCCACAGTGTCTGGGACAATTATAGATCGAAAAAAAGCTTCTAATATATGCATCAGGCCTCAGGTCCATTGGCTTGATCAAAAATAATGGGATAAAAAGATGAGCAAAATCATGTTTTTCATTTCATTTATAGCCTATCTAATATGGTTGTGTTTAAATGTTGAGTTCCATTAAGCTTAGTAGGCTATATCTTCCTGCAGTCACCTCAGCCAGAGCCGCTCAGAGCAAGGCCTCGTCTCTATTATTTTGCACCCAAATGTAATAACTGGTGTTTCGCAGAGCCGTGCCTGGGCCATCACTGCACTTTGAGCTCAAGCACGTCTAGAGGCTGTGTGAAGCCCGTCTCATTATCGCTCTAACCCTTGTGTTCAGGTGCGTTCTCCAACATCCATTTTGTCGCCTGACGCTCTCTAATTCATTTCCTGCAGAAAAATGACGCCGAATCCCCGCCGAACACGGGGATTACGGAAAATTACAATCAATTGCTGAATGTGGCTGTGTGATTTGAAATGCAGCCCCCAGTCTGTCTCTGTGCCTGCGCCTGTCGTTCTCGTGCCCCATGTCTGACGCTGCGCCCAAACGATCACTGGGAGACGCGCCTCAATGCACTGAAATTCATGACTTTTATCACGTTATTCGGTTTTAGAGGAAGCTGCTTTGTGCTCATATTTAACCACATCACACATCACAGAGGAAATATACAATGATTTCTATAAATGTTACTGGCATAAGTCAAACATACCCCATAATATGTACTGTTTGACTTATGCCAGTAACATTTATAGAAATCATTGTATATTTCCACAGTAAAATTGCCAACTTTATATGTTTTTTTTTGTGTCTTTAATTTTGTTTATAGATTAACGCTTTTGTCCCAGGATCATTATTCATTCAGCCATGTTTTTTTAAATGTGGACAACAGATTGATTAAACATAGCAGTGAGCCCATGTCTGATGCAGACAAACTGAAAACAAAAGGTTGGTCCTAAAGTGAAGTTTAAATGTTTTATAGCTTGCGTATAAATGGCCATCAGGGCCTGCAATTTGATTGAATGCAAGTAAAATAAAATAGGCCTACATCTTTTTCTGCAAGTCTCTCTCTGTGCCATCACTTCGACCAATGAGACGAGCTTTCCTGTGAACCTTCAGGTCCAAACAGGAAAGGAGGGGGAGGAAGCTTAATCATTTGCTTTTAAAATGTCTTTCTCTCCCATCTCATTTTACAAACGAGGAGGGAGGATGGGAACTCAAGTCTTTACTTTTTCATTTCTCTCTCCTCATTTAGCAATCTTTCCGATTATCACTTTAACTCAAGTTTTCGCTTTTGACACCCGCAGCACATGTGGCTCTTCTGCATTTTGTTTTCCCATTCGGTCCAAGGGCGACAGGCAGATGACTCAATGTGGCATCCAGCCACTTGCTGAGATTCCTTGTTTTTAGTATAACACAAATTACTTTTTCCTTGACACCCCACCAGACTGCTGCACTGTGTGATTTGCACTGACATGAAGTGCATCTGCAAACTGCTCTTCGGGACTATTACTGAAACTCTATTTGCTGCTGGCATCGGTATTAAATGTAGACTTTACCATATGGACACTGTCATGTACGTCTCTTGGGACACAAATCTAAAAATGTACTCGGATCCCATCCAAAAGTTAAAGCTTGTATAGCAGTAGATAAAACAGTTGAATCTTACACCATAGTGAGTCACTTTAATCACCATAAAGTACCTACTGCACATATGGCCGTTAAAACTGCCATATAGTTGAGATTTATAGTTACAGACACGACGGCAACACACTTATTATACTTATTATTATTGCGGTCCTCTATTTTGCGTTATGCAGGCCTTTAGCTTTTTATAATTGAATACTTGGGGGAAACCGGTCAAATGAAAAGCTCTTGAAAAGTGTGTAGGAAAAGGAGAAATTCTCAACCAGAAATGATTAATCCAATTATGTTTGGAGAAGGAGCATTAGTTTGTAAAAGGCTAAAATAATGTATCTAGTTTTCATGTTTATTATTCTACTTCCCTATCAATAATGGCCACAAGATAAGTCAAATGGAGAGGTAGAATTTACATAACTACATTACATTACACTCCATGCAAGAGGTGTGAGCAAGTCCAAAATTTGCCACTTTATTACTAGAGATATCTTATCAAACTAAGAAATTATCTAAAAAAAAAAAACACTTTAAGTTCAGATGTCCGCGTATTCGCACAAGATTAAGATGTATAAGTGTTTGCAGCATGGGAAATGTAACTTATAAATGAATGTAATTTGCTTCTGCCATCCATCCAACACGATGCTCACTGGTGGCTTCACTGACACTTCACCATTGGTTCTGCTTGGATTCAGGACCAGGGACTTCTTTAATTACAAATGGTAATATCCTGGTCCTGTGAAGGATGTGTTTGCATTTAGTGCTCACCGATGCCCCCAGAGCCTCTACTGTGTGCTCGCATTAACCCAGCAGAGAGGGAGGGCAGGCTGAGAGGAAGAGTTGGGCAAAATGCTGTACAAACTTTAATTTTGACCCAGTAAATGTACAAGTATACGTCAGTCGGGCCGTGTCTTGGTGGTATTGGCAGTCAGTGGTCATTATTTATTTCCATTTACTTGACACACACATACAATTATAATTAGCTTTATTGTTACTTTTGTTGGGGATTTAAATAATGTGCTACAATCAGTACACATGGCTGTTTTGGCAGAACAGAAATGTTGAACTGACAAGTTGACCATTGCCTACAGTACATCTGAAACATATTTGTAGTGTAAATAATGTACAATGATTGATTGGTTAGACTATACAGTACAAGTCGCATTACTTTTTATATTACTTTCTATGACTGTTCAAGTGTATCAAGTGTGAGTACAAAATATAATATAATATAATATAACATATATTCTATTATTGTTATCTATTAACCTATCCGCTTTTGTCTGCTGTACTGTCTGCATAGAACCGAAGCATTTTAAAGAAAAGTAGAAAAAAGTCAGATGTTTTTACACGTGAAAATTGCAGTTGTGTTCTTGAGGTGTGGCCAGTTAACATAAAAGATAAATAAATGTGTTATGACCTCTTTGAGAATACAGCACAAAATACAAAGTAAGAAAACATTTCTCAATGGCATAATCCGGATAAAACCTCAGTTAGTAGTTTGCATTTAACCATAGTTTCTAGTCACTATGTTCATACTGAGCCAATGGCTTAGTAGAGCAGAACGGACCAAGGGCTAAAACATGGTCAAAAGGCAATTTTTAAATCTCTATCTATACATGAATCTAAATGATGCATGTGTTCTCTGTCACTATGTATTGACAGCAGAGTTCAACAGCATAGAGTGGTCACAACAGCATCAAAGAGCTCTCAACACATCCTGTGGCTGCGCACAGGTGCCTTCAAAAGCCTGCACAGGTAGTTCATAATCATATTTTCTAAGGGTCAATACAATTACAGATTTTATAAGCTATAGTCTTAATTTGTTTTTTTTTTACTTCCAATAAAATAATTTCTCTATATTTTTCTGTACACTATGCTACCATAAATCAAGAGCATGTGGATGCTCTTCACACAGATACAGGTACAATACCAGCACATGACGCACATCAGCAACTGCAGTCACAAAATGTCTTTCCTCTCTATGAGGTGACCTGTTGGACCCATACACAGGGCCGGAGGACTGTCACAGGACATCAAGACACGTACACAGCTCCAGCTGGAGCTGGTGGCTTCACATAAAACAGATTAAATCCCTTCTGTTGAAGCTCTGTTTCATTACAGAAGCCTCAAAAGGACAAATAAATCCCTGTCACCAGTCTGTCTGACTGGCAGTCAGTAGGGTTGAGTAAATGCTATGACTCACAGGCCCCAGTAGGGGGCCAGGCTCCTGCGGTCCCTCTCATACACGTCTGGGATGACCCCATATGGAGTCTGCACCATCTTCACAGAGTTCCTGCCAAACAGTTTGCGTTCATACTCAATGAGCTGCCTCCAGAAGCCCCCATTAGGCCTAATGACGGGCCGGCGAGCCTTCACCCAGGCGTGGGCCTCTGCAAGAGACACCCGGTGGTATTTCATGAGGTAAGCCAAGCACAGAGAGGCTGAGCGGCTAACTCCTGCTGCACAGTGCACCAACACCGCGCCCCTCTTACGGCCAACGCTGTGGATCTTATCAGCCACACTATCGAAATACAGAGAGATGGGCGAATGGGGCATGTCCGCCAGGGGCACCTTCACATACTCCATATGAGGCCAGTTGAAGTTGGGCAGCTCGATTGTGGCGTTGACTACACAAGTGATGCCTTTGGACAGGAGCAGGCTGCGATTGGACGCCACGTTACCGCGGCTGAGGAACAGGTTGGGAGTGATCTGTGCGATGCCCCCCAGCAGGCTGCCACTCTCGGGCATAAGCCGGGGCACCGTGGTGGGCACCATTGAGCTGCGATGGTGGTGATGATGGTGGTGGAGGAAGCCTTGGCTGCGTGAACCCATTTGGATCAAGTAGAACAGCAATAAAATAATGGAAATTCTTCAGAGGACAGTCTTCACAGACATAGCTGAATCAGTCAGAACGCTCCTGAAACATAAACATTTTTCTGTTAAAAAGAAACATTTGCATATCGTGTGTAGACTGTGAAGCACAGTCATAAATATATTCAATAAGGACACCTGACAAGAAGAGCTCACAATTCATTCAAAAGGTGTTTCCCAACCCCTTGTGTTGAATATGTGTTTAGTTTGCTCAAACAAATATTTTTTTTCTGACCTGACACCCCCGTCCCCTATCCGCAATTAGGAACCCCTGTATCATAATAAATAATACAGTACAAATAGCCAGTTGTTGTGCCCAGTTGTCACTCAGAATTCATCAGGTCTGTTCAGAGATCTCTATAGGGGAGCTTGTGTATACTGTGTGTTTGTCTGCACTCGGGTCGAATGGCCTCGGTGCAGTCTGTTCCATGTGAGCGGGACCCCCTAGAGGCACACACTACCTCAGCTCATATAAACCACACAGATGCACACCACATCTCCTGTCTACAGTCACAAATGTTAGTATAGACTGTAATAATAGGCCTACTATTTATGTAGCACTCGCCGATCTATTCTGGAATAAAATCAATGTATTGGATTATATTAAATGAAGGCGGTATGACGTTTGAAGGGGTGTGCTGATGAAAATGGTCTCCTGAGTAAATGCTGTTTGTTATCAGCTCCTGCTCAGGGCACTTCATACTCCACTGCGTTCTCAATGCGTCAACCAGAAGCTTCTGTAAGCCATAGTCTGTGACCAACAAATACAGGTCAACTACTTTTGTAGTCCTCATGCCATACTGAAAACTGATACATTTGATATAATAGCATAGGCCTACATATCCACCACCATACCCCAGTATTCTGTGTCACACTTCAGTGCTTTGTTTTACAAAAGGCTGTGATCATCACGTTACAGTGCTGCTTAATCGCACTCCTCTGCACGCTGTCACCAATAGAGATAAGACAACAATTACAGCAGGCTGAGGTATGAAAACACACTTAAGCCTTGCATTACATCAGGGACCAGGGCTTACAGACATCTCATTTGACCTAAATAAGCAAAACACAGAGAAAACTTGTCTTTATGCATTGAGAACAGTTAACAAGTGTATGTTGGGCTGTAGGATATGAGAAACAAACAATAATAACAAATAAAGAAAGCCATAATCGATACTGTCTTGACATTATATTTTATTTATTATTTCCTAATAAAATATTCTGTTAGGACCAAAATAAGGCTAAATGGGAGAAAATTAGCATAATCATGCATTTTGCATATTATGAATTAGTATTTTGTTGTTTGTATGTAAGACCTCTGTAATTATGCTACATCTTCTTGTGGTGTATGTCACCAACTACTAATAGTACTACTAATGCAATAACAATAATTTGCTGGTTTGCGGTAGCTCTAGTCACAACACATGGACCAAACAGTCATGTTGTAAACAGATTCCTTGGTTTGATTGCAATAAGGAAGCAAAGACATAAACTTTTTTTTTTCAACATCAGTAAACCCTAGTCTCTTGTCGGTGCATATTATTGCCACCTCCACCATCCGATCGCCTCACTCCTGTCCAGCGTGAGGTAAAAATAACTGCGTGGACAGAGCCCAGTGTTGTGGTACATCAGCACTCATAGGTTTTCTATCTCACTCATCTCTCCTGCAGTAGCCTACATGTCGGTCAGCGGGTAACCTAAGCAACAGGCATGCAGATGGATGCGTTTCAAAGTGATGTAAAATATAGTAATTAGGAATTCAAAACAAATATTCTATCATCTACAGCAGTATACAGTATGTACTATATACCTGTGGCACAGCAGTTCTTAGTCATTGAAACGCTTTTAGCAATTTGTGTGGCCAGGTTTGGGACTAAACATGCTCCAAGATTTGAGGTAATTTATATAACATAGCCCATTTATATCGATATTAGCTTTAAAGTAAAATAAACCGGCCTCTTCATCAGTTTTGATGGTTTCCTGGTTAGTTAACTTTCAGATGTTTCTTGTTTTTTCCTGGAAAGCGCTCTGGGCACCTTCTGGTTGTTGTTGGGCGCTATACAAATATAATTTGATTGATTGATTGATTGAGATGTCTCTCTTGTCAAAGCAGTCCAGTCTATCAACATGTGGTCCCCTCGCCCTATACTTGCTGGTCTCTTTCCTTCTCTGTCAGTGGAGCAATGGACAACGACTACAGTTACAAATAAGTAACATGATGCACACGGCAAGAGAACTGGAGCACACACAACTGTATCTCTGGAGGTGGAAGTACTTAGTCACATGATCTTAGCACATCAAGAACGGCCAGCGGTGAAAAAGAAGCATACAATGCCTATAGTATTTTTGTTTGTATTGGATTTTATGCCATTAAGGCACTCTCAAAATAAAATATGTATCAATTCATATAACTCTCTATTCAAGGTTTAGCAATATTAGAAAATATGCTATGATATATATATATATATATATATATATATATATATATATATATATATATATATATATCCCATCCAAACACAATCCATTCTCTTACAAGTTTACCACAAATATATCGATATAACAGTGTTATTTCGATGTATTGTTACATTGTTACAAGGTTTGGGGGTTCATAGCAGAAAGGTTAGCCTATAACAAACAATCTGCATTTCAATGTAGTATATTCATTACACTATCTGATTTGGCATACATCGATTGGACACGCCTCCTTCCCCATTAATCTAAGATTGGAACAGCCACAAGGACTTTACTGATGTGGCCAGGGTTCTTAAGATAAGTGTACATAATTCACTCTTGAAAGAGCAAGAGTCATTTCTTTCAGAAACACAATAGAATTTTAATCAAATGGTGATTAATGGCCAATCTGAATTTGTTTTGCATGGGGCTTTTTAATAGTTGGGCTTATGTCACTACAGTTTGTAGCCCCAATCCTGTAGAGGCAGAAAGAGCTCGGTGTTTAGAGTAGATTTTGGAGACTAAAATGTAAACTATTAGGTGACTACAGTGGAAAGCAGGTTGTTTTTGTATTTGTTCAATTACATCAAGATACCACAGAATAAAGGGGAAATAATGACAACAACCACACAAAATGTTTATTGGCACAGATTGTGACACTGTCATTAAATGTCGCCGCAGGGGGTAAAAAGGAAGAGTACTCTTTCTGCCTGATCCAATGATCATTTCCAAAAGTGGCAGCATGATGTTATTCTTTGACCGTGAACACATTCACAAACCAAAAATAGGGCCATGATTTTAAAGGAGACAGAAGTGGTAATACTTTTTTCAGAATGAGTGTCTCTTTGCTTCATAACAAAGGGGGAAACGATACTGTGCTCATAATCTAATAAAGCAGCCCCATCATTATGTATAATTGCAGATTCATAGAGTGAATTTCAAACAGCTCTGTATGATATTAAGTGCTCATTACTGGATCTAATAGACACAGACACCATAATTACAATCGATATTAGGAAGAATGCATTGATGATATAAACTTTAAAACATTGGGTGTAATTTAGTAGTCTGGAGTCGTTTGGGGAGGAGCAGAGCGAAACCGTGAGGCTTAGGTAAATAAGCACTGTTTAATAATTGAAAATTACACGAGCTGTGGGGATCTGGGCGCGCACCGCTCTGCTGCTCGTGCTCCTGCGTGTGACGTCACGAGGTGCGAGTGTAACAAGTTAGAGGAAAGGAAATATATATATAGCCCTCTGAAAAAGCACAATACTGTATAGGCCTATTACAGATGTAAGCGACAGTTAAAGGAGAAGGATTAGGCCTGTGTTGTTTTAGAGGGCTTAGTACCAAAAATGTTGTTTTTACATTAACACCTAATTTACAGCACAACTTACCAGCAGACTCCACTTGGATGGTTTCAGCCGGACGCATCAAGACGAGGTGAGTGTTTCCACAGCTTCAAAACTCCGGGGCATCTACTCGCTGTCCAAGCCTTTAGGGGGAGGTCAACGGGGAGACGAATTACTTGCCACAGCCAGGGGCATTATGAGGAAGTCTCCAGAAAAGAGAGCCATCAGCGCATCAGGCGGCAGGAGCTGGAGCTGGAGAAGGATCTGGAGCGGGAGCAGGAGCGACAGCGGAGCGGCGGCGGCGCAGGCGGCGCTGCTTCGGCATGAGGAGAGCGAGCACGAGCCGCACCACCAGGAGGAAGGGGGCGGAGCCTTTACGTGCCCACACTGGAGTGGGAGGAGAGGACAGAGGAAACGTATCTGTGTAGTACAGGTTAGTTTAGTGTAGCGTTATAGTAGGTGATAGTAGTAATCTCTCAATACGTTCATCACAACTGTGCGTAAACAATATGATGCATGTAACGTTGTTAAATCCTTTTTGCTGTGTCTCAAATAGATAGATTGCCAGGATGCCCCCACCTGTACAAGAAACATCAGAAGCAAAATCCATATTGTCCACACTGGCTTCTCCTTATGTCTGGCTGAATCTAAAAGGTTTATTATTAATAATCTTATTCTGTATATCTGCTTAGTGAAAAACAGGAATGAATATGCATGTGTAGCCCTTGGATTGCAGACAATTCATCCTGACTGAGACTAGACTTTTGACTTCAGTTGAAACGTCCACATAGTATTAACATAATGCATTTCTTCTGATGCATTGTTTGCTTCTAGTCCACAGTTTTTTTGTTTTGTTTTATCTCTGAGTCACCCCATGTTTCCATATTCAACAAGTCGGTACCAGAGAATTTCAGATTCCATCGTGGGTCCACTGGGACATGGTGTTCAACCGAATCCCTGTTGATCAATTGTGTTTTTAGCCCTGTGTGAAAATTACATCATCATTTGTCCACAGAAAGAAGAGACACTGTGCTCATAATTGATCGAGATTCATCTTATGAATGTTTTAAAAGGATGGAAATGGCACGAGGTAAGAAAACATGATAGATGTGGCAGAAGCAGTAACCTTGAGCTGTGTGAGAGGAGACACTAGAGGGATGGAGGGATGCTGAGAGAGGGAAAGAGCTGCCGGCTGTAAGACTAGGGTCTGCACCGAAATGTCAGATGAGTCAGATGCACTCTGGGAAGACACTGCTGTTTAACATGGCATCACAGTCTGCTGTGAAGGCTGCAAATTTACAGTGACATCATCACTGTAATAATAACAAGCACCTGCAACCACAGACTGAAGGAGCAGCTCTGAACAGCGACATGTGACAGTGATGAACCTTGACGGCCTGTGACACAGATAAGACACAGCTTTGACCATGTATTTCAGTATTTCTCGCTGTAATCCCTGTTGGATTACAGCGTGAAATACTTTGAGCATACCTCCTCATGGGCATCGTTCATCGACCAAACCCTAAAATCTGGCATATCGGTACCACCCAAGGTAACAAAGGCTACTTATGACACTGGTCCATATTTTGGTTAGGCCATTTCCAGCCCATTAGATGATTCGCACCATTGTATCATCGTCGTCATCACCACATCATTTGAGCCCCAATGTACTACTCTGTGACAATTACTGTGGTGACCATGACTCCTCAAACTCAAATGTGAGTTCTGAACAGTTTACTCTGTTTAATGTTGAGACTTCCAGGAACATCACACAAATGTCTGGTATTAGGTAACTTTCCAGACTCTGAGGATACAGGAAATGTCAGCTTAAGGCAAATATGCACCGACAAGAGACTAGGATTTACTGATGCTGAAAAAAAAAAAGTTTATGTCTTTGCTTCCTTATGGCAATCCAACCAAGGAATCTGTTTACAACAGGATTGTTTGGTGAATGTGTTGTGACTAGAGCTACCGCAAACCAGCAAATGATTGCATCAGTAGTATTATTAGTATTTGGTGACATACACCACGAAGTAAAAGAATGTCCACCTCATATGAGCCTCTCCCATAGAAATAAGCCTATATCTGTCATTCCAAGGTTGGAACACCTGGTGAGAACTTCTGTCCAGGACAGGGCCAATGCAACTTGAAATTACATTTATGGAGAAGAGGAGTTCTGTATTGTCACAAATAAAAAAATAGTTATTCATTTATTTTATATACACTGCTCACAAAAACTTAGGGCACACTCAAAAAACACATCCTAGATGTCAATCAATTCGATTTTTCGGATGAAAATCTTTATTCATAGTGTAGGGCAATGTGTTGAGAACAAAATAATATAAGAATGATAAATGGAAATCAAATTCTCAGCCCCTGGAGGTCTGGATCCACAATTATAGTCAAAATCAAAGTGACAAATCAGGTCACTGGTTGATCCAAATTGTGTAGAAATTCCTCCAAACGAGTCTGTATCATCTCCACGTGCCTGAATGCACTCCCTACAACGCCTGGGCATGCTCCTGATGAGACCACGGATGTCCTCCTTAGGGATCTCCTCCCAGACCTGGATTAGAGCACCAGTCAGCTCCTGGACAGTCTGTGGTGCGACGTGGCGTTGATGGATGGACCGAGACATGATGTCCCAGATGTGCTAGTGGATTTAAGTCTGGGGAACGGGCAGGCCAGTCCATAACATCAATACCTTCATCATGCAGGAACTGCTGACACACTCTTGCCACATGTGGCCTGGCATTATCAGGCATCAGAAGGAACCCAGGGCCCACAGCACCAGCATATGGTCTTACAATAGGTCTGAGGATCTCATCCCGGTCCCCAATGCCAGTCAGGGAACCTCTGGCTCACACATGGAGGGCTGTGCGGCCCTCCAATGAAATGCCTCCCCAGACCATCACTGACCCACCACCAAACCGGTCATGCTGGATGATGTTGCAGCAGCAGAACGTTCTCCAGGGCGTCTCCAGACACTGTCACGTCTGTCACATGTGCTCAGGGTGAACCTGCTCTCATCCGTGAAGAGCACAGGGCACCATTGGCCAATCTGCCAATCGCTGTGTTCTCGGGCAAATGCCAATCGGGCTGTACGGTGTTGGGCAGTAAGCACCGGCCCAACTTGTGGACGTCGGGCCCTCATACCACCCTCATGGAGTCGGTTTCTGACCGTTTGAGGACCAACATGCACATTTGTGGCCCTCTGGAGGTCATTTTGTAGGGCTCGGGCAGTGCTTCTCCTGTTTCTCCGTGCACAAATGAGCAGATAGCGGTCCTGCTGCTGGGTTGTTGACCTCGGTCGGCCCCCCCCAGGTCTCCTGGTGTACTGGCGTGTCTCCTGGTATCTCCTCCATGCTCTGGACACTGCGCTGGGAGACACAGCAAACCTTCTTGCCACAGCACGAATGGACGTGCCATTTTTCGATGAGCATCACTCCCTGAGCAGCTTCTGTGGGTTGTAGATGCTCCTCATGATACCTCTAGTGGTGAGAACACTGGACAAATGCAAAAGTGTTCCAAAAATACGGTACAAAGGATGAAGACAGGAAAATGGTCTGTGGTCACCACCTGCAAAACCATTCCTCTTTTGGAGTGATCTTGCTAATTGCCTCTCATTTCCACCTGTTGTCTGTTTAATTTCCACAACACCAAGTGAAATTGATTCACAATAAGCGTGGCTTCCTAACTGGACAGTCTGATATCCCAGAAATTTGACTGACTTGGAGTTACATTGTGTTTTTTGAGTGTGCCCTAAGTTTTTGTGAGCAGTGTATTATATACTGTAGCTATTGTCACCGAGTAGTACATTTGGGCTTAAATGAACCATGAAAATGACTTTAAAATGATACCAAATACGTGTGTGTGAATGTGAATCATCTAATGGGCTTGAAATGGCCTAAACCAAAATATGGACCAGTGTCAAAAATGACTTTTTCATTTCAATAGCTGAAAACTAATTTAAAGCCGTAGCTCTGAAAAGGCTATCACACCGAAATATAAACTCAGACATGGACCTACTTAAAAATCATTGATAGCCTTTGCCACCTTGGGTGGTACCGATATCTCTGGTCTGGCCCATGGACTATCAGGGGCATGTGCTTTGCAAAGATAAAGAAAATATTCACAGAGGAATTGACATTGGATTTCTCTTATAATCTTTGTGTAAATGGGGACTACTGCATGTATACATGTATATTGTCATCTACAAAAAATTGCCAAATAAGGCCCACAGCACCAATTTTTGTAGGTTCTTTCGTAGTTGGCACATATTGGTAGCAAACTTAAATAAATTCACTCAGTTTCACTGCATTGACCACCGTCTGTGGCCCTCTGTGGCGTATACTTCAATATGAGACCCTAATGAAAAAGGTTTGGACACCTCTGCACTAAGTAATCTGCTTGAATGGGAGAATTGTAGTGCTTCAATTGCCAAGCTGTTAAATTGCCCTCACATTAGCAGTGGTGTTTGCTAATTGTTTGGTCAACAGGTGGGCTTTAGTGTGAATTTGTAATGCAAATCCACACCATAATCCTTGGAAGGTAACTCTAGAGATGTTTATTTCAGTCATCGCTGATTTGCCTGTTGAGGAGTAGTTATGGTTGCCGTGCGCAGCTGAAGCCAGTGGAAAGTGCTTTGTGGTCAGCAGCATTGGAGACCTGGAAGGGCCCCGGGAGCACTGGGGCTCTAAATAAAGTTGCTGCCGTTTGCTCCAGCTGTGACTGTCTGCAGAAAATAGACACGGATTTAAACGTTTGCTTTGGCAACATGTGAAAGCACAAGGTGGGAGGGTGAGCTCAGCGTGTAGCTGTGCAGTATCTCTGATCAGTGACACTCTGACATCAAACACATTTCCCTTTGAGATATGTGCAGCATAAAGGACTGCATTTACAAGCTGTTCAACATTTTTTTATTTTTTTATTTGTTACTTTAGATAATGCTGTTTAGTGATTACAATTTGGTGTTGATCTGGATCATTCTTTTTGTCATAAAGAGTGGCCCAAAAAAGAGAGGATTTACCCCAAATGGCCTTCGGGACCGGGACCATTTCAATGTGAGATAAACCTTAGTAGAGGTCAGAACACTATTCAAGTTCCACAGTCTTACACTATTAGCAGATCATAATATACAATACAGTGTGGAGCATATATCTAACCTATAAATATGTTTGCCGTCCTGATATACTCCTTCGTCTTCCGCATCCTGATTTTCTCTCTGACAAAAAGGTTGTTGTTGGTGGGTCTCTTTAATTCAGAGCATCTCTATAATCAGACTTGGGCAGCTGCTGAGAGTGAGCAACAGGGTGAACACACACAGGGCTCAGAGCTAGGTACACCCCTTTCCCCCCACTACCACAGACGACCTGGTTGCCACAGTAACCTCTTGTGTTGATGGGTTCACCTCTGCTAATCACAGTCCAACAATAATAATTAATGGCTAAAGGGAATGCGGCAGAGACGAGAGAGAGGACAGGGTGTGCTACGAAGCCATAGGTCCTTTACGATAGAGGGTTTTAACAACACAGAGCACAGAGGACCTTGTGTTGCCTGTTTGAATGATAAAAGCAAAGTAAAAAAAAATCAATATGAGGCTGATAGAGAAGGGGCCTTGCATTGATCATGTTTGGGCTGCTATTTTCAAAACACAGGCTACTTTTCCCCAATAGACATGGGTGGGAATTAAAGGACCTTTGATCCGTTTTTACATTTGTCATTTAATTTACTGTATTATTTATTTAAAAAGGGGAAAGCTAGTAGTGTCCAAACTAGCATCATTAAACCAAATTATTAGAAATGCTAATTACATTTTACAAAAGCGGATCCCAAGTTGTTGGCTGAGTGATTTTCTTTTACCCCAGTGACTTATGTTTGTGTAACTATGGAGTTCACCCTAGAGAGGTAGTAGCCAAGATAATTCAACAACATTAAAGAAAATTACTCAAATTTTGTCTTTACTTTACCTGATTTGCCCATTTGGTTTGTAGATTCTGTTCAAATGTTAAGAACAAAAAGAAAATGCATTTAAAGCTTGTGAAGAAATGAAGAAAAACCTTGGCAAGCTACCAAAAAAGGGCTGGAGAGCTACTGGTTGGAGATTATGCCTTGCCTTCAATTATTTTGAGCAAAAATAGGATCTTCAAATAAACTTAAACAAAAAAAAGCTACTCCTGCAGGGCCATTTGACACACAAAAATATTAAATTTTCCACATCCAAACCATGTGTTGTCACACCCACATTGGCATTAAACCTGCCCTTATGTTAACTGGGATCCAATGATTGCGATTTATATACAACATAACTGTACTGTATGCACCAGAGAGCTCCAAATGAACTGCCCTTGGGATCTGTGGTCTATACACTTGCCACTGTTCGCCATTGCTTTCAGCCGTCTGTGGTTTGTTACATCACACCATTAGTTTCAGTGTCTTGGATAAACGTGTGTCGTTAGGAATAAGGAACAGGAGGCTGCGAGTCTGAGGAGACAGTGTGTGGGCGAGGGCCGAGAACACGTCGGGTTCTTGACACCAACATCTGCTCCATCTGCTCCTGCCGTCGCACACCGCTGCCAGAGAGGGCCACGCCGCAACATGCAGGGGAGACAGGTGTGCGGTCTGCACATCATTTACTCATATATTTAGTTCACGTGACAAAATGTTGGATCGACCAATATACAATCACCAAATTATTACTGAAAACCACATATACAGAAATGTTTACTTTAAATGTGAATGACACTTGGGCACAAATAAGACTGCATTTCTTCACTCCTTTCTCTGAAAGTGAATAAACCTTTAAATAACACCCAAAGTAACAACAGCTTCTCTCCATGTTGCAGAGCCAAAAACACCCACCTTTCCCAAAATAATCAAGTAGCCTACAATCCATGTTCATGCGGCTAAAAAGTATTAAGTGTAGTGTGTGCAACTTACATAAAAAAAAAATCTTTTACTGATCATTAGTATAGTTTATTGTCAACAGGTCAGAGTATGATGTACTGTGTAGGGCTGGGCACCTTTTCAATTCTTCATGACATAGCACCAATGAGACAAATGTCCATTATTTAGAAAAATAAAATCAACAAAAATGCCAACAACTTTTAATAAACACTTCTCCCCATCTTTCGTTTTGCAAAAGGAGTAGTTATTTATTCTGTCTGTGAGTACCTCGTGCTGTTTCTGGAGTGCACCCACCAGGCATTAAAACTTATTAACTTGTTTTTCCTGGTACTCGGCCCATGTACTGTGCCACTTGCCTACTTAAAACCAAGTCTGCGGAAAACATAACGGTACAAATCAAGATGTATTATGTAAAGGCTCTTAAAATTACAACTGTATGTGGCAGGATTTTAAAAAGCCATTATTAAATGAACAAAACAAAACTTTCATTTGAATACGCACAGACAGTTCTTTTAATGCTCCTCTGTAATCCCAACGCTGCGTTCTGGTTTTGCCGGTGACGCGTCCTTATCATCAGAGCCTGGATCTTGTGTCCTAATCAGACCCGTTACTGCGGTTCAGCTCTCTGCTCTGATTAACTATCAGAGTCCAGTGACCCGCTGCCTGCCCGGACAATTATCATCACAGCTCTACCACAACACGAGCCCACGCGTCAATGATGCACCAGTCACTGTGTCGCTCACTGAGACACCACAGACTGGGCTCCACATACTGTATGTTCTAAATAGTGTTGTTACAGATTAAACAACAGCATGTCCACAGTATCGTCCTCCATGTCTCTAGGCTTTAGTGATGTAGCCCTCCTTGATGAGAAAGTCGTATATTTTGCGTGTCTTGTTGACGTCGATCTTGATTAGCGCTCTGGCCTGTGCGAGCCGTAGTCCCCCTTGCCGCCTGCACTCGTTCAGTAAGGCTTGCTTATATTCGAGGTAGGCTCCTGGCACCAGACGCACCACTTGGCACAGCTACAAGCACAAAACAACACGCGGTCACTAAGGGATGCTAAAATATCTGTGGACATTTAAGTAAATTGGATCTGTATTTCTTTTTTTGAATAGCTGTAAGTGTTTATCCAACCGAAGCACTACATTGTACAGAGTGTAATGCATCCTTTGCTTTTATGAGGCCACTGTGAGCCATTAGGCGCAGACAAGTGATAAGTACCTCTTTCTCTCGCTCATTGAGTTTCTCTGTTCCCGGCAGTCCTGTGAGGTTCAGGGGAGGGGCACTGCGCCTACCTGATACTGTGAAACAATGACCAAGAGTCAAAACATTTTTGGATAACATGCAGAGCATCAGAAAGGGCAGAAAAGACTTCTAGCAAACATAACTGTTGTTATTTTGTAAAGTGCAACATGCAAAATACTTATGAATGTGACTGGGGCAGTGATTAAGAAAAATAATCATCATTTTTACCTGTAACTGGGAGTGGCGTGACAACTGGAGTAATGCCTGCATCACTATAATGGGAAACAAAAGCATAAACTTTACCACAAGAGCAAAATACCGTATTTTCCAGACTATAAGTTGCACTTTTTTCATAGTTTGGCTTGGGGTGCGACTTATATATCAAAATATATAACCCCCCAATGTTTGTTGTGTACCACTGAAGATTTAAAGCAGAACTAAGTAACTCATGCCTCTAGAGGCCATAAGCATCACTGCAGGTGTCGTAGCATGTTGCATTTGTTTTTTACTCATTAATTGTCCGTGAGAGTAGATACTATGCTGACAGAAAAGACAAAAAGAGAGAGGGATATTGTACATTGTGCCACAACTCAATTACACAATGGAGATCATTTTTATCACTCAAACCTGGCTGTAAATACTGTTTAAGTGGCGCTATCCCGCCGTCAGCTTGTTAGATTCTTTGTGATTCTATTATTGCGCCTCCGACCCAGAGGCAGGGAAGTTGCAAGGGTGGTTTTCTGGCCAGAGACACCAGGGGGAGATGAAAGACCCCCTAATCATCACATTAACACTTGTATTATCCCCAGAGGGACTACAAAAAGGATTTAGAAAGGTAAACAAGTTACTTAGTTCTTCTTTAAGAAACGATAATGGAGCAGCAGAAGGAAAGTGCGGAGTGAGCAAGAAACTTGTGAGGGACTGATGAAAGTGGAGGTTACTCTTATTGCAATGAAGAAAACAAAAAAAGCTAATCGCAGCCTAAAAGCTAGATGGCTAGAGGAACAAGTATGCAAATGGTTGCTTTAACAACATGCGGACTGGAGAGGCTTGTCAACGGTGCAGTTACGCCTCCATGCCCAGGTAGTTGCCAAGACTGGTGCGACTTATGTTGTTTTTCTTCTTCATTTTGACTTACACTCCGGAGCAATTTATAGTCCGGAAAATACGGTAACCGGTTTAAACAAGCTGAAAATACTTGAGTAAAACACAGATTATGAAGATTAAAGACAAATAAAACAGAGGTAACCGTAGGAGTAGGTCACCCTTCCCCTGGCCCTCCCCAAACACTCTGGTAACAACAAGGAATTTGAGCTCTCACATAGCAGCTTGTTTGCTAAGCCACTGCTGGCAGGCCCGGCTGTCCTGGATGTACTGCAGCATGTCGGAAAGCATGGTCCTCTTCCTGCGCTCCTCCTCTCGCACACGCTTTACTCGATCGTACACCTTGGCGCCTAGATGCAAAGAGACAAGAGGGTCAACCTGGACATAATCAGTGAGGCAGTCAGATATACAGGGAAGGGAGGTTCAGAGAAGCAACTGCTATATATTATGCATTCATCATTCCAAGCAATTCTCAAATAAAACTGTTGAAACATTTATTGGCCAACATACGTCCCTGCATTATAAAACACTGTCCTGCCAAAGTAGGCAGAATGAAACAGCTTTGATGACAGATGAGTAGCAAAGGTCAAGCACAACTCACTGCAGAAAGACTTGATTCCTGCTTTCCTGTACTCCTGCAGGCGGTGGATCTCCTTTCTCAACTCGAACTCCACTAAAAACACAAACAGCAGACTTGTTTTATATATTTTTTCCTGCCAACTCTTATGGATTGGAGTCTTCGAATACTTACAGGCATTGCTTTCAATAAATTTATCATGTTCAGTTGGTCCCACTACACGAGCGAATCGTCTCATTGCGTCGTACATATCTTGCACTTCTTTTGGGTAACATCGCTCCAGCACTAAGACAGAAGGAAAAAGAGGAACAGCAGAGTGAGTAGGCAGCAGCTACAGACAAATATAACACAAAAATATCAAATATCAGACACCACTAGCTTGAGATCTCAGGAGGTTTCAGGAGAATAGGAAGATATTTTATGTGCTTTAAGAGCTGCTAGTGCCATTTCTCTTTTTGCTTTTATACATTTGAAAAAAAAAAAAGATCTTTATAAAAGGTCATTCTGCTGCATGTTCTTGAATGTTTTACATGAATGTTTCCTGTGGTGCATCAACTTTTCATACTAGAAATTGAGGATTAGCTACGCTCATTATGGGCCCATGGGGCTGTTATTTTGGAATGGAGGCTTTTTTGTACGTTTTAATTTCTTATTATTTTACCTACATGACTAAAAATATCTACAGTGTCACCAAAAATGACACACACTCTACAAGAGCCGAGTTGTGTTCATCCAAGTATTGGCGTGTTGCTGAGTAACAGACAAGTGTCAAGGAAGGAGAGAAAGCTGTTGTGTGGGTGTGACAGGAGGGGCTGTGTGTGCTGGCAGAGCTGAGCCCAATCTTCTCCATCAGTGCTTTTAACTGCGAGTGCTAATTAGCAGTTGCCATACACCGGCCTAATGCATGAAATCATGCAAATGAGTGGACATAGAGATGAAAAGGGCACATCTCTATGGAGCAGTTGATCAGGCCTTTAGTGCCTGAATAACAGCAGCACACAACTAACAAACAAACACATGCAAAAGCAGAGTGTGACTCATTTCATATAACAAGCTGCTTCAGAACCTCACACATCGGCCGCAAGCCACAACAGGGGCCAGTGTGCCTCCAGCAATAACGGAGACATGATACCGTGAGCCTCCAGGGCTCAGCACATGAACACACACACAAGCACACATGTACACACTCTGCCCACAGAGACAATCTTTGACAGTCTCCATGACAACGGTCTGCAGCTCCGGGGCGACTGCAAGCCCGCTTTTGTCTTGAAAGACCGGAGAGATAAGACGAAGGAAAGGGAGGCTGGAGGATACATAAATAAAACATGAGGAGAACTCTTGAACTCCCAAACCACAAATTCTCACAGCAACATGTGGGGCTGTTTTCTGAGTCAGCGGACAACAACCAGCCTTAATTGGACAAATCCATTCATAGCCAGGCTGCACTCAAGCCTGAACCCTGTGGAAAACCAACCTGTGACAGGTGGATCAATAAAAGACAGCATATTATATATACCAGCAGTCATGGCATGGTTTCTATTCACACGAAACATTTACACCATGGCACACAGACTCTGGAGACTATTCCCGGCCTGATAGTAAATACACGCTTCTGTCAGCTGCCACACTCCAGCACCACTGGGGTTAGTGTTGGTTATTACATTGGACATGTTTGCATGCGCCCATAGAAACTGCCTTTAACAATTTGTCTGGTAAATATCAAATGCCTGCACAGACTGTTGGGAGTACCGTCATAGCCAACCCAAGTGTGTAACCCTAATTACTTACTCTGAAATTTACGCAAGTTGATGAGGCCATGGTCGCGGATAATTCTGAAAAAAATTAAAATGATGCACATTAAAAATATGTAAATTGAATTCATCAAATGTTTATTTTTATAACTTCATATGTTAGATCAGACTTTTCCAAAATCACGTGTGCGAGAGCTATCTGAACTGAAGTATTTCAAATGTCATAACCCCTTTGAAGATCTTCTTTCATGAACATAGAAAGCTTTACAGTGGACCAGACATGTCAAGATGCCTGACGATCCTGAAGTGCCATTCCTACGCGCTTGGAGAGCACACAGTCGTTAACGCTGATTTAGAGAAGGATTCATTACAGCCCTGATTCAGGCAGGTGTAACAAAGCAACAAGTAAAGGATTTGACACAAAAACGGAATTGACAAAATGGTCCCTGAACATGAACTAAGATGTAAAAAAAAAAATGGTTTCAGTCGTAGTGCATATTGTTAAATACATACAATGCCCTCTAGTGATAAACAAGGCTCATTACAAGTAGCAAGTGGCAAGCATCAATCTTTAAATTAAATAAACACTTACTTTTTTCTTCGTTGCCTCTCTCTTAATCTGGAATGGTAGATATCAACGACTGCCAGCTTTAATGCTGAAATTAGCAACATAAACCATGACAACTGAAACATTTTGTTATTGTTTTGTAAATGTCAAGGCCAATTTAAGCCCACCTCGTAAGACATCAGAGTCATCATCCACAAAGTCAATATCCTTCAAGTCCCATTCTGCATAGTTGTCAAACTCCTAGAGGAAAGAAAATAGACATAGCAGTTGTTTTGACAGGAATAATGACAATATTGTTACAGAGTCAACATTGAAAATTACTTTGTTAAGCTATTTTAACAGCTGTTGAACTCACCTCCATAAAGTCTGCTCTTGCAGGCATGTAGCCTGCCATATCTCGAGACAACACAGAGTCAAATGTGGGACGAGGCGGATCATCTGTGGCTATAAATCAAAAACATACAATACTTAAAAGGAACTATACCTAATTTTGTATTTTTTTACAATGTGACAAAATGGGCTTTTCTAGCATCACGGCAAACCCGTTTTGACCATGCACAACATCAACAAATCATAATATGACGCAAACTTCATGCATCAGCCTGATTTTTCCGCCCAAATTACTACTTTTACAAGATACTTCTATGAGGCAAAAATAATTTTATCCTACAGAAGAAAAAAAAAGTGATGTCCTTTAAGCATGATGCTTAAAATCTATGTACTCTACCCTTAAGGTTTCAATGTGGGCTTTAGTCTCTCTTAGTCTTTTGCTGAAATAGTTCAGATCAAATAATCTGAACCTAAATTTAGCCATATGCCAGAAGCTGAACAAAATTCCAGGAGGGACCAGCAGCTTTTTGGACAAGAGTGAGAATGTTTGTTAAACACCCAAACAGTGCTGCAGATGGAGAGATAAAGCCTTCTACAGATTCATGCAAGTTCTTTTGCTACAGTAATAAATGCCTGTAACCTGAAAATAAAACATTTTGATACGGAGAAAAGAATCAATCAATAGAGGAGATGTGTTAAAGAAGATACCTACGTTTAAAGGGAATTGCAGTATCTGCAAAATGTGAGTCTTTCGTTTTCTGCAGGCTGAGTAAGGTGGAGGAGAACAGTGGATTATTGATGAAATTCTTCATGTAGTGGCTTTCACACTCCTCTTTAGTCTTTGTGCGCATTTGATATGCCACGTCTTGCCTGTGGAGACAGATTCAAGATTACTTGCATCTAGTCAAGTACATAACAAATGACAAATATTACAGATTTTAGTCACAGCAAAATACTATTTTTTTTTTTTTTTTCTGAAAGCATGTTGACACTTCAATCCACAATGCCCAAATGTTTTTTTGTTTAAATTATTTCAATTTGTGTGATACTGCAGTTGGTCAGGTCTAGGTTCAGCAACATTATGGAGCAAAAGTAGGTCAGCTGACCAACCTGAAAAATGTTATGGCTCAAATGGTCAAATAGATAAACTTCTGTGTTGCATGTTTTGTACCACAACTCACCAGTTTCCAAATCCACAATCCATAACCGCTTCCAAAAGAGCCATTTCTTCCTGCGCTGTCCATCCAGGCTCCAGCACAGGAAAGTCTGAAGTCTGAGAAAATAAGGTATGGAAAGACAAAAAAAAACATCAGCTCGCCAATGGTGCATGTCTATCGTTTATCTTTCTGATATGATTAAGAGACTAGAAACATACCATAATTTCATATTTGTGATCACTCTGATGCTTCTTGAATTCAAACCCTCTGGTATAACACTACAACAACAGAAGTTGCACGTTAATCATTTGCAGAAACTTAAAACAAATACAATATTTAGTTTATTATTTTTTTACTTGGAGGCAAATAAGAAACGGAGACGGGCCACACTCTGCACATTTAATATAAGGTTCAGTGAGATGAGATGAACAGCCTTTGCACGGAGGTTTATCAAACGGATCATCTGCAACGAGATTCACACGGTACAGCATTGTTGTCATTGAAAGTGCTATTAAAGCTGCTGCACAAGTCGTTTAATAAGTTCATGGCTAGGAACATTTATTTAGCTTGATTGTAAGCTAGGTGCGTTTAAAAGTAGAAAAAAAACACAAACAGAGGCTAGCATACGTTAGCACACAAGGCTAACTGTGTTTACTTTTCCTATAATAGCAATCATAAAATAGGTTAAAGCAAACAAATTACATATACTTTATCTTCTAAGGATAGGACTTACTTCCAAAGGAAGCCAATCTGTCCATATTTTTGTAACTGAAAAAAACCAGCTCCAAAATGTATTGCTATGATTCCGTCTGCGTTGCTGTTTCTGCTCTGAAGGCAAAGCCAATCGAGCCAAACGAATCGATTGCAGAACTTTAAAATACATTTTAGTGAACAGAATATTTATTTGTATTACTCTACACTTTGTTCATACTTTTAATGTTGTATTGTTTACGGTCGCATGAAAATTAACTTTGGACACACAGCATTTTGTCTTAAAAGTTATAACTGTAATGTTCATATTACGACACACGGTGGCGCACTTGGCTTATATACGATGGCATTCCTCACGTTCAAGGTGTGTTCTTTGTCTGTATCTATCCAGTCTTCTTCAACAAACAAGGTAGTTTATTTGATTAGAAAGTTGTACATCCTGCATATGAATGAATGAATGCTCTTCATTTTCAGTATTAATAATAATAATGATGATAATAATAATAATAATAATAATAATAATAATAATAATAATAATAATAATAATAATAATAATAACAATAAAAATAATAATAATAATAATAATAATAATAATAATAATAATAATAATAATAATAATAATAAAAAATAATAAAAAATAATAAAAATAATAATATTTATTGTTGCCCGATTGTAACCTCAGCATCTTTCGGATTTTTTTAGTAGTTTAGTAGGCCTAAACTACAAATGACCGAGCCATGAATTTTCTATATTGGGCTGATATGACTTCTTAACTTCTTAACAAATCCTTAAGGGGATGATTAACAATAGGCTATTGTGTGTATTCTCTGTGTGCATAGTACCCCTTTTCCTCTGAATATAGGATCAAATTTAATGGCCTGGTGGCTTCATGAGTATCAGCAAAGTCCCCAGAAATATGATCAATAACAGGAGAAATAAATACATGTGATAGATAAACACTTTGGAACAGCAGTCATTTGTTAAAGATGTGGATGGTACTAAGGTTTAAAAGGGCCTTTTGGCCACACTTCAGAAAGTGGCCTATATGCTTAAAGGCTTAAACCAATGACACTATGGAACACATCAAACAAACATTATTCTGAATCATTCTGTTTCTATGATTCTTCACTTTTGAACGTCTTCAAACAAACATCACTCATCCATCTAAAATGTCACGGTCAGCATATGTGGAGGCATACTGAGGAATCACGTCTTGGCACTGAATGTGGGCAGAATACATTACCAACATAGAGACAAAGAGAATAATGTCAGACTCACAAGTGACATGTGTGCTTCCCTGCCTCGGCCCCTGGCTGCTGCAGCATCAGTGCCTGTGGGGGGGACAACCTGCTGTCGCTCCCGCCACATGCCACCCCCGCTCTTTGCTTTTATTCACGTTTAGCTTCATGGCATTAGGCCTGAAAGAAACGCCAAGCCCACAACTTCAGTAAGCGGCACTCAAATACAAGAGGCTTTGAAAATAGACGTGTGCCACATTAGACACCCCACCCCCAACTTGACAAACTCCACAGTCTCGGACCATTACTTCACCTCCTACAATTGCACTTCCCAGCTGCTGTGATTTGAATATCAGGGCCCCTGAAAGGAGGGCATCTGGCACACTCCTTAGAAGAGCACAAGCAGTTCAGCGCCGCACTCTCATGGAAATGCTCCTAAACAGGATTAAGTCTTTGAAGGAGTTAAATGAGCAACACTTACATTTTACCAAATAAAAGAACCATTAATGGAGACACCTGTGTAGTGCCTCAATATGGTTCTTGAGAGTTCTTCCATTGGGAGGAAATCTACAGTTTATTGTATATCTAAACACACAGAATATACAATTTTATAGTGTCATTTATTCCATGCAGATTTTTTCACGGTTACATGAATGCAATTTTGATGAATTCCTGGACCATTGGAAAATATGGAGCGTGTTTTAAAAATTTAGATGTAGGCTCTGAAGTATTTATTCTTCTATACTCTTTTCCACCTTATAATGGGAAATCAATGGACTGCATCCAAGACTGAACCTTTAAGGAATACATACATACATACATACTACAAACTTGCAGAGAGCAGGTTTGACCGCCTATAGTTTCTGCTATAAACCTGTCTCTATTGTGTGTCTTTACATCTTGACAGTGGAAACCAAACGCCTGACACAGAAGTCTACACCCTGCTGTGATACCATCTCCAGCTCGTATCGACCCTCTCACGTGGCTCCAAGTGACTCAGGTCAAAGCAATGATTTCGAAGCACTGAGCTTATTGTGTGCTGATGAAACACTGGACTGGAGACATTTTTGCCATTGTGTGTGAGAAACTGGCTTACTTTGTTTCCCTGTTTGCTCTTAGTTAACAGCAAAGTGTGACTGAACGAGCTAGAAAGGGCTTGCACCACTTGACACAGTCGGGAAATTAGCATGATAGTACCACTTCGTGTTGTGCATAAGCATCTCACAACCTGCATGACCTCATTTCCTTCAACATCGGCCAACCCTCACTGTGAGTAAATTAATCCAAACAGATGACTGATTTGGACTTATCATCTGTTTGTTTTCGCTATAAATATGTGGTTCCCTCTACATGTTTTTGCAGAGAGCTGAGTGGACATCTTCCCATGACCAAGGTGAAGCCAAGCAGCCACTAAAGTTCACGGAGGTCACCAACTGGGTGTGTAAGCTCAGCCCTTTCACACATGACACACCTCCACTCGCGAGCCCGAGAAAACATATGCTTGGCCTCGGAGCAGCCACCTATGTATTTTACAAAGGTTCTTCTTACACTTTTGTAAATGGGACACCGTGGCTTTGTGCTGATTCAGGAACAGGTTGGACCGGTCACTCGGTCTCGAGCAAATACAATACAGCTTAAAAACATGAAACGAATATTTTTGTTATCGTCCCCGAGCCTAGATAACTGAAGCCATATATTATGCATTAAACTAGTGTCAATTTAATATACCTGTAACAACTTCAAAGAAAGAAAAAAAGAGGATATTTATTAATAATTGAAATGTATGAGATTTAGATCACCAATTGATTTTACATCTTATTGCCCAGTTTAGTTGAAATATTGACTACAGTGGAAAATTCCTGGACGACGAAGACCCTTAAAAAAAAATATTGCCAAACTTAATGCATGGGTTGCACACACGTAGCAACAAAACAGTGAGTGAAAGTACTCCGGCCGTGTGAACCTCTAAGAGCTTCCTCCGTGCCCCTTACAGCCCAGCAGCTCTTCCACAACAGTGTCAGGACAGATCAGCGCTGCTCCTCTTTGACTGTCCCAGCGAGCGTCGCCCCGGGGAGCCACTGCGGGCCTGTAGCTTTAGCCCTGCTCCCAGCTCATTCAGCCCTCCTCAATCCCTAACACAATATCCTACTTGGCCTAATCTCCAACAAGAATGGCGATGTGCATTATCTGTGCTGGCGTTTGGGAGAATGGACAGAAATAACAGGCAGGGGACAATGTTGAGAGAAAGTTTTTGTGAAAGGTTGAGCTGCTGTATCTAGTGCATAAATAGCCTCTAGCCCTTAGGTAATAGAGAGGGAAGAATAGGCTGACTTTAAGAATTTTATGTCATATCTCAAGGCCCCTTCCCTTCAGATAGAGGGCAGGGGCTACATAAGTCCATGGTTGATTCCCTGTTTTTGAAATAAATAATCAAAAGGAGTGGCAAAACACAACCACCCCTGCTGGAACATCAAGGCTCAAGTGTGCTCATCCTCAATATTAAACAATTAACTCTTTGGTTTGTTATGATGTCACATGATACTGTATTTCTTAAGTGGCATCACTGGACGGGGCCTCCTCATCGTCTGGTAGGTGCTAAAATGCATCGTGTCATCACTACATTCTCCTCTCGTGGCATGCAGCCAAGTATTTTTAGTTCAACTGTTAAAAAAGTGAGCGTGGTCTTAAACAGCAGACGCAGACACTCGGATGTGGATAGCTGTCGCCAGTCACACCATGGCAGGGGTCTGAGACGTCTGTCCTGTCACTTTCTAGTGCACACTACACAGCACAAATTTACACCCCCTACGCAGCCGGAGTGTCCACTGTCCACGGCTTCAGTGTGGGATCACTGCCGAGGGATTAGCCAGCTGTTCACAGGGAGTAATAGCTTTGTGTGTCAGGTGGAAGGTCAGAACTGAGTCAGCAAGTTATTAACAAGCCACTTATTGAGAGCAGAGGTAAACACCTTAACAGTAACAGTAGTAAAACAATAATACGATAGCAGTAGATGCTGCATTTACAGTGAAGTCTTTATTGCATTGTTTCAATCTAGCAAATATGTAGATTGTTTTTGTAGGTGGCTTCAAATCGTTAAGTTTTATGATTATCTCAATCACAGTTACTCGTTTATACTACTTTTTTTTTTTTATTTAAAGAAAATCTTCATAAAAAATATGGTATCAGCATAGAATTACAACAGTGTGCCTCTGGTGGCTGCTTGGTACTCCGGGTCTTCTGCAATTCTGTTCATGTTACAGCATTTAGAGACAATTTTATATATGTTTTGGATTAATCCATGTGTGGAACTAGTCATGGTTTGTCCTGTTTAGACCTGTTTAGCATAAGGTTAGACCTGGTGTGGTCTTATTGCAGACCGGGGTTAGATCTGGTGGTGCTAGAAGAGCTTAATTCAATTGTGTGGTGAAAAGTTTGTGAATGAATGGATACAATGTTGGGAGTCAGAACTGGGCTGTAGCTATAGATGCTACTGTAAATGGAATTTGACTCTCAAGTATTATAATAATATATTAATAATATTAAATATGATTAATTATTGATCATCAGCAACACACAACATCTGCATAGCTTTTCATCTTAACAGGGAGTGGTTCGTTAAGTTTGTCAGTGTCAGTATATTGAAGTTAATGTTATCTATCTAGTTGTGAAATCCACAGGTTTTTCAAAATCACTGTCTCTTGCTGACAAATGAGTTCCCTCCGGTCGTTCACCACATTAGTCCTCATACTATCTAATTTACCGCTAACACCAGTTTGGGATTCTCACCAGTGCTTGAAAAGCTGAATGAATAGTGTGCCATTGTTTGCTGGCTTGGGAACACAAACTCCCACGAGAAAGGACACGACTGAAACCGTGGCTGGAGTTTGAACTGCCATGTGTTTCTCATCGCTGCAGTGCAGTGAGTGATCCTTGTGCAGCGCTGCTTGAACTGGCCTCGGTCCGGCACGTGATCAGATCTAAACCACATGTTCCAGTCAGATTGTGTCTGTGGGCTCATAAAGATGCAGTCAGCCTCTTTGCATGTTGGAGACGTTTTCCACTCTTCTTGGCTGATGCAACAGAGCCACTCACATGGACTGAGTGTGTAGTTCTCCTGACTAAGGGCTTTGGGAGCTGATTTATAACACAACACAGGAATGAGTCCATGGGAGTGAGATGTTGCTTTTCTAAAGTCTTTCTCGGGATAATAGAGACAATTAAATGTTATTTACAAATGAAATCAGGACAAAGCACATGAATAGGGTAAATACTTCTCAGAAAATAGATCAGTGAATATAGATCACATGGTTACAATAGTGTGACTTTGACTTTTAAAACACTGGTTGTCAACTGGTGGGTCACATGACCTTATTGTGAATTGTTCCACAATGCAGTCCTCTGTACCGGTAAAGGTTAAAAACTGTTGTGTTTTGAGAGATGGGGCAAACTTCCTGTCTGGCCTCAGGCTGTTGGTGATTGACAGGACACAACCATAATAATGCGTTTACTCAGGAAAACACATAACTCAGATTCAGTGACAGAACAATGACAGTAAAATTAGAATTCCTCTTTGAGCGTTCTCGCCTAAATTATAACCTTTATTGTTTGTTTTGAAGTATCGAAGTTCCATAAAGGGTTCAATCATTAACTTGACTAAACTGTCATTTGTAGTAGGGAAATTACTTGTTTGTGTTGCCTGTTGCTGCAAATGTATGATACATGACACTCTGAAAAGAAAAAAAATGTCTCAATGGTTTAGTTTTGCTTTCACAATATAAGAGAAATTGCAATATTCAATAACTGTCTTGAATAACAATAAAGATATTATTTTCATTTTTATATATACATATATTATTTGTATACATTATTTATATAAATCATTTTAAAGGAATAGTTCACCAGTTTTCCATACTGAGATATGTTCTTACCTGAGCTTAGACGAGTTGATGCGTACCTGTCTGGTCTTTGCGCGTGCCCGTAGAAGAGCGTGGTTGCTTCTAACTTCCCCCCATTTGGAGCTATAGGAATATACTGGGAGAGGCCGATGCTAAAAACATCTCGCCTAAGCTCAGGTAAGAACATATCTCAGCATGGAAAAACTGTGAACTATTCCTTTAACACAGTACATTACAGTTTAGGGGAATGGATTTTGGACCAAAACAAAATGGAAAACAAAACATTTTGAGAAGCTTTTTAAACTTACCATACCTTTTTGTTTTCACAAAAACCTCATTCAGATGGAAGAGCACAGTTAATTTAATGTAGTGATGACCTGTATTGACCTGTCCCACTCTCTAAATGTTATTGTATCTAATTGTATTTGCTCAGCTCTTGTCTGTTACTTTATCATTAAGTCCATCATTTCATTGATGGACTTAATGATAACAGAAGCTGCTGGTGGTGCTGTAATAGTGGATGGAGCAGCCACACATGGAGCGCTGTGCCTTATCTTCCAGGGCCCGGGGGCTGAGTGCAGCGTGAGTGTACAGGTCTATACACATCTCAGCTCTTTCCCCTGGTCATCTGCATTCACAGCGCTCATTAATATGCCATGGGTAGTTTTATTCCCATTCAGCAAATTAGCAATGGAAACCTGAAACCAGATGTTATTATGTCAGGTTTTCCCTGTTACTTTTGAGTTGCACCTGTGGGAGAAAAAGACTAGAAAAGTCACGGCAGCTTTTGTGTTGAACTATATCTGTTGCAGGGCAATGTGACACCAGCAGCAAACAGGATGAGAACAGGAATGAGTGTGACCCCATGACCCCTTTCGCTGCACAGTGAAGAAACTGCACGATCAACTTCCAGAAAAAGCTCACAGCACACAGGTGTCTCCCTTTAGGCCTGCTCCTGCTCTGTCAATGCAACAGAGAAGTAAATCAATATTACACATGCGGCAACTTTTCACAGTGAGCTCTGTTGCAGTTATTGGCAGCCTGGAGATATTTTGAGCAGAAACTGACACGGAAACTATTGAAAATGCTTGGGCTGAAATGGTAGAGTATATATATCATAGACTTTCCTAATAAACATTTTGATAAAAGTAGCCTAGCAACGTGCAAATTATTATGATACTACAACGTCAAAGCACATCTAAAATAAACCCTTTGCCTGTTGATAGATACTTCTATCTCAGAAGGCGTCAGGGCGTTAATGTTTCCGGTCACACACTTCGGACACAGTTTGAGGACGACTGTTTGCAGCACATGCACAAAGATAAGGAAACGTTGCGGCACCTGTCTCTGCTGGAGCTCAGCAAGTCGTGACCCCTCGACCACCCACAAGAGCAAATACACTGTAGCAGCTCAGGGATGCTGTCCACATTACGGGTTCTCAAATATCATACATCTGAAGTTGTTAGTGATTTTGTGATTTAGATTCTGATGATGCACACTGGCCGCTTCAGGTGGTACAGGATTAATCCTTGTTTAGGGCTACTTTAGGTATCATTTACTCCTATTTCAGTTTTGTTTCTCCTGAAACTTAGACCTGGTTGATTCATTAACAGGTGGTTTCCTCACACAATATTTTTGCTTGGGTTGAAGTTAAACATTTCCTTGATCAACCATAGATTAGTCTGTTTTGGTTATGTCGCACACTCCCATTTTGCCCTTATTTAGCCACGCATTTCTCATCTTAATCCCGATAATAACCCTTATATAAGCCAGGATTTTGGTTTATTCCTGTCGATCATTAATCAAAATATTTTCCCAAGTGATACAAATCTTGGTGGGTGTGAGAAAGAGTGGCTGTTGCACATGACTAACATCCAACTCTGCGTAAGTAAATCCCTATTTAATCCCAAACTTTTGATGTTTACATTTTGCCCTTGTAACTTCATATCACTCCAGGCCAACCCCACTTCCTGTATTACTACATCCTAACGTCTTTCCAGTGACTTGGCCATGTGTGCGAGTGATCACCCCTTTCCTCGAGCCAATCCATCACTCCCTTCCTGTTTTGAGAAGTGGTTCGGTTTACAAGCTTCCTGTATGAACCAAAGAACTTCCCCTACGACCTTCTGCGTCCCGTGGATCTCTCAACGGCCTTATCTGCTCAGGCATACTGTGGCACAATTACAGGCTTTAGACTCACAAGGCCATTCGCTCAGGCACTTTAACCTGTAGGTTCTCTGCTACATTCGTGGCCATTTTTATGTACAAAACTGCTGTTATTCAGGCTTTTGAAATACTTATAGGTCTACACATTATGATCTTATTGATTGGTCTAACCTAAAATACTGTAAAGCCAATGGAAAGCTCCTTAGTGTAGCCCTTTTCCCAGATCTGGTGACCCTGACACTCTACCCCAGTGTTGACAGACCTCTCATTGTTTGGATAGTGTCTTTAGTGTCTCCTCTCTGACCTCTCACTGATCATTGGAGCATGTAGGAACATTGCGGTCTCGGGAAGCCACCAAGGATGCATAGGACCACCGTCTTCCTCGCTCGTCCACCAAATAAAACGGGGCCTCATGTTTGTGTGTGGCAGAAAAGTGCTGAAGTAGTTCGAGTTAATGAGAAGAAGTGCTGAGGCTGCTCATGAAACCTATAAAGCCCAGGAGGTGCCGTACCTGGTTGAAATACAGTTGGTGAGATGCAAAGTGGCTTTTTTCTCTTTTGACCTAAGGAGTTCACCTTGAAGTTAATCTTTTTTTTTGAGGCTCCATTTGAATAGTTTAGGGGTAAATTATATCAAACATTAGAGATATTTCTGTTTATCTCTCTGTTGAACCAAAGAAAACTAACTTAACATCTCTGATGAATATTTTGTGTAAAAATCCAAGAACTAACTTTGCAGTGTGTGTGTATACTTGTGCTGTGTAGTGCATATTTTCCATTTGCATTATCAACCAGATAAAGCGGAAGAAAATGGATGGATGGATGGATGGATGGCATTATCAATCAATCAATCAATGGATTTGTAAAGCCCAATAGCACAGGAGAGTTTTGCGTCTCGGGACTGTACAAACATTAAATCAGTGAAACAAAACTGTAAACAAGACAATGTTAAGTCCAGGCAAATGAAGTGTCCCGACAAACATAAAGTCCAAATAAATGCTGGCAGCAGGTGGTGACGAGCCGCGTGGGTGTCCCCCGTCCTTAGACTCTCCGGCACGGCGAGGAAAAACTCAAAAACCCAGTGGGAGAAAAAAAAAACGTCAGGGAGAACCACAGAAGGAGAGATCCCCTCACATGGATGGACAGAATATAGATAGAACCATGGCCGATGTTGGCGGGGTTTCTCTGTTCCTCCATGGACAGGGCTGAAGACCCTAACAACCCACCATCTAAAACAGGCACTCCATGGGAATAGTAATGAACAGACTTAAGATAAAATAAATATTGTATCATTAAGACAAAGTCTGCAGTAAGAAGAAGAACTAGAGGAGAGCGCTCAGTGTGCCGTACTTCCCACAGCAGTGTTCTTCCAGAGGTAGCTTTACTTCAGGCTGTGGGTTAGAGCTTTACCTAATTGACCTGATCATAAGCTAATTTGAAGAGGTATGTTTTGAGCCTAGTCTTAAATGTAGAGACTTTAACATGAGCTGAGAGTTGATTCCATTATTGGGTCTGGGTGTGATTCAGTTTGGTGCCTTATGAACTGTAGTCTTGTTTGTTTTTCGGTCATGTGACCTGAGGTTTATATGAACTCTGTCACAGATGTGCAGCGTGTGGACTATGTCATCTGATGTAAATGTTCTATTGTCTGTTTCTGTGTTTTTTGTCTGCCTTTCTTGGTTTGTCCAGAACAAACAAAAATCTAATCTGATTTTTAAAAATGCTCTTGCCATTTTTTGTATAGAATTTTTTTTGTGGTATATTTTAGCTTTCCGTTACTGAAGTTGGACTCGATTTTCCTGGGTGATATATTTGCAATATATTTATGGCTTTGCTAGACCTTCCTACAACTGGGTGACATGGTTGTGCAGTGGTTAGCCCTCACACCACAGAGCAAAACGGTGCCGGGCTTGATTTCCATGTTCTTTCCATGTCTGAGTAGGTTTCCTCCGGGTGCTCCATTTACCTTACCACTAAGTCTAGGAGTCCATCCCTTGTAAAAAGATTCTGAAATTTCACAGGGATTTTTTTTTTACCTTTAAAATTGTAATTATATTGAACCTTTGTACTTTTCCTCGACAGAAGTAGGCCACGCAGGTACAGAGATTAGGGTTGACTCTGAGGCTTAATCTCCCTCAAAGCTCAACTCCAATATTTCACCTGCAGATTATCACCACATAAAGTCAGTATCATTTAGACAGAAACAGATATCCATCTGGCCAGGTCACCTAAATCGCCTCACTGACACGCACACTGACTGAAATGAATCTCAGCAAATCAATACCGTTGTGACTCAAGAATGCACTGTTAGGGAGTGGTTCTTCATGTGGTAATTTCCCAGAGCTACATTCCCCTTTGCTGTTGTAATAAAACATCAGGAAATAAGCATTGGAAAAAGCCCCTTTAACGAAAATAAAGATGCAGCCTGGGTCAAAGGGCATCTCCCAGGTCACCGTTTGAGTACAGCCCATCTGTACAGTGTAATTAGACTAACAGGTCCCATTACATTCCTGTCTATTGTTCACCAGTGTTTACAATGAGGGCCCTGTCTCTTCCTCGAGAGCTTTGGTGGTCACATGACTCTCCTTCACCGCTGTAGAGCCTGCATTGGGCTGACGTGAGACTGGCAAAGCACTTTTCTTTAGTGAAGAAACGACTTTGATGGTTTATTTTAGTTTATTTTAGTTTGGTTTAGCAAAGCCTGTTTGTTTTCGTGCTGATGTTCCACAGATAAAGATTTAGGTAATATTGTTTGCAAATAGATGTTGTATGTTTTTGAGGCAGCCCTGAAACTAACTGAGCATTTCATTTTTTCTATAACACAATTTGTCAGTGGCATCTCAACGGTCCAGTCACGGCAATGAATAGCATAATAATAAAGAATATGACAGAGGTACTGTTTAAAACTTATTTCCAAAGATGTGTTGTATTCTCCTGTCAACAGTTCAATATTGAAAGCAAAACCTCTATTGGTAAAATTATTCATGACTTGCTCATCCCAGGCCCTGCTTGAACATGATTTTCTATTGATAATTATATTTCTTAAGAAATGAGTCAGTGTTTTGGACAAAACCTTTGAGTCATGCCCGTCTTTGTCAACTAAAGTTATCTGTACATGAGAGGTCTATGCTGTCAGTAGTTGTAGACGACATCACATGTACATCCTGTCAGTGTGAACGCTAATATTAAATCCGAAACGGAAACATGAAGGAGCGTGAGACATCTCTGCTGACGCTAATATGGAGTGGCAGCTCGGTGACGTGTATTTATAACATGCTCCCCTGAGTCGTGTCTGTCATTATAGATGCAGTGTAAAGACAAACTAAACCACAGTGTGGAAGCAGAATCCACGCAGCTTCTTCAAATGTTGAGTAATATTTGGAGACTTGTTCATTCAGTGTGCCATCTCTAGATCTTACTAGGATGACTGAACTTCCTATTTGGACACATTTAGCCTAGTTTATGCTATCATGAACATTTTGGTTTGAGGGGAGACCAGAGCACCTGGGCTAAACCCACTCCAGCACGTTGAGAACATGCAAACTCCACACAAAGAGGCCAGGGCGTCAAACTTGTGATATTCTTTTACTGGCGACACAGGCTCTTTAACTAGAAGTGCTGTGCACATTTACCTCGTTACAAAATATTTGAAATTTGACACCAGGCAGTGCTCTCTGTCTCTCTCCCAAACCTGATTGCAGTTTCGCTTGAGTTTTGTTGCATCTAATTTTATTGCAGACACTGGTGACAATGTCTGAGCGCGTGTTGCAGTTTCAGCTCCTTTGTGGTCAGACTGTGGGAAAGAGGCCAAAGATTTTCTGTGAAGGGAACGCTCGCTGACAAGCTCCCAATAAACGGCTGTAAGTGCAGCGTGTCACTGGTGTCCACTTTGCCAACAGGGAGTCCATAAGCTGTCGCACTCCTGAGCCGTGCTTAATGTTTGACTTTCTTCACTCATTAAAGATTGTGTCTGTACAAGAGGAATGTGTGAATCACGTGCTGCACTTTGAACCAGGAAGATTCAATAATCCTTTTTGTTTTTAAAGTTGTTACAATAAGGCAAGGACCATAACAGGTGTAAGCTTGCATCTAGTAGAACAAGACTACTTTATATGCAGCTTGAATAAGCCAAAAGAGTAAGTTTTAATCAGGGGTTGCTTCGCTTGTGCTTAACTATAGGTCAAAATAGGGAAATGAAATCTAGTCCAGCCAGTGAGGGTCAACATTTTGTACTGAAGCACCTACTGGACATGTTTACCCTTGTCATAAAGCCTTTATGTATCTTTTAAGTACAATTTACATCTTCTTCATAATGGTTCTGCTTTCAGATTCATGTTGAAATTCTTTCTTGACAAAATCCCCAGTTTATCCAGACATGGGACAGGTCCAAAAGGACTGTGTTCCTCCATTTTTAGCAACAGATATAGTAACCACATTGATAATTGCCTCCACCAAAAAGAATGACGCCAAAAAACCTAGAAACTGTGTTCATCTTTTTCCCATTTGGTCCAAATGCCATCCGCATTCCTGCTTTAGCCGTAAATGTGCACCATCCTGTGACAACACATCTTAAATGTACCTCGTGTTTGTAGAGCAAACAAGGCTGGGCCGGGACATAGGGTGTGGTGGTCCTTGCCCCAGTAAAGTGCCACATTTGGCTAATCCGCTCCATGTGAGTGCAACCCGACCCCTCTCAAGCAACTGCCCTTTCTCTGATGAAAGACTCCCCAGTGGGTCATCCATACAGCAGGACCTGTCAATGACCTATTATTCATCTTCATTACCCCCTCCCAAAACCTGCTCAGGGCATGTTTAAACCATCACCTCACCAGAAAAGATATTTCAATTATTGTTGACTTTAACGTTAATATGACAAACTTCTCATTTCAATTAAAATTTTCCCTATTTTTATCCCTGGTTTGGCCATTTTTTATATCTTTTAGGAAATGGGCACAGGATGTGACATAAGAAGAGGCAAACGTTACATAACTGTCACTGAACCAATGGGCCATGAGCAAAACTCATTTACTATTTCTTTGGATGATGGAATCTTCTCTGATGTTTCAGAACATAAAAATCTACTTATCTTCATAAAACGAGCCATATTAGAAAGACCTGAAAGCTTTATAATCTTTGCCCTGGCTTCACCCCTTAACAAATCACTCTCCATACGCTGTGGAGATGAAATGTGATGCCGTAAAGTGTCTCGACCTGTTGAACACAATAGATGCAGAAATCAATAGTGAAATCCTACCCTGTGGCATTGTGCAAATGGATTTTAACTCAACCTAAAGTATATTATAACTTATAACTTGAATATAACTTATAACTTTAGCAGATTTGATGACACAAGATGAAAAAAATAAAACCCTCGAATGGTCGTCATTGAGGCATTCTTGAAGCCCATTACATAAACCAACGGGATTGGCTCGGATTTGAATTTAAAGAATGCATTGTTTAACACACTGCTGATGCTTTCCCCTTAAACCGCCGTCCTTGCTGTTTTTATTCAAACAGTTGGCAAACATCTGGAAACCATAAGATCAGAAGCCCAATTATCCCACAAAACCAGAGTAATGTCTGAAATGTGGATGTGCAGTTCTATCTGTTGAAAATAATAATAATGAAAAATAATCATTTGGGGCAAAAAAATAATGACAATACATTTTTCAAAAATCCATGACTTTTTATTATTGTGAGAAGTGTGTGTTTAGTTTGGAACTTGTGTTGGGCACCAGAATACTGTTCTGTCTTCAGCGTCGTGGGTTTGAGTCCTCCTCGCTCTTCACCCAGTTTCACCCTGTGCTGTTGTGTTGAATGAAACCTACGGGCAAAAAATCAGACAGAAAATTAATGATTTAAAGAGGAAATAAAGACATTCACAAACACAGTGCGTGTAAGGCAATCCAGGCAATGGTTTGTAAATGCACAACCCCCAAAAATGCACCACAGATCCCTCTCTCAGCAGCTCCCATCCCACATGAAAATCAGGGGCAGCTGGCCGTCCCACAAGTGGAAGACACAATTATATTATGCCAACAATTGACATGCACAAGACTGCTGCCTGCCTACACACGGACACACACATACTGTATCTGCTCATTTACGGATTTTCATTCTCCAGTCGGCCTTGTACATGTAGACGACTGACCATCCTCGCTGTATATGTGGGATTGTTAGCAGAATTACTTAAAATACTCCGGGTTTTGCCATCGCACGGGTCAAAGTAGTCAATTAACTCTTTGGATAACTTCAAATCATAACAACGCCGCCCAAGAAGCAACTTCCTGTTTCGATCCAGCACGCCAAAATAAAAGCACACAGCTTGTCTCATTGATTAGTTTAGCAGGTACTTGCAACATTACAAGAATATAATTAAATACACACATTTTAAGTTTTGTCTGTTAATAGTTAGGCAGAGAGAAAGTTGAACTAATGAATAAGATGGTGCTTTTATTTTGGTGTGCTGGATCGAAACAGGAAGTCACTTCTTAGGCGGCGTTGTTCTGATTTAAGTTATGCACAGAGTCAATTGGACTGGGTATCTGAAAAGTTTCAACCTATTACCCCCCAAGCATATTTTCTCCAGTTCGGTTTTACCCAAATCTAAAAACTTCTCGACTGGAGCTTACAGCCTATAGGCCAGTGTGACACCTCATTTGAAAGCTAAGACTTACAAAAGTGATCGTGACTATTTTGTGGCTTTTTCATTGCTTTTTTCATAGCTTTTTTGTCATGGTTTCACCACATTTTTGAAGCTCTTTTGTTGCTTTTTTTTTTTTTTTTACGTTTTCGTCACATTTTTCATTTCTTTTTGATGCTTTACTTTCTAAGAAGCTTTTAGATTTGGGTAAAGCCAAACTGGAGAAACTCTGCTTGGTTCAGGCGGGGGTTAAGAGGTTAATCTCCACAGTCAAAAGCTGTACTGTGAACGGATGGAGCTGTGTCAGGAAGGTACAATGCAACAGTCCTTTTGAAGCGCATTCCCAGACGCTCTCAATTTCATGCATCATTCATTCTCTCTGGATGCGGGTGATGTGTCTTGCCCAAGGACACAACAGAACGCACCAGTGGAGAAAAAGGAATTTGAACTGCTGGACAAATGCTCGATAACCACTGAGCCACTGCCGCCCCTTTGTCAAATGATTATGCAAATCATGGCTTGTGGTGGTGAGCGCATAATCTTGCACTAACTTGTATTGAAATATTGGCGCCCCCACTGCATTTAAACATAATAGTCGAGTGCGGGGAGTCAATGTCGAGTGGTGCCGTTGTGCCGCGGCATTGTGGGTAAAATATCTTCAGTATGCGCTTGTGTCGTGGATTTGTGGTGTTGGCCCATGCGGAGATTGGCTGGCGCCGCGTTTGGCACCCACTGATGCAGCTCCAGATGCGCTCCGTCTCTGATGGTTGAAGAAGGACTGAAGGAGAAGGAGAGAGAAAAGCTGCAGGGAACACAAACCTAACCTTTTGTGCCCATTTTACCCCCCTCATCCGTCTGTGCTGTCCCAAACAAAAGATGAAATCTGTGTCGGGCCTTGAGCCTTTTCTTTACCTGTAAGTGCTTTCGACTTATAAATCAAAATTAGAATAAGGTTTGTATTTTACTCTTAATATTTAGACTGGTGATTCATTAAATAAATAAAAACTGAGGGAAAACCTTGTGTTGATTTGAAGATCCAAGTGATTTTTAATTTTTTTTTTTTTACAAATCAAGCAATTGTAATGCTTGTACCTGAATAAACACTGCGTCACCTTTAAGGCGTTAATTAGATCAGTAATTAGCCGTGCGGTGGGCCAGGGTTACCCTCACTCTGGCCGTCATGGTCCGAAAGATTAATGCAATTAGCTCCAATTGTTTAAGCTGCACGTCCCTTTCAATTACTCTGCAGCAGACAATGAGTGGCTGTTTATGATGCACAGCTAATGAGCAGCATGCTGCCACCGAGCATCAGCGCATGTCTGACACTGCTCACACACATTTAACACAGTGGTCACCAAGACACAGCCCTCTTCCACGAGGAGCATTCACAACATTCAAAACCCTGACGTGGAGGTCAAAATTCTTCACTGGATTGTATTACATGACCCAGTACAAAAGATTAGGTTTTGATTCCTGGACCTCCACAAGTTTTCTCATGTCTTCAACGTCAACACAAGTAATTTTTTTCATAAAGGTTTGTGGATCAAACGTTCAGCTTTTATAGATTCTATATATGGATATTTTTGATAAAATGTGCCCCTGCTCTGAAGTTAAGTCACTTTAAAATTTGATGTCAACGCACCCAGATGCACTGTCACCACTCTTTTTGATGTGTGCATGAACGCTTTCTTAGGCCTGCTTTTATCATCATCCTCAAAATGATGGCGCAAGCAACAAAGTTCTTAATGCTCACATCCAAAGGGTTTATTTGAACTTGTCGGAGTGGGAGGAGGACATAAAAGTGTGGTAGAACTTTCCAGACTCGCATTGTGTTATGATGAAGAGGCAATAAAATATAAGAATACCCTGAGGAGAAGACTGAGCTCATTGTTATAAGTTCACAAACGTCCCGTAGCGTCAGACAGTGTGAAATCAGGAAGAGCCTCATACAACTACAACTGTTCCTCTGTGAGAGTCATCGCTGCAGTAATGAGGCGGAACTAAAACGCCATAGAGTGTGCAATAATGATAAGGATTCATTTACATTAGCTGCTGTTACGTTTAATATAAATGTCAGTTAAAGTGGTGTAATTAGATGAAAATACCAGGCAGCCAATTTTCATTTTCAATAGCACTTTTATTAATATGTATAGTATACTTCAATCAATCAATCAATCAATCAATACATACTATACTTATAGTATGTATTTGATTTCAAGTGGTTGATTTAAGATATTTGTCTCATCTCCTATTTTTCAATTTAAATGAAAAAAACAACAACAAAAACAAATGTTGTTATTGTGTAATTTCCATGAATCTCTGATCAGCTTCACTTGCGCAAATAACACATCATTATTTTCAAAATATCGGAGTGCTTTACATTAAAATGAGCCCAAAAGCAAGTGTAATTTTAAAGCACCTTCCTAAGTCTGAGGGTAACCTGGCTGCCAGTAAATGTCAGCCTGGTGTCAGGACAGCTTGGCCCGGCAACAAAACATCAATTGTTTCCAATTGGCAGAATTTCCACCCCTCAGCCACAGTGCTGGCCAATCAGAAAGCAGCTAAGAGGAACTGAGCACATTCACCCTGGCAACGGCTTCAGTCCACCTCCAGAGCGTCCTCTCTGTCTCCATCAGATGGCCAAATAACAGCTCTCAGACGGGATGAGGTAACCTCTAATGCAACAAAGGGAGGTGTCTGTGTCCGAGGTCCTGTGTGTAGTAATGTCCCCCACAGATGGGACAGGAGGTTATCTCTGAGCAGGAGGAGGGCGTTTCTCCAGCGGATGAAGTGTGTGAGCAGAGGCAGGTCCTCTCAACAGCTCAGTCCGGTGGGGGAGCACTGATATGTGAGCCACAGCACTGATGTGGGAACAGCCTTAAGACAAGAGTGGGTGGTGCAGCCAGAGCACAAGACAAACCACACTTATTTGAGTAACCCTTCCCTGACCGCGCCTCAGCAAACGCACATCTGTAGCACACACCCATCACTGCTGTGCTCAAACCAAGTACAACTATGAGCTCGCTTCACTTCGCTGACAGGGCGCTATGAGGGTCTGACGGATATGTCAATGGGATAATCTCACTCACATTATGTGCTATAGTTTTCCTGTTTTACTCTATATATTGCATGACAGTACGGAAACAACTGTATAAAATTATAACTCAATCACATTTATGTAGTATATGCTGTAACCAGGCCAGTGTAATCCATACTAAACTATTAGTGATCACTTCCCGTTGCATCTGGCCATCCCTGCGCCCTGGCAATCCCATTGGCTTCCCGCTATAATCACTGTTGACATGGGAAATTTAATCTAGATATCTTGGTGATGATGAAAGTGGTTGTAATAGGATTAAACTGAGCCTGACAGGAGTGTGACATTGCCACTGCGGGGCATTACTCCACAAGTGCAGCACTGTATAACTGTACATTGGCATTGATATAGTCAGTGAGCATCTGCAAAGTCTAAATATTTGCCACTCCTCATGCACATTAGGCAGTGACATTTGGACAGAAGTGTTAAAGTGTCCACAACATAGAAAAGCGTATTCATTTTATGGACAGAAGAAGATAATATTTGTGTTTTTGCTCCTGCCTTGTGTCCTATGACATCATGGACTTCTCCCTCCAAACAGGACGAGGTCTTCATGGGTCGTCCTCCTTTTACTCAAAGTATATTTCCAGATAATTTGGCAGATTTCATAACCCTTCGCCAAAAACAAAGGAAAGAAAACAGGCCAGTGCGTTGTTTTTATGTCTCAATGTCCATTGCGGAAGGTCAGGGGTTCGATTCCTAGCTCCTGCAGGTGCACACTGTCATTGTGTCCTTGGGCAAGACACTTCACCCACCTTGCCTCCAGTGTCTGCGCACACTGGTGTATGAATGACAGTGTGAAGAGGTGAGTGGTTCCTTGATATAAAGCGCTTTGGGTAAAATATATATATATAAATTGCTATATCATCTACCATTGCCATAGTTAGTTAAGGATTAATGTTGTTCTTCAAATAACTCTCGTTCTTCATTGGGATTATCGCATCCATTATAATCTATATTACAGTCAATGCTGCTGTCTGCTGTTAGCGAGGTTACCCGTGTTGAGCTGCAGAAATTTCATGCCATAAATGGGTCAAAAGATCAGACAGTTTTCACTTAAAGTCATTTTCCGCGCCCTTGTACTGTGTCTATCTATGCCGTGAAACCTTTTAATATGGCTTCAGATGACGGGTGCAGGGTGCAAACCATTGCTTATAGGCTGAAGGCAAGGGTTATTAAGATTATTCGCTTGACTCCAGCCATAGAGCTTTGCAACCCACATAGTGAAATGACATTGGAGTAGCAATGCTCTAACTATAGCTAATCTGGTGGGTGTTGGTTCTGGGGTAAATTGTCCATCATTCACCCATTAAATTTGATGCACACAATGTCAGGGAGTTAACGGTACCCGCCAGACATGCTGTAAGACATCGTAAAATCGTCCCTTTTGAGCGCTTGATATGTGTCCCCATAAAAATCCTTTTAATTGTTTAAAAGATATCTCGTTTCAGTCCTAAAAGTTTATGATCTGATTTTATGATCTGTGTAGCTCTCCTAAATGTATAAGCGTGTTTATGCATCCCTTTGACTTCAAGTGCGATAAATCACTATTGCACTTATCCAACTCTCTCTCTCTCTTTTTGAGACAACAACTAGCTGCTGTCTGACTTTGAACAGCTCCTCTTAGTGCTGCAGGTTTTTTTTTTCCGCTATGCAAGCAGGCGTTTGACAAAGCAAATAAAATCCACAATCTAATGGCCAAAAATAAAGAAAATTGAGCAATGGAGGAAATGCATATAAAACATTTGTCTTTCTTCCCATAAAGGTATAGAAAACATATTTATTTTAAAGGATACTGGCTCCATTTCCCTTGAGGTGACTCCATTTAGACAGCAAAACATGAACAATACCACTCTTCTTTTGCATGGTAGGTTATAATCTTTATGTAGCCTTTATATAGCACAATGCTGACTCACCATCCACCATCACTGTCAAACACTTAAGGTTTGTATTGTATTGCGATCAGTGAGAGGTTTGTTGACATGTGTGGGGGAGTGGATCGCCCCAGAACACCTCCAGCTGTTTCCCCCCCCCCATAGAGCTACTATCACTCCTGTGTTCAGACCAGTTCATACCAGGTCGACTATTGATCCGCACCCAGCTGCTGCATCCCACAACCAAGGAGCCACTGAGGAGCCCACCTTTGACCCCACCACTGCCGCCGCTGCTGCGCTCTGCTGGCTGCTTCAAAAGGAGATGAAAACTATCAATCACTGCCTGCATCTGAGCTGAATGCATAAATCAATAGATATATGCGGCGCTCTTGGCCTTTTTATTGGATGAATCGCTCATGTGTGGCGTTGTATTGGGAGAGGGAGGTCAACCTCGTCACAGGCGGATTATGTTCAACTGCAAGTGCGCAAGGCCAGGAAATGAGCCCTTCAGAAGATGTGCATATACAACCTATAGTCAGCACAAGGCAACACTGTAGTGACCTGTATCAGCTGATGGACTGCCCTGAATTTGATGTATTATACAGCGATGATAACTAAATACTGAATCACACACAGTAGCTGAATCAACTGTTTCCCAGCAAGTTCCTGTTCTGCAGAAGAAGAATAAGCACAGCTGCCCCACAGTAACACATCGTCACAGACCTTTTTCTTTTTTTTGTTACTTTGAAATGATTTAATGCAATAAATGGTTTTAACCCTTTTTTTTAATCAAGGCTTTAGGCTTTCATTTAATGTAAGTGCGACTCTCTGTGTGACAAGCCCTGGTCTCCTCTACAGTGCTGTTCAGCCATCTGACTGTAAACACAAGGATACAGTGTCTGAGGTTTGGGTGTGGATGATTCTTTTGAAGCCTTGAACAGCTAAAGAAATCACCTTCGTCAAACATTAACCTATTTGTCATTGTGTGTGTTTTATGAGCTCATACACAAGTATTCTCTATGTGGAGGCTCTGGATCAAGAGTCAGAGCAAAGAATCAATTAAGAACTCCAATGAGGGCCCAAGCGGGCGAGGCTAGGGCCCTGATGTCCCCACATCAGGCCGCCCGACAAAAATACTTTCAATGGGCCACCCGATTCTAATGGGTGAACTCCAGCGAGAATAATGGCTTTGTTGACAGTGAGTTTTCCTCTATTTGTAGGACACACCACTGCCCCACAGTGCCTCTGTTCCTCTATAGAAGCAGAAATGTTTGACTTGTACATGAGGAATGACAGCATGGCACCACACAATAAACCACAGAGAGCCTTTGATGTGTTATTTTTTTTATGTGGAAAGCCTTGTATTTTGGGCTGGGTCCCACTCCTGTAGTCCTTCTCGCTCTCTCATCTCACCCTGCCGGCATCTGACTTTTGTAACTTTGAGCTTACGTCCTTTGACCAAGTTGATAGTGTGTTTTCAAACAGTGACCGTGTAAATCATTGTCCAGGATGTTGTAGGGGTCATACCAAAGTGAACGCAGCCAAAGTGCAGAACTGTGCGGCACACGTGACTGTGCTCTTCATGGGAAACAGGCTCCGCTAACGTATAATTAGTTGTTACTATTTTTCACTGGATTGGCCCACAGCAGTGCAGCACAGAGTGTACGCCCAGAGCCAGGAAAGTTTGAGGCTTTAGACTTTGGAGCGGACTTATTATACTGTGGAGGGGGACAGTGGGCTAAATGATTCTGTAAAAAGGAACATCAATCTAAGTATAGTAGGTACATGAACACTATGGAACACTATCAACATTTCAGTCAATCCGATGTCAAAGTGCAAATCAATAAACACTAAAGCCCACGTATGATACCAAAATCCCTTATTTCTCACATGGAGATTTATATATATTATAATCTCTGTTGTTGTCTGTCATGCCCAATTCTTTTACCTGAACACTCCTCTAATTTATAGAAAGTGTTCTAAATAAATGGTTAAAGTGTACCAGAATGAAAGATTGAAGCAGATCTGTTTCTTTGAGATTTAAAAGCTAGTTTCCCTGCTCTTCTGCTAAAGTGAACATCATGCAAACCATGTGTGAAGGCCGACTGCTGGCATGGCTTTAAAGTGTGGTCATCCCCCTCAGCTCTGCTTCTTCACTTCAGACCTGGGGAAGAAAACGGCCAAAACAGACACAATCACCTTGCATATACCTAAAAAAAGAAAGAAAAAAAAAAAAAAAGGTCTAATGTATTAATCAGATGCTCAGCCACTATGGGAAACCTGGAGGAGTTTAAACAATTTTAGGGTCAAGGGGTCAATGAAGTGTTTAAGATTATGCCTCTTTCTTTTCCCAAGAAAATCAAATTTCTCTAAAGCAGTTGTTGAATTATTAAGACACAGAATGGCCTGTGCCCCCAGATATGAAGTGAGCATGTGCTTTTCAAACGCACAATTTCACTGATAATTGAGTGTTGTAACGCTTATTAATTCACAAAGTCAGCCTTTTCATGATGTAAAAGCTGTCCATCTTTACACTTTTGGTTCTTGAGTATCCACAGCCAATCCTCCAATATTTTTATTGCAGAGCCATTTCAAAGCAATTGCTCGTACAGTACTCTACCTTTGAAATATGATGCCCTCCCTGATAAAGTATTATGTTTATTGGGGTTTGGGACTGGAACAAAAGCCACAAGGGTTTTAAGATTTGCGGAAAATACTAATTATGCACTTTTGTATTTCACTATTGTGTATTGTCTTACAGTGGGACAAAAAAGTATTTTGCCAATTCCCCATAGACTTCCTATTGAATTTCGGCCAAATACTTTTGTGCCCCACTGTCTCTGCAATGCAAAAAAATAAAATAAAATGCATTGACAAATCAAACATAATATATGGTACTTTATTTCAGTTGCGAAACTGACAAGCACTCCTCGATCGACATACTGTATTAAAACATTATTGCCATCTGTTCAAATCTCACAAGATGGCTCCTTAAAATAAATACTTTTTAGAGGAAATAATACAGAAAGAATACCATATGTGAGGTTGGAACCGCACAGACAAAGAGACTAAAGGGTTTTGAAAATCCCCAACCTGACTCTCCGACAAAAACAAAACAAAAACAAAAAAAATGTGTTGGTATAAAACAGCTAAGCATTTTTAAAAATACAGCATCTTACAAAACCTTTTTTAATCTTTGCACTTTTTAAATCACTGTAAAATATCAGCTGGTATCATGACAAGAAATCAGGAGTCGTTCCATGTGGAATAAAAGACAGAATGTGCTTCTGTTTTTTGTACATTTGTATTCACATGTAAGAGAAAATAGTCCTTAGTCCAGGCGTGTAACAGAGTGTCCATGGCCTCTCTTCGGTACCGCCCCCCCTCGCACCGTCCACAAAATCAAAAACGGTGAAAAGTACTCAAAATTGATTTCAAGGTAATAAACATCTATATAAAAACAAACAACATAAAAAAGTTTCTCTTTAGGACACAAAAGAAGAGAAAGAGATACAGCTATGAGTTTTGATTTCAAGGATACAGGGTACAGTACAAAAATGTGGTCCGAGCGATAGCAAAAGAAGCATGCAGGTGTTAGAAACAAAGGCCTGCTCACTTTCCTCACATACTCACAAATAAAAAGGCATGGCTTTTCCCTTCAGTGTCAGATTTTCATCAAATCCAGCCTCTGTCTCAATGCTTTTGTTTATATTGGCCATTTCGACAACAAATCAAGTAACAGATGGAATCAGCTTGGCCAAACGTTTTATTATTTCTCAATTGGCAGATCCAAAAGTTATTTATGAGGGTAGATAGAGCTGGAGTTTTTTCACAGCTAGACACCAAAGTCCAATGTGTTTGAAACAAGGATTAGTACAGTATTATGAGCATGTAAACAAAAGGCAGCCAGGCTTGAGTTGTCCCTTAAGTGCACAAGCCAAGAAACCTTTTCCTTTTGAATAAATTTTTCAACATTAGTTAACGCAGGATATAGAAACAAAGTAGCATAACTTAAGATAAACTTTCTAGGCACTGGTTGATTTCCAAGGCGTTTTTCATTGTAGACTGTCATAAAGTTCAACAAAGATAAACAAAAGAAAACAGCAGAGGGTGATGGTTTTTGCAAAGACCAAACACTTTCTCTTCTGTGATATACCTCAAGGTCCTTTGCAAGCCTTTTACTCCACGCTCCAAAAAGGGCAGTCTAAAAGGATCTGAGAGTCCCCAAAAGGTCAAAATTCAAAGGTTTGCATCTCTCTTTTTCATGCACGGGATCTTAACCCATTATTTTCTGGGGAATCTCTATCGAAGCCTTGACGAAAATGCAGTTGTCCCGGATGTAGTTCCGCTTCTTGATTTCCTCGTGCGAGATAAACTTGGGGTATCCGAATCCCAGGGTGCTCTCGTCCATGGAATTGCGATTGCTGCTCGGCTTCTGGAAGTTTTTCCAATTGGGGTCCGGGTTGAACGTTTCGGTGATGTGCTGCGGTTTGGACAGGGAGGGGTCGCTCTGGTCTAGGATGGAGAAAGTCACCTTGAAGGAGAAGGGCCACTCCAGGAGGTTGTCGTACTCTCCCGGTAGCACCCGGATGTACACGGACAGGTGGGACCCCTCGCCGCTGCCGTTCCCGTTCAGGAACGCCGAAACCTGGAGCTTGTAGCCGTAGCGGTGGGTGTAGAAAGGCGGGCTGAAGAACTCGTGGTTGCTCCTCATCTTGGCCTCCTGGAGTTTTCGGGAGTAGTCGTTGAGTTTCCAGATGAGGACGCCGTCGTGGCTCACGGACAGCTCCTCCATCTCTCTCCTCAGCTCCAGGATCTCCTGCCGCTGCCGCCCCACCAGGTTACACATCATGGTCAGGTGCGACTTAGTGGTGTCCTCCAGGTGTCGGCCGATCGCCAACTTAGGGCACTGCAAAGAAAGAGACGGAGAATTGATGCTTGTTACCAGGGTAGCATCATTTCAATCAGAGATATTTCATTTTTGCCTTGGTAATGCGTTGAAGTTGGAGTTATTCTATACATCTTATGCAAATGACTAAATATCCTGTTTTCATGGGGTTTTATTACTGAATGTACTAAACCGTCAAGCCCTGCAGTTTGGTTTTCCACAAACATGCTCGGCAAGTGATTCTTGTATTACCGCAGCTGTTCATGATTCAGTCTTTGCCTAAATATTAATGCTCCTGGACGGTTTAAAATGTGCACCGTGAAATTGCAGTTTTTTTCCCCCAGTTTTGTGCATACTGGCTACATGACAACGTTTTACAACAGATCAATAACACGGTGGTAAGACTAGCGAGAGGAAAGGGTGGGGGAGGGGGGTGGGGGTTGGAGCTGGAAGTAGCAGAGCTGAAGATGTTGAGATTTTCTTTGGGCTGAGAGAAATAAGTGTGAGTATATTCGTATTTCAGAAATCTGAAGTCAAGGATTTCCAACTAAGATGGTTTGGGCATTCATGCAGAACAGAAATGACAAAAAATGAAGAGGTGGGACTAGAGGCCTAGAGGGAGAAATAAGCAAAGATAGGGCCTAATTAAAGGGATATTTCAGGTGTTTCGACGTAGGACCTAATTTCCTAGCTATCCAGAGTGTTGTTGATTTCTGGAGATATATTTTTCGTGCAGTCCTTATTTAAAGAGTTTAGTGGTGCTAGGCTAATGCTAGGCTAGCGCAGATCTATGGTAACTAGTAGTCTGCATTAAAAACAGTCTGACCCAAGCACCTAGTGCACCTGAGGAAAAATCATTTATAACCCCAGACTACAAATATAAATGTCCGTGTTGACTGAATAGTTTTTGAAGCACAACCTTTGCATTTAACATTGCATTTAAAAGAACTTATAATTGAGCAGCATCAGCTTCCTGGTTGGAAGCTATGCAGCGGCGGAGTGATCTGCTAGGTTACCGGATCTACAGTAGTTTGTTTACCTGCGGTCGGCGTTACTACACGTGGAATTCACAAAGAAGCTTTCTACGAATCAGATATGGCAACGTTTGGAGGACTACCACATGATTTTGAAAAGGTTTTTAGTGCAGGCTACTAGTTACCATAGCACTAGCCGAGCACCATTAAACTCTTCAGATATAAGGACTGCAAAATCTCAAGAAATCAACAACACTCTGGATAACTAGGAAATTAGGCCCAATGTCAAAAATCCTGAAATACCCCTTTAAAGAAGGGGATTTACAGCAAGAAAGTTAAAATAAAGATGCTTCCTCTGACCTTTCCATCATTTCAGGTTTATGACATTCTGACATACCGTATTGGAAGTGCTGGCAGATCCTAATGACCATATTTATTAGTAGCTGCTTTAAGCGAAAATATGAGATTTTTCCCTGTCAGGCCATCTGTAAATGTGTGTAGCCGACAGCACAGAATAAGAAACTCATCTGCTCTGCACATTTTTTATTTTTATATTTGACGTCAGATTCAAAAATAGGCAGACACACATGCAACGCAAACATACAAGCTCATTAAAACAGAGCTCACAGGCAGAGAGGTTTTGCACGTTGAAGAAAAAGATTCAAACCTACAGACCGGGTCGGCGTGTGTTTTTACAGTGAGTCGATAAGCCGCCAGAAAGGACGGCACAAAGGCGCGGTATCTCACCCGATGTTTGCACCCGGCGTCTTTAAAGGGGCACAGGACCAGAGCGCTGCCGCAGTTGTCCTTCACGTGATTGGCCAGATCCTCTCGGGCGATGTTGGGGGTGCCGCACTGGTTCGGACACTGCACCGGGAAACGGGGGCAGTGGTACTGGTGATTCTGCCCAAAAGCATTGAGAAAAGAACGTTACCGTGACAACCAAAACACAAGACAAAGCGTGCAGTAAATAGCTCTTCTAAAAATACATCAGAAGAATTAATAATAGACGTCCTGAGCCAGTCGGGAGCTTCTTTTTTTAAAGCAAAGGGACAATAATGTTACAATGACAGAAATACAGTGTGTCAGGGCTCCAGTAAAAATCGCGGACCCAGCAATGCTCTGAAGTGCATTGTGATTCTCATAATAATCTAGTAGTTTATGTATCAATCTTCTCTCAAAGGTTAGAGCTCTTGTACGTGTTGTTGTGAACATAAATTGCCAGTGTAATCACAGTTGCACTCGTCAGAAAACATTGCATTTATATCTTTTCCCCATAAACCCTTTGGCCCTATGGTGGGACAAACCTGGATTGTGTCAAAGACGAACTCTTTGCCGCAGTACTTGCAGGGCTGTGTGCGTTTGGGACACTCGGCCATGCTGTGCTGGGACAGAAGACGCCGCATCATCCGCGCCCCACATTTGTTCTCACAGTAAACGCTCTCCTGGGGACACACGCCCTGATGGTTCTGGATAAAAGTGAAACACTCCATTAGAGCCAAGACACATCGTAAATAATACACAAAACAATATGCATTAAGAGCTGCTTTGTAAAAATGCATTTGTGTAGAAGACAAGCAGAGTTTTTAACACTCAAAAACAGATGCTGCACATTGTGTAGACAGTAGTAGAGACAGCATATTTTAATTCATTTTGACGAAAATGTTCATTGATCAAGATTTAGTCAAACAATTCATTGTAGTTTTAGTCCAATTCAAGCCTAGTTTTAGCTGACGAAATATCCATGTACATTTAGTCAATTAAAACTAAAATGAAGTTCTGCGGCTTCATGGAGCATCGCCCACTTGAACAGTCAAGACAGACAGACAGACAGACAGACAGACAGACAGACAGACAGACAGACAGACAGACAGACAGACAGACAGACAGACAGACAGACAGACAGACAGACAGACAGACAGACAGACAGACTTCCATAAAAGCCCAAGGCACATTTAAAATCAACTTAACAACAGAACTATCACTATACTTCTTGTATATGTCTTTGTGGGCCAGGGGGACTTTAAAGCACCTGCCTGATGGGAGCAGCATGAAGGAGCTATGGAGTGGATGAGAGGGGTCTTCAGTGATCTGAGTGGCCGTTCCTCAGCACTGAACGACTAAGATTATTAAAAAGAACACCTTGAGATTTCGTGGTTTTAGACTCCTGTAAGTAATTTTAATTTAGTTTTAGTCTAATTTAAGTCAATAAATATATTGACGCTGACTGGTCTGAAGCATTAAAGTAACCTAATGATGAAGTAACAAATGATAGTACTTTAACCAAGTTGTGCCAGAATGTACTGGACCTTTTTGCTCACTGTAAAGCCCCATGAATGAGCCTGTGTATGATATAAATAACTTACCCAGTGTTAATTGCCTGTTACTTGTGTAAACTATTCCATAAATACCCCTGTACTGTGTATGTACCTGTTTGTGTGTGTATTTCCACTGTTAAAAGGGGAAAAGGGGGCTTATACTCTGACACTGTGTACGCTGGAGCCCATGTAAACACTGGAGGGGTTGAACTGACCAAAATGTTATGAGGAGTTAGTTTAGTTTCTCAAGTGAAAGACATGAAGTGTAAAAGCCTGAGTCTGTCTGCCAACACACACGACACATGTACCAACGCGCCTCTCAAAGAAGCTCTTTATATAGACATGGAAATAACACGCTGTCACTGAGGTAGTCTACATCAAGCTCCCATTGAGGGGGGAAAAGAGAGAGACAAACTTGAAGGTTGCTGTGTACCTCGTATGCCTCTCCGGTGAACTCGCTGCCGCAAAACTCGCACTTGACTTTGCGTTTGGGACAGTCGTGCTGCAGGTGGTCGGGCAGGTCGCGCCGGGTCAGCTTCACCGAGCAGCGATTCGGACATGGGATGACGTTGAACGCACAGGTGGAGAAGTGGCCCTGTAAGGAGGGAACAAATGGGAGGGGGGTGGAGTGAGGTGATGTGCAAAAATAAGCGCAGGAGCAAAGGGAGGGTCTAATCACTGTACCTGTAGCTGCTTCATCTGCCCCGTCCAGCGGCAGCCCTCCTCACTGTGGATGCAGCGGATGGGGAGGGCCAGGATCTGCTGCTCCAACTCTGGGTCTGGATAGATCTGAAAGCAACAGGCGCATCACAAAACTTATTAACATCATCCTATATACAAATTATCACAGCTCACAAACACATCCCCCAAACCAGAGACGTTGATTTTAACCTCTTAAACCAAACCACCTGAACCGAGCACATTTTCTCCAGTTTGGCTTTACCCAAATCTAAAAGCTTAAAAAAAAAAAAAAGAATCAAAATAGTGACGAAAAAGAGGATGAAAACGCAACAAAAAAGTGACAAAAACGTGATAAAAACATGACAAAAAAAAACAACGGAAAAAAGCGATGAAAAAGCAACAAAAAAAGCCACAAAAACGTGCCCGGAAAAGCAACAAAAATACACGACAAATACACGATCAAAAATCAGACGAAATTACGACAAAAAACGCTTCTTAAATGTGACAAAAACGCGGTGACGACGTGACAAAAAAGTGATGATCGCTTTTTTTAAATCTAAAGCTTTCAAATGAGGCATTACACCGTTGCTCTCCAGTCGAGAAGCTTTTAGATTTGGGTATAGCTAAACTGGAGAAAATGCCCTCGGTTCAGGCGCAAGGGGTTAAGCCAAAGTCTAAATCAGGTGTCTGTTTAAGGAAAAGGCTGCACTTTTTTGTTCTATCTACACTCCAAGGGTGCTGCCAATTGTTTAGATCTACAAATTTAAAAATGTGCTGTGTTGGAAACCACCTTTACACACAGATTCTGAAATGCTTGTGACTTTTTTTATGAATAGATATATTTTTAGCCCCTTGTCAAAATGAAAATAATGTCTTTTTGTGGCTAAAAACATACAGTAAGTCAGCTTTGTGCTCGAATAGTAGCCGAGCATCACTTGAGTCCTTGGCTTCATGCTGAATAAAGCATCAGACAACAGTCAGTAGAAGTCCGTCCCCAGTCACCGCTGCGGATAATGAATCTCTGTTTAAGTTTATGGGACCTCTGAGAGCCGGACCGGGGGCAGAACGTGCTCTGATTTATCCGCGGCACAGTCTCTAAGGGCTGGGGATGAGTGAGTTTTGTGCCCAAACACTGAACCCGCCCCCGTCCCGTCCTACAAGGATTTGCAGCTCTGTGTGAGTCTTATCCCCCTCGGTCACATGCGCACGCACTGGTCAAACAAGGAGAGCCACTTCCTCTAAATGTCACAACAGCCCTCTAACTGCTCACTCAAAGACCAACCACTCGCGCGCCTCTCCATGTATTCAAACACTCTTAGGGCAGTTTCACGATAATGTAAAGTGGTATTCAACAGCTTTACGAGGCCTACACATTATTCATAGCACCCTTATTATATGGGGGACACAAAGCGACAATAACGTGCTGAAGAATCTGAAGGAAATGTTTAGAAAGGCTGCACTGTTTGTTGATTTAATCTTGCAACCCTCAAACAACAAAACATTGCACCGCTAATCCTCAATGTTAGACCTCTATAAACATGTATGAACTGCCTGTAACTCCTGTATTAAGTTTAGCGGGTCATGTTTCACTCTCCTCCCAAATGTTAAGGCTATATATATATATATATATACACACACATATACATATATACATATATACATATATATATATATATATATATATATATATATATATATATAGACAACCCGCTCTACCAGCTGCACCACCGTCACATTTAGGAGTCTAATGTAAAGCAAAAGTACCGATAATTTCTACTTTTCACTTTGTTATTTTCCACCGTTCACTCGTATTATCGTCAGGTTTTTGACACTATATAGTCATGTTTTTGTCGCTTTTTTATTGTGTTTTTGTTGCTTTTATGGCACATTTTTGTTGCTTGTCTTCTTACTGGCTTTTCTGTGGCTCTTTTTTGTTGTGTTTTCATCCTCATTTTTGTCGCTGTTTTAATTCTTTGTCGAAGAAGCTTTTAGATTTGGGGAAACTGTGGGAAATGTGCTTACTTCAGGACGGTGGGTGTTAAGATGTCAAGTACCATGTGTGTCACTTTACTGTGAGTCCACATCACTAATCAAAGGTGTCAATATCTTTACAGTGTGAGTGCCTTGGCTGAGGTCTGAATGCTTCCATTTTACTAGACATTTTTGAACACAGATACACCTTTATTTGTGCATGGCCTTCTTAAAGCCCCATCCCTCTATTACTTTTGCACCGTACTGTATACTTATAAGTTTGGCTCCTCGTACTATGCAATCACCGCAATGGTAAATGCTACTTTGCTGCTATAATCACATTCTTTGAGGTCAGGCAAAACAAGAAAGGAAAAAAAAATCCTCAACATTCCTTCACTGTTCCCGTCTTCGAATCTGCAGCGGGACGGCAATAATGACCTTTTAATAACTTAGTCCCCAGCAGATCAGGGGGTTAAGCTCTCTGGAGCGCTAACTGGGGCTTTTATGAAGTGTGCTGCAGCTATTGTCAGTCCCCGAGCAGCACTATACTACGCTTTAGTGGCTGCGGCAGTCATGCGCTGTGCCTCTGAAAGACCATGAGCCATGTATTTCTGATGAACAATGGCAATAACACAATAATAGTGCAGCAATGCAGAGTTTCGAGTACGTAACAGTTAGGCATCTGGGCAAACGACTGATTAGATAATGACAGCATGTTTTAAATTCTTATTCGGCGTCTCATGCTGTAAACCAGAAAGAGTTCAATGTAATGATTAATGTTTCTCCTAAAGCACAATTGACAATCATTATGTGCCTTACTTAACCCTTTATTTAAGAAAGTCACAATGAGATTCTGGACCTCTTTTTCAGGGGAGTCCTACAACTATTGTACATGTTTTTGTGGTAAGGGAAACCGGAGCATTCAGAGTAAACCTGGGAGAACACATGGAGAAGCAAACTCCATTCGAAAATAGACCTGTGACTTTCTAACAGTAAGAACAACATTTATGCATTGCTATTATTGCTTAATCCCCATCTGAACCAAGCACATTTTCTCCAATTTGGCATTACCCAAATGTAAAAACGTCTTGAAAAAAGCGTCAAGTAGTGACAAAAACTAGACAGACGAGGTTGAAAAAGAAAACAGAAAAGTGACAAAAAAGTGATGAGAAAGCAACAAAAAGTGTCACAAAAAGCAATGAAAAGGTGGGGGAAAAAAGAAACTTCAGCACAAAGAGGAAAAAGATCAGTTTAGATCAGTTTTGTAAGTCTTAGCTTTCAGATGAGGCGTTACACTTTGAGATTCGAGTAAGTCGAAGTGGAGAAAATGCATGCGGTTAAAGTGGGGGTTAAGAACATACACAATTTTCAGTTTGTATCTAAAAAGTGAAAGGTGCTGTCTGCTCTGATCAAATGAAACCTCTGGGTTCAAATCAAATGGTTCACTACGAAAGTGCTGAAATGATCATTGCTCTATATCTAGGAGCCAAACTATCAAATAAGAATAAATATAGAAATATTTAAAATAAGAATTGAATGTGCCAGTGACTGAAGTCGAATGCTACTTTATTAACCTCTTAACCAAGCACATTTTCTCCATGTTCAGCTTTCCCCAAATCTAAACGGGAGAGTTCACAGCCAATAGGCCTATACGGCTCATTTGAAAGCTAAGACTGTATTATTAACGTGTCATCCCTTTTTTTTCTGCACTTTTGCTACGTTTTCATCCTCGTTTACGTCTCAGTTTCATTGCTATTTTGGCACTCATTTCAAGAAGCTTTTAGAAGAGGCCATACTGGAGGAAATGTGCTCGGCTCAGGTTGGAGTTAAGAGGTTAAACCGATGTAACGATAGCCTTACATCATTATGAGCATGTGCATTAGCATACCTTTGCATAATCCAATGGAAGCTGATCTTCAGGACACTTGAAGACACCCTCACTGCAAGAAAACAGATGAAAAAATATGGTTACAACGGTAATATTTTAAAACACAACCTAAAGTTAAACTACAAAAAGCCTCGTAGCACTTCAACAAGCCACTTTGAAATACCACTGGATCCTTAGCGCTGACTGACTGACTGCAGCTAAAAGGCCCCACTTCAGCTTTTGTGAGAGCAGCATTGATCTAAGTTTAGCTCAAATAAAGAACTTTTCTGACTCACAGCAGCAGATGACGCACAATACAGTACAAAGCAGACAGTCCTTCCTTGGTTTTGATGAGATCTTATATCTCTGTGCCATCAGAGCCAAAGCCACTTCACGGATTCAAAAAGCCATTGTTTTTTTCTCACACGTTTGACCTCGTTTTCCCACTGACATAACGATAATTCAGCAGCTCTTCCTTGCGCTTGATGCTTTCCCTCCGGACTCGTGTGCCAGAATACTACAACTCAAGTTCTATTTTCCTTTAGCCTCCAAATAATAGTTTGCTTTACGGCTTCCCCCCCATGTAGTTCACTCTTGCGCTAGATGAGCAGTGTGCCGTGGCTAATTAGAGCTGCAGCTCCCCCCGATCCGCCTGCATATCCACACCATATAATGTCGTCATGAAATATTCACATGTGTAAATAATGGAGGCAGGCTGAAGCCGCGCGAGATACACGTAGCCTACATTAAAACGCTAGAGCCGGCAGAGAGAAAGCTTTTTACAAAATGTCCAAAACGACATTGACTTCTTATCCGCACAGATGTTTATGGGCCTCCTGCTGCTTCGGGACACATGTGCTGCAGCCCAGTACACTCAAATTAAGGATTTACCCACACGTACTGTATGTAATCCCAATTCATCCAGATTGGGACATATTTCTGTTTGGGATGTGCAATGCGACAGAAATTTATATTGCAATATGAGCACATCATTCATAATGTAATGAATAAATTAATCACTAAATGTGATTTACATTTTTACATTTTTATTATAGGAAAACAAACTGCATAACATCCATTAAGGCATCAATGGCATTCACAGTTTAGTTTAATTGGGTTGATTTTCAGGTTGACCCCTGTAATATAATGCAGGTGCTTGAAATAAATCTAACAATGTTACGTTAAGAGATTGTGCCCCACAGTTTAATATTAATTATCCCAATTGCTGCTACCACATGAATGCACAAAGGAATATTTATTTTCTTTTTTTCTTTTTGATAATACCTGCAAAAAAAAAAAGTGGTTTCCAAATTCAAAATACTTAACAAACAACATAATTTTGTCTTGAGCGTCCCCTATATAATGAGCTTTCTATTCCTCCTTGGTCCAGACTTCTCTACCCTTCAGATTAAGCCTAGTTTAAAATCATTAGTGACCCACTGCAACAGTCTTTGCCTTTGGCCACTTTCTTTTCTCTGGGCTACATGCGTCACCTGACCAGGGCGTCCTGGAGGCAGGGGGGAACATGTGACGGGCCGCGGTGCATGTGTGCTGGACCCGTGTGGCCAGCTGCCTTGGGGTGAGGGGTGGGGGGCTAATGCATGACGCGACAGCAGTAATTCTCTTCCATTAGGGTCACTGTGTCAGCAGGGAGCTAGGGCCCAATTAACAAACCACATCGTAAAAACCCCCCCCAAAAAACAGGGTTAATCGATGAGGGGCTGCACTAGCGCATCCCAGTCAGCATCTCATGATCACTGTGAAATCTTGAAAACCATTCATCAAGGGATCATTTATGCACCGGAGCAAAACCGCACGCAGCAAATAGAAAGAGACAGGCTCCTCTCCATTGTAGGGTCATGAGAGTGGACAGCTAGAGGCCTATTTTCGAAGCACATAGGACAAATGAGTCCAGTCACACGGCTCCCCCACCACCACCACCACTACCACTGTTGTAGACAGCGCGCCTCCGCCTCGGGCCCAAAGCGCACAATACTGGTGTAGCATTGTGACAGCGCAATTCAAGCCTGCTCCATTTCTGCTATGTCCTTTTAAGTGACTCGCCGTTCTTTTGAGAGAAAGGGAGAGAAGCCAAGAAAAGTTTGTTGGGGATGACAATGCACAATGCCTTCGTTTTTGTTTTTAAATTCTGCGGCTGAAATAGTTGGTGTAATAATTTCCAGCAGTGCACTAACTTTTGGGGCAAATAAGAGCTCAGCTGAAATCTAAGCAGGAGAATCTAGACATATAATGGACACAATTAGCCCCACCTCAGTGACAGTAGTGGTTGTTTGTGCTGCCCTAATGCAGTTATAAAAGCGTAAACATGTAAACAGTGCCCAAAGGGTAGAAAACTTTCCTGCAGGAACCTGTATCCCCTAAACCACCTGCTATTGCCGTCATATAAATGTTTGTTTACTTGAATTCTGACAGCTCACACCCAGTCAGTCACGCTGCAGGCTAAAGGTTGATAAACACACGTACGTACAGGCCCTGAACCAAAAGGTCTTCGGGGAGCAGGCCAGGCCAAGCACGGTATAGAACAAGTGGCTCATTAAAATTTCAATAGCCCCGCAATACAGAAGGTCAGTGCTATTACAGAGATTTACTTCTAGTGTGGCTGACATATACTAATGTCCACAAAACTTCAGAACATTACAATGCAGATTATTTGTGTAAAAAGGTCCCATCATTTAGATTTAGATGAAGTACCCCCCCATACATTACACAGTCTACAATCGTGTTACGAAGACAGTTGTGACAATATGCCTGCCTCCGTCCCGCTGCTCTTGACAGTCTGACAGGGACCAGTCCCAATCCCTCAGGTTTGATCTCACCGCAGCTCCGCTCCACGTGGGCCTGTTTTCGCAGCCGACAGTGACCACACACAGAGGAGACATGTCTATATAGTCACAACCTCCTCCTCATCCCAGCTTCGCAAACAACTGAGGATACTCCAGTGTCGTGTATTTGCCATTGAAGTCAATAAACCGACCGAATCAGACACACAAGAAGAACATTAACAAAGCGGGCCCCAGTTTCTCTCTGGCGCGCCCTCGGGTTTGCGGCTGCGATGTTTACTCATCTCCTCCAGGGGTTCACTTCAAACCTTAATGCTCGCCCCTAAACGCCGAAGCTGTCGTCTTTTCAAGTTATGACCCAGATTAACTTTCATCTTTCCAAACAAAACCTTAAATTCCAGCGCTGCCCTGAATCCACGTTTTCAGCTGCAGCACAACGCTCCACTCGGGAAACAGGGAAATTGGATGCATCTGGTTTGGTTTTGAATAGCGGTGTGCAACTTCCTTCTTCAAAAGCCCTTATTGTGAATAAAGAACGCCTTGGCAGCAAAACTAGACACGTGTTTCATATTGTGGGAAGGATAATTCAAATAGGTGGACAATAAACAGCCAAAAATGGCAGCCAGTTCCAATTAAAACCTATTGTTCTCCAAAACACTGTATAAATGTATGTTTTCAAGCGCTGTCAAGAAGATAAAACATAGAAGTGGTATTTATTTATTTCTTCATTTCAAATAATAAACGGTTGCACATGACAGTAGAGCCTGAATGAAGGTCTCGAGTCTTTCTACGGCTAGTGTTTCCACCAGAGCAACACGATATCCTGCCACCAGGGCCGTGGCAGAATTACCTTACAGCTCATGGACCTTTCATTTTCTCAATAGGACGTTGGCATGTGGACTGTTTTACACTGGGATATTGCTGAAAAATTCACTTTTTTCAAGGTTAATACCTAAAAGATTAGCAGCTGCACCTTTGGATTATTGCGGATTATGAAGGGAAAGTACAGTTGCCGTGACTCAATGCCAGGTTTCTTTACAATGTACACAATGTAAGTGAACTGTAACATTACTTTGGTAAACAGAGCTACTGACTGAACAGCAGTATTGTCTTTAGTCAGTCCATTCAGTGGTTACTGTGGCTGTAGCTTCTGCCATTTTAGACTTTTTTTAATCAGAGCTGCTTTAGTAATACATTTACAAAAGGTGTATTTCTGGTGTAAACAAACCTCTTTACCCCCGCCTTAAAGTGCATATGACACATGAGACACAATTTTTGCTCAAACATTTTGCTAAAGATTGTACCCAGTTTTCTTTAGTTTTACCATTTTTGTGATGTTTATAGTTTCACTTCCTTATTGGACACAGACAGGAAGTGACATAGAAGTCGGTAAACAATTATAAACTGTTGCCGTGCAACCGTGTTAAAGGGACTAGACAGAGTTTAAAATGTCAAAATTAAGTATTTTCCTCCCCCTACATGTTCCAGCAATGTCCTAATGTGTAGAATGAGCCCAGACCTGTTCACCACAACTGCCTCATAAATCCTGCACTGTCAGTCAAAAAGAAGTACCATGAGGACCTGAGGTGGCAGTACTGAGTACAACTCGCATCTAGTCCCTTTAAGTCAATGATTTTTCATCACTTTTTGTCGCCTGTTTTGCTGCATTTTGTTGTTTTTTTGTCGCTCTTTCTATGCTTTTTTTTTGCTGCTTTTTCATCCTCATTTTCGTCTTGTTTTTCTTGCTATTTTCATGCTTTTTTCAAGAAGTTCAAGTCAAACTGGAGAAAATGTGCTCGGTCCAGGCGGGAGGTTAAGAGGTTAACACAGTGCAGACACAATTAAGGTCTATTTTAAACCCTTTTAAGACCCGGTTCAGTCATAATTTGATCTTGATCCAGGCCTGGTGGCGATACTGGCTTAGTTGTTTGGATAGTAAGACGTTTCAGACAAAGCAAGAACAAAATGACGCATGTTTGTATCAATCGGCAGCTCTCAATCACAACCAGCATCCGAGTTAGTCAGCTCTCGTGCTTTGTTCACAACATGGCAGGGACCGGTTTGTCAACTTGAATCGAAAGGCCCTGAGGTGAACGCCTGTTAGGAATATGACACCTGTAAAATCCTCTCCCCCCGCCCCCTGCGCCGGTCACTAACAGCAACTGGCAGCTGCACCGCGAGACGCAACAATAGCTGACAGTGCGCGCGTCACGGCTATCAACAACATGCAAATAAATTATCCCAGTCAGATGCGTCCGGAGTGACAAGTGGAAAATTGCAGGTCTTTTTTATTTTAACCATTTTTTACTGTGCAGCCTTTACAACTAGCCTCAAATCTCAATGATGTGTATTTTTGTAAAGCAGGTTACTATGATGCAAAGCCAAAGAAAGGCACTAGTACTAGCAGTTTGTAAGTGTAGGCGTATCTGGCCCGGATCCCTGGCTCTCGCACCAAGAACCCCTTGTACGTAACACACTCACTGGGACAGAGAGAAAAAGTACAAGTGCTAAAGCAACACGAGCATTAACACCTTAAATATTGTTTTGAATGTTATAGTAGTGGATGCATTCAGCAGAAAAGGTCGAGATGCGGTGAAGAAATGAAAGGACGGGGATGTTGTTAATAATGATCAACAATAAAAGTGTAATTTATGCCTAGAGCCTTTGCAAAAACATGCAAATCTGTTTGTAAAAAACAATTACTCATCAACACTTCATCATTTGCCCATGAAACCTGCAAGTAAGTACTGACCGATTATGTAAATGTATTTAAGATATCTGTCATTTTGCAGAAACGGTTTGCAGTGGATTTCACATTTGTAACACATCTAGGAACATTCATATTTTAGAGATAAATTAAATATGAGGACGACATGCATTTCAGAACAGTACGTTTGTCGAAGTCCGAACTACAGGGTTAGCAGGTTTTAAACACAGTAATATCCCACAGATAACATTATTAAAGTGCAAGTGGACAAGTTTCATAATGGCAGAATGAAGCAAGTTTACTTTTCTATAGGCCTAGAGATACAGAGATATTGTTTGCATTCCTTGTTGCATGGAGCTATAAATAACCGTTACACTGTATGAGAACATAAGGGCCACATGACGCTGTCGTTGTTATAAACTCATACTTATGCAACGTTGCTGTTGTTCCTCCTGTAGCTCACCTCTCTGCGGTGACATTTATGTGCACTGCCGTGTGTGAAACCACACCGAAAGGTTAGCGGAAAATCTGTATGTTTTAAAAATGTCAGCACATAAAGAGCAGTATCAGTCAAAGCACGGACACTTGGGTTCAGCCAAGATTCAGTAACAGTATTTAGGCAGAGCTTTTTCTTTCTTTCTTTTTTGCATGACGTGTTAATACTGCATTAGTAAATGTATGAATGAATTGTAAACTGTATATGAGGCATCTCAAAAAACATCTTACTCTTAGTGAAACTCTTACTACTGAAACAATGCACTCATGAATTATATAATTAATAGCTATTGTATTACTATAATGTTGTGTGCAGTGTTGGGGGTAACGTATTACAAAAGTAACGAGTCACAAAAATATATTGCTTTTTTTCAGTAACTAAGGAATATAACTTACTTAAAGGGAGTTTAAAAATGTTAAAGCTAAGTATTTTCATCCCCCTAAATGTTCCAGCCATGTCCTAATGGGTAGAATGAGCCCAGACCTATTCACCACTATTCACCAACTTCTTCTAAAATCCTGTCACTCAAAAAGGTGTTAATTCGGGTCCGAAGTGTCGTCATGCACAAGCTTAATATATATGGTGCGGTTACATGTATGACCTGAGGTGGCAGTAGTGAGCATGCAATGGCCTCTTTAAGCCCCATAACCATATGTTTAACCACAACTGGCAATCATGTTATTCAATTATTTTATCAGTTTATAGTGACAGGTCTCAGGCATGGAACTATTAGCTCTCAAGCGCTAAAAAAATAAAGATTAGGAGTGTTAAATGATCAAACGTCTGAAAAATGCATCCATAAGAGACTCTGCAAGGGCATAGGTAACACCAATGCCAAAAGAATGTTCAAAAGTTAAAATCACAGCGCACTGACAGGTAGATGGTTTCCTGAGGTGGCCCGCAGTTGCACGCGCAGTCGCACAGTGAGAATTTAGTTCAATTGGGCGGCTTATTAGATTACGCTCCTGATGGACTGCATTATCAGAGCTTAAAGTCACCCCTGTAATTCCCCTGGTCGTTACAGGGTGAACGGTGGATAAACAGCTATTGCAGCAGCAGCAGCACACTTCCTCTCCATAGTTTGTTTTACCCTTCCTGAAGTCAAACTTGCGTGACAGCAAAAGCACCACGCGGAGGCAGGAGTCAGGGCGTGTTTGTGAGCAATTAGACGATGACTCATCAGATTGCCAGAGGTGCAGCAGCCGGAAGAAGCCACCTGCCACAAGACAAGCGGGCCACAGAAGAAGAGAGAGCGAGGGGAGAGGAAGGAAGGATGGGAAGGAAGAGAAGGATGAATGAATGGACAGAGGGAGGACTGGAGGGCGGAGGAGCAGCCATCTGCAGCCACAAGATGCAATAATCCATCCTTAAGTGTGCGAGGAGGGAGACGGCGCTTAGCAGCTCTTATAATCCCCCACGACTGTCCCCTCCCATCAGCGTGAGACGGGGCCTGCGACGCTCAGGCCACGGTTACAACAAATAACTTCTAATCCCGATCCTCTTACTTTGTTTCGGTGGAGTTTATGGATTTACAGCTGCCATAAAAATCAACTACTTTTCTGGTACTCGCGATTCATGCGCTCAATAAAAACGAGCTGCTGGAGAGATAAGGATTTCCCAGCATGCACTTAGTCATAGCTTCGGCGCTGTGCGAAAGTCGTAAGTGGGGTTTTGAGGAATCCCACGAACGACGGATGAATGTTGACAAGAATATATTTAAAAAAAACCTTCCAGGAGAGCATAGACTTGTGCCTATCTAGTTCAGGAGTAAATGCTTTTGAGCTACACAAAATCAGCTTAGGTTAAAGCAGTATAACTTGTTTACCTTAACAAATCCTTTTCGTAGTTCCTCTGGGGGTAATACAAGTGTTGATGGGATGATTGGGGGGTCTTTCATCTCCCCCTGGTGTCTCTGGCCAGAAAACCACAATTGCAACTTTGCTGCCACCGGGTAGGAGGGCCCAATACACACCCATGGAATCACGAAGAAGAAGCTAACAGGCTAACGGCCAAAGCTAACTGCGGGCTAGCGCCACTTAAACAGTATTTACAGCCAAGTTTGAGTGAAAAAAATTATCTCCATTGTGTAATTGGATGTACAATATCCCTCTCTCCCTTTGTCTTTTCTGTCAGCGTAGTATTTACTCTCACGGACAATTAATGAGTTAAAAATGCTACGACACCTGCAGTGGCGCTTATGGCCTCTAGGGGTATGAGTTACTTAGTGCTGCTTTAATGAGGCCAACATCTCCAAAAAGATATCAAATGTCTTAACCCCGCCTTAACTGAGCACATTTTTTCAAGTTCGGCTTGACCCAAATCTAAAAGCTTCTCTGGAGAGCCACATTATAACACATTGTTGCCGTGTTTTTAGTCAAATTTTTTATGCGTTTTTGTTGTGTTGTCGTCTCTTTTTTGTCACTGCATTTTTGTCATGTTTTTGTGGCTTTTTTTGTTGTTATTTTGTCAAGTTTTTGTCACATTTTCGGGGTCACATTTTAGTCATTTTTTTGTTGCATTTTGTTGTGTTTTTAGCCACATTTTTGTCACTTTTTTGTTTCTTTGCTGGCACATTTTATGTTGCTCTTGTTGCTCATTTGTCACTTTTTTGTTGCATTTTCATCCTCGTTTTTGACACATTTTTTTTTAGATTTGGGTGAAGCCAAACTGGAGAAAATGTGCTCGGTTAAGGCTCTCTTAATCGCTCTCAAGTGTCACGGCTTTTCCATGCATGCAACACGCTGGCTATCATGCAACAGTAAAATCAAAGCAGAAATGTCGCAGCATCTTTTGTTTTTCGTGGTCAGTTTCATCTGGCGGATTTTACTGTGTTTGCGTGAGGTGCAGGAAAATCGATAACGCTTTCATTAACTGATGCTGATCCGAAGCACGGTGCAGGCAGGCAGGCGGGGAGGGGAGAGAAGGGGATACCCGGAGAGGAGACCACCGTCATATAAGGGAGCAGGACATGAAAGCAAAGGCGAGGCTTAAAAGAAGAGCGTTTGATGTGGCAAAAGGCCGCTTTGTGGGGGGCGGGAGCGCAGAGGATCAATGAATTTCAGTCTGCAGCACGTGTGAGAAGCACATACTACTACTTTGTGAAAATGGTGTTAAGAGCTGCCTTCGAGGTGGCTATAGGTGTGAAATAGCCCACTCTCTCTTTTTTCTTTTTACTACATTTGTAAAAAGGTTCAGCAGCAGCCCAGTTAGTCAGCAAACACAGGCAGTTCTCTCTCACACGTGACTTTTTGTCGTTGTAATCACAGATGGCGGGGGCTAAATTTAGCTCAAAGGCCAGATTTCTGCTCTGTGGCAAAACTGAATGCAGCAGCAGCCATCCTTGGAAGAGCTGCTGTACTAATCCAATGTGTAAGAAAGAATAGCGGCATGCCAGGACGTCTTCAGGTCTATTACAAAAGAAGAGGATGCGCCAACTGTATGCATATGGCACCATTAGCCATTTTGGGGACATATTACTTCATGAAGTGGGAGGGACAGCAGTTAAAAAGAACAGCGTAGAATTGCAGAATTAAGTGTGCAGAGCAGTAACATTTGATATTCACAGATTTTGAGCTTTTGAACTGGATAACTTTCTTTTGCACTGCAAAAAAGAGTGGTTTGTGACACTCCAAAGCGCTGTACATAGTAGCTACAAAAGAATGGTTTCCTGTCAATGTGCCAATAAGGGGACAGCCCAGCAGCTAAACTGAATGCTGGTCCATAACTGTAGCTGCAAATAAGAATAAAACTTGCCAATAACCAAACATTTTTCTCTTCTCGAGTGTGGAAAAAAATGGGCTGTGCCAATAACTCGTTAGCTTTTTCTAGCACTGCATTTACTCCTGCGTTACAACCCCCTTTTGCTCTAGTTGGGGTTCATTTTACGAGCCCCGACTCGCCAAGACGTCTGGAGAGACCCGTTTAAAGCAGGATTTAGAATGCACTTGGCCACCGGCTGGGGATATGACATCAATCTGGGGACCTTTGGAGGTAAACTCTGACAACGTAGCACTAAGAAATGTGAGAAGTCAAATACGGTAAAGTATTAGTCATTACAATTTAAGTAACTCAAGTTACAAGAGCATTTAAATGGTTTGTATTGAAGTGTACAGCTCCCCCAAAATAAAATGCATCACCAAATCAAGTTGGACACTGCTGTATAAGATCTACAGTTGTGTATCGTCAAAACAAAACATGAGAGAAAGGGGATAGAGAAGGAAAAGGAAATCTATTACTTTCAGTTATATTTTGCCATAGTAACTCAAAGTAGTGTAACTCAGCTACATTTTTTAATACGTAATATGTTATACAAACATATTACATTCTTAAAGTTGTAACTACCAATATAGAATATTACAATGTTAAAGTAACTTGCCCAACACTGAAAGTTAGTACTTTTTCTAAACCATAAGACTCCATGAAGACTTGTACAGAGATTCAGATTTTATTTATTCAGACATTTAAACATTTAATAGATAAAGACATAAATAAACATAAAGTCTGAAATGGTAAAAGCAGAAGCTAAAGCTTATTGTGCCTAACCCACTACAGAAGTAGTTTTTTTTGGGTTGTAAGACAATTTGTGACTGACAAAGGACAGAGCCAGGCTCTGAAGCACTGATTGGAGAGAAGAATGAAAGAAACATTAGAATTTTTAACAATAATTGCTGTAGATTTGCTATAATTGGCCATTCAAATAACAATTTTGATCAGATTGTGATTGAGCTTGCAGGCCTAATTGTGAATATACTGCGCCATTCCATGCTCTTTTCCTTAATATACAAAACTGCTATTCAACAAGTTGAATGTACATAAGCCACAGATTAGCCGCTTATTTGCCCAATTCTCCCCTTCTTTGAGCAGCAGGTGGGCAGTGGCGATAAGCTCTCTCCCCAGTCCCATATCCTTTAATTAACCTGCACCTGTTCACCTCACACTACCCTTCCACGCATAAAGAAGAAAACCCTGCAATCTTATCACGCCCACGATTCATTTTAACATCTGACATGCTCAAATGGCTCAAATAACTGGGTGAAGGGTGTTTTATTGTACAGCGTCGCCTGCTTTCACTGGCGAGTTATCTATGAGGCCATTGCCAAGTTGCCGACACGGATTCTTGCTTTGAATGTGAGTCTACTCATGAAGGAAACTCACTTCTAAATTACGCATATTCAGGTTTACGATAATAGGTGAGCAAGATAATGGGTAATCAGTCTCATTCTGCCAGCATGTTTAACTCTGCCCAGAGAAATCCATCTGAGAAGTAAGCAGTGTCCGTACATAGGAAGGCTTAATTATAATGGGGGAGTCTTACGCCGTTAATTTTTCACTTTATGTGCTGTGAAGTTGATAAAGAAATAAATGCAAGAGGCGGTTTAACGGTGAGCTAAATGAAGCTGCTCTACGTAAGCATGACTCAGCCAAGACAGCAAAAGACAAAACGAAACTTGTAAGTAAAGATCTATAAAGTAAGAATAAGGCTTAAAGGGATATTTCTGGATTATTGACATACGGCCTCATTTCCTATTTATCCAGAGTGTTGTCGATTTCTGGAGATTTTTTTCATTTTAAATTCATGCAGTCCTTATATTTGAAGAGTATAGTGGTGCTAGGCTAGTGCTAGGCTAGCGCATGTCTATGGTAACTAGTAGCCTGCATTAAAAACAATCAGATCCAAGCACAGTGCACCTGAGGCAAATCACTTATAACCCGAGACTACCCATATAAATGTCTGTGTCGACTTTTTAATGTGTTGAAATACAACCATTTTGCATTTAAAGTAACTTATATTTGAGCAGCATCAGCTTCCTGGTTGTAAGCTACGCAGCGGCGGAGTGATCTGCTAGGTTAACAAATCTACAGTAGTTTGTTTACCTGCAGCCGGCATTACTATACATGGAATTCACAAAGGACCTTTCTAAAAATCAGACATGACAACGCTTGGAGGACTACCTAATGATTTTGAAGTGTTTTTCAATGCACGGAAAAGAAAAGACAATCTCCAGATATCAACAACCTTCTGGATAACTAGGAAATGAGGCCCTATGTTTTTTTTTTTTTTTTTTATCCCTTTAAATAGGACAAAATGAGGACATCTGAACGTGAACATGTTTTGCATAGTATAAATTTATCATCATATTTTTAAGTGCCACCGGTTTTATTTCAGTCTATGTTAGAAGAAATGTGTAAATGTCAGTCAGAGGATCACGCATCACCTAATATTGTAATAACCATAATCTTGCAATACATCAAGCACTCCAATACCAACGGATTCTTCAACCTTTACATCACATGAGGGAAAAATGTGGGGCTTTACAGTATAGAAAATGTGAAAAATGTGTGGAAAACGCTGCACAACGCTGCGTCATCAAACAAGCGCAAAATCACTTTTCTATGTCAGCCTTCTGAAGAGTCATATTGATGATTCATACATTGACAACTACTCAGCGATTAAAATTACAATTTTTCACTAGTCTGTGTCATGCTTGGGTGATGGGCAGTTCACAGGCGGTGGAAATTTTTGTTTTGTGTCCATGGGAACAGGGAAAAGGTGTCGAGGTGCCTCTCCATGAGGGAAAGCGGCAGCGAGATTTAATTCACAAACCACACTGCTCCGCGGGTTCATATTCTCATCATCTGCTATCAGCGCTGTTTGTTTTATCGATCCAAGGCGCAGCCCCCAGTGCATGCGCGGCTCGGACAGATCCTAGTTGTTAGAGCTACTTGCACTTGTCCACTGTTGAGGATGCAATTTCTTTGTTCAGTGAGGCGAGGCGCTGACGTCAGATCTCCTCCATTGTTTCAAAACGCCTCAGCAGCATTGTGCATCGAGCATGAATTTTTCAACCTGCCCCTGTTGCCGGGAGCAACAATGAGATAAATGACAAGGTTTTTTTTTTTCATACAGCACATAAAAGAGCAGAGATGAGAGGGAAGGAGAGAAGGGAAAGCAACTGATGGAGTTGTCACATATCACTCTTAATAATTCACAATCAGAGTCTTGTTCAAAGAAGAGCGTTGTGTCGGCTATTGTTGAGTTTTTCTGTGGCAGTTCATTCTGTTAGAACGGCCCGCCTGCGCTGTACCAAGATAGCAAATAAGTTTCCTTTTAAATACACAGTTTGGCGTCTTATATCCAGTAGTATAAAAGCGATCAAGTAAAAGTTTGTCTGTTTGTCTTTTGCCATGTCTTCAACTCCTGGTCATGAATGTAAATGTCCCAGTTGTGATCTACCAAGGTCTAAAAAAAAATAAAAAAAACAAGCGCTCCCTCCTACTCAATGGGCCGACTGACTGAGTGACCCATCTGGATGCGCACCTGACACGAGCGCTTCCCCTGCACTTCCCTTTAACAAGATCAATAGCCATTCTGTGCCACGGAGAGTTCAGAGCATTACTTTGTGTTGACATATCTTAAAATGAGCTGCGCGTAAAGCCTCGGCGACACAACACAAGGGACCGAGTGTACTTGAGAAGCATTGAACCGTTTGGTTGAAGCCCCACCACAGTAAACAGAGGAGCGCGGGCGGACGGACGGATCTTGGCAAGGAAGCGGCGCAGTGAAAAGAGCGGAAAAGAAGGGGACAACTGCGCAGTGACCTTAGGCCCTGTGGATAAACGACTTCAATGCAGCGAGTGTGTTATGAGTGAGGGGCTCAAACCGGTCCAGCGCCACCTGTTTGGATCCACAGTGGCGCCTTTCACCCAAGACAGGTGTCCCGAGCTGGGCTGGCCTGCTCTCTGTGTGCTCCCAGCTGCTCCGCTCTCAATCCCAACATAAGATTCCTCACATGCCGAGCCATCAACTTAGCAATGTCTTTAAAACATATAGTCCACAGAACTATCCACAGGCTCGGCATTCACACATGCAAACAGAGGGAGATTTCTAGAATGCAAAAAATAACTCACAACACATGAGTGGAAAATAAGCGTCCAAGAGGAAAAATATATGGTATAGGGCCAATACATAGTAAAAGCAGACATTTGTCTAACTGACTGAAACGTACATACTCTTTTTTCTTTCCAGAAGTGTGAAATAACACTAAATAAAATGGTAAATGTGTAAAGTTTAACGCCAAATTCCCTTCAAGCAGACCCTCTTTTTGTACTAATATTGAAATGTGAGTGGAGTGTATTGCTCCACAACAGACTGCACCAGATCATAGTGGGAATCAAACTGCAAACGCTCTGTTATTCAGGAATTTCAAGCGATGTAAAATAGGCGTCAAAGCAAGAACAATTCCTGTCACTCAAAGCCATGAAGAAAGGGCAACCCACGTATCCTCCTGCACCACTGATGGGACTTAGGCCTATCTATTGGTTTATTCCAATGCATGTAACACAGGCCAGTGAGCGCCACTAGTTTGCAACTTGCAGGAACACTGTTTCAATATTTTAAGAATCATCATGAATTTGTTTTTTAGTTCTTTTTTTCCTGTTTAAAATGATGTAGTGAAGTATACCATGTGATGTGATGGGTGTAATTTCTGTTGCTCCACCAGACAGAAAAGAATGAGAGTTTGACGATTGTTACCGTTATGACCATGTTTTTTTTTGTCTTCTCTTGTATGCCCTTGTCTTTGCCTTCTTCCTAATTAGACAGACCATTTTCCTTGGAGGCACACCGCTTTTTAAGATGAAGTGATGCACAGAGTTTTGATGCAAATCAGAGAAACAGGGGCACTGCGCTGGAATAGATCGATGTGTGTGGGAAAGTCAACATGTGCCTAATGCTGTACATACACTCTCACAGTCTGTTGGCTTTGGGATGGATTCACTGACCTGTGCACAAGGCAAACACGAGGGAGGGGGGAGGGTCAATTAGCAGATGTGACGGATGGGACTATAACAGAGTATGATACACTCATTACAAATGCTCAGATGGGTGATGTTTACATTTTATTAATTAAAAGGGGCCCGTACAAGACTGCACGATTGTAATCCTGCATGCTTGCCCTCCCACCAGCTGATGCCATGATGTGGAGCTCCTTGCAGACACTTTACCAAACTCCATCTGATCATTTCAGAGGTCAAATTGCCTCCACAAGAAAGCGTTTTTTCCCCAAATAGCTGGTGACTACTACAGGCCTTTCCTAATATATCCAGCTTTGGACAGAGGTTTATTTTTACCCATTTTACATGTCCGGTCTTTGTAGTTGTAAAACATGGAATACCAGTGCGAAGTTGTAAATTAAGCATGCATACACCATGGTGCAGATAATTTTGAACAGCGAAATGATCAATCTTTTCGCAGCTCTTTTTCCCTGATAGTTCCTCATACACCCCATGAAGTGACAGACTTGTTATCTACTGTACATAGCATGCATACCCCTGCACGTGTACGCACTAGCCATGATGTCGCTCTGCGTGATGCGGGCCAACTGGCGGCAGCCCAAAAACAGGGGTTGGGTTTGCCGTCTCGTATCCCAGCATGCTCGGTGTGCAAGAGCCAAGGTGCTGCGCCGCATAGCTGGGATGTTTTCCGCCTTTGTTTGGGCCTCGAGACCATGAGATTTAATTTGAAGGCGCCCCAGTCAAAGGGAGACTAGCCCCGGCATGCCCAGGATTGGTTCTGCCTCCACGGGAATTAAATATGCATTTCAGAGTAAGAAACACCACAAAACATGGGGTGAAAAATAGTAATTGCTGTGATTTGACTTGTTCCGAGCGAGGTGTGGAAGTTGAGTCATACGTAAAAGACTGTTCCCTGACCACAAACTGTCTAAACTTTCACATTGTTGTCGACCACATAATTACGGTCAGCAGTGACTGGAGAGTAAGTAAGGTGGATTAATGATCACAGATGAGGCAGACGTTAACAGTCGGCTGCTATGGAGATGTTTAGAAATACAGGTGTGAAGCAATATACAGTTCAGTTTTTTTTTTAGAATGACTAACAAGCAAAGGAAGTGTCAAAATCAAAACAAAAAACACTGGAATAAGCACAGACCTGCCACGATTTGGAGTTCGAGGCAGGAAAGAATCAAGATAAACGATGTTATTGACTCTAACGATAATAGATACTGTCAACTCTCAGGCATAAAAATTACTGTAAACCTTTGTTCTAAAAGTGCACCATAATATCCTATCTAATATCCTATTTATCTGTTATTTATTGAACGATAAGTTGATATAGCAGTTATCGTGATGGCCCTACATGGCACTGATCTATTTTATTGACAAAGAGATAAGAAATTAATTCAAAATGATTTTCACAAAACAAACACAAGAAATCTTGGTACGTTAATTCATTGGATAGCACTTGATTTTACAACGCAGTAGAGAGAATATTAAGGTAACTACAAGGAGACAGGACACACAGAAAATTAATCCCACGCTAACCAGAATTTAATGGGTTTCATTGCTTGTTGATTACTAGGAAACAATACAGTATTTCCTCAGTAATAATAAGGAAATAGGGCTGCAAAATGTAATATCCTATTTCCATCCAATTACTATGTTATTACTGTGCTGTAAATTGTTGTTTTTTAATGTCACAATGACACTATTGCACATTTCCGACTTCAAAAGGCAAACATGTACAATTATTTGCTAGAAATGCATTTTCATGAAAACTTTGAGGCCTCTGGTGTGAGTCACATCCGGTCTGTTCGCGTTCCTTACATCCGAGCGCCCAGCTGTCACAATACGCACAACAACATTGTGACTGGGGCGCGTTGGGCAAAGGGGTTAGTCATCAGCTGTGTAAAATGTTCACTTTCCTCTTCCAGCAATGCCAACATCATCATCACAGCTACATCTCTAAAGCCTCTGTACTCGTCCCTCCCAAAAGACCGGCTGCAATTACCTTATCCCAAACCAGGCCAGCTCATATCTGTCTGGTTCTCAGGGGGCAGGGGAAGAAACGCCTAATGCTACGCTGCTAATCCATTTTCTCCCTCAAACGGACAGACAGCCGTTTGAAACACTTATTTTTGTCAATTCGTAGTAATTTACAGTTACTACGATTTCACCCAATCTCCTCCTGAACAGTTGGCATTGCACATTGTGGCGCTATTTTGTAGGCCATCTATCCTTGACACATTAACCTCAGGAATCTCTCTTGGTGTAAAAATTAATATGACAACCCTTTTTAAACGTAGTTAATAAGCTATGAATGTAGGACACCTTTATGTTAAACCTTAAAGCATCTTTGACTTTCTTTAAAAGCGCTATATAAAACCTATATGTTATTTTGATTATTTATTAGTATTAAACTTAAGTAACTAATAAGATACGGACAGGTGCAAGGTCCAGGTGAAAGAGAAATGTTTGATTCATTGCAGCTATAACTGGAGCGTGGGTGGTACAAGCTATTTGCTACCTGGTGAAGACAAAGGGATAGTAGATCCTTGGCCTGAGGCGCTGTTCACTTTCATTACACTCAACTGTGATTCACAAGGCCTTTTGCATCGATGTCACCTCCAGCACATCAGCTGACACTACCACACTGACGCCTGAGGGCTTTGATGTGGCATTAACAGTGCATCTCTCTGTGCAGCTCACTGACCACCATTGAGACAGGAGGAAGGAGAGACCACACAGTCCTCTTAAAAGACTGGATCGGGAGCCCGGACCCTCAAACACCTGCAGAGAACTCTAATGCCTTCATGATGGGGCAGAGAGAGAGTTGGAGCCATTCATCAGCCATCGATGGCTTTGGACCCATTCAATGTGATACACATAAGAAAACAAAAGCCCAGCTGCCCCACGAGACTGACTGACACTGCAACAGAGCACTAAGAAATGCTCAAACCCCTCTGCATGCACAAATCCAAACTCACAAGTTGCACGTGTTTGTTCATGTATTAAGTTTAGTATTTTCAGGCACTTCATTAGGATCATCATCATCATATCTTCTTATCTTCATTAACTTCTGAAGTGTTTATTACTAGATAACAAATAAATAAAGAAGATGCCAGATGTTGAACTATGATTCTCCTAAAACACTCACTTTCTGTTGAAGGTTCAACTTATTAATGCATTCAGATGAGCCCACTATGCAGCAACTCTAACTCAGGGGAAGTCGGCGTGATGACTTCAGCTGTGTGGATGTAGGAGGACGCCTCAGAGCTGAACAAACCAATTACACCCTGTCAGAGCTGCAGCAGAGCCACTGCACAGAGGGATCATCCCTGCAGACACTGCACTGTCACATTGCATGGCTTTGTTCAGGCTCGGGTGACCCAGGCCTGATGAGCCATGGGCCCTGGCATTTGCGTACCACTACAAGTACCCCACACACAGTGAGGAAAATTGTGTTACATACTATTAAGCACTGATGCTACTTATTACAGCTTAATAAAGAGCAAGCATAGTCATTGTCCTACCCAAATGTGCATGCACTGAATAGTTTAAGCATGTGACTCATATGTGACTCTGGGTAAAGCTATTGGGTTTGCCCGCTCCCTCAGCACTGGGTCAGCCTTTAGGTCTGCTGCTCTAGTATTTACACATTCTTCAGGCAGCGGAAACACAGCCCATTAGCATCACATGCTAACATGGTAGTACACACAGAAGCACACACAGCCCTTTACAACGCTGACACGTGCTCAAGTGACACCAGTACTCAGGCAGCTGCCACTGTTTATATACTGCAATTATTACAGGAAAAAAAAAGAATAAGTTATAGACATGATTTAACACCAGACTTAAATATTTCTGGCTTGTAACAACACAACACCGCTCCCAGCAAAGATAGTAGGCATGCTCATTTGGCAAGCCAAGACTAGGAGCCACACAGCCCCCGATTATTACAGGGATACATCCATCGAGTTGCACAATGGCACAGCTTTCTGTCAGCCTCAATAAACTCACAGTCGTTTCTCACAATAGATTCTTGTGCTGTCCCAGAGCGATGAAGGGACACACTTACTCAATTAAAGAGGTGACAATAATAAAGCCTGCCCTCTCAGCAAAAGAGCAGCATATGCCCTGTTTTAGTCACTTTTTTCACACACAAACATAATAAAGAAAACATTTATGTGATTGTCAGTGACAGAAAAAAAACACAGATTGAGGCTACCAGTGTGCCTGATAAAAATAGATGATACACAAAGTTTTTCCCCCCAAAATTGGGCATTTCATTCAGCCAATGAGATGAAAAAAGAAGAGAAAAAGATATGGCTGAGTTGTATTGTTCCTTTTTAAGATTTCAACAAATTTCCCACCGTCTCTGATGTCATTTGTCTTCATGACTCATGATAAAAGGTCTCAACCAATAAATTACCAAATTTTGTTACAAAACATATTGCTTAGAAAAAAAAGTTAATTTATTTTGTTTGGCAAAGTGAGAAAGCTGTTTTCAAGTCCCAGCATTGATGATACTTATAGTGAGCTGTAATGTGGGAAACAACATGCATTAAGTTAACAAAGAGCTTTACATGACGTAGACCCTTAAGTTAAATATTGGACACTGTAGACTGCTGTGCATTAAGCCTAGTCTCTAATTGTGGGCTTTGTTGAGAATAGGGCCTTATTGTATCAAACCCACTGACCCTTTGCAGCAGTGCAGTCAAGCAAAGGGTGAAACAATACAACTTTGTGACTGTGAACGGTGTTGGACAGACTTGAGCAGCCCAGAGCAGATTAGGAGGTGAGCTGGAGGATGACCTCTGGGAGAAAGGTCCCTGGGTGCTCCTCACTCAGAGTCAAATGAATGTTGTCTAATCTGGGACCTGAGGCAGCGGTCCCCCATGAACACACACATCCTTTGACCCGTCAATATGACTGGACTCCTCAGGGCAAAAACACAGACAGCACGAGGGACAATGGGCCCTCTACAGGACACAGTCTAATACTACTCAATGAGAAAGCATGAAGCACAATAAAGCTTAGGCTGGGGAAAGAGCTGTTCTCCGAGCTGTAGAAGAACTGCTAAGAATGAAAATGAATAAATAAACAAAAGAAAAAATAAATGAAACAAACATCATGTAAGATCAAGCCATCGTGGCAAACAGTGTCTCCTATACCAAGAGCCTGCTTGTGTTTTCATGTTGACACAGTGGCTCACGTGCAGAGGAGACAGAAGGAGAGACAACAGACTGGAACATGAATGGCGCGAGATGTTTGCGCCATGTCTCACACACTGTTCCGGTGACAGCAGAGCAATAGACTAAAATCCTATTAATCCAAAGCCTTTTGGGGGAAAGGTGAGGACACACCTACACACAACCATTATGTGCCATGGTTAGAGCGAAACTGCACGAGTATCGCATGCACAAGGCTGTCAATAATCCAAGTGTTTACCTTAGGAATTCTTGCAGACAGGTGTCACAGAAGCGGTGTCCACAGGTAGACACTTGGACCGGTTCCCGCATCGCCTTGCTGCAGAGCGGACACTGGAAGCGTCTCTTTGGCTTTTCCAGAAACTTGTAATCAAACCCGGGCATGTTTACGCTGTGTCGCCGAGCTCCTCGGCCTGTCAGCGGAGGGTTACAATTACAATGTCCTCTCGGGTCCTCACTGTCCTCTCCCCCTAAACGGGGCTATTTATCTGAGCTGTTGCGCCGTCGTTCAAGCCAATGAGGGTTTCATATCACGTCCTTTCCGCTGCCGACAGATGGGGCTTCGCTGTGAATCGTCCCCTCGTCTCCCTCCTGCAGGCGCACGGCTGATGGCAACACAGGCAAAGGCTGCGGTGGTTCGTCTCGGTTCGCGCTATGTTGGAGTCAAGTACCGCCGTGTGGCCTACTGTCGATGTTGATGCAGTAGCCTTTACAGACTGAGTGAGCACAATGCGTTGGCCCTCTGTCTGTTTAGGTGCACAGGGCCCCGCCTCCTCCTCCCCGCAGGAGGAGTCAAGAAGCTCAAATGCATCTCCATACTGTTTTACCCCTCTCATCTTCAGTAAATATCTGTTTTAGGCTGTCCTGGTCGCAGTTCTCTTTCATCAACTTTTTTCTCTTTGTTTCCTATGTAAGGCAAGAGCCAGGGATCATGATATTGACAAATAAGCTGTTTTGTTTTAATTTGGTGCTATTTGCAAAATACATTTTATTGAGACGTACAATCAAATTTCCGTTCATTCCATTTAAAAGATTAAAAAGAACAACGTGTACGACATAGTAATGAACGAGCCACACCAGAGCGCTCATCGGTGAAGCCAACACTAATATATCGATGCCCTCTGGTGGCCAGTCAATTATATAGCCCATCGTCATATTTTATATTTAACTAATGTGTACAAAGAATATGAGTCAAGAAAGGAGGCGATATGAACAAATAATTATGAGAATAAATATATGTATGTAGGCTCAAATTTAAATTGGTGAAATGTAATTATCTCTGGCACAAAGGATCAGATTCACTTAAATTGCCTCTGGATTACATCATCATTACATCATCCACAAACAAAACAATGGGCAACTATTTTTATATAGAAATAAAAAAGTTAGTCACAAAACAGTAAAAAAAACTGTGTTTGCATCATTAAAAATGTAATGCATTCATGCATTTTTGCTTTTCACAACATTTTCCAAAAACAATATTTGTTAAATACAAATGTGTTTTTGCACATATTCAGTATGTTAACAAGGCACACATGGTAAACAATCATTATCACGTTTCACTCATCGCACTGTACATTTAGTTAAGACAGAAAATAAACACCTTATGAACAATACAAAATCATATAAAAACAAGTGGATAATAAGATATGCTGAAATGTACCATAACTGTAGATAAATATATGCCTCTAAAATACATTCATAAATGAGGAGATTATAATACTGATCACACAGTTTTGTTTCTATTACAATGTTTTGTGCGCTGTCGAGCCCTTGACACATCATTACCGGCAAAAACACATGGGCTACAATTGTACTAAAAAGTTAATCCAATAAAGCACATAATGGCCAATCACAATGTAATCAAGATTTATGTTAACTTCTTTTGACTGGTATATTGCCAAAGACTGAAGCAGCATTCATTCTTTTGTTTCTCTGTATTGTCTCTGTCTCATTCACCAGTGTGACTTAGGAGCTCAATCCAGTTTGTCTTTTCGTCGCCCTCACAGCTTATCATGCTCAGAGCATATGAAAGAGGACAATGCTTCACCACATGAAAGCTCTTAAAACGACTTCCTGTGCTCCAGCACCACACCGGTACCTGACATACACCTGCTTCAACAAACAGGTTCTGACCTCCAGTGAACTTATGACTCAAGTTCACCGCTTTCTTACAATACACAGAGCTGAAGACCAGGTGAAGTCAAAGGGCGCAGCTGCAGCGGAAGACAGTGGGCATCAGAGGAGGCCATATTAGTTTGGGAGCCAGGAGTTCAGTTTACGCATCTCTTTGGGGGAAGGTCATCTGGGAGCAGGTTCTTCAAGCAAAGCTATAATTAAGAAAAAAGAAAGAACACAATTTTAAAGACTAATAATGAATCAATGTCAACAATTCCTATCTATAGTTAAATCAACATGACCATTGGCTACATGAGCGTTAGGTGATTCCCTCAAATCTGTGATAAAGTCAGTTGAGACCTGAATCACTGTGCTTTATTAAGCTCAGACATAATTTAATCTGTATGGAACCGGCCCCTCTTTTCTGATTGATATGTGACAAACGTAAATTTATTTTTAGTTATTAGGCTATAATAACTAAAAATAATAACTGTAATAAACAGTAACTATAATAACTGTTTTGTGTTTGTCGAATATAGCGTCATTACAAATATCCTCTTTTTCCCGCTATTAATACAGGTAAACCAATATGTTCAATCTAAATGTCCACATCTACAGTCGGAGTCAAATAATTCTCGATCACCTAAAGCCCCTGTCCCACATCTGGACGCTGCTCCGCTATAAGCCACTGTGTGTTTGTTAACAAAGAGTAATAAGGGAAATATTACGTTTCACTGCCAGAAGAGTGTTTCCATGACAACAAGCCACTGATGTCACCGCGAACGGGTGAGTCTCGTCGAGCTGCACGGCTTTTGGTATCCCAGAACCCTCCTCTTTCCTTCCCAGGCGCCCACGGGCCCCCTTACCCCAGGTGTACACTTCCCCTTCTGTGGAAAACAGGAGAGGCGAAAAATGGCTTTAATTTCACCACGGCACTCCACTGATGCATTTATCTACTGAAATATTTCACTGACAGCCCGGCGTCTTCTTTCGCAGGCCGTCAACGCTGAACAAAGACTTCCCCAGACAATAAAACCCACAGCCATGGCTCCCCAAGACTTGTTCTCAGGGAGGCAATCAGTGGTCCATACAACAATATACCCATTCAGTCCCAGATGAGCCCACTCTCCCTAAAAAATAGTTCTATTGTATATACTTAACCCGTATCTACACAGGGAGGACTCATTCAGTCTCATTTTGCAAAGGTGTTGAAGGCTCTGCAGTTTAAGACAAGACACTGAGGTTGAATTTATAAACTAATTAAAGAGAGGTATTCAGATGAAATACATAAATATAAAGATAAATGTGTAACAAGTTTTCTACGTATTGGCTTTCGTATGGATATAAGCCATTTACGTATAAAATAGCCCCAACTGCCCCAATATTATCAAATGGAAAAAGAAATATGAAAAAGCCAAGTTTAAAAAAGATTCTTGGTCTATTTGGTTAGATTTAGTCACAAAGAGTCTTTGAGTAATCCAGTCTATACGTTGGGTTACAACGTTTTGTACCTTGAGCTAGAAAACATCCTCCAAAAGAACAAATTAAAAGGAAAATGTATTTCAAGAAAACTGTAGCTCTAAAGTTTGAAGTTCCATATGAATTTATAAGGAAAGGCAGTGAAATAATAAAACACCTTATTATGTAGATCAGACTTCTGCCCACTGTATCACCTTTAAAGTAGATCTATAATAACAAGCAGTTTGTCACACTCACCCGATCCAATAGCTAACGTAAAAGCATCTCCACACGCTGCCATAGTTATCCCCTGTAGACTGGGAACAAGGTATGGCACACGACGGCTGCGGCGCGAACTGCAGCCCATCTGACCATGTTGGTTGCTGCCAAATGTATAGCACTGGCCATTGGCTGTAAAAGCCAAACCAAAAAATTAAAAAAACTTTTAATACAACATTAAACAATATGTGTTATCTGTGATGATAATTTACCTGTAACTGCAACAGAATGGGCTGTCCCAATATCAATGTAAACAATCTTCTCACTGTAGAGTGGTGCTGACTGGACCGGAGTGTAAGAATGTACCTCTTCTACTTGATGGGAGGGGTCTGGTTCTTCCCCCGCCATGATCTTATCCAGTCCCAGTTTGTTGAATCTTAAACAACAGGCAGTATTAGGTGTAAAAAGTGAAGTGATCACAGAGATTTTTTACTCACAATACATATTTTGTGCTATTTTTTATAACACAGATGAGGACCAAATGTTTGAATAAAGGAGGAAAGGATGCTGGATTACTCTATGCTCATTAAAAATATATGAAAACACTACTTTGTGACAACACATGGAGTCTACTACAAAATTATAATAATTACCTGTTGCTTCCACAAGCCATTATACTGTATTGGGTGCTGATAATCATAGAGCAGTCAACTCCACACACCACCCTCTGAGCTTCAAATTCCACAGGTAAACACACCTGCTGGGGAGAATTATGTGTGTCCTGAGTGCCTAAGCCAATGCGGCCTAAAACAGAGGAAAATATGCCATATATGCAGGTTTCATTGAAAATGAACTTTATTCATTGAGTGTACAATACTGTTACCAAAGTAAATCAATTTGAATATATAACAATATCATAAAATGTGACCATACCATTGTCTCCACGACCCCAGGCAAATACTTCTCTTTCATTTGTCACAGCGAGAACATGGGAAGCACCACATGAAACCTGAACCAGCTCATAGCCCAGAAGTGCCTCTACAATCTTAGGCTACAATGAGAAAAGACATGACTTTAGACATATATCATATTAATAATCCAATTATGAATATTGATTGATGTTTTATGGAGAGATTTGATCCTACCTGTGTTACGTCATTGAAGTTACCATGTCCTAGACAACCATTACTTCCACTGCCAAAAGTCATGATGATACCCCTGTCTGCAAAAACACAAAGGACTAGATCAGAAAATGATTTTAATTCTCAAATCAGCTGACATGACATTCTATAGCCGTGAGATTTTTCTTCCCTTAAAATGCTGTCCACTCCAAACTGCAGTTTGACAGACATAGCCTCTAAATCTAAGCATAAAACTGCCGCAGAGACTGCTGGGTAAGCAAAGCCTTCTTTACGAGTGGTTCCACACAGCCAGATCAGGCCCAGATTACAAACTCTTTCATTTGTGTTTAAATGCTGTCTCTGTATTTTTTAAGCGCTGTGCTGTGTGTGAGAAAGTACGACCATTGATTTCCTATTGCTCAGCTCTTTGGCAGACTATGCCTGGACCAGAGCTCCTGACTGCAGACCAGAGAAGCATGAGCCACAAACCTGTCATGCAGGTGGTGAAGAGATCTCCACAGGCCACAGACTTGATGGTGACTCCAGACTGACCCTCCAGAAAACGGGAGATGAACTGAGGCTGTATCTGCTCCACTGCCCCGGGTAGACTGCCTTCACCTGAGGCCACAGATGGAGCCTGTGTTCAGACAATGATATTCAAACGCAAAAGTGAAATGTGGTGGACTGATTTGTCTTGTCAGTGATGAGAGTTACTTGTGTAAATAATGAGCCAGAGAATGTTGATTTGAAACCTGAATACTGCTACATACCTCCCATGTAATTAAACGTCCTGACTTGGTGACTCCCATCTTCTGAGTGCGCCCCAAGGACACTTGCAACACTTCAGTGTTGAGCATTGGCAGACGAAGAGGCATTGAGATGCCACTACCCCAGGTATAAACTGATGATAACGGGAGCGAATGCACTTTACCTGTGCCAATACCAGTCACTCCATCTGTGTCAAATATTTTATATTATACTTTCATATAACCAAAAATAAATGACAAAAACAAGTAAAATGCTGTATTCACCTCTAGACCTGTGGGTGGGAACTCTGCCACTGGGTCTTCCTTGTGGACCAGTGTGCACAGTAGATAAGGGCTTCTCAATCCTTAAATGTAGAAACCAAGGTATGTAGTAAACAGCAATATTGGTAAATTGTAATTCTAGTTTAATACCTTCGCATTTTAACATTGCCTATATCTGTGTAGAGATTAAGAAGTGGTCGGATACATATGGGCAGAGCCATAATTTCATTGAGTTGTGGACGTTTGGATGGATCCAGATTAAGCATGTTGAGGATTAGCTGTCGAAGTTCTGGGCTATACCGATCTGAAATGGGAGCAAAAGTCCCACTCATGATCTTCAGGACAAGAGCAGGCAGATTCTGAAAGAAGAACACAGAGTGCCACTGGTTAAGATTGACCAAACTAACATATCATTTTTATTTTTCACACAATGGGCTATTACACTGGCACCGAGGACTACACCTACTCTTGTAATAGCACTTTTGGGGTATATGTTTATTGCATATTGACAGTATGTTAAAATCAATATAAAATATTTTATTAAGCATAACTATTTACGTACAGCAGCTTCAAAGGCTCTCTTGAGACTGGCAAGTTCATACAGCACACAGCCTAAGGCCCAAATGTCACTCTTCTGGTTGTATGGCTTTCCTTCACACAACTCTGGGGAAATATAGCATGGAGTCCCAACAACCTGTAGTAGACAAAGAGTCGTTAACATCAAGAACAACGTGCCAAAAAAGTAAATTAACAAAATAAAAAAATAAAGCTACGCTCACTGTATAAGCCTTGCTCTTGCTGACAAGGATTTTCGAGATCCCAAAGTCACCAATTTTGACAATCATTTGATGTTTGTCAAGCAGAATATTTTGAGTTTTAAGGTCTCTATGCAAAATGAGTTTGTTGTGCACGTGGTAAAGTGCCAGTAAGATCTGTACAAAGAAATGAAGAATAGTGTCTTCATCCAGCAAGGAGTTGCATCGCTTCTGTATGTAATCAGCCAATGTCCCACCTGCATAAAATAATCAACAATTTACTCATGAAATCAAATTGAAATACATTGCTTAATGATTGTTAGGCTTTCAAGACTGAAATGGGAATGTACGGCCCAACACTAGATGATGGGAATGTGTTTGACAATGAATGAGCGTACAAATATAATCGGATACCACAGTAATCTTACCTGGAGCATACTCCATGGCTATCATAAGGGCTTTGTCCTCAAGGAAGTTCTCATAATACTCAATTATATTGGGGTGGTTGAGCAGCTTTAATACTTGACACTCATTCTGTGCAGCAAGGCGCTCATCTCGAGACATTTGCTCCACTGGGATCTCTTTCAGGATAACAAAAGCTCCATCACTGCGCCGGCGGCACAGGTGGACAATCCTGCGGAGGGGAGCAAACACAGAGGAGAAGGATGGTACATCACACATTATGTTGGTGTCAGTTTATGTAAATAGAGCTCTGAGGCCGTTGTGCAGAATTTTTAGCAAAACTGACCAACCATCAAGTTCAATGTGTTCAATGCTATTATGTTGCAAGCATTTTGGGACAGCACGAATTTAACAATCAAATCAAATTGATCTAGCTACTCTCTAATTCAGGCCAAAAACAGTTCGACAGTCTGCTCAGGAGACAAAGCTACACAATCACTGCTTTACAACTACCCAATAAATTTGTAAACAATAATATGCAACAAATTTACTGGCTAGCTACTTCTTTAGAGCACATATGCCTTGCTACAACAAAAAATAGGTTTCACAGTTTTTTGCTCCATGTTTTTCCTAGGGCGGAGCAAATTCAAGCGTAGCAGTCTAAGCTTCCTTTCGCAAAAACATATACGGAAAAACAAAATAAAAATAGGAGAGAAGACGAACTTAAACTTTACCCAAAAGCTCCTCTGCCCACAACTTTGATTTTCTCATACTTCTCCATCGCTGCTGCGCTCGAAAGTTTCCGTCGTCTCCAAGCAACCCGACACAGCTGGACTACGGGTACCGACGAAGGACAAACGTAAGTGTGCGTTGTATACATAATGGACAAAAAATGTGAAAAAGAATAAAAAGAAATGCTATTTATACTGATTTTGTACTTAAATAAGTAAGTAATAAGTATACTTGACAAAATTGTAAAATTGACAAAATCCTGTTTAAACTGTGTGTAAAACTAAACCATGACAGAAACAGCACCAAACCTACCTTTGTTGTTTCCTTTTGTACTATGTTCCTTTTATACTATGTTCCTTTCCCTACTTATTTTATTGTATGGATTTGGGGGTGGGCGCTTATAAACTCGTGCTTCGGCCCACTCCTTTTAAATAGAGTGTTAACTGCTCAAATAAATAAATAAATACACTAAACTAAACTAACTCTGAGTACCACTAAGAAGTCCAAGGATCACAGTTTGAGAATTACTGTCATGAAATCCTGCAATAGTCCTATTAGTTTCCAACAAAACGTATGGGCCTATTATCAAACAGCTTAGTCTTCTCCTGTGACAGGTGGGTGGGAAATTAGACGTTAGACTTTTTCTCAGGAATATAATATCTCACTTGTGAACTTCCCTGTGCCAATGTTGTGCCTTGCAACAGAAGCTGCTGCTCAGACCAGCTTAGTGACATATTTGGCCGTGTGTTTCAATCATCATTCAGAACCAAAAGCATTTGTCTCTGTCCACACACACTCAATGTCTAAGAATGTAATCAGTGGAATAAACTCCAAGTATGACGATACACTGCCAGAGGAGCAGGAGCCTTACACCTACACACAGCTACTATAAGACAAGCATGGGGCGGAAGTTGAGTGTGGTTCAGTGAAGTAAGCCGCCTTGACACACACTTTGTATGTTTTCTTACAATTTAAACTTACACATTATTTGCATTGCCTGTAGGGTAACTGTATAGGCTACATGGGCCCTAGAGTAATGTTAGTCTACTTCTAAATCATAATAATAATTTGACCTTTATTTAACCAGGGAAGTCCCATTGCGATGTCAATGTCTCTTTTTCAGTGTAGTCCCGGCCCCAGAGGAGAAATAAATAGATAGTTTAGTTATCTCAAACAAATGACTGAACCCCCAAAAGTGGAATAGTTTGCATTTAGAGCCAAAAGGCATAATCTTGTACAATAAGTACGTTAGGTTAGGTTAGGTTAATTTATTTGTACCCGTGGGTAAATTCGTTTTGCAATTCTGAGAACTAGTCGACACATTAAAACACATTATACAAAGATAAAACATCACACATATAAAATATAAAACTTGTAAGTGCTCCACATACTAACAGGATGTGCCTTTGATATGACGTGGAAGCTTATTATTGTAAATCATATTTTGTTTAGTTCTCCCAGTTTGGTAGGCCTATAACACAACACACAGTCCCCTGGGCCTGCAAGACCAGCAGAGAACCTACTATGGATCATAGGGCGGTACTGCCATCTCGTGGGTGATGATACGCTGCTTTATGTTCTAACGCCTTATAACGAATGATAATTTTAGAGCCATGGGGATTCATACTTTTTTTTGTCAAAGCATAGCAAGAGAAATGGCAAAATTCCTTCCATTGTGTTAACCCTTTAAATCGATCAAGGCATCACTTTGAGGCAATTTTCAATGATTTTCTCTCTGGAGCATGCATTGTGGAATGCATTTATGAAAGGAGTTGCAAGGAGGATTTCATAACGATCTACGTGTCACATGGAACCAGTGCTTTAAAAAGTTATGGGACTTTTTTCTTTTTTTACAAAAAGAAAAAGGCAACTTATTTAGGCTATAGGCCTAATAACAACAGCAACTCAGAAGAAAATAATCACTATAAATAGGCCAGTTGCAGAATCTCACTTGTTGCGCTTACAAGCCTGATTGCGTAATATGAGCTCAGCTCGGCCCCACCTTGTTTCTGTGATTCTTTGGTTAGAGTAGGAGTCTCCACACCACTCCCCCTGCTCCATGCTCTGCGATCGCGCTCACGGAGTTGAGAGCGCCACAGCAGCAAGATCTACAAACCGTCAAATGGACATGTCCAAAAAGGTTTTACAAGAGTTTTGATCCGGACTGAGGACGCTTCGTATACGGGAACAGTAGGCTAAATTTCATAATTTCTTATTTTGGCTGTCAACTTTAACATTCTGGAGTACATCATCCTGTAACTCCCTCATTCCGCACCTCTGGACTAGAGAATCACCCTCAACACATTCCGCGCATATCCGCCGTCCATCAACGCGCAGACAGGAAAGTGCGCGGGCAAAGGACAACAGGGACCAAGAACACACCTAGGAGTCGTTAAAGGGGAGAAAAGGGGGACTGGACTCTGGAGGCTGAGGATGGAGGCCCTGCTTCCTGTTGTGAAGGGGCACCCGATCCCCTCAATACTGATGTGCGCCGTCCTGTTCAGGGCGGTCGACCAGCTCCTCCAAAGACTGCCCGTGCCCAAAGTGGTCCAACAGGACAAGTTCCGCGCGTGGAGGTGGAGAAACCTGTCTGTGTCCATGGTGCACTCACTGCTCAGCGGGACATGGGCTGTGACTTGGTAAGTGTCCATTTATAACAAGTGTCCAGTATAACAGAGCCATTGTCCATTCACATGATGCGTCTCTGGTGCGCGTGGGCAGTGACAGTCTGTGGCAGTCAGAGCCAGCAGCAGGGGAAGAAGGCATGTTCAGACAGGGTCAGGGGACGATAGACAATGGCATTTGGAGTGGGGAGGGGAAATGCCTCTGTACATTATAAGTGTGCAAACCTTTTTTTAGTTCAGCACATACAGCCTACAGCACAGCCTACAGCCTATAGGGCATAAGGAAACTGGAGAACTGAACTCTCGCATAGAAAAGAGATTTAACAGGAAAAACCTGCTGTAAACGGCTGTGGTGATAGACAGTTTCTTAGGGTAGGAACTATGATTCATCCTCGTATGTAGGCATTGGGCTGGGCTTTTGCTTGACATTTATGTGCATCGCTAAAAAAATAACAAAAGAAAAAAGTTTCAAGAAGTTCACTTGCTCTTTACACAGGTTTACATTGCGCAAGAAGTCTTGTGTCTCGTATTTAGACAGGGAGTGGACACACAGATTTCCTATCATACACATGTACTCATAGCTGATATTTCGGGTTTTGCTTAGTCAAGGCTCATTCATATTTCATAAGCCTTCAGACTGACAATATCACCATGTGTCCCTCTCCAGTGCACTGGTGTGGCCTGAGACACTGAAGGACCTCCACCTGTACCACACTCCTCTGTCCTACCTGCTCGTCTGCTTCTCAACAGGTCAGCCAACTACTCTTTTATCAAAACATCTGTGAACAGTTAAAGTTTCAGGAGAGCGTTCTTTAAATTCACAGGACCAGATGAAACCCATTGAACAAAAGATTATGCCCTGCTCACTTAGCACACATGGGCGTCTCCTCTAAATCACCATGGAAACCCAGATCCCCCACAGACTGGCTCGGCTGGTCGAGCTGCACTATGATCTTATGTGCATCTTTGTGTTACCATGAGGACTCAAATCTGTGCAGGTCTACCTAGACAACAGTCCCTCTGAGCCTGCTCCCATTATACAGGTCGTTACTCAGACACTTGTTGCATCTCTCTGTGGCTGCAGCGTTCCAGCCATTCCCTGGCACAAAAGGAGTCTCAGTCACTCAAATACCTAAAGCCAGATGAGATCATCATGGTTTGAAAGTCATAAACATGACAGAAATGGTTTCCACTTTTTTGCTTATTGATGAATCCTCTGCATTATTCACTAATATGGATAACTGTGGAGTAAATAGGGGTGGCACAGTAGCGCAGTGGTTAGCGATAAGGTCCCAGGTTCGATCCCAGGATGGGGCCTTTCTGTGTGAAGTTTGCATGTTCTCCCCATGTCTGCATAGGTTTCCTCTAGGTGCTCTGGTTTCCCTTATCACTAATAAAATTTACAATGGGTGAGTCCTCCAGCCAAGTTATTGTGACCACCAGCCTGGCTCCACATCTGGAGATGGGTCCCCGTGCGCTGCACTGCAGTCGCCCACTGCTCCTTACAGGTTGCCCCAGCAGCACATAAACAATAAAGGACAATAAAGTACACCTTAACTTTTAGGGATTTAATGTTCTTTAATGAGAGTTAATACGGTGCGGCACGGTACTGCAGTGGTTAGCTCTCGTGCTTCACAGCGAGGAGGTCCCATGTTCGATTCCCACCAGAACGGGTCCTTTCTGTGTGGAGTTTACATGTTCTCCCTGTGTCTGTGTAGGTTTCCTCCTGGTATTCCGGTTTCCCCTACCACTAAAAACATGTACAATAGGCCAGGATGAGTGTGTTTGAGAGTGCGAGTGTGGGACAACAGATGCAAATTAGCCCAAGGCTACAAACTGCCGTGGCATGTTTACGTGCATGAGACCCATGTGTGTTCATTAACATGCACTGTCCCGACCAAATTTAAGAGAAATTTAAAAGACCAGCCAGAAAAGTCTGCCCAGAGGTTAGATATTTTCGTTTAAATGACTAATGCTTACAGTATGTCATGTAAATAAAAGTTTGTGCTGCTATAAAGCAAAAGTGACAATTGCTGTAAGTCATTTTTGTGGTTTCTACTCTGCTCTTCTAAAAAATGAGATCCTGTTCACACCGTTATGGTCATGAACGTCACATTACTAGTAGTGATGATACATTTTACTCATAAATCTGAATGCAATGAGCACACTTTAATGGAACTTATTGGTAGCACTGGATGCTTACTCTTTTACCGCTTAATCACCTTGTGGCTCTCTTATCCTCAGGGTACTTTGCACAAGATGCATGTGACATCATTTACACTGGACATGCAAGGGGGTCATGGGAATTCCTCCTACACCATGCACTGGTAAGGACACTGGCAAAGATTTATATACTGGTTGGCAAACATAGACAAATGAACAATCTTTCTTTTACACTTTTTAATGTTAAGAAGAACACATGTCTAAGATAAAAATGATGATTTGACAGTATGATGCATGCTATGGTCAGTTTTATATATTCTATTGTTTCTCTGGTTGTCTGCAGGTATTAGGATGTTTCCTGTACACGCTGTGCACTCAGATGTATGTAGCCGGCGCAGTAGTAGCTCTCTTTGTGGAGGTCAACAGTGTGACGTTGCACCTGCGCCTGCTGTTGAAGCTGGCAGGGGCTCAGACCACTCCTCTGTATCAGATCAACAAAGTGATCAATATTGTCACGTATGTGGTGTTCCGGCTGCTCACACAGTTCTACCTCACCTGGTACATCCTCAACAACTACTCCCGGCTGGACCAGCCCGAGTTCTTCCTCATTTGCATGACCCTCATGAATATCATGATCCTTATATACTTCTACCGCCTGCTCCGCACAGACTTCTTTCCTCAAAAAAAGACTTATCTCACACAAAACGGTACTCACAACAACAATTCGAGAAAGTTTCTAACAGATTAAATTTGCAACAAATGACTGCCAGAATATACTTTAATGGGAAATGTGTTTTTTTTAATTCAGCTGTGTGACCTAATAAAATCCATTGTTTTGATAATGGAATTTCTTATGAAGGGTCCCTTTAAAATGTATTGCAGAAGCACTTTAGGTTAGGCATATTTTAAAAAATGTCTCAAACTTTAAAATGGTTTACTTATTTTCTTTTTGTAAGATTAAAGATCCCACAAACGCTCATTAAACCTTAAGTGTGATTTAACAACCAACATCTATTCAGTCAAATGTTGATATGCTCTAATGGCCTGTTGTTTAGGTGTACATGTCTCTAGGATGCCTGGTGTGGTGGTCGGGTGGAGGAGACTCTGATTTCTGTGTGGTTAAAAACTGCAATGCACTGCTTTCAGGTCGACATAGGCCTTCTGTGACAGTCAATTGATCTGGTTTACAAATGAGTGCAGGTGCCAGTTCTCCCATTTTTGTTGATAAAATTAAATCTGTGACTAGAAAACAGCTCAGTGATAACAGAAAACACACACACATTGTGTGTGAATACGTTTCTATTAATATCTATATCTTTCAATATCAGTCTTTTTTTATGTACATTTTTAAAGTGACAATAATATTTGTTTTATTTCATTGGATTTTTAAGATGCTTTTTAACAAGAAAGAAATGAAAGCTGTCTTTTTAATGTCTTATCTTCTAAGAGAAGAGTGAAATAAACATGGTGTTTACAGCTGCACACTCACTAAAATATATTTTTCTTTGTTGTCTCCAGAATTTCAAACTGTTAGATAATAAAATCAACGAAAAGCTTAAATTTATTGATTTATTGAGTGTGGTTTTTTTTTTAGAAACCTGCATATCTTCATATGTGGTAACCAATTGTGTTGGGTGTAGTGCCTTCAAAAGGACATGTGAAAACAATTGAAACTGAAAATTTAGTTTCATGTTCAGGCAACAGATTACTAATTGTCATCAATCAATCAATCAATCAATCAATCAATCAATCAATCAATCAATCAATCAATCAATCAATCAATCAATCAATCAATCAATCAATCAATCAATCAATCAATCCATCAATCTTTTTTTTTGTATATATATATTTTTTTACAGTACTTTACAGTATTTTATACTAATAAGGCACATAATAAGGCAGGGTACAGGTGAACAAGAGGATCCGTCTACCACGGGAGTAGCAGACCAGCAGCCCGCGCCTGCGAATTTCTTTTTTGTAGGTAAGTTCTGCCATCAACCAATCACAAGTCATGAATTTTAAACGTCATGCATATTTCAACCAATCAGCTTAACCTTGAACCTGCCCGAGCCACTAAGATAGTGCGCTGGTACCTTATCTTAATCTGATTGAATGAGAGATGTAATGCAGTGGCAGAACATACTTACGGAAAAAAAAGGGGTGCCAGGGCTGCACACACAAGTCTCGCTGAGTAGTTTCCTGGTGTGTGTGTGTGTGTGTGTGTGTGTGTGTGTGTGTGTGTGTGTGTGTGTGTGTGTGTGTGTGTGTGTGTGCGTGTGGTCTGTGCGTCTCCTCTCCAAACAGACTCGGACGCTTCCCATTCTCTCCAGCAGGAGGCGTGCGCGCTGCTCAGACCAAAATCTCAGCAGAAATTCTTCAAACTCCACAGCCCCTTCCCTACCCACGCACGGGACAAACAGCTCCTCTTCAACAACAACTTCCGCGGGTTACCTTCTCTTCTCTTTCATTGTAAAACATCCCTGGAAGTTCACGCCGATGTGACTTGAAGTGACGCTGTTCAAGACAGTCACGAGAAAAGTGTAGACCCTTTTGGAAGGACCCTCTGCGTCGGTAAGTAGCCGATGTATTTAGCAAGAGGCTATTGCGCTTTTTTTAAGTTTCACATCTTTAACCAACACATTTAGAGAAGGCGTTTGGGTAGATGGAGAAAGATGTGCCATAGTGCCAACTTCCAAGTACTTTTTGGGAGGGAGGGCCTTACCATCCATGTTACTTTTACACAAAAGGATCAGTCAGCCACTCTTTGAAGAGGATCAGACAGTTGGCCACTCTGCTTGATATCTTTAAGCTGTGTGGCATCCCCCGTCTTTCTGCTTCTTTCTCATTTCTATCAGACATGACTGACATATTAAGCATGTTTACTAGAGTTGATCTGTCCCTATGCCCTTCACAGTTTCAATCCATTTGTGAGCGGATGTCTGTCCGTGCGTCAGCCATGAGTGTCTTTCCTCCGATCAGACGGGACCGTGTGATCGCTCAGCTCCCCCAGGTACCAGAGCCCCCTCAGCCCCCCCTTTTGTTAATCACAAACATTACGTGTATGCAGCCATGTCAGAACCTGTGTATTCTCATTTCAGTGTCTCAGGAAAGAGGCTGCACTCCACTCAAAAGAGGATTTCAACAATAAAGTTAAGACGGCCTGTCAGGAGCAGCGCACTGGTACTGTGGGGTGAGTAGAACATGGATATAAAACATCCAAAAAATGCTATATGAAACCTATATTATTCTTATTATTCATATGTTATTAGTCCATATGTTTTATAGCAGTAATAATAAAAACAATAATATAATACATGGGACTTGTATAGCGCTTTTAAAGGACCCAAAGACGCTTTACATGGAGCACATATTTCCTCCTTTCATTGTCCTCTCAGCAGATTCAAAATATCGAAGGTCATCGTTGTGGGAGATCTCGCTGTGGGGAAAACCTGTCTGATTAATAGGTGAGTAGCTTAAGTACAGGTCTGTTGATGTATAACTCTGCAGACATGAAGACAATGGGATTTTTCAGTAAACTTCAAAAGGATTTCTTTGAGCAGCCCATATTAAAACTGCCGTACTTCATTTGTGGCAGTGTTAATTTTGACAGCATATTTTAATTTAGTTTTAGTCTTAGTCTTTTGATGAAAATGTAATTCGATTTTAGTCTAGTTTTAGTCAAAAAAATATCTTCAATTTTAGTCTAGTTTTAGTCGACTAAAATTGCAAGTAAATTTAGTCGACTAAATTTAAGACGAATTTAGTCGACTTTGCATTGATCATATTCATTATAATCATATTTAATGTTGTTCCTCTGCTTCATGGAGCTGCTCCACATGAACAAAGCTCAGAGCTGATCCTTTGGCAGTGAATTTAAATGATCTGAGGCTCTTTCAGACGGTCAATAGAAGTTTGGATAATTTTAGTCTCTCCTTTTCATTTTTATTTAGTCTTATTTTAGTCGACTAAAATATCTGGACATTTTAGTCATAGTTTTAGTCTCATGAAAAACTTTTAATTTAGTTTTAGTCCAATTTTAGTCGTCAAAAATAACACTTTGACTAAAATTAAGACTAAATATTTTAGCCGACGAAATTAACACTGATTTGTGGTTATTTTAGATTTTGTAAAGACACCTTTGACAAGAACTATAAAGCCACAATCGGTGTTGACTTTGAGATGGAGCGGTTTGAGGTGCTGGGCGTCCCCTTCAGCCTGCAGCTGTAAGTAAATGAGTCATTTAAATCGACCATTGAACAATTCAGCTCAGTTTGTCTCGTGTTCACAGCTGGGACACTGCAGGCCAAGAGAGGTTCAAGTGCATCGCGTCTACTTATTACAGAGGTGCCCAGGGTGAGGACATAATAGTCAAAATGGACGACACCAAAACTGATAAGTTAAAGGAATAGGCCACCGTTTTTACATGCTGAGATATGTTCTTACCTTAGCTTTGACGAGTTCTTTAGGACCTGTCTGATCTTCACCTGTGCCTTCAGTCACGTAAACACAGCGCAGACGGCGTTAGCATTTAGCCTCTCCCTCTCTCCACTATAGCTCCAAAACAGGTCAAGATAGAAGCTACCAAGCTCTTCCACGTTTTCCCTATTTAAATATGGTTACGTGAAGTGTTACACTACAAAGTATAATTACACAAAATTAAAGAATGTGGATTTTCTAAGCGGATAAAAGGGGGAACTATATTGTAAGGCGTAATAATACCAGGAGTAGTTTGGCATCCGCACAGTAAAGTGAAGATTACTGCGCAGTAAAGTGAAGATTACTGCGCAGTAAAGTGAAGATTACTGCGCGGATTTCGAACTACTCCTGGTACACCTTACAATATAGTTCCCCCTTTTATCCGCTTAGAAAATCCACATTGTTTAATTTTGTGTAATTATACTTTGTAGTGTAACACTTCACGTAACCATATTTAAATAACGTGGAAGAGCTTGGTAGCTTCTATCTTGACCTGTTTTGGAGCTATAGAGGAGAGCAGGAGAGGCTAAATGCTAACGCCGTCTGCGCTGTGTTTACGTGACTGAAGGCACGGGTGAAGATCAGACAGGTCCTAAAGAACTCGTCAAAGCTAAGGTAAGAACATATCTCAGTATGTAAAAACGGTGGCCTATTCCTTTAAGCTGATATAGATTTAGATATTTTAGAAAGTGCTTTATTTTTTTATTTTTTCTATAATTTTAGCCATAATTAAATATACTTTGTTGCAGTTGTTATAATTACGTTCGATTTGACTGACGTCGCTTCGTTGGATCACACAAGGCAAGTTAAATGTATTCTGGCACCGCACTTTAGTAATCACTATAGTTTTGAACATTTCCCTCTGTATATTGATATATGTAAAGTTCTAAAAAGGTCTCAAATTTCACAAAATGCATGCACACTATTACAGATTTGTCATGTTTGCAGACAGTGGCTCGAAGACGCATTGAAGGAGAACGACCCAACTAGCGTCCAGCTCTTTATCGTCGGGACAAAGAAAGACCTGAGTGTATGTTTAACACAGAGGCACAAACACTGGACTTTACTAGAGTCAGATGTGAACTGTTTTGGGTCTGTGCCAGTTGCGCGGCGTTCGTCCTGGCTCAACCCTCAGGAATGTGCTTCCTCTGGCAGCAAACCCCAAAGTATTTGTAAAACTGGGTCACTGGATGGGCACGTTGAGCTGGAGTCACTTTATTGTTGGTTCCCATAGTAACTTCTTTGTCTCTTTACAGTCACCGGCGCAGTACGCTCAAATAGAACAAGATGCTCTTAAAATCGCACAGGAGATGAGCGCCGAGTATTGGGCTGTTTCATCGCTCACGGGTGAGTCTGGATGTGAATACATGGAAAACTCATTTAGCTTAACATTTTTAATTAGTAATTATTTTAAACATTTGACATTGCTGATTTCAATCACAAACTTGCTACAGTTTGGGTTAATTTCCTCAAAGAAACAATTTGTAAAAATATAAAATGAAAATAACTGAATTAAATTATATTCACGTCTCAAAAATGAGTAGACTCAAGGAAACAATGTAATGCATGTTATATAGTTAAAAATTGGTAAAATAGACATTTTAACATTCAGTATTTTTCATCCTTGTAGCACCTAATATGGTATTATTAAGTTTGTTATTGAAAGAAAAAAAAACATTATATTCACCTTCATATAACTGTAATTGTTTTCAAACTCGAGTAGTAGTTTAATCTATCGATAGCAATGACTTGTTTTTAAAGCCTGAAGCTATGCCTGTATGCAGAATGTGTTTGTTTTTTAGGTGAAAATGTAAAGGAGTTCTTCTTTCGAGTGGCGTCTTTGGCATTTGAGATGAACGTTCTTGCAGAACTGGAGAAAAGTGGGTCGAGACAAATTGGAGATGTCGTCAGTAAGTGTTCATAAAAAAGTGCTGTGCACGGCTCACATAGAATTAAACATGCTAACTTTTACTGTCATCTATTTAGGAATAAACAGCAACTCCAGTAATCTATACAATACGTCAAAGAAGAAACAGTCGAGCTGCTGTCAGTGAGAAACTGCGATGGTACAAATATAAAGGTCTGTGGAAAGTAACTGGTCTGTGCACACCGGAGGAGTCTGACCAAATTCACTTTTTCCTTTGGCCTTGGACTATTCCATGAGCTGTACATTTTTGTGGTCTTGCACAGTTTTATTTGTCTTTAATAACCCCGCAATTACACAGTATTCAAATTAGTTACGTTTAAAAGACATTTCGTCACAGACTGACTGTAGCTGCTGGTATTATTGGGTAGAGCTGTAATGTTTACGACAATATAATATGCTGCTGATGTTAATTGCATCCTTGATATATGTACTTAATGGTACATTGTACTATTTTTTTAAATGTCCTATTACATTTCAATATTAATTGGTTTGATTTGTAGTATTAAAAGGGATTTACTGTATATTATTTAAAGATGCCAAAGCCAGCAACAGTGTTGTTTATCTACATGCATTGCAATGCATTTTTGAATTAAAATATTTCTGTACAAAAAGTATGATTTTCATTTACAAAATTCACAGTTATAGAATGTTAAAGCCTTGAAAGAGTTGAGATATTTTTGGTCAATTTGGCCCTGAAGCTCCTCTGGGATACAGTGCGAAAACTTGTACTTTTCCTTAATCCACTTTCCTCCTTCGGTGTTTTCAATAGCAACCGCTGCAACACCTAAAACAAAAACAAGTTACAATGTACATAAACACAGTAGTTAACCTACTTTACTGACTGACCGACTACAGTGCCTCCTAGTCTCTCCACCAGCTCAATCGCAGCCTTCATAGTTCCTCCAGTTTCTATCCATTGGTCCACCAACAGCACTCTGATACCTGAATCAACACCAGAGCACCAAGAATTCATTTAGCCTACTTAAAAATACACTAGAGGGCGCTGTTGTTACATAAATGACAAGGCAACAGACTTTATATTGTGACGTCTTTTGATTAGTAAAGTTTAAAATATTTTACTGACATCCTAAATGCATTGTTATTATTTTTTCTAAATGCATCTCATGATGGCTCATGATTTCTCATGGAGCCTACTTTCTAAACAATGGCAGTTGTCTAAACACTTGTGTGTGAGAGGTTTGACGTTTGTAAGAGGGTAAAAAGTCAAGTTTAACCTGGCTTGAGCACATCCATCCGCATTTCCATTCTCTTCTCTCTGCCTGAGTAGTCGCTGTAGTTTTGACCCTGCGTCTCAACACACAAGTGTCCTGCTTTACGTATTGTCAAAAATCCTTTTCCAAGGGTTGTGGCAACACATGCACCTGAAACAAGCAGATTTGTTGGTTTCCATACAGTGGGTTCTGGTTTTAACCTCTTGTTAGTAATTTTTGAAAATGGGCCGTCATTTATGAAGAAAGACAGGTGCCAGACAGTACGTAAGCAAATAACCATTTGAAATAAGAGCCCAAAATCTGAAATGTAAATGAAAGAATGAATAAAATTAAGCACACATTATTGCACACCCTAAGTCTATTACCTTATAATATCACATTGAAACAGGAATTTGAAAAAAATAATGAAAAACAAGTTCCGACCCTATAAATCACCGGCCCCAGCGTCATCCCATTACTCTCAGCCACAGTTTGTGCTGTGACATTCACAAATATAATATAGTTTTGAGCTAAATTCCATTCATTGCCCCAACACAGAAAGGTATACAAGCCTATATTAAACAGTGTTGGTGGTAACGTGTTACAAAAGTAACGAGTTACAAAAATATATTACTTTTAAATTTTAAAGTAACTAAGGAATATAACCTTTTACTCAAGAAAAATAGGGTAATATAGACGAGACAATGGGGATAGAGATGGAAAAGGAAATCTTTGACTACTTTTCTGAGTGGCATTATTACTATTTTCAGTTTATATTTTGTCAAAGTAACTCAAAAGTAACTCAGCTACATTTATGAAACAGTAATATGTAATACAATGATCACTAATATTGAATATATTACAATTTTAAAGTAACTTGCCCACGATAATAAATATATATATTTATAACATTTTCAGAATGTAAAAATATATGTTTGTATTTTTAATCCGACTTCAATTTACAAACATAGAGCTACATGGAGGAAACTTGAAAACTTCCAGAACCTACTGGTACTTGTGACTCGAGTGTATCGGGAGAAGCCACGAGGCAAACTAAATTTAGAATATGGGCTAAGTTACCGCTGACCTTTACTGGATGCTTAACACAACCAGTTAGTATACACATAATATTAATGTTTAATTACCAAGAATGAAGCCCATTGCATCAATCCCTGCAACAATGTCAATGCTCTCTTCATGGAACGGGCTGAGGAGGTCTTTGACACAGTCTGCAAGAGCCTGAACAGAACAGACAGAAGACAAAGTACAGCACCAAAGCAAAGCTGTTCAATTCACAAGGAGCACTATTTTACCTGCGAGTTACAATAGAGTCTGGAGGGGTCGAGCCAGGCAAAAGCCGGTCCTTTTGTGTTTGGTGCCATCAGAGAAAGATACCATCCTTTAGTCCTGTCTGCAGGAACAGCCAGTGCGTCCATTTGAAACAAAGCAGAGTGCAGTTTGAGGGTGACAGTGACGGGATTGAACTACAGTGTATGTGAGGAGCTGCGAGAGAGCATGGGTCGAGTTGCTGGACGGGATGGGAGGGGGCTCAATGTATTTACTTATTCTCAATCTTTCCGACGCTGCAGGATTTTTATTTACTTTTTGAAGTCTGTAGTGCATTCCACTTTTGATATTGTGTTTAATAGTCTCTCTTTGAAATAAAATTATCAAACAGAAGTAAATATGATTAAATAATTTGCCACCAGAGTATGGAATGAAGGATTATTATTATTATTATTGTTGTTGTTATTATTATTATTATTATTATTATTATTATTATTATTATTATTATTATTATTATTATTATTATTATTATTATTATTATTATTATTATTATTATTATTTATTATTAACAATGATCAGTGTCATAGTGTTGCTGTTGCTTAGAATTCATATTCTAACAGGACTTTCCAGCCAGTAGCTCTCTAGCCTCTCCAGCTTTCAACATTTTTGCCTAAGTTTGTTGAGTCAATTCTTGGCGAAACAACTATTGTATCATTGACTCACATTTGTGCACCAAATTAGTTTGGACATGTTGGACAAAATCTGCAAACATTTACAGTGGGAGGAACCGTACACTATTAAACTTTGGTTTGCGAAAGAGCACTTTTAATGCTCGACTGCACTGGTGCAGGGAGAATCATGGTGTGGAGCTGTTTAGTTGCCTCAGGACCTGGGCAACTTGCTGTCATCAATGGAAAAATGCAGGCACGTGCACAGATAGAGCCCAGTTGCCCTTTTGTCTTGGTTGAGCACCTGCCTCTCAAAATGTCTGTGCACGCCACTGGAAAAATGAATTCACAAGTTTATCAAGACATTTTGCTGAAAAACCTGAGACATTCACAACAGCATGGAATAAATAAGTGAACCATTGTATTTAATAGTTGCTAATCCTTCTTTTGCAGCAATAACTGCTTTTCGGCAGATTAGACGCTCACAACGATCAGGATGAATCTTAGACCATTCCTCTTTTCAAAACTGCTGTAGTTCGGTGAGATTCAGGGGGTGTAGTTACTTATTCCTCCCTGTCCTGTGAATGTTTACATATTATGGCCAATAAAAACATGATAAATGTAAATGTTTGGGTGGTGTTAGTTTAAGCAGACACTGTTTAATCATTCTTATGATTTTGATGAAGATCAAACCACATTTCTGATAAATTTAGGCAGAAATGTAAGAATTTCCAAACAGTACTCACTTTTTCCTCCCATAGGTGACTCCATTAATTAATTTTCTTTGTGTTGAAATATGGTAAATGGTAAATGGTCTCAACTTATATAGCGCTTTTCCACCTACATTAGGCACTCAAAGCGCTTTACAGCAAGGATCCACTCACCCATTCATACTCTCATTCATACACCAATGTACGCAGACACTGGGGGCAATGTGGGTGAAGTGTCTTGCCCAAGGACACAACGACAATGTGCACTTCCAGGAGGTGGGATTCGAACCCCCGACCTTCCGATCATGAGACGACCCGCTCTACCATCTGCGCCACTGTCGCCCCAAATATCATCTTGGGTACTTCCTGTCCAGGATATACTGTGCCCAAGTCCCATAATTATCCCAAAGCAAAGTAGATATGTTTGTATTTCATAAAAGTAGCTCACAGGAATTAAAAGGTTGGAGAATCCTGCTTAAGCACACCACAACCAGTACTAAAGTAACCTACTCCATGTACATATTTTTAGTGGTAGGGGAAAGCTGAGTACCCGGAGGAAACCTACGCAGACACGGGGAGAACATGCAAACTCCACATAGAAAGGTCACGTCCAGGTGGGAATGGAACCTCTTGCAGTGAGGCATGAGCGCTAACTGCATCACCAATCACCACCATCATTTCCACAACAAATTGTTGAAGTGATAAAGTGTGTGCATATTAAAAAAATCAGTTTAGGCCCTACATGTTTCTCACAGCGTTTACTGATGTTAATAAGTTCTAATCTTTGCTGACATTACTTTGTTTTGACTCAGCAGAAGAGCACTCTAAAGGCTGTTCTCATATTCGCAGTTACACAAGTTAAATCCACAATTCCAACTCTAGGGGTCAAATCTCACTTTTAAACAAACCACTGTGAGAAATCCCATCCTACTCTGCAGATTTCCAGCTGAGTATTCACCTGATCCTAGTAACAATGGCACTTTCTCACAACCTGGTCCTGTAGCAGTGAACTCGATGAACTGGGTGACCCGCATTTTATGTTTCAAAATGCCCAATTAGAAGCAGATCTTATTGTGTTTATAAAGATGTCTGTGTCTATCTGCTAAAATGCCTTTTCTTTGTAATATGATATGATGTGGTAATGTACAGTATACAAATGATCACAACGGGCTCCACAATGTTAAACTTAACCTCATTTGACAGCAGGGGGCGCAGTTTCGCATACACTTCCGTGACAAACTTCTGGATAAGTGCACATATTTCTGTAAATTTAAAGTTTAATCTGCGTGTAGTCAAAAGATTTCTCATGCATGAGAATATCCACAGAGGCAAGACAAAACACAATGCCCTCTTTCCCCCCCCCAAACCTCTCAAGGTCAATGAACTTTTTTTTTCTTTCTTCCGCAAATCGAATGGTGCATCTGGTGATTTTGCATCATTACTCTCCGCCTTCTAGCAATCGGATTTCAGTGCCTTGAGTAGTGTGGATCCCCGCCTCTCGGGCTCAGAGTTTAGCCCAACCATGTGACTAAACTCTCGGCTGATTAGAAAGCCCACCTGACCCTCGCTTTTTACCATTTAAGCCTACACTTGCAACGATAACGGGCGCATCACTCTAAATCCCCACAATAGAACAGGGCAGGTTACTTCAAGGAACATTAGTAACCCCAGAAGCGCGGGTTGTAGCCTGTAATCGTGTCTAGTCACATGCAACTGAAAGCTGCCAAGTTACTGGGCGCTCCCATATCCTGCCACAATGACAGAGTTTCTTTCATCTGACCGCGCTCTTGTGTCTTTCTCCGCCTCCCTGGCCTGCAGGACAGCAGCTATTGCGTGCAGTAGGTTTGGCCAACTTTTATCCACATTCCACAGTGAAAGAGTTGTGACTATGTATTGTAATTTGGGTCACCTCATTGATTCTGAGTCTGTTTTGTGGCACTTGAAAGATGTCCAATCTCCTGGGTTGGTACAGTCACCCCATGCCTGTTGCTATGGCAAATGGCCCCGAGTTCCAAACTCCTCTATGCATGTTCCCAAAGTAAATCTCCGCTTTGTAGAGGACGCACAATAAGCTGGGGGAGGAGAGGTAACTAGCGGTCATATGATCAAGTCCGTGCTCCACACAAACCCCACATTAACCCTCGCCTTTCTGGGGGTCTTGTGGCTTAGGGGCTTACTTCATATGAATAAAGCAGGTGTCGTGTAGTAGTTACAAGACGGAGAACGGTGTTGAATCTAGAGGTTAACTTGCCGACTCCTCCCCGTGACACTGCTGTATTAATAATCGGACCACCGCAGCTTCTTCACAAGTAGGAGGGAACCGGACCCCGCGGGCCAAGAGAGGAGCTGTCTCCTTTGGTGGTGCTGAAAGTACCGCTGAGCGCATCATGTGGTCGGTCCTGCTGGTCTTTCTGTCCTCTCTGGACAGAAATTTGGTAAAAGGAGCGAGCAGTGCGCTGGACGCAAAAAAGCCGAACAAAGAAACGTTTTGCGCCAAAGTGTCTTCTGTTGAGGACAAGTTTCTGTATGAGGTGTCGGACGGAGTGGAGGTGGTGCGCTCGCTGGTGACAACGGCAGGGACGCTCGTTCACTGCGCTATTACCGGGAACTCAGCGCAGGTGATGTCTTTTACGCGCGAGTGCATTCCAGGACCCAGAGATGGCACAGAGGCGCAGAAAATTCAGGTGCCCTATGAGCGGTTGGATGAAGCCAGACAGCTGTGCGAGCGCTTCACAAAAAAGTTCCAGCAAAACAGTGAGCACATGGATCAAATGCATAGACGAGCCAAGCGTGGATTCACGTATCCCGGGACGCTGTGGTGTGGAGCGGGGAACATGGCGGACAATTACAATCAGCTGGGTACGGTGTAATCACACATTCTAAGCAGGATGAGCGTGAATATGTGTGCATTGATTCACAGTTGCTCGATTTTGCAGGTGACTTTGCAAAGACTGACAGCTGCTGTCGAACCCACGACCATTGTCCTCACGTCATCCACACCTTTTCCTCCAACTATGGCTACACAAACTTCAAGTGGCACTCCATCTCTCACTGCGATTGCGATGAAGCGTAAGTTATATGTAACTTTTTTTTTTTAGTTTAAAAGCCCAAATTCGCTCCACAAAAATAATATATACATATATTAAGAGAGAAAATAAATATGACCCTCAATTCTTTATTATTTTTTCTGGAGTTGCAAATAATTTCTTCACTTAAATATGAAACTTTTTGTGTGTGTGCAGGCTCAAAGCATGTCTGAGGAAAGTGAACGACACTTCTTCCAGGATTGTTGGCCAAGCTTTCTTTAATGTGATTGAGGCTCCGTGCTTTCATTTCGCGTATGAAGAGCAATGTGTAGAGCGCCACTGGTATGGCCTGTAAGTATGAAATCTCTCTTTAAGGAGATTTGCTGCGCTGCATACTTTTGTTTGACTTTATGGCAAATTAACAATGCACTCTGTGTCATAGGTGTAAAAAAATTGAGAAACGTCCCATTGCGGTGCTCAAAGAGGCTGTCCCATATGACTTTGGTGGTATTGATGTCATTGATGAGCTAACAGTGGCTCCTTCCAGGAAAAAAGATTCCAATATAAGTGGAGAGAAGGTGCAACCTGAGATAACCACACAGTCTCCAGTGTCTCAACCCAGCAGCCCAGAGGAGCCTTCTCTCAGAAACGTAGTGACTGCAGCAGAGGACTTCATCAAAGTCCTGGCCACTGTGTCCACTTCACAGAGCTCCACGACTGACTCTGACAAAGATGACACAGACTCAAAGAAAAAGAAGGCCTCTGAGAAGAAAAAGAAATCTAAAAAGACAAGAGGGAAAGGTCGGAAGAAGAAGAAGAAGCAGGAGGCTGTGGTGAAAATTGAAGACAGTGGTGCTGTTCCCCTGTCCAGTCCCAAAGCTGAGAAAGCCATGAGCCTGAGTAACTTTATCAGTGAGTCACAGTCGCCTGAGCAGCTCGGTAGACCATCCATCAAGGTGAATGAGAGCGAATACAAGCTGGGAGGCAAAGAGGAAGCATCCAATGAAGTCATGAAAGATGCACCAGCTCTGGACGAGGAGGCCGATTCTATTACACCACCAAACCCCACCAAGAAGAAACCAGCAAAAAACTATTTCCTCTCCACAGCATCTAGTCCAACGAGTTTACGCAAGGAAAAAAGGAAGTGGTTAAAGAACAGATCGACAAATCTCAATGTGCACATGAGTCCAATTGACATCCCAAAAGTCAAAAGGAACAGGTCAAAGCTGAGGCAGAACAAGGAGGAGAGGAAAAAAAGACTGAAAGCGAGTGCAGCTTCTGCCTCAGCAGTGAATGAAAATGTTGAGGACAGTTTTTTGAAAGAAGGCAACACTCCTCTGACAACCCCTCCAAAGCAGCAGTTGTCGCCAGAGGCAGATGGAGGCAGGGTCACGCCCGCTTACCCTTCATTTAGTGTGCTGAAAAGACAAAGGCAAAGGTCAAAAGAGAAAGGAATCACTAAGAAAAAGAGAAAAGGTTTAACTTTAAATGAACAATTATCTCAAATAAATGTGGAAGAAGCTATTCTCCCAACTCCCACTGGCACTCTGATCAGTCCTGCAGTTACCACCACAGAAAGCTGGTTCACAGTGGACACTCAAACTACCGCAAAATGGCAGATTTTTACCTCCACAACAAGCAAACCGTCTGTCAACACAAAGGGACTTCTGAACAAAAGGCGTGGAAAGACAAAACATAATAAAGCCCAGTCCTCTGCTTTAAGGGGTCCCAGAGCAATGACAGTTCAAAGACGCCCCACCAAACCCACTGCTGGTACAGGTGCTTTACTGGCAACTGATAGCTCTGTCCAGTCACCTCAACCCACAACCACCGCCGCCAACACTGCCCTCAGCCCCATGCAGCTAACCATTGAAAAAGTGAAAGAACAATTTGAGAGAAAGAGAAAAAGGAAATTAGCTGTGTTATTCCGTCATTAGTAGCTCCTACAGTGCAATGCTGCATATATTTAAAACTGTGTGATTTAACAAATCAAAATGTAGTGTTTTTTTCTGGCACCTTTTAAAAGGTAGAAGTAGAAATATGGTCGATTATATCTCAACAATCAAGCTTTCAGTACTGTATTCTTGCATGTCTATAATAAAATTATGCAAATGCACTATTTGTGTATGTTTTATATTTTATATAAATTGATTATATGCATAAACCATATTGTGCATTTATTTGTTGAGCTCTATTAATGATTAAACAACAGTAACATTACAACCTTATTAGCCATAATAAACATTCAGTTTGTCAGTGCTGGAGCATTGGGGCTCAATACGTGATATAATAAAGTAATGTTAAGTAAATATTAATTTATGGATTGTTAATGTGGATCAATAGAGAGTGAGTTCATCTGCAGCATGACACTTAGCCTATTTGCAGTCAGGTCCATACATATAATATAAAATACATAAAAAAACAACAAAGATGTGCTTAAACTGCAAACTTTCAGCTTTAATTTGAGGCTTTTTACATCCAAATCAGATGAACGCTGTAGGAATGACAATGACGCTGTAGGAATGACAAGCGTATGTGAGCCTCCCACTTTTCAAGGGACCAAAAGTAATGGGACAAAGTAGCAATTATAAACCAAATGTATTCCTTTTTAATATTTGGTTGCAAATCCTTTGCAGTCAATTACAGCCTGAAGTCTAGAAGGCATAGACATCACTAGACGCTGGGTTTCATCCCTGGTGATGCTCTGCCAGGCCTCTAAATGTCTCCAGTTCCTGCTTGTTATAGGGACATTTTCCCTTCAGTTTTGTCTTCAGCCAGTGAAATGCTGCTCAATTGCATTCATAACAGACTTGGCCATTAAATAACATTTCACTTCTTTGCCTCAAAAAGCCCTTTGTTGGCTTTGGCAGTAGCTTTGGGTCATTGTCCATCTGTACTGTGAAGCGGCGTCCAAGCATTTGGCTGAATATGAGCACATAATATTGCCCCATTCGCTTCAGAATTCCCCCGGCTGCTTTTAACAACAGTCACATCATCAATAAATACAAGGGAACCAGTTTCATTGGCCCAAACAAGTCCATGTCATGATGCTGCACCACCATGTTTCACTGATGAGGTATTTTTTCTTCCAATCACTCTGGTACAAGTTGATCTTTGTCTCTTCTGTCCTAGGATGTTGTTTCAAAACTGTAAAGGCTTTTTCTAGGTGTTTTTGGCAAACTCTAATCAGCCTCCTGTTTTTGCAACTCACTAGTGGTTTACACCTTGTGGTTAATCATCTGTATTCTCTCTGGTGAAGTCTTCTCTTGATTGTTGACTTTGACACACACCACCTTCTGTAGAGTGTTTTTGATTCGATCTATAGTTATGAAGGGGGTCTCTTCACCGGGGAAAGAATCCTTTGGTCATTCACCACATTTGTCATCCATGGTCTTCTGGGTCTTTTGGTGTTGTTGAGCTGAACGGTGTTTTTTCTTTTTCATAATGTTCCAAACTGGTGATTTGGCCATGCCTAATATGTTTGCTATCTCTCTAAAGGGTTTCTTTTGATTTTACTAATGGCTTGCTTCATTGATAGTGATAACTCTTCAATTCATATTGAGAATTAACAGCAGCAGTATCCAAAATGCAAATATCACACTTGAAATGAACTCTGGACCTCTCATCTGTTCCTTACAAACGGGATAATGAGAGAAGAGCAGACACCAGGCCTTGGAACAGCTGAGCAGCCGCTTGTCCCATTACTTATGGTCCCTTGAAAAGTGTAAGGTACACATAAAAATGCTTGTAATTCCTGCACAGTTTACTATTTACATCCAGATCGGATTTAAATAGTCTCAAACGAAAGCTGAACATCTGCAATTTAAGCACATCTTTGTTTGTGATGGTTAGAGCCACAAACAAAAGAATAGTGTCGATGTCCCAATATTTATGGACCTGACTGTAAGCCTATAGCAAAGCCGATTTCCTTGACAGAGAACTGAGGATTTTTGCATACTTTATTAGCCTGGTTTGGTCACATTCTGTGTGCAGATTAAACACCCTCTTTGCCCCCACCCCTGACCACTGCACCACCTGGTCCCAAAGGAGTTGGCTGAAATCCTTGACGTCAGCTGACTTCCACATGATTGCATAAGAGGCCACTAATCAATATGCAGCATCACAAAAAGATGCATGTATCACAATTACTACATTTTTATTAGAATGCAACAAAACTTAAGGATGTAATCGCACATTTTTTTGCGCGGCGTCATCATGAGAGTGCAACAATGAGTACTTTCAGCTCAACATTTTTGGATCGAAGTCAAGTTTTCAAAAGAGCTCTGTATTCACACACATTTTAAGCCACAGCTGGGTGTGTGAACAAACCCCTTTTCACAGAGAATCAAGGAGGTGGGAATTTTCCACTTGATCCACAACAACCTCTGTACGGACGCACAGTTAATTCACATGTCCAGTAGGTTAATAGGTGGATTTACAGTAATAGGTTTATATCTGCAGTTATTGAATAGGGTTTCAGAATCAGAATCAACGTTACTGTCATTGTACTGTCAAAATTTGATTTGAGGCTTGAAGTAGGTGCATTAAAAACATGAAATACAATAAACAACAAAAGTACAGTAATAATAACAAATCACCTGCACATTAGCACATGTTTGCTTGCAATTAATCATGGATTCCCCAGTTCTGAAGTCCGCAATTATAGTAAATTCCTAATTTTCATTTGATTATATAATTGGGATCAATTGAGAGGAGCTACAGAAAGGGCATCTGGTGTAAACCTATTTCCGCACAATGAGCAGTGAAAACTGTGCATTGATCTACCATGCCAGTGATAAGTCTTATTAAAACACAAAGGCTGCACATATTATATAGGCTACTCAGTAATGGGCGAGGTACACGGTAACCATGCTCTTGTGGTTCAAGGCCAACACAGAATTAATCACCAAGCTTTACCATCTAAACTGCACAACACATAATACTATGATCCTGCCATTTCCTTCCATGGGATTCATGTGAAATTATGTCAAAGTCATGACCTTAACTGGCCTAATGAACGGCATGGTACATTGTTTTTTCTTAATAAGTTTAATGAATTTTCTCACTGAGTGGGGAAGGACACAACACTTACTATTACAGACACTACAGCATTCTTTAGGGGAAAAGTCAATAACTCATTTCAGCTGAACTAATTTTATTGATTAAAATAGCTAACGCACAAAAACCCAATAGCCTCGAATGGCAATGATATATTACAGTAGTAAGACTAATCATTCTTGCCTTATGTTAAAAATGACCAGATCTTTGACCTCGGAATGGCTGTAGGCATAAAATGAAAGATAAGGTAAGTTATGCATCATTGTCCCAACACAGTAACATAAGGCTTTTTTATACATCTTGGACAAGCATCGGTGTGAACTTACCTATACCTCAACTCTACTTTTTAAAGACATGATGAAGGAAATCAGTGCAAAAAATGTCAGGCCCAACACCGTGGCCAGTTTGATGCATGCATTTGAATGTGACTTCTGTGAGAAGTATCTTTTAACATGAGAAAAGCTGTGGTTTGGCAGCCCAATTGAGGCTAGTTATTTGTGCCTTGCAAACTGAGAAGAAACTGGACTGGTACCATTCATGCACAAAATAACAGGTATAATTTTTGTCAGGGTAAAAGTGGTCACATTTCTACTGAAAGTGATTTCTGTCTTTGAAGAGTGAATACACTCAAGGACAAAGCGGTGAGTATTATCTTACATTCAGCACTGTGATAAAACTGTTAAAGCACATGGTGGATGTACCAGAGACTGATCCCTCTCACTCAAGGTGAAATGATGGCATTCAACAACTAGTTTTGTCTATTGCCTCGTAACTACGGTCACTGCATAGGTTTCAGCTTAACGATCTAATATAATGAGTCTTGAAAGAAAATAGAGAAGTATGCATATGGTCATATATTTAGTTGAAAAACATACCCAAAGACCACTATCACTGTAAAACAATTTAAAGAGACATTCAATTTGTTACTGTTAATATAAGTTTTCATTTTCCTGCCAAAGGATGTTACTTTAACATCATTGTAGCTTATGCTTTGGTGAGCTTCAAGTTCTCTGGATTTTTTCTGTTTCTCCACCGGGACAAATGCACAGTAACAATCATTTATTGATAAAGTCATAAAACAAAAATATGCATAACTTTTTGGATCTGATGTGTTTGTATCTCAGTGAGGTTTGTGGACTGTAGAAGATGTTATGGACTGACTCCACGTGAGGTTGAGCATATGACAGGTCAGAGAGAGAGACATTGTTCTGGATTGTTATTTTATTTAAATAAACCTCTTTTTGAAGCATATCACATGACGTGGCCTCTGTTTAAGTTTCTTTTGCTTTACTGCTACAACTTACCCCAGCATGTGTTACAACCTATCCCGGTAGTGGGGTAGGTTGTAACCATGGTTGTAACACAGGAACACCATGTATTTGACATCATCTCACGAGGTCTGTGATATTCTTGCAGAGATTTGAATTGGGGCCATTTTGTAGTGAACAAATGTGGGCACTTTGTAAAAAAGTCTGAGAACTCTAGCTCAAACATTCAGTGAGTTAGCTGAAGTAAAAAGTGTTACAACCATACCCGGTCTCCCCTATTAATATTTTTCATATTGACCGTGAACGTCTCGCGATAACGTAAAATTAAATTATCACGTGCTTGACGAAGATAAATCATGTATGCGTGTTTGGCACAATTTTAAGGAGAAATGGTAAGAAAAGATGCTTGTGGAAACATATCAAGGAAAATATGTTAAAACTCTTGACCATTCAGTCGTTGTGCCGAGCAGACTTAATAATATGGTTTTAAGGTAATATGGTATTATGGTATTATGTATGAAGAGCTGGTGTCTCAAGTCTAAGTGAGCATTTTAAACCTTTACAGCACAACAGCAGCACCTAGTGGATATCGTATGTTGTGAACAAATTACTGATTTTTCTGCAAACTACCGCCCAAAAAGTCCAATGTATTACGTAAAGAAATAATATAGAGCAGTCTGTTATAAGAAAATAATAAAAACATCTGTTGGCGTTACATCTAATTTAATGAAATTAATACATTTATTTATGTATTTATTTAAATCAAATCAAATACTGTGCTAAGATCAAAACAGAACACACAATAATAATACACAACAATAATAAGTTACTAGATAGTAAAATAATACGATTTATAATAATATTGCTGATCTTTATTGTAAATAGTTTCAACTGTATCAAGTGACCAAAAAAGAAATTGGGAACATTTAGAATCATGAATCATGTAGGGCCATTTTATTTAAAAACACCTGCTCCACAGGGTGCATCTGAATGTCTCCAATCTAACACAAACACGTTATCTTATCAGATCCAACTTTGAATTGTGAATCATTGTTCAAATTTATACTGAACGATAGAAACAGGCATTACCTGCACATGGGGAGGTGCACTCAGGGTATAAACAACAGCATTTGCAACGTCCACAGCCTCCATAGAATGTTGAATACAAATAAACATAATAACAGATAAATAATAATACAACTTCAACTTTAGTTTAGTTAGTGATACCATAATCCGTGTGTGATGTTTAGGCAAGTTTTTCAGGATTCTCCGAGTAAAGTCTTGAAGCAAACTCAGTTTCCACAGTGCCAGGGGATATACACTGAAAAGACAAAAATGTATGCAAAACCCCCTGATATGAGAGAAATGAAAGACAAGTGAGTGTACTTTACAGTGGCTCTGATGTGGGTTTTGGCCTCACGCAGCTCTTGTCTCAGGCCTTCCGTAAAGGCCGTCACAGCAAACTTACTGGCACTGTAAAAATGAACGTCTGCCCAGTGCAACACATGATGCCCACTTAGGCTGCAGGGAAACAAGAGGCAAATTATAACAGTGGCATTGAAGGACGGGTCAAATGTTGTTTTTTCTATGGAGACAAATAAATAGACAATAGACAATATAAATTAAAGTCAGACTGTGAAACATTCCAGGTTAAATAATGTGCCTCTTCACAAGAGCAATTAAACACAATAAATACACAAAATCACCAGTGATACCACATGCCTACCTAATGATCAGCTAGAAAACTGACAATATCTTAGCAATGAAAAAAGAGCGATGGAGGAACTACTAGATGTAGACCTTCTCGTTGACTAGTTTTAGTCGAAGCAAAGCATCTACGACAAAATGCTGATGAGGAGAGGTGAGCACACTTAGAAAGAAAACTGGTACACAGTTTGACCTACCATTTTTGATCATACAAGAACCAGGAACTGTAAATAATAGCCTGTGGTACCTACCTGTTAATATGTATAATGTGTCCGTCATCAACGTATCTCTCTTTCATTGACTGAAAGGTTTCACAGATGCACACACTCAATGCAACGACATTCACCTAAAACAAAGACAAGTTTGATCATATAATGTCTCTAAATTAGGCTGAACTATAAAGGCCTTATACCTAACATTTCATTCTTTTTGCCCCCAAAAACTTTGGTAGTCATTTTTTGTCACACTGACAACAAAGGTTAAAACTAGGTATAGTGCCTTGAACTTCGATCAAATGCAATTATTTAGGCAGTGTAATATCCAAGTTTAAAAAAGTTAATATTATGTATTTACCTTCCCCTACATGTTCCAGCCATGTCCTAATGTGTAGAATGAGCCCAGACCTGTTCACCACAACTGCCTCTAAAATCCTGCACTGTCACTCAAAAAGTTGATAATTCGGGTCCGAAGTGACGTCATGCACAAGCTTAATATAGAAGCTGCAATTACGCGTAAGTCCTGAGGTGGCAGTAGTGAGTATAAAATGACCAACTTGCATCTAGTCCCTTTAAGTGAAAAATACCAACAAAATAGCATATATTTTTTTAACTTGCACTTGCTATTTAGCACCTGCCTTAATAAATAACCGCCAGGGTGTTTAAAGTTTAAAATGTGCAAACACGTAGCTTAAACCTCCACAAACATGTATTAATTTAACTCTTCATATGTCAGCCTTCACTACAGCTCCTGTTTAAAGGGGCTAGATCATAGACTGTAAAAAAAAACTATATGCAAGTTAGCCATTTTATACTCACTACTGCCACCTCAGGTCATAGTGTAACTGCAGCTTCTATATTAAGCTCATGCATGAGGCACTTCGGACCCGAATTAACACCTTTTTGAGTGACAGTGCAGGATTTTAGAGGCAGTTGTGGTAATATGTCTGGGCTCATTCTACATCTTAGGACATTGATGGAACATGTAGGGGGAGGAAAATACTTAATTTTAATATTTTTAAACTCTGTATATGTGACACACTAATGTGTATACACATTATTATTTGTTTAGTTTTAGGACGCTGATTTTGTGTAATAACTTTGTTTTAGTTGTAGTTACACATCCACGCCAGAAGGTGGCGCATTACTTCGTGAGACGGTATTGAGAGGTCATAGGCCCTCCTTCGTCAAAATGGCAGAAGCGAGGCATTGAGAAACTTCACTCGTCTCCTGTCTCATTAATTTTCCTGTTTTCCAGGTTAGTAACAGTATAAACCACATTGAATGGGTCGGAAACTAATTATAAGAAAAATAGCTAAATGTAACTTTATAAATCAGTCGGTAAACACTGCATTTTTGTTAAGTTTTGCGTATGTGAAAAGACGTGAAAAAGCTAAGTCAAGGCGATGCCGCCGGCGCCATTTTGTGTGCGTACATTTTATTTTATTTTATTTTAAAACGCTCTATTTGGATCAAATAAGCTCCTGTTGGTATCCTGACAATGTGTAATGTGTTGTAATGCCGTTGGCAGATAGATGTTAGTTGAAAAAGCATATTGAAAGTTCGAAGTTAAAGCTAAGCCTGCCGGCATACATGCCTACCATGTAATTCATGAGCCGTGCTGACGGAGTTCAGCTAGAAGATAGCAAAGCTAACAATATGTTAAAAAGCAGTCCAGCTGCGAATATTAAAACTATTTTGGTTAAAAAAAAGGAATAGATAAGACAGATAAATAGCTAAAAGGTAAAAACAGTAATTCATATATTGTGAACAGTAAAAAGGTAAAGATGTCATTGTGTTGAAAGTAATTTAAAAGTACTGTACATGAAAGACAGTTTTATTGCAAATTTTTTTGCATACAGTTGTTGTGAAACAGTTTATTATACATGTGAATGTATTAATAAAAAATGGCAGAAGCGAGGCATTGAGAAACTTCACTCGTCTCCTGTCTCATTAATTTTCCTGTTTTCCAGGAACAAATATAATCTGCTCAACAGGCCCAAAACCTGGGTCTGTTACAGATTCTTGGTGGCCCGTACGGGGATTGGTTCCACATCGCCAATGGAGCTGATCCTCACTCATCTTTAAAACCTGCTGCGGAGCTGATTGTCCAAGGAGAGATGATGTAAAACGGAGCAGTTGCCACCCACCGCCGGAAGAGATCTAGCTGAGAATCACCCATCGCAGAACAACCAAGAGAGCATCATGGCCGACAGCGAGAGGAAGAGCCTGGTGTGGGACATCAGGAAGAGCCTGCTTGCCTTGACGCATGATCAACTCTTCGAGGTTGCTTCAAATGTGGGTCCAGTACCAAGCAAGGATCCTTCAATGCTGTCAAGTGGGGACGCAGAAGGAAGCTTCGAGTACATCAACTCCTTCATGTACAGTGAAGCGATGTTGGAAGCTGAGGACAGTGGGATGGGAGAGTTGTTGGCACTAAAGGACATAGTAGATGAGTTGCTACCCTCCGTCAACAAGCCGACAGATGTTGGGGAAATGAATGTGGAAATGTCGACACTAGCCTATGCCCAACCTCCTTCCTCAGAGACAAGCCTGTCCAATGCAGTTAAAACGCCTATGGACATTAGTAACACTAGCCCGAACATTTCGCAAGAAGAAGTTCGCAAAATGATTTCAGACTACGAGAGGGTTAGTAAGACATTGCAAGATTTTTTGAAAACTTCCACAATGCAACAAGCTCAAGTACTCCAAATACCACACAATGATCGCAGAACTCCTCCTAGCCCTGTTGTTTCCCTCAAAGACCTGCCTTACCTCCCAAGACGTGAGTTTAAGGTTCAGGGAGGCCAAGTGGGGGATCACTCATCTGATATCAGTTACAACAGTGTGTGCAGACAGATAGAGGAAGGCATAAAGGACAATTTCACAGAGACTGAGATTGTTCGGGGTGTGCTGAAGATTATCAAACCGGGAGATTTCAAGGATATGTTAGTTAACAAAGATGACATGACAGTTTCAGAATTAAAGGGACTCTTACAGTCACATCTGGGAGAGAGAAATAGCACCGAGTTGTTCCAGGAATTGATCTGCGCAAAACAGAAAGACAATGAGACAACACAAAAGTTCCTCTACCGTGTGATTGGCTTGAAACAAAGAATCCTTTTCGAGTCCAAAAGGTCTGAATCTGAGATTAAGTACACACCAGAAACAGTTCAAGGTGTCTTCCTGCATACAGTTTATCAGGGGATAGGACACAAGGACAATGACATTAGAAGAGAACTTAAGCCTTTGCTTGCAGATCAGTCAGTTACAGATGAAACAATCTTGAAACATGTAATGAAAGTGACCAGTGAAGAATCTGAGCGACATCGTAGACTAGGCTCAACACAACGAGGAAAACAGGCCAGTGCCCATGTCGCCCAAGCAGACGAGGGAAAAGCAAAACAGACAAAGAAAGAGATTGTAGACCAAAAACCAAAAGTTGACACAGTAAAACAGCTAGAAGAGAAGATTGATGCGCTCACTAAAGTAGTAGATTCGCTGGCAGAGAAAGTGCAAAAAGAGCGTTTTCACAGTGCAACTAGACCATCTGCATCTAAAACGGAGAGACTTTATGCATGTTCTAAGTGTGTACAGGAGGGCTCCAAAAGCTGCAACCACTGCTTCTCATGCGGCGAGGAAGGTCATAGAGCGATTGGCTGCCTGAAGCGTCCAAAGCAGCAGGGAAACGAGAGCCGGTTGCTGCGGAGGGACAAGCAGTAACCGGGACAGCCTCCGAGTCCTACTTACATACAGAGACTGCATCAGTACACAAGACAAAAGTGAACCAAGCCAAAGTCAAGAAACAGAGACTCAAAAATAACAGAAATGAGACAACCAACGCCACAGTAGGTAACAAAGAGCCCATAGTGAGACTAATAGGGAAGAAAGCGACGACCAAATGTCTCCTTAACGGTTTAACTGTTACTGCTCTTGTAGATACTGGGGCTCAGGTTAGCTTGATAGACAGGGCTTGGAGAAATAGGTACATTCCAGATGTGAATGTCCGCCCGATATTAGAGCTTATGGAGTTAATGGACTGTGGGAAAGTGCCAAAGATCTATGCAGTTAATGGTGAATGTCTACCTTTTGATGGGTGGGTAATATTAACTGTAAACTTACCAGGCAACGAAGATCCAGAGCTTTCTATGAACGTGCCATTTCTAGTTAGCTCAGTGCCCTTAGACACACCGCTCATAGGCTTTAATGTAGTGGAAGTGCTTATTCAAGGAAGTCAAGAGCAGGCTGCTTCTAACTTAGCTAAGCTACTTGGGGGTGCACTGTCTATTCCAGTCGACGACGCACAGGGTATAGTACACTTCATCCAGACACGCCAAGAGAACACAGCTCAGGGACGCTTAAGAGTGGGTTACAAAGACACTATACTCCCTGCAGGCAGCACTACTTGGCTAAAGTGTAAAGTCCCACCTCAGCTCGACCCAAGTGAACCTTTAGTTTTGTTCGAGCCTGAAGAGAGTTGTGCCCAGTTATCACAGCTAGGACTTGGGGAAGGACTCCTCGAAATCCAGCCCGGTAAAGTGCCTTACGTAACTGTGCCACTAGAAAACCACACTAAACATGACATTGTTTTGACCAGAAAGACTGCTATTGGTAGCATACAGGCAATTAAGAAAGTGATAGAGACGGATTCATCCTTTGAAATAGACACTAAAACAGAGGCTGTTACTGTTGCTCAGGCTGAGGCAGACCCTACACAAAACTTGTGGCTGCCACCCGTAGACCTAAACCATCTGGAGAAACAGCAACAAGAGACTGTGGAGAAAATGCTGTATGAGGAGTCAGCAGCTTTTGCAAAGGACGCTAATGATATTGGCTGCATTCCTAGCTTGCAAATGTCACTTAACCTCAAAGATGACATCCCTGTACAGAAAGCTTACTCCTCTGTCCCAAAGCCGTTGTTTTCTGAAGTGAAAGAGTACATACAAGACCTCTTCGCAAAAGGGTGGATTGTTAAATCAAAATCACCGTATGCTGCTCCTGTTGTCTGCGTCCGCAAAAAGGACGGCTCGTTACGCCTTTGTATAGACTACCGTCTGCTGAATCAGAAGACTGTCCCAGATAAGCACCCTCTCCCTCGGATCCAAGATCTGACCGACACTCTGGGGGGGCACTCATGGTTCAGTATTCTCGATCAGGGCAAGGCGTACCACCAGGGATTCATGGCTGAAGGCTCACGTCACCTCACAGCCTTCGTCACTCCCTGGGGGCTCTACGAGTGGGTACGGATACCCTTTGGCCTTTCAAACGCGCCTGCTGCCTTTCAAAGAAGTATGGAGGAGATGTTAAGTTCACTCAGAGACAATTGCTGTATCCCATATTTAGACGACATTTTGTGCTACGCTCCAACATTCGAAGAGCACGTTGAAGGTGTTAGACAAGTTTTGAGAGCACTAAAAAGACATGGTGTTAAACTGAGGCCTGAAAAATGTGAACTGTTTCGCAGCGAAGTAAGGTATGTAGGCCGCCTTGTATCTGCTGAGGGTGTGAGAATTGACCCAAAAGACTTGGACGCGGTGCAATCTCTAAAGGCAAAGACACCCCAGACAGTCGGCGATGTAAGGCGTCTACTTGGCTTCTTGAGTTATTATAGGAGCTACATACAGGACTTTTCGCGTATTGCAAAGCCTGTTTATGAACTGTTGAAAGTCAAACCAGGCATGTCAATCCAGCCGTCCCGGCAGCAAAAGAACAAAGGTCCCCAGTTGTCATCCAGGGCCCCTGTCGAGTGGACTAATGAACACCAGCAAGTACTAGAACAGCTCATTGACAAGCTCACAAGCCCTCCTATTTTGGCCTACCCGGATTTCAACTCACCATTCTGCCTCCATACAGACGCCTCAGAGCAAGGCCTTGGTGCTGTTCTTTATCAGCGCCAGGACGGGAAGCTAAGGGTGCTGGGGTATGGCTCAAGGACACTGTCACCAGCCGAAAGGAATTATCGTCTCCACAGTGGCAAGTTGGAATTTCTTGCACTCAAATGGGCAGTGTGCGAGCGTTTTAGAGACTACCTGTATTACGCACCATACTTCACCATCTATACTGACAACAACCCGTTAACTTATGTAATGAGTACCGCCAAGCTCAATGCTGTGGGGCATCGCTGGGTCGGGGAACTGTCAGACTTTCGCTTTGAGATCAAGTACCGGCCCGGCAAGACAAATGTTGACGCCGATACACTTTCACGGCTGCCCCTCAATATCGACAAGTATGTCAACGAGTGCACTGAGGAACTATCACCTGAAGTGATTCAAGCGACATGGAATGGTGCTAGAGCAGCCCAAGAAGGTGATGTTGCATGGGTTGCTGCCCTAGCCCTTGCCGCAAATGCAACTCAAGAACCACCGTCCCTTGTTCCTGCGATAAACCAAGATGAGCTCGCGAAAGCACAAAAAGAGGACAAAACTGTGGGTGAAATAATAAGACTAAAAGAGAAAACGACTGTCTTAACAAATGACATCAGAAACACAGTGAGTAAGACGACAAGAAAGATGTTGCAGGAATGGAACAAACTGCATTTTGAAAATGGACTCATGTACAGGCAAACAAATGACAGAAAACAGCTTGTCCTTCCGGCCAAATACAAAGAGACTGTGTTAAAACATCTACATGACAACATGGGACATGTTGGCACAGAGAGAGTACTTGCGCTGGTGAGGGAGAGGTTCTACTGGCCGTACATGAAAAAGGACGTAGAGGACTATGTTACCAGAAAATGCCCATGCATAATCAACAAGAAACCGACAACCCATGTACGTGCTCCTATGGGCGCCATCACATCCAGTTCGCCGTTGGACCTGGTCTGCATCGACTACCTTCATCTGGAGCCCAGCAGAGGGGGATATGAGTACATCCTCGTTGTCGTAGACCACTTCACCAGGTTTGCCCAGGCGTATCCGACCAAAAACAAATCTGGAAAGACTGCAGCTGACCGGATCTACGGAGAGTTCATCCCACGCTTCGGATACCCAGCACGACTTCATCACGATCAAGGTCGCGAATTTGAAAATGAGCTTTTCAAGACCTTGAGAGAGAAGTCAGGTACGGGACATTCGAGAACGTCGCCGTATCATCCTCAAGGTAATCCCGCTGAGAGGTTCAATAGGACACTTTTGCAGATGCTAAGAACGCTAGGGGAGAAAGAAAAAGAACACTGGAAAGATTACTTGCCACACATAATTCACGCTTACAATTGTACGCGTCATGAGTCCACAGGGTATTCCCCCTACTTTTTACTGTTTGGACACCACCCGCGACTTCCTGTAGACATCTTATTTGGTTTAGTTGGGGAGAAACAGACAGTGTCACACAAAAGCTATGCAGACAAGTGGGCAAAAAGGATGACAGAAGCGTACAAGATAGCAAGTGAGAAAAGTAGGTTGTCCAGTGCAAGAGGCAAGTCCTACTATGACAGAAAGCTTAAGGGTGTAGTTTTGCAGCCCGGAGATAGGGTCCTCGTAAGAAACTTGAGTGAACGTGGGGGACCAGGGAAGCTACGTTCTTACAGGGAAAAAAACATCTATCTGGTTAAAGAGCAAGTAGGCGGTAATCCAGTTTATGCAGTTTACCCAGAGAACAGTGACGGGAGTAAGACTAGGGTTTTACACCGTAATCTCTTACTACTGGTTAATGATCTCCCAGTTGAAGCTCCACCTCCCAGACCTGGGCAAGCACCCAAGAGACTGAGAAGGGCTCGGTTAAGTGATCAAAACAGACAGAAAAGTGACTCAAGTGACTCAGACTCTGATGAAAATACAGGAGGGTACTGGTTTAGGTTCCCCAGAGAGACTGGACAAGTGGGGAGGGACACTGACTATAGTCAACCTGACATACCCCAGACAAGCCAGGTCCCTGGGGATACAAGTGACCACTTCCTGTTGCCTGCTAGAGACAATGCAAGGGTTAATGTGCAGAGTCGACATAACCAGACTGACAGAGACAATCATCCTGTGCCACAGATGCCTCCTACTCCTGTGGTACAGGCATCGCCTACCCATTCTGAAGAAGAAAGTGAAAGGGGTGAAGTGCTCACTCCTCAAGGACTTGACCCGCCTCCTCAGATACCAGTAGTTGACCCAGAGACTGAGTTGAGAAGGTCAAACCGAGAAAGGAGACCTAGACAAATGGTAACCTATGAGTCACTAGGTGAACCTTCGCTACAGCCACTGGCTATGGTATCCACACTAGCCACACCATATATGCAATATCCGCCATGGGTACACACACCTTTCATCCCATATGGTCCAGGGTTTGCGCCTTATATGCCTTACCCTGTTATGCCATACAGTTACCCTACACATATGCCTTGTTGAATATTTCATTTTTGGTAAAGTTTGTGAACTTTGGTATTTTTGAATGTCAGGAGCCATTTTTAATTGTCAGGGAGCGTGTGACACACTAATGTGTATACACATTATTATTTGTTTAGTTTTAGGACGCTGATTTTGTGTAATAACTTTGTTTTAGTTGTAGTTACACATCCACGCCAGAAGGTGGCGCATTACTTCGTGAGACGGTATTGAGAGGTCATAGGCCCTCCTTCGTCAAAATGGCAGAAGCGAGGCATTGAGAAACTTCACTCGTCTCCTGTCTCATTAATTTTCCTGTTTTCCAGGTTAGTAACAGTATAAACCACATTGAATGGGTCGGAAACTAATTATAAGAAAAATAGCTAAATGTAACTTTATAAATCAGTCGGTAAACACTGCATTTTTGTTAAGTTTTGCGTATGTGAAAAGACGTGAAAAAGCTAAGTCAAGGCGATGCCGCCGGCGCCATTTTGTGTGCGTACATTTTATTTTATTTTATTTTAAAACGCTCTATTTGGATCAAATAAGCTCCTGTTGGTATCCTGACAATGTGTAATGTGTTGTAATGCCGTTGGCAGATAGATGTTAGTTGAAAAAGCATATTGAAAGTTCGAAGTTAAAGCTAAGCCTGCCGGCATACATGCCTACCATGTAATTCATGAGCCGTGCTGACGGAGTTCAGCTAGAAGATAGCAAAGCTAACAATATGTTAAAAAGCAGTCCAGCTGCGAATATTAAAACTATTTTGGTTAAAAAAAAGGAATAGATAAGACAGATAAATAGCTAAAAGGTAAAAACAGTAATTCATATATTGTGAACAGTAAAAAGGTAAAGATGTCATTGTGTTGAAAGTAATTTAAAAGTACTGTACATGAAAGACAGTTTTATTGCATATTTTTTTGCATACAGTTGTTGTGAAACAGTTTATTATACATGTGAATGTATTAATAAAAAATGGCAGAAGCGAGGCATTGAGAAACTTCACTCGTCTCCTGTCTCATTAATTTTCCTGTTTTCCAGGAACAAATATAATCTGCTCAACAGGCCCAAAACCTGGGTCTGTTACATATAGTCCCTTTGAATTTGGATTGTGAACTGAATCTCTATCTTAAATGATAATAATAATTTTGTGCACTGTTATCTCCAATATGCTTTTGTATAAAATGATTACTGAACTGATTAAATACCTACATCAAACATATTCTTCCATCCACTGGTGAGCCAAGCCGTCGTTGTTGATGCACACATCCACTCCCAGATGCTGGGATTTAATGTCAGTAAACATAGACAAGATCTCATCCTCATTGGTAAAGTCACATTTGTAAAGCACTAGCTCACCGCCCAGGCCTGCACTCTGACACTCCTCTGACAGTTTCTGAACACATTAAGAAAACAGCTAAGCTTGTTGTGCACAAATGTAAGCTATGGATGGAAGCCACAAAATGACAAAATGTTATGATTCATTAATTACAGTATAATATAGTATCGTGTAATATACAAGTGGACATGGTTTCCTGTTCATCCTGTTTACACTGACACATGCGCCCTCCTCTGGACAATCTAGGAAAATCTTCTGACATTGTCCTGAGGAGGGCACATTGATTATTCGGACTGTTTTAACAAGGAAGCAGACACAAAAGTGTGATCTCTTTGGATTGTAACTTTTTAAAATAAAAAATAAAACCGTAGGTTTGCGTGGGGACAAAAACTAAAAACTAAAAATATTTTTTTTTTATAGCTATAAAAATAATGGCTCCAGACTTGTCAAACATCGTCACTTAGCAATATTAATATGACTCTTTGTTTAATGTTGTTTTGTTTTTGTGGGTCATTCTGGCAAATTGGTGCCTTTTCGGTGGTAAAACCTTCCTAAAACTGATTTTTCTTCATATTTTTTAAATTGGCGTATGCTTAGGTGTACAACAATGTATGGGGGGCCATCTCAGTCTCTCTTTTTATTCTTTTGAATGGATTTTTCCTATTTCTCTTCCTCAGAATGGTAACAGGAATGACAAAATTTGACCAATTTGCCAAATGCAGACTAACGGTAACTAGCACAGAAGCACATGATGTTACTGATGATTTACATGGTGGGAAAGTCTCGTCTGAATGCAACAACTTCTAGATTGTGATGTTATTAGACTGTACCATTAATATGTGAAGTTTTTGTAGTTTGATAATAGGAAGGACAAAAACATGAAACTGCAAATATTTCATAGAAATAAGTCAGTTTTAATACTTAAAAACAGTTTAAAAAAAAATGAGATCTCTTTGTGGACAATGAATTTCTAGCTACAATTTACACAAGTTATACCTTATTAAAGATGAAAAATCACAGGTGGGAACAGGCCAAAAAACACATTTTTATGAAAATTAGATTGTTGGATTCTCTCTTTTAAAAAAAAAAATATATTGTTGAAATTGTTTCAAAACTATTAAATATTACAAAAAATCTTAATAATGTTGTGTTATAGGTGTCATCATCTGGTTATGATTCCTATTTTGTGGCTGTTTATCTCCTTGGGACACAAAAGGAACCATTTTGGGCATAATGACCCTTGTAACTGAAACTCAGTTTCAGTTTCATGTTCCAAATTATTACGCAAATGACATTTTTCTCTGATTTTCTAAACTGTCAACTCAAATGAGAGTCAGCATCATTTTCAAATCTTTAACTCGTAGAAGATTGTTCAAATGTGTTTGAAAAAATCTCCCAGTGATAACAATATATATATTTTTTTACAAAAATAAAGTAAAAAACTGAAAATCGACTGTTCCAAATTATTATGCAACTCATGGTTTCAATACATTTAAAAGCTTGTAATTAAAGGCCCTATACCTGTTTTTTTTTATTGCAAAGAATCTGAGGGGAAGCCACTAAATTAAATGTTAGTTGGGTCCAAACTCATTCATAACTTTCCTAATGTATTTGAAGCATCCAAATTCTTTTCAGGAACAAGTTTAAGGGAAAATTTCACAACTTGCAGGGTCACTGTTCAGAGTCACATTCACAAAAATAGCCTGAAAGTTCATGAAATGAAAGTTCATGAAATTAAAGAAATGTTTCTTTCCAATATTGCTTGAAAATGATGGTCTGCTTAATAATGTGGAACGCCCTTTTTCAGTAGTTTTTCCCTTAAATGGGCTTAACCTGACAACTAATCATCCCAGGTCTCTGAGATTGATGTCAGTGATTCAAAGAGCCCCGAGACGCAAAACCATCCATGACGTGGTGGCTCATCTTAAACACACCTAGTACACATATACATACCTATTGATTAGTTCATCACGTGAGAGTGACTAATCATGTGACCAAAGTTTTGTAGCAATAATTAACATAACTTATTGCACAAAATGTCTGGTGTGTTCAACTCTATGTAAACACATAGTAAAGTTGGTAAAGTTGTAGTTATCGATAGCCACTCTGAAATGTCATGACAAGATCCCACAGCATAAGCACAGTATTTGCAAAATATTTACAAAAAATACAAATACATACACTTAGGTCACACTCAAGAAAGGTCACACTTATAAAAATGTCCTGACTTGAAGTCCTCATCAAGGCCTTTTGCCCTCAAAGTGAAGGGCTAATACACCGGAGACGTCACATTGTGTGGTGCAAGCTATACATTTTTGGGGAGCTCTTAAGCTGTTCAGAGTTCCATTCATTTTTTCATTGATTACTTCTAACTCTTGCACACTACTCAGCCAACCTTGGATGTGCGCGTCTACCCGGCCCTTGCCGTTCATAACCCTAATCATAAACCTAACCCTATTCATAACCTTAACCCTAACACTAGCCCCCTGATCAGGGGGACGGCAAGGTTAATGTAAGCCTTTCATACACATATACCATATCTCTTATATCTGTCACGGCTTCCCCAGTCACTGTGGGTTGTGGCTTATGACAGCCCTGATGTGGAGATGACGCTGAAACGCACTGGCACCAATTCACACCCACATTCAGAGAACATTACAGTTTCTTTTCTGACTTCTGGCCAGCCAAAGTTTGCCAATCAAAGGTGAAAGATAATTGAATCAGGCCTGAGCTGATAAAGTCATGAAGTACCATTAGAAGCAGCACTTGTTTTGGCAGTCTGACGCTATCTATACCCCGCTAAGTACTGCAGGGATCACTTTGGATATAATCCCAAGTTCCACAGGAATAGATGTCTGAGGTTAGGGTCAATGTTCTGTGGTAATCTGCAGGATGCAAAGTCATGTTTGCCAAATGCAGAGTGCTATACTATGTCTGCCTTTCCACACAGCGTCTGAATGCATTGTAAAACATTTAGTTTTGCTGAAATCCAAATGCAATGCAGCTATTCATCGCTACGTTTTACACGCTTTATTCTGAATTCTTGTTTTGTTTTGTTCTACCTGCCTAATGTATTTGTTCAGTGCAACAAACTCTGATGCACTATGCATTCTGACCACATTAAACATTTCCTCATGTCTCAAAAGCATTACCAATGTACCTGTGCAGGACCACTTTTAAATAGTCAGGCTACTGCACAAAATAAATAGCTTACAAGGTTTATGGAAATATATAAATGTGCTGGTTTTGCAGTTTTACTTTGGTGCCCATCCCCCATTTCCTTCTATACCTTTTGGTGTGACTTTGAGGTTTGGGTCGGCATGACAACGAGAGGACACCCGCTCTATCTCTGCTGGCTAAATGCTGATTTGTGAACCTTCTGCAGTTGCACGCCTGTTGCGCATTTGCTGCTACAGGATGGGGAACTTCACCACCACCGCCACCACCACCAGCCACCCCCACACCTCCGCTCAAGCACAGGCGTGAAGCACTTCTCAGAAACATCAACCACTGACATGACACCTTAAAGTAATTCAGTTTAAAACACCACAGCTTTGACTGGTGCACGCATATCATGAAGTACTGTTAAAAAATAATCATACATCTTTAAATAAATCTACACACTGGTGGGTAGAGCAGCTAAAAATATTTACTTGAGAATAACGGTACTTTAAAGAATATTTTACTCACACACTTTTCATGAGTAACTGTTTACACTGAACACAAAGTTTCAGTGTAAACAGGAACTTTTCCCAAAGAACCACAAAGTAAGTTTACATAAATTTAACTTGTCAATAAAGCATGTCAATGAAGAAAGTATTTGGCTCAAGAGTATTGTTGCTTCAAACCAATATTTTTCTAGCAGAAGTACAGAATACTGTGTGAAGAACCACTCAAAGACATGCACCTCTATCTTTTTTTTAAACTTCTAACTACTAGTATTATATCATACACATAGTTTATCTGAATGGTAATTTGTCTATGCATTTGAATATCCTGTCTCTGTGTGTGGGTGTTAACATCTCGGTACGCTTCACATAGGCCTATGCATTTTTTCACGTTTCCTGTTTGGGCTAATATAAGATCACGCACACTTCTGGGTTTTTTCCTTTTTTGCCGCCATTCAGACACAGGTAAGAGCTCAACACATGTTATTACTCTGTATGTATATTGCAACACTGAATAGTTTGCTAATTGTTTTTGGCTGAATGAAATGATCACTGTCATGTTTGGAAGAGTATCAGAAGAAACCCTGCTTTGTAAGATGTTTTGTACAGAGAGGAACTACCAGAAGCGACAGATGTACAGTGTTGTCACCCATAAAGTAGAAAGCACTACTAAACTTCACTGCACTGTGTAGTGTTTCCTACTTTATGGATGAGTGGACTGTTGGCTGCAGTGGAGTCACAGAAGAACATGGGTGTTTGTCAAACTTTTGTGTACGTGTGTGTGTCTTGCTGATGATGAACAAAGTGTCATTTTTGAGATATGAAACCATTAAAAATCACTGACTGACTTTTTTTGCCTTAACATTTTGTGTAAAAAAAAAAACAATCATGGGGAAAATAAATAGTGTTGTGCAATGTCTCAGAGGGTTTATTTGTCCAGATGAGATGTGCCTTTGAATGCCTTTTAAGTTAACAAATGTTACGCTCATACACCCATACATATGCTTTCTTAATAGAAGAGCAAAAACATTATACCGTATTATTTCACTCCTCTTTAATATACTTTGCATCAAACAAAATTAACAATAGAGTGCAATAATTTAACTGTTTTGTATATATATATAAAAAAGAACATACTGTCCAAACTGGGCATAAGGCAAATGTGAATACACTAAGTTTATACACTCTGGTCGGAGACTAAAAGTGTACTTTTAAGGCTAATCTTCATTACATTAGTTACAAAGTAGTTTTTCCACACACACGGTTTCATGGTTTATAACCAGGTTTTAGTAGTGTCTGTGTGAATAAACAGATTTTAAATTGTGTGTGAATGTGTTCATTACCCAGTAAGCTGCTCTGTATATGGCATTCTTCTATTGCTTTATAACAATGATAAAAAAGACAAGAGACTAAAATGAGCTAATCCCATGGCAGTGGCTGCAGGTAGTTGGAGGGGACCAAACCTCTTCTCCCGTGCAGATCTCCCTGAAATTACATATCACAGTCAAAGAAAGAAAAAACATTGTGAAAACCCTTTGCTAAGTCTCTAACCAGATTTGATTCAAGCCTTCCAATATGGGGAAAACTTACATAGTAGAAGCCATCTTGATCCATTTCACCAAGCACATAAATGATATCCCCTGAGCGAAAACCTAGTTCCTCCTAAGAGAAAAAGAAACATTTGTTTGAAGAAAGTAAACTTGATTTAGGGCAAAAAATAAATAAAACAGGCTTACAAGTCCGACTTACTTCACTGTCAACGTTTGGAGAACTTTCCCAGGGGTCATAGTCGAATAAGGCCACCATTCGTCGGACCACCAAGTCTTCTGCAATGCTCATCGTGCTACTGCTTATTTCAGGAGTTAAAGTCATGCCTGTCCCAACAAAACAGAAGCTGCATGTTAAGTTTTTTTTTACATATTGCAGACCATGTAGACTAGTGGTGCACAACCTTTTCGGGGCTTTCTTTAAAGACCCAGAGATCTAACTACAGAACTTTAACGCACAAGAAATGGGGGTTTATTGGGTTATTACGATATACAAAAAATGTAAATATTTATAGAAACACATAAGCTATTTATTTTTGTTATTGGCACTACAGTAAAAAAATTTTTTTTAAAGCAATATGTGCGCAAAACCGTTATTAAAGGGAGTGGTTTGCTATTTTCTGAAAACCACCCAGTCTCTGCACGCGCCTCTGGTTTCAGAATGAGACGCATACTTTAAGTTGACCTCAGTTTGACAGTTTTTCTTGCGTGAAGCAGTGTTTCCGAGGTTTGTTACCTGCGTGGTCGACAGGAATGAACCCCTGCTGCAGGAGGAGGTGCTTCAGGTAGTCATCGTCCACTGGGACCTCAGCCACCATGTTACTGGGCACAAACCCGGACAGACCCCCAGACTCACCGCGATAGAAACCGTCTGAGTCTTGATCTCCAAAAACCTGGACATACAGCGCAGCGTGAACATAAATTAGCCGACAATTTATTTTATTTTATTTTATTTGTATGAATGCATGTATTTTTTAACTGTCAATATGGGTTCTGTCATTATAAAATTATTCAAACTATTATCAATTACTTACTGCCACAATTAAACACTGAAATATACATTATACGTGGAAGAACTCAGTAACATTCATTCAGGTACATGTACTTTACTTTTTAAGAGTACTTTATTATTCTGGTTACTTTTTCCAGTATGAGCAAATCTTTAATTAAGTTTCATGTTGACAGGAAAACAACACATATTGGATTATGTTACTAAAAAACACAGACTCTTCATGTTAAAAAATGTATTCATCCAGCTCTGACAGAAATGTCTATTGTCCTACTTTTTATCTTTACCTTGATTATCTGCCCTGGGACAAAAGGCAGCTCCTCAGCAGCGGCCTCGTAGTTTGGAGACATTGCCGCAGGGTTGTATGGGTACAGTGCCACAAACAGGCGCACAGTGGGTATAGAAACCTGGCTGGCTGTCTCAAGTTCCCATTCCCGCAGATCCTCGGGTGTAGCGACTCTCACCTCATCTGGAAATATCAAAACATCCAGCTCCAGACTGTCCATGAACATCTACGTGAGCCCACGTCTCCAATCAGACAGATGGCTGCAGAAGACAGCACAGCTCTTTAGCCTCATCCTTATTTGAGGTAACAAAGCTAAGCAGCTGATACTGTAATCCTCTTAGGAGGAAGTGGAGAGAACTAGAGCTCTGTTGTACTGTAAAGGGTATATAATGGCATGGACCCAATAATGAGCTTTTCATTTGGAAAATGAGTAAATGCAATAATCTCACTCAATGGGTTGCCCTGGGTTGTAATTAAAAGGTGCTACAAAAACAAAACAAAAAAAACTTGATGTATCAGAAAATCACAAAGTTATTTTACCATGACAGAGATATGATCATTTTCAGTTTAGATTTACTCATGACTTTCCTACTTAAGTTCCATTTAGCCTTATTTTGTTCCAGATATAGTTGTTTTTAAGACTTGCTCTGACAAATTTTGCAGAAAAGAAAAGTCACTTTTATAAATGTAATCAATCAAATCTTGTTGAAATATGTTATGGTAAAATATCGAATATCACTTTTTTTTTGTTTCTTATCATGCAGACCTAAAGCAGAGACACAAACATAGCGTTTCAGACAAAATGGTGATAGTTCAGACAAGAGTCAGCGCTTTCACCTGACTCCTCCTCTGATCACTTGACCTACTTTACTGCTCACACTCACAGCACAACACTTCCTGTGTGACCTCTGGTCAGGTCAGCGGCTGATAATCTGTCATAAAAGAGGGAGGAGTGTTGACATTGCCTTCACAAACACAGAGATCTGAGTATGTTACACCATAAAGATTCAATTCAGCGTAAATAATTAAAGATGCCAGTGTGCACAGAATATAGGCTCATCATCATATTGAGTGTATGTCACTGTAAATCTTAGGAATTTATATTTGCTTGTTTTGTTTTTGTCACTTTGCCTTCATACAAAATTTGATTTATTATTTGTTTATAACCAGAAGAGGGCGCTATTATCAAAATCATAAGCGGCTTTTTGAACAAAGTAGGTAAATCATTTCCCTGCTTCATACCTAAGTAGCCTTCCGTTTGTAGGGTGATTGTACCTTGGACATGTGCCATCTCAGCTCATTTATTGCCGCACAGAATGACTCAGTCCTTAAGATCACAGATCCTGGTGACCTTTGCTCAGGATTTAATCCTAAAAAGGAAATACTCAGATGTCACATTTCACTGCCTGCTTAAGCACATCTCCCTTTCCATTCGTAGTATGTCCAAACTTACCAAACATTGCATAGGGCAGTGCTTCCCAAAGTCGGGTCCGAGCCGCACTGTTATTTGTTTATATCAATGAAAATGCAGGATACTTAAAATGTAAGAGACCTCTTTGTGATTAATGTTGTTGGAAGCCCCCACGTGACATCTTTGTATCGAGGGGGCCATGACACGCGCGGACCTTGGAAATTAGGTCCAAGGGCTGAAATCGGCAGGAAAAACAGCAGGATTTTTTCAAAGAAGCAAAGCATTACAAGCCAACTACAATGTTAGCCACGTCTTGTAAGCTGCTACCTGTAGATGGTGTGTAGAACCATCTGGCCAGGGATACACCCCGACTATTGTTCCCTGAAAACTCCATATCCCACAAGCCCAAATGAGCGCCTGTGCTGCTCTCGTGCGCGCGTGGCCCACTGGTGCCCATGTACGGTGTGTTACATCATTGGCACCGACTCCCACCTTCCTGAGTGATGACGCAGCCGGGGAACAGTGTGTGAGGAGGGGGAGAGGAGGAGGAGGAGGAGGAGGAGGAGGAGAGAGGGTGTCCCGTCTGAGCGGTGCACAGACAGACAGCAGGGAACAGCTGCAGCGTGAGGTGCGCCTAGGATTTCACTGCATTGCGATTCAAATAACAGCCATTTCACTCCTTATACCCGAATAGAGCAAGCTCGACCAAGCGTCCAAATATCCAGGCAAACATGGTTGATCGCGAGCAGCTGGTTCAGAAAGCCAGGCTGGCGGAGCAGGCTGAGAGATATGATGACATGGCGGCTGCTATGAAATCGGTAAGTCCGTTAGAAACTTGCATATTAGGCTACTGTGAGTGACATGTATGAATGAGATCTCACTTTGAATGAGCTGCCTGGCAAAAAGCCTTAGTCATTTTACTTGGTACTTTTGTTAGATGCCTGCTTATGATGTGGTGTCTGTGTTTCTCATAGTCACATAATCCATTTGTTCAATTGCCAGGTCCATTTCCCCCTGATTTATTCCCTTCCCGACCACTCTTTGGGCGGTGCCTTGTAGTTGGCCGCGCTGTTCAATGAAGCCATATTACAGCGGAACGCGCACAGGGCCCTATACCCACTGCACGTTTCCCTTGTCGCTTATAATGAGCTCGCTCCGTTGCATTTCTCCCTCTCCCCTTTCGCAGCCCACCTCCCCTCCCTCCATTATGCCCAATTTCTGAAAGGTAACGCAAACTGCCGCTGCTGTCGGGGAGCCATGTGAGGTTGCTCTGGGGGGGGAAAAAAAGCCTCTCAACTGCTGCTACCAATGCGCCCCCCCCCCCCCCCCCCCCCCCCCCCCATCCGCCCTCACCTCCCCTTATCTCACCCTTTCTTTCTTTCTTCCTCTTCCTCCCCTCTTTGTCATGTTCCGTGCAAGATCATCAATTAACCGATCATTTTGAAATAATAGGCCTATGTAGTAACTATGTGGTGTTTTTGAGCCGTGCTGTTAATGAGCCTGTAACAAATGGCTCCACACAGAGGCTTTCCCTCAAACTAACGCAGGAGGCAGCACCATCTCTAGAATATTCTTTGTCATATTGCAGTGAGACACAATGATCAGATTTGCACGTTTCTCCTTATTCCCACTCCTTGCTCTATCTGCGCCAAAGCACAATCTATTGCCCCTGAAAGCGCATTTAGGTTAACAACAGTGTAGGCTTTGTAATGGGGCTCGACATGGATGGCCTTCCTCTAATAGCACCCTTCTTAGTCCTTATTGGCCACTGTTGGGACGTTGTTTTTTTTTTTTCCTTATCCGCCTGCGTCCCTCCCTGTGGCCTGTAAGGAAAATCTGAGAACTGGACTCACCCTTGAGTTGAAATCAGTGCAAGGCAGTAAAATGCTGTGTCATACCAAAGTAGAACTCACAGCATCTTAGTGGACGCCTTTGTAACTGAGCTCACACACTCGAGATGATATCATTACAGGCGTCAAACGGGAAGCATTTTTGTGTCTTTCCAATTGGCCCGGGGATCATTCGATATCTGGGTTTCTGGTTGCTGGAGGTGGGGTGATGCCAGTGCAGAGTTGGCATCTTTTCCCTTTAAACAATCTGCCATGTCAGTCCCGGGCTGTGTCTGCAGAGGTGTGTGCTCTCACTCTCTAATAGCAGGGAATCCCTCACCAATGCCAAGCAACATTTTGGCTTTTAAACCCTATGTCTTTATTGACTTTGAACTGACCACACTTTTCCATGTTACGGCATCCGCGTCCACATCATTGTATAGTTTGCCATACCATTTCCCTATCATTCAGGCGGTCCACTCCTTTCCAAAATCAGATCAATAGGTTTGTATGTCAATCGTGGCCCGGACGCTGAAAGGCCTACAGCTCCGAGGCTTTCGCCCTCCTCTTTATCTATCCAGTGACGTTAATAATTGGCCGCCATGTTTGTGCTCCACTCCCCAAGCAGTGAATGTCAAAACGTCAAGGAGAAACATGCTAATTGAAGACTAAAGATGCTGAGATTTGTGTTTTGTCCTTAATAATGCATTACATATTAAAGTCCTTTATCCCGAGTCCTATGTCCCGATTGCAGTATGGTCTAGTTCCTCTTCTAAATGTGCATGTGCAGATAAGAGTGATGCAGAGGTATAGTGGCTTAGGTAGGTAAAAAGGTCAGTCGGCGCTGGAGAGAAGGTCACTGGGACACGTGAACTGCTTCGGCAGTGATGGTTTTCATTTACAGTGCAGCTGGCCTCAAGTGCTCGTGGGAATATTTTAGCCATCCAGGCCTCCCCTGCTCCCTTGCATATACTTTTCACCTTACATTAGAGGTCCACCTTGCAGGAAGAGCTTGAAGGCCTCTATATTAATGTATTACCATGGAAACAAGGACCTGCTCATGCCAAATATTTCTCATCGTTTGTATCAAGGTTTTAAAATGTAAAGGCACCCAGAATAACAGCTCCCATGTCTTATGCATTTGGTGCTGGTGATTGAACCCCCTTGTCTGTGTTTTCTAGGTCACAGAGCTGAACGAGGCCCTGTCTAATGAGGAGAGGAACCTGCTGTCTGTGGCCTACAAGAACGTAGTGGGTGCACGCCGCTCATCCTGGAGGGTCATTTCCAGCATAGAGCAGAAAACCTCCACTGATGGCAATGAGAAGAAGATCGAGATGGTGCGTGCCTACAGAGAGAAGATTGAGAAGGAGCTGGAGGCTGTGTGTCAGGATGTCCTCAACCTCTTGGACAACTTCCTGATCAAGAATTGCAGCGAGACGCAACACGAGAGCAAAGTGTTTTACCTGAAGATGAAGGGCGACTACTATCGGTACCTGGCGGAGGTGGCCACAGGGGAGAAGAGGGCTACAGTGGTGGAGTCCTCAGAGAAGGCCTATAATGAGGCCCATGAGATCAGCAAAGAGCACATGCAGCCCACCCACCCCATCCGCCTGGGCCTGGCTCTCAACTACTCTGTGTTTTACTACGAAATCCAGAATGCGCCTGAGCAGGCCTGCCATCTGGCCAAGACCGCCTTTGATGACGCCATCGCTGAGCTGGACACCCTCAATGAGGACTCCTACAAAGACTCCACTCTGATCATGCAGCTGCTGCGAGACAACTTGACACTGTGGACAAGTGACCAGCAGGACGACGAGGGCGGGGAGGGCAACAATTAAAGAGAAGACACACTTCGAAACAATTTTGAAAGGCCGGTGGACTTTGGCAGTCGCTTTTGCCGATGATACTACCGCTGCAGCAGTTCTTTATTTTTCCATGAGTTAAAAGAAAAGAATCAAAAGAAAGGTGCAAGTGGAGGTGAAATCTTAGTTTAAATATATATAGAAATATATATACAGTTGAAAGGGGCCTCCGTCTTCTTGATTTTCTCTTTGACATTTGCCAAACCACTGATATGTCAGTCAATCAGCCTGAAGTGGTTGTTGTTGGATTGAAATGGCAGCCTCACACTGGCATAGGAACTGATCTTGATCTATCAAGATAAGCTGCTTAGTTAGGTTTTTGCGCGATAGAGATGCAATTGAGTCACTTAAGAGAGAAAATGCTTGAATGGGAATGCCTCACAAAATAGTTTGCATTGGTTCCAGTAGTGGTAAAGGGCCCACATGACAGACATTTTTTTCCTCCAAATTAAGGTGATGATACTTTTAATTATAATAGAAATTAGAACAAATGTATTTCCCCTTTTCTGTTTGAAGTGCATTTAGCATCTCACAGAATAGTCTTCAATTGTCACTGGAACCATATTGTTTTGGACGTGAAGATTACTCAAGGCAGAGACTTAACAATACAAAAGAAAAAAGAAAAAAAAGAAATAAAAAGCAGCATCAGAGTTTGTGGTTTACTTCTGTGTTTGTTTTCTTAAATGCACTTGCCTACTATACTGTTTCTTCAGTGTAAGATGATGACAATAATATCGATAATTCAATATTGTGCATGCTGGTGATGTATTTATATACAGTAGCTTGACTTTATTAACTTATACTGTGGGTGTTAAGTATTCATATGATTGAAAAACAGGCTTTGTCTAATGTTTATTTTTAATTTATTTTGTTTTGCTATTGTTTTGATTTGCTATACCAAAATGGTGATCGTAAAAATTGACCTGTATTGGGCGTTGCTATAGTGACATGCAATATGTGTATTTAATTTGTTAATGACTGAAAAAAGGAAGATAAAAATCCACCAGTGATCACTTAACCTTAGCTGCTGGTGTTTGTCACATTACAGTATGATTCTGGTATATTTTGTTTGAACAGTATTTAAGTATTTTTTGTCATGCTATTATCCAGTTTGAATAATGGTGACGTTTCCAGCTTCAATGTTTCTGTTTTGAATTCACCACATGGACCATATAATTTATTTTTAACAGTATACATTTTTTTGTTTTTATACCTTTAGCTGTTATTGAGTGACAAAATATCTTGAATGTGAGTCATTATGTAGCAGTTGCACAAGAATCAAAATAATAGCTATGATAATAAAAAATATAATGACAAAATTATTAACACGCCATTTCCGTGGTGGTCTAGTGTATTGTATTATCATCCAACATGTGGAAAGCCATTTCATAGATGTTTCACCTTGCTTGGCGCCTTTACTACAGTATGTGCTTTCTATTTGTGCCTGTATCTTATTTGAATAGGCCTCATTTGCAAGTCAACCTTTACCAAAAAGGAGTTGTCTGCCAGTATTTAAGTTTGCTCGCATGTCTGCAAGTAGAGTTATGTCCCCTTGTCTGTGTGTACAGCATCTATATATTACTATTCAATAATGCACAAATAGAAAGATCAAATGACTGACAAATGGGAGAGAACAAACTTGCTGCAAAGCACAGAAAGCTGCTGAAATGATTCAAATGCTGCTAATTCTATATATAGGTTTATAAGGAAGAAAATGGCAGTTCGGGGACTTTATTTTCATAATACACAGAATGGTGATTTTCATTTAGTTGTAGTGACTTAGATGACAAACCTAAAGCCTTAAGGTCAGTCACACAAAGTTGTTCATGTATGCCAACTATGCCACCACCATGAGTCAGCCTGCATGAGCTCACACAGTATGTTACAGCTGCCTCCTTTTATTTTTAACTTGGTATAAAGTTGATGTCTTGCCAGACAAATAGCATGGACCCCTTTGCCTAATTCTGTGCAGCTGCTCTCATACACAATAGTATTGCACATAGGTCGATTAGAGTCCAGCATGAGCTTTAATGTTCTCTTTGTGGCCAATGGAAGGTTCTCAGTGACAGAGACCTGTCAGAAGCCATGTCAGGACACTTTCACTCATTGCCATGAAAATGCACAATTTTACTTTTGAGGTATTTGTGTTTTTTTGAGCAATCTGTGTGTTTTTAAAGTTTTATTATTTGGATTTTAATCCCTGCTTTGTGACATGGAAAAACAAAAAGGGTTTAAGACATCCAGAATTGACAATAGCAGATTAGACCTATTTCAATAAGGACACTAGCTGAGATTTCAACTGTATTCTTTGAAAGTTTTTGGTTCCCATCTGTTGTCCATTAAAGCTATTTATTTATCTGTACTCTTTATTATCATTTCTTTATACTGTACCCATGTGAGACCATATAGCAGGATGACAACCCATCATCTGTACACTATTTGACCTCAAGTAACTTTAGGGAGTGACTGTATCCTAGGTAGACATACAATAAATAGGCCTATCAGCCGCTGTACAGACATATGCACATATCTGTGTGCTGCATCTAAACAGGGTTTTCAAGGGGCGTAGTACTCATTAACAAAAAATAGGCCATAGATCAAAGAGTATTACTTCAAAAGACTGTGGTCACGCCAAGGGAGAGACCATCCAGTGATTCTCTTGATAGACCAGATTTAGAGCACCTTTTAAGCATTTGCATAGCTGTACTTAATCACAGCTGAATAAGCCATGTGTATTTCAGCCGAGGCCCACAGTGGTAGTACCTGAACTGCTGAAGCTGTTGGATCCACCGCCCACCACACTGCAGCCTCGCACTGCAGCCTGCTGCACTGAACCTTTCATGAGATGAAATTCTGTGCTTTGAACGGTCCTGGTCACCAACCAATCACAGCCCGGCTCTCTCTCCTCTCCCACCAATCCCGCTGCTGTTGCTAGGGCTATAATAAGGATCTCAATGGTAGCCCAGCTCCTTCCTGCACTGTTCACTGGACACATTTTGCATCCTGTAAAAATGTAAGCTTAAAGCGCATAGGACAGTGGACACTGTTGGATGACAGCATCAAAAGTATCATCCAAAGGCATTTTAATGTGTTGATGCTGCTTGATGCTGCTTGACCAGTGCCACAGGTAAATATTGGCTAGATAGGCCTCTACTTTGTCACAGCACTAGTCTAGTGATGCTCATGTTCCTCCAGCAGATTTGTATTTTTAATGCAACCTTAATACTACCATACAGCAACCGCATGTTTGTTGCACCAAGGGTTACAAACATTTCCATCCAAACTGGACTACTTGATCTAACCTTCCCCAAGAGATGCAGAGGTCATATACCAAGAGCTCTGGAAAATAATGAACTAAAATCACAATAGTTTATCGGCCCAGAGAGATTAATCACTGGATCAAATATCTTGTTAGTTATTTCTATGGTTTGTGTCCCACTGCAGCATAGTAAGGGCGTTCATTTAGTCTAATCTTTGTAGTTAGGTGTATCAGGGCACACTGGGTTTAAATCATGTAAGTCATTGCCTCACTAATTACTCTGTGCTCTATACCTTCTCAAAGTCATGCTATTTGGTGCTGGTTCCTTCCGTAAAAAATAAATAAATTCAGAGGTCATCAAAAGAGTGCTCTCTCTCTTTGTTTTAGCGAATTGATTTCCTTTGTTAACTCTGCACAGAAAGCACCATTTCCCCCTCACTGGGTTTTGTGTTGTATACCCCAAGGGCATTAAGGGTAGAGTAGGTAATTTGATCATTCATTAATTTATGACGATGACAATGTTATACAAGATACACGCCTGTCAATTCAAACGGTTTATAAATAATGGATAATATTGGGAAAAGTTGGTACATTATCATATGTGCCAGTCCAAAGTCACTTCTTTCCAAAGAGCATCCGGCATAAAGCCAATCAAAACAATACAATAATATCACTATGACAAAGGAAGGATTAAAAATAGAAGCACGGATATTAAAAAAAAAAAAAATCTGCTTGCGTCAACATTTAAGAACAAGGATGACAAGCAATATTTTAAAGTTTCTGATACGTCGCCATGAAATCCACACTTTGAACATCAAAGACGATGATATCTGAGCAGCTCCAGAAATATCCAGCTATTAGACAGAGAAATAAAGATGAAGCAGAGATGGAGAGAAGAACGAGGGGACGATCTACAAATCTAAATATAGTGCTCCCTGCAGCCTGTGAGTAGACACTGAATAGACCAGAGACATCAATGTGACAGTCTCTCCACTATACGGGCCAAAGTGTGGACATTCAGAGTTCAAAATTTCATGGAAGTCTGATGACCACTTATAAAACAAATACATCACACTCATGAGAGGCAGACAATCCAGTGGGTATCATTACGACCGGCTCTTCTCTGCACAAAGACTGATGTTACACACAACTGCTGCACAATTAATAATTTACAGTAACATTTAGACTTTCTATTATTTATGACTTATACGGTGACACAATATTCTGCTAAAAGGTTTTACGGTTCTATTTTAGGCAGCGCTTGTCCCAAAACATTCTCATATACACCGTCTAATGGATGGAGCTTCTCTTTCACTTTCTTTTAAGGTACACGGCAGTCTGTTTATTGTACGTACAGAGAATTGTAGCAACAAATAACTTTCTCTTTCTCTTTAAAGGCACACTCCGTAACAATTTCGACTGTACTGTTGAAAGTAACACAAACCCTACTCCCAATGACCGACAAGACAAAAAATGCTAGTTTTACAGTGGGTAATTAAAGAATGAGCTGGGATGAGGACTAAACCAAATTGACACATGTTTGTTCCTTCATTTTTCTAAATAATTATTGGGTGAAATGTTACTTGGTGTGGCTTTAATTATAATGCACTGATTTGGCTCAGTTTACGCTGGGAGCACCTTCTATCTTTGTGCACGCATGGGGCTGGCTCTATGTGTGACTTGTGTGACCCATTGCAGCTATGTTATTGTCCCCGTATGGAAATCTATTCTCAGCATTTGACCCATTCCATTTCGCCTACTGGTCACTTTGCAGCCAAAGTTTGAAAAATGCGTTCAGATAATGAGCATAAACCCACTATATTTGTCTCATGTGTTGCTATAACTAACAGAGACCATAAGTGTGCCTGCAGGGCCGCCCTCAGGGAAGCCACACTTCTCCATATCTGTTGTGCTGTTCTGGCACGGTTGTAAAGTAACTGAGAGATGTCACCAGATTTGGCTGGATTTGAGTGTGAGAGGAGACAGTCTGGTGGCAAGATGACTTGTCACTGGTCTAGCAAACAGTTAGTGGAGCAAACAGGCAGCCAGTAATAACAATAAAAGTGTAACATCTATTTTAGGGATCTGTGCTCCAAGCCCTGACTGGCCTACAATGTGATAATAACTTGTGAGTGCTCTTATAGCCTTCAGCATCTAAGTCTTTTTGATCCAATTATAAACATTTAAAAATAAGGACACATTTAAAGCAATTATTTCTTGCCTACAGACAGAAGCATGTGCCTTTGCTTTCAGGGCACCACATGCCACCAATGCCACCCTCAGCATTCGTGTAGCTGCCTGATTTGAACAGGTGAATCATGAGCTGGGTGTGGGTAGGGAATTCCCGAAAGTGTAAAAATGGAGGCAGAAACCCTTTGTAGTCTGTGAGTAGCTTAGAGCTGCTAACCAGTGGGCAAACAGGTTAGTCATAATCACAGAGACACGAGAAAGGATAGTTTAACGGTGGGACAAACTGACGAGTGCTGGCTTTAAAGCTGGAGGCTGAGGCGGGTTTTGCTTGTGGAAAATCTGTGCTGTTTGGGTGTGGGACCAGACTGAGCAAAGCATTCTTGGGCATATATTCATCAGGCCATAGCAACAATTACTCAAAGGATTTTAGCGGAAATAAAGGTGAAGTACTGATAGTAAAAGTGTAAATGTATATGAACCAGGTTGTGCTCAGCTGCACCTCGTAAAAGAGCAGTGTACAGTGAAGTTACTCCTCTGTATGAGAGCAGCATTGTGCTGTTGCATGGCAACAGTTTCCACAGAAATCCTCCTCAGAAACACTCCTCTTTGGTCTCACAAAACTGCAATGGCATAAAACACTGTGGAATACAAATGCTCTCAACATGTATATGGGATTATGGGTAATGGCATTTGAACACATACCTGGTTTGTTCTGTCTAGAATATTTGTGTCATTCCTGTTCCAAAACGCAAAGTATTGCCAAAATACAGCATGTTATGCAATTGCTTTAACTTTTTGCATTAAGGCTGGACAAATAATCAGAATTTAATCGAAACAACAATCTCAACTTTGGTCTAACCTCAATAATTGTCTTGCTACTTTTTACTGGTCAGGTTTTTGGACAATTCTTTGACTGTTGGAGTTGTATAGATATAGATATAGGAGATATAGATAGATAGATTTTAGTGTGTTATTATACTGGAGTGGGACGTATTTCCCGAGGAAAAAGGCCTGTACAGTCTATGTTCATGAATCAGCTGAAACTATTTATTTGTAATATGAAAAATAAAAAAATAAATAAAAAAAATAAAAAATAAAAAAAATGACATGATCAATATGAGGAAAAATATGCATATAAACCCTAAAATGCAATAAGTTGTATTATTGGCAATAGAACTATGCACATTTGCTGTGGTGTGACCGGTAGCAGCTCCTTGCATTTTGCAGCATCATGCTTCCTTATTGTCAGCGCTATTACCAGCGGTTTTAATAGCAGTACCAACGCCTTGGAGAATGGGATGTCGTTCTCGTCTTTAACAGTTATAGACACAAACTTGCCCACCCCGTTAATCTTGGAATGATAACATTGACCTAATTTTAATGTAGAATGCATCTGCGAAAAGTGAGTTGTAATAGGTGTGTCAGTTTTAACCTTATGATTTCTATGGTTTTGAGTAGACTTTCAGTGACTGATCACAGCTACGAGGGTGCTGCCCTCTACTGGTACTGTTGCAAGTCAGTCTGAAATGTTCAGAGTAAATCAGATAAACGTGTCACGTACAGAGTAAATGTGCACAATTGGACTAGTGAATTATTTCCATCATCCAATTTTCAGTAGTAAGAACGATTTGATTACTTGAATGCAAGTAAAACCTGAGCATATACATGATGCCTTCCAGCTGACACTACTCAATTGAAAACTGAAATATACTAAAGTCATTGAGAAGCAAAATATATCTTTTATTGTCTTTCAGTAGGTAGCAAAATGTAAAAATAGATTTTGAAGCATATTTACATGTGACAGTACTGAAATGCTATTAATTACATTTGCTTCAAGAAACGTCCTTAATTACTGACACAAAATACAAATGTGTTCTGCTGATGCAAACTCACTGAAGCCCATTTTGTCAGGCCTGCTCTATCTCCTTATTCAGCGCTTTCTGCAAATGCTTCGTCTTCGTACAAGTCCTCCAGCTCTCCCTCCCGGCTGCCCTCGCGGCTCACTTTCCTGTGGGTGAGAGAGTCCATCACGTCGCTGAAAGCACTAAGTGAGATTGCAGATGAGAAGAGGGGGAGGAGGACAAATGTCAGGCCATGCACATCCTCCATTGTGCATCTCAACACTTCTCATTCATTGTTAGCACTTGAGAGCAGATGAGCCTGGGGAAGTCTGACCAGATAACCTCAGCATCTGCGTGTGACTCTTAGCTTAAGTAATGCTCTGATGTTAAGACCGTTTTGTTGTCACTGTTCACGGGAGGAACAAACAAGTCAATGCTCCTGAAATATTTACCTCATGGAAGACACTGACAGGAGAGAAGACCGAACTGAGGCCCAGTCGCTGCAAGAAAAAAGAAGTCTCTAAAGCACTGCGCCAATAATTCAAGCAGCTTTAGTCATTTGACATTGAGACACATTCATTCATTTACATTATCAATTTACTCTTTTGGAGTCTCATCACTTCTTGAAACCAGCATTTTCATTATTCTCTAATTATTCAGCTAATTTGAATATGTTAATGAGTACATAATGGATACATTGTGTTGCAAACAGTGGCTCTCAAACTGTGGTCATCTGAAATGTTAGACTTTTTTCAGATAATGTTTTAGACCGGCTTTACTCTACAGTTCTATTTAAGTACGTTTCAGACCCATTTATTCCTGATTTGAACTTGATTTAGTCCTTGTTCCTAAAGTGGAAGGTCCAGTCTCGTATGAAAGGTTTGAGAACCACTGTGCTATGGCACTTCAGAAGGAGATGAAACTGGTATACAGAGTATAATATGAAAATGTGCATTTACTATGCAATATAAAATCTATACATTTAGACTTGATCCTAGTGTAGACATTTCTGTCAAACGAATTGTTTTAAACTTAAAGAATACAAATTTGCTAATGAGTCTGTCTACACTTGTCACAGTTTTTGCAGACATTGTTCCTGGTGAGGGCACAGATCTCTGCTGTGCTGTGTAGACTGTAGCAGCAGCAGCAGCAGCAGCAGCAGCTCACTATTCCTTGTTTTATGTGTAATTATCAGCACCAGTGGCTCCATGCAAACATCACTAACTTGTTAATGGAAAACAAAAGCACCAAAGCCATTACTGTGGCTGTAAGTGCTCCCATTTAGCTTATCAGGGGACGACTAATGCTTGTATTTGCCTGAACAGCGCTTAATTGTACTGCTGAAACGCGAAACCATTACAGCTGATCAATACCCACCGATTTACTGATTTCCAAGTTAGAGATTGAATGACAATACCTTCATATTTAAGGGATGACAGATGCTTTTTAAGAAAGAGGCTATTTATATCCAAGCATCTGCTAGCTGCTTTGTTTTGTTGGAAGCCTAATCGCGGAGCTAGCAGTTTGACCGAGCAGAAGAGGCAGGATTTGCAGACGAGGGCACTTACGTAAGAAGACCTCCAGGGGCAGACATGGACCTCTCTGCGCGCCTGGCCTGACACTCAAAGGGATTACTGAAAGAGCGCTTCCTCAGCATGGACTTCACAAGGATCTGCAGCACACACAGAGCACAGTAATGTAGCTGCTGCACATGCTGTTGAGTGTGTAAGACATGTGCAGTTCCTCAAAAAGGCACAGCATGTTTAGCAGGTTTTTAGACCTTTATCAATTCATTCTATTCTGTTATGTAGCAACCGGATAATCAAAGGACTTTCACATTGTCTGAAGTATATTGGGCTGATTTATATTTAGATATAAGAACATAATTAACTTTCCACATTTAACACTCACCAGCAAACATTTAACACCAAGTAAATAGTCCGTCAGCAATAATAGCCACGATAAAAACAATAATGTCAATTATGTATAAATTGTGCAAGAATTTGTATATTCACATATTAAATTCAAAACCTTTTTCTAGAGATTTTCCTTTAGGCCAAAGCCTATTTAACAGTGAAAAAGCTTTACAAAGTACTGAAACCAGCCTTGGCTCGGTTTAGAGGTGTTCTGACTCACCACAGTGGAGAGGCTGGGGATGAGCTTGATACTGTTCTTGACCTCTTCCTCAGTGAGTTCCAGCGCAGTACAGTGCTCCTCCTCTAGGGGTAGTGGGTTGGTGCCGTTCTCAGTCACCCATGGGTGCACCTGTAACAAGTGTCCACACAGTGATGCTGCTGCTGCTGTGTGTCTAATAGGACACAGTTGTTTGGTTTCTTACCTTAACTTCAGGCAGAGTGATTCTTGTTTCAGGGTTTTTATCCAACATCTTTACAATAAGATCCTTTAAATCATTACTTATGGTTGGCCTATGAAGATATTATGTTTGAATAAGAAGAAAAACATCTAGTAAACATTTACTTGATTTTGAGTTTTGAAAAAAAAAATCTTTACATTTCTGGAAATACAACGGAGTCTTTCTTGATTTTTGTGTGAAGGGCAACAATGTATTCATCATAAAAAGGACACTGGAAAAAAAGGAAATGTGAAGTGCTCACAGTAAATTTACTGTATACCTATAGTTTCTTACAATGTGATGCCAGCTTACCTTTCCAAAGACAAAACAGTAAAGAGTGATGCCCATCGCCCACAAATCTGAAGCCTGGTCAAAAGACAACATCCAGCGTATGTGAATGTACATTTCAGAAACCCTAATTTACATGAATCACAATAATTTACACAAGGCTATTGCAATGACATTATGTCACACAATGAATCGCACTCTGTTCTCTATCAACAGTGCCCTCACCTTCCCACTGAAGGTCCGCTCGTGGTCGGTCATGGTTTCAGGAGCCATGAAGGCGGGGGTCCCCGCGGTGCCCGACAGAAGAGCGTCTGTGCCCTCAAACTCACGACTCACTCCGAAGTCTGCGATCTTCACGTGACCATCATCTCCCAGCAGCAGGTTTGACGGCTTTATGTCTCTGTGGATTATCTTGTGGTAATGCACTGCAAAAACAAAAGTCTTTATTACAAAGTTGTACTTGGAAATATTTGACGAAAATCCACGATACACATACGGTATTCGATCCCCAGGACCACATCTCTGAAGTGAACGCGCGCCTGCTCCTCCGTGAAAGGGTTGTCAGTCGGCACCTCCATGACAGGCCTTACACAAAAAATACCATCAATAGTGAACTTAAATGAGGAAAGAATTTTCTTTGATGATCTTGCTATAAACTTCTGATTATAAAACATACCCTTTAGTCACTAGTTCGAAGGCTTATGGTCAAATAAAAAATATTTAGTCCCATGCAGTAATTACTGTATAATAATTAAATTATTGGGAAGTCTCTCACCCATGTGAAGGCCGTCCTCATGAGGATCATCCAGCACCTAAAATTAGTACATTGGCTGGTAAGTGAAACCATTTGTCGAACTATAAAAATGGAAAAAACAAAATTGTTTGTTATTGACTTACCTCCACTAATTTAACAACATTGTTATGATCTAGTTTCTTCAAGATGGCGATCTCCTTATAAACACTATCCAGAGGTAGCACAGCTTTAGGATATGGATCCTGCAGTGAGCCTTGAGATGGAAATCGACCTAAGAGGGCCCGTTCAAATACAAATATTAGCAATGGATTAAACAAAGCAACGTCTGTCAATATCATAAAACTCACGGATAAATCCACACCGCTTCATCAGCTTCTTCTTTGACACGACTTTCATAGCCTATACATAGAGTAGGCAGCATTAGTAATGGAAAGAAGGTTTTATGATGAAGCTGAAATAAATATATTTTAAAATATAACTTACATAAAACTCCTCAGAGTCCTCATCATATGCCAGTTTCACAACTCCATATGAACCCTGGTGGAAAAGATGTTGAAAACCAGTGAATTAGTTATTTAGGGCTGGGTGATAAGACCACATTTCATTACACAGCAAGTCTGCAACTAAAGACATAATTTTTGATTTCTGATATCACACTCTTTCATCCATTCACTCAGATATAATCATAGGCTATACTGACCTTTCCAATTTCATTTTTCAGCTTGTATTGGTTGAGCTGAACGAAGTCCTACAGGAAAACAAACTATTATAAAGCTTGGGTAATTTATAGTCGCCAGTTTCTCATGTGGCTCAGAACACGCCTCTTACCTCAGCATCAGTGATGGAGACCCGCTTGGTCTCGATGGTGGGCTGACGGGCGATGCGGCGCTCCTGCAGAGACATCTTCCTGTATGAGTGGTTGAGGGGTGGGCGCTGCGTCCTGTAGCCATTTGGGGGTGTCTGGCGGTTGGCCGTGATGTTTATGGCCGCCACTAGGTCCGCCAGCTCACCAGGGCTCTCTGAATCCATGTCTGCCCCACAACCCGGGTCTGTGGCCGCACTCATGGTCCACACTCACAGGTGGAGGTCACCACAGGGAGAACGGCAAAAATGCATCATCGTAGATGTACTAAAAACACAAAGAAATAATAATGGAATATTTGAGACCATTAGTGATCACCAAATCACCAATTTAAAATATCTTTTCAGAATGGGTTTTACTGCGATCATCAGTACGTTCACAATTTCAAGCCCACAACACAACCCATGCTGTGCAGACCTACTTTAAATCAATAAGGCATTACTAAAAAAGGGGCAGGGCACAAATATGGGCTTCAACTGTATGTAGACCTACATTGGCTATAGTAATGTAGGCCTGTAGTATTAAAAACAAGTTTATTTTCTTAACTCATAGGCTACTCAGTGATGCCCTGAATACAGTACACTACCAGGAACCACAAAGCCTATTATGTAACAACTATAAGACTGAAGAATAAAATCTTGTTATGTGCCAAAGCAATACATTCCATGTATCATTGTAGTTGTAACATTGTTTAGCCTATAACTAGATAATTGTTACAGTCTATTCTTTCAGCCCAGCTTTAGTACTATACTATATACACCAAAATAAAGGTTAAAACAGGAAATCAACCGCAGCTTTTCCAGTTGGATGAGATTTTACATTTAAATTCAGTGCAGTTTTTACTTACTAGTTGATGGTGTTTGGGTGCGAGAGTAAATTTCATGTTGTGCGCGGTCCAGCTCTGTGCAGGGGACTGTTGTATCCAAGACTTTCACTGCTGAGCAGGCGGGACAGGCACTCCGCTCACCTTAGGGATTAACCAGAGCCACATTTAGCTGGGGCAACGAGCTCAGTCCCGTCAACAAAGAACATGGTGGCCTGGCTGTTTATCAACATATGGCACAACAGGTCACAAGACACTACGCCGTGGTTCCTAGTGGATCTCGTTAGATCACGGAAGCTAAGCAGGGACATGAGCATGTACCTAGATGGGAGACCGTGAGGGGATTCAAGGTAGCCTGAGTGAGTGGCGTTTGTGGTGGTCGGAGCAGGTTCCATTAGCGCAGATGTGTGCGGGCGCGCGCGCGCTTCTGTCTCTACACCAAGGGCAGCTGTGGCTATGATTTAACAACACCGTGTATAATGAAAAATTAAAGTGGAAAGAGTTTGTGAAATGCACTGTTAAAATTACCCTCTCTGTGTTGGACAGATGACCACCAGTGGGCGATGTCAGTCTTGTTCCTGAAGCTGGAACGAAAAAACGAAAAAACAAACAAACAAACAAACAAACCCTGATACCTCAAGTAGGGTGAATATAATACACTTTTTGAAAATTCAGTTTCCACTTCATTTTTGGTTTGGAATTAAATGCGAAAGTCTTTAATGTTACATTAAAAAAAAAAAAAAAAGCTTTAGATGTATATTTTACACCAGTGGAGGAAAAAAAGTCAAATGTTTAACACAGAAGTTATAATTTTGCCTCAAACACAGGTTGGTCCAATGATACATTTTTCGAGGTGCCATTGGTAAAGTGGGACACTTGTAATTGGTAAAGTGGGACACTATTAAAATGGTATTTTTTGTATTCAAAATCATTAATATTATTGTAGCAACTACTTTTTTTTGAATATGTGAAGAGGTTATGAATAATAATAACAAAGAATGGTTGTAATGGTTATTCTAACTGTTGTGCGAGACATTGGCCCATCATGGACCTGTGTCTGATGTGCAGCCTGTGCTGTCAGACATGTTCCAGTGTGGAATAACTAACTGGGAGCTTTGGTATAAACTGAAAACAAGAGTGACAGGACAATGGAAGAATAATACTGTAAAGTGCCTTCATCAGATTTACTTTTGCTTATAAAGGAGTGAGGAATAATATGAAGGACATGCCCAAAAAAAACACGTTAATCTGTGAACTCAGGCCGCCTTTGATTGGTGAAGTAGGAACAAACATGTTTTAAAGATTTGCAAAGAAATATATATTGCCGATATCTAAAATAAATCTACAAATAAAGAACTTAGAAACCTCAAAGAACAACTGAATGTTGAAATGTTGCTAAACGGCGATCAAGAGTTCACGGTGAACAAGAGTTAAAACTTCAATCAGAAATGTAATTATCAGAAAACTCAGAAAACAAGAAATATAGAGTTAAATTGATCTAATTTGAAGATGTGTGAATAAAAGAAACACCTAATACCCAGGATTTTCCACAAAAATACACTGTCCCACTTTGCCAAATATGAGGCTGTCCCACTTTACCAATAGCACATTGGTAAAGTGGGACAGTGATAAAATCTCGTATAAAAATAAAAGTATAAAGAAAAAACATGTGATTTTGAGATGTTTTGTTTGCAGATGCATTTATCAACACAAATCTGTTTTAAAAAGTTATATCCTTAAGATCATAAATCCCCAAATGCTATGTCATTGGACACACCTCTGCTTTTTTACTACTTGGTCGTAGATTATGGTTTGCCACGCCATATGAAGTGAAGTTGTATCCACAGAACCGATGAAAGAATGACAGAATAATTATGATTAAAGTTAAGTGTCCCACTTTACCCATATTCACCCTACTCCAAAAAATACATTTTTATTAAAGTTATTGAAAGGACCGTACAGGGCAGAGTATAGCCTCAAGATCATGGACATGAAATACTCAGCAGATTATGGTACAACAGCAGATTAAGAGGCTTAAAGACTAGTCGCACTGTTGACCTCAGGCACATCTATACCTTTGTTTCAGAACATTTGTTATTTTCACATCTTCACCAGCTTGTTTCATCAGTTCTGTTTTGTAAACTGTTATTAATTCATTTAATGCTCATAACTTCAAATTTGATTAGTTGATCTCAAACGTTTCTGAATAAAGGAGTTAAACTTGAGAAGGGACACTTTTCACTCGGAATTCTTCATTGAATCACTGTTGCAATGTTTTATTAAAAACAAAAAACAAAACAAAATAACAATAAAAAATGTTCTTCAGTTTCTTTCAACAACATTTCATCTGAGTGAGGAGGATAAACAGACACAGTTACAGGAGGTAAACCAATCTGCTCCTTTAAGAAATGACATGCGCTCTCATCTTTGAGCAAAACATGTCTCAGCTTGTTAGTTTCAAACAGCTGAGACACTTTTCAGGTTGAGGCCCAGTGCTGCTTGAGTCTAGTGACACCTCTCTTGATTTGCTCGTAGCTTACAAACATCACTATATTCCAGGATCCCAATCGAAGAAATGATGGCATAAACCTGAAAGGCACAGGTTAGTTAGTTTAAATTTTTTTTTTTCAAAAAGCAGTGATATGGACCTGGTGTTTGTCACCTCTAATCCAAGAAACTTTGTCAGTTCCAACCCATATATTACCAGAGTGGCACATACCCCTTGTAGAAGGCTGTGGGCCCTTCCTTCAGAAACATGGTGAGGGCACAGTTGAGGGCTCCACTGTATTGGCCTGGCACAGAGTTCATGTAGCGTGTCTTTATCACATCCACAGGTGAGGCCACGATGGTTGTGCAGAATCCTGCTGCAAAGGCTGCAGTAAAGTGGCACGGCATGTTGTCTAACAAACAAAATTATTTTTAAAACACCACAAGGGGAGAGAGGAGTGAATTCTGGACAAACCTGTCATGAGCTTGTACTTCAAAATGAGTTCTTTGATAATGTCGTAGGTAACCAGCTCAGAGCAGTTCACAATAGCATTTCGGGTTATATTTGGAAGGCAACCTGGATGGAAAGACAAAGTTAAAACATCAAATGGTTGATGCGGTCAATTTCAGGCAAATGATGACCTTTCCATAAGCCCTTGATGCCCTCATCTCTGGCGATTGTCCTGTAGGCATCAATAGTGCTGTTGTACCTCTTCACAGCTCCATTCTCAGGCAGCCTCACATTTGCCTGGAAGCGTACCTTCACCACGTCAGTGGGCTGAGCAAAGGCCACCGCCATCGCTCCTGTGGTGGAGCCCGCAAGTATCCGAGTGCCAATGCCAACATCTGCACAACACAGTCAAAGTAAACACAGGAGAAGTTGCTTGGAACAACAGCGTCTTTCTGTATTGAGTTTGCAAGTTCTCCCCGAGTCTGCATAGGTCTCCTCTGGACACTCCGGTTTCCCCTACAACTAAAGACATGTACAATAGGCCAGGATAAGTGAGTGTGTTTGAGAGTGTGAGTGGAGGCGACAGATGGAAATAAGTGTGGAGTATTTACATACGTGTGTTTCATGTGTGGTCATCAACCAAGCAAAAACCACATGGATTGAACACGCTAGGCTTGATGGATTCTCCTGAACCAGTTTAACTTGTAATAGTCAGCACTGGGTGTCTCAGAAATATGTGCCGGTAAAGTAGGCCTACAGCATGTTATGTTCCTTTTGCGAAAGACTGGCATGTGGCCTAAGAGAAGATGTTTTGGAAAATCAACTTTCTCCTCTATATGTTCAAAAAGGTACAGATATCTTTCACAAAAGACATGGGACTACCTTGTATAAAGAATGAATAACACTTTTTTTTTCAAAGTCCTTAAGTTGTTGTCATGCACAGTGATAAGCCATTTTAACTCATACCTCCTGATCCTCTGGAGTAAAACTGCTTCATCGAGTCGTAAAGGCCAATACGCACTGAAGCAAAGGTCATCTGTCTGTGAAGTCCTGCCACCAGTCCGTTGTACAGGCTCCTGGGTCCCTCAGTCTTCACCATTGTGAAGATTGTGCCAAAGACCCCTCTGTACATCTTTTGCACATTTATGGATTTAGATTCCCCTTGAATCTGGAAAGATTAGGAGCTGCTTTTCATTTGTCAAATACAATATTGAATAATGCTTATAGGGATTATTGATGGGACTCACCTGTAGTCTGACTTTGGCCGTGTCCAGCGGAAAAGTGACCAAATCTGCTACACATGCAGCCGTCCCAGCTGAGAAGATTTTGACAGGAACAGTTGGGGCCATCTCTGCAGCCATTGTACAAGTTATCCTCAGGGGGTCAAGTTTAAGTTTAGGGAAAAGACAAAAATGGTCCAAAAGGACACAAGCTCATTACTAAATGTCTCTTAGTGACAATTTAAGTAATTGTCAAGACTCGCGTAATAAAATTGCAGTATTTTGAAAATCATATACATGTCCATTTATCGACGCATTCTCCATCTTTCTTTATGCTAAATAGAGCAGGCACCTGAAGTACAGCTACACTGACAAAAACAATCCTCCTCTGAGCAGTCAACGCCTCTAAAACAGTACCGCCCTAAACCAGACCTGTACAAACACCATTCCAAACGGGAAGCCCTCCCCTGTTACAATACTTCTACAATACAAAGATCTAGCAATACATTTTTTCTTAAAATTTCTTTATTAGCATTTTTTTTTAATTTCACACAGGCAGGATTTGAGGACAATATATTGGTCTGAAAAAAAAGTAAGAAAAAAATAAAATAAAATAAAAAATGTCCCCACCACTCAAGTCTCCTATCCTGTCTCTAACCCCCTCACTGATAACAGGAAAACCTGTAAAGCAAGAAGAGTCAAGAGAAAAGGAAGAAAGAGAAGAAGCAGTAGAAAATAAGTTTAGAAAGAAAAAGATTGGAAGAAAAAAGAAAAGAGAAGAACAGGACAGTAGAAGAAAAGAGTAAAGGAGTAAAATAAAAGAATGAGCAAAAAAAGATATAATAGAGTTAAAAACAGAAATGCACTCACACATACATACCGTGAAGAAGGGAAGGAAAGGAGGGGAAAAGTTAATAATGATTAAAACAAATTTTTTTTTAAAAGAAAGAAAAAAAAAGGGACAAAAAAGAGGAAAAGAAAAGAAAGGAAAAAAAAAAAAGAAAAAAAAAGAAAAAGCAATACATTTTTTGACACTTCACGTAAATACAAGCAATTTAGATTTTCAGTTGCAAACTTGACATGCCACAAGACAAATAAATTTTTGAACCCTTTTTTATTTTATTTCACAAAGATATAGTATTATAATAATCAAGAACATTTTCTGTTCATTTCACAGAGCAAACATTCATTTATAAATACAAAAATTACATTTTAAATTATACTACATGATCTGCATTTTATTTAACAATAATTCTATAATGCATTAGCTGCTCAGTCTCTATGACCCTCATCAAAATGGGCTGCAAATATTCTCGCTATTCTGTCCGTCTCTTTCCTCAAAGATGAAGGTGACATGTTAGGGCGCTGCCAGGGGCCTCTTGCAGGTGCAGCACTAGGTCCCTGTCAAAATAGGCAAACAAAATTAATCTCCCATTTTCCTGGATTCACTTGAACTTGACACACATCGCAATAAAACAAATAAGTTAGAAGGACTCTTCAAACAACACCTGAGTTGAGTAAAGTTTTCAATTGTTGAACAGAAATAGGCCACTTCTTTTATTATGTTTAAAGGGAGTTCCTTGAAACACAATGAGCAAAACCAACTGCATACCACTCGCCATTCAAGTCTCTCCACAGTTGTGAAATAAACGAGAATTATTAGTCTTTGTAAAAGGTTCATACGGTCTTCTTCCATTCAACTATTACTGTGTGTTCTTTTAGTAAGCCATGAAGTGAGCAAAACTAGAAAAGCAGGTAAACAAACCTTACTAAAAGAACAAACTGTAACAGACTTATTAGTAATAAATTATGTATTCATGCATTTACTATTTGAATTGGTCACATAATAATTAGACAGGCGTGCACTCATGAGTCATGACAAATACACACTCTGATCCTCACAGCTCAAGCAGTTCCAACTATTTCAACATTTATAGCACGTTATTTACTTACAGAGTCAATTGGAGACTGGGAAAAAGTCGGAGCCAAGCGTATGGCTTTCATAGAGGCCTCCATCTGATAAGGTGGCATGAAAAAATTTGGCATCTCCGGAAAAACAGGTCTTATCGGTGCATGTTAAGAAATTTCTACAGTTTATTGTTACCGTGTTAGCTTAATGTCAATGCTTGATTCATCTCAATGAAATCATTAAAATAACGACAGACAAACAAACAAACAAACGAACAAACAAGAACACTTTAGAAATACTTGGAAGGATACGGTTCGGGCTGTGAGTGTTCCATCTGCTCTGTACTGCGATGCCCCTGGACTTCAGCTGAGTTTGCAGCATTTGGCTCGTCCTCTGACTCACTGTTGACCTCTGCCGCTTTGTCGTGAACCTCCGAAGGTAAACTTTCACACGTCCTGAGACTTTGCACATCTGTATCCGACTCCTCTGTTTCTGAAGTGTCCTCAGTTCCATGGCTTTTCTCATCTTCACAGTCGGAGCTGGGGCGACCACAGGAGTCCTCTATGTGCAGCTGTGTGGTCGGCTGCTCCCGTTTCTCTCTGGGACTTATGTCGGCGTCAGTACTTTCAAGAGAAGCTAACTCTGGGTCTGATAAAATGCTAGTCCAAGGGCTGGTTTTATCTGTTAAAGAGGTCAGTTCGTTGAGATGTCGAGGCTTGACCACAGTCTCCTCATAATCCTCATCTTCATCATCTACATCCTCAGCTGAATCTTGGTCCCTGTTCAAACCGGATTGCTCTTCATTGTCACTTTTTTGTCTTTGGTCCTCCTCTGATACAGCAGTGGCATCATTTTGAAGGTCTGGCTCGTGTATAGATGGTAGTTGGTCCTCAGTTTGAGTCTGAGAAGACTCCAGTGTCCTGTCTGGAGTTTGTACCTTTTCAGTTTGTGGGACGGGGTAATCCACAGGGGAATTTAGGCTGCTCTCCGAGATGGGGGCTATGGTTTCTATATGCGGTCCTTGCAATCCTAGTAAGTACACAGATAGCAGTGTCAGTTGCTATAACCCCTCTTACGTGATGTTACATTCTCATAACACAGCTCAGGTAGTTAAATTTGACCCATCCTTTAGAGGCACTGGGCCAACCTGTCTGCACAGCATGGGGCCCCTTCGATAGATGTTTATTAAGCCGTAAGAGAAAGCTCAATAACCCTAATCTAATATTGGTTAATATCCTGCCTATTTTCCATTCATTATTTAATTCAATGAATTATTCCAATTCATTCGATTGATTACTTGGGCATAAGATTGTTTGAAGTATATTATTTACACTTTTTCCACTGTGGATCAACAAAGTTTGTCTATGTCTTTACCAAGGCTCATGGTCTACTGCCCTCCTACATCTGTAATTTGATCACACGGAGGAGTGTTGACTCTTACGGTTTGCGTTCAAATGATCATTTGTTGCTCGCTGTTCCATTTGCCTGTACAGAACTGGGGAAAGGGGCTTTTGTTCTCTCTGCTCCTTCTACATGGAACATGTGGCAGAAAGACATGAAAATAAATGAACTTATTTCATTGAACGCTTTTAGGTCCAGATTGAGAGCATTTGTGTCGACCTTTTTACTTTGTAACTGTTTTTCATGATGTGTATGTAATTTTATTTTGAGATTTGTAATTTGTAACTCCTTCGCTGCCTCTTGGCCAGGACTCCCTTGAAAAAGAGGTTTTTAATCTCAATGGGACGCTCCTGGTTAAATAACGGTAAAAAAAAAAAAGTATTACCCTATTGTGGATTTTTTTAATTCAAATATCTACACAATTATTTACTGACACAATGTAGCTCAAAATGTGTGATTAAAAAAGAAAGATCTTATTAGATGAACAAGGAAATTAATAAGGTCATGTCTATTGCCAAAGATGGAACCTACACACCCCTGTCTGTTCCACCTAATGCTCAAGTGCCTGGGATTTTAAGTGCCTGTTCATTTAAATGAAAAAGAAATAGAAAAAATAGAAAAAGAAGCTTACCAGTAATTATATTGTTGACTTGTCCAACTAACATACTGGACCTGAGGAGTAGCTGGTGAGAGTCTTCTTGTTTATGGTTGGCATATTGATCACTCGATGGGGGAAACGTGGGGGTCGAGAGTTTGAGACTGAAGTATCTTTGGATGTTGTCAAGCTCACCTAGTTTTTTCCTAAAACAAAAACACATTTCAATCACTAGTTCAATTAATAAGATGCAACAACTTTCACAGTATTACCTTAGGGTTGAAAACAGGACTGAGCTGGATGGATTAAGGCCTCCAGCACCAGCGACGGATGGGGCCGCCGCTTGCTCCTGGAGGGTCTGATGGTAAAGCCGCACATTATCCATGTGTTCAAAATGGCGGTCGCTCTCACTTGATCTAAAACGGGGGTACAGTGACTTGACACGTTCTGCTCTACACAATACAGCAGTCATGATATAGAGCAAGGCCAATGTTTTACCTTTCAGAAAACAATATCTCTGTGTGGTCTGGAGATGAGATCTTCTGTTCAGGATAGCGGCTCATGTGTGAGGGGAAACTGCTGTACGTGGCTGTTGTATGATAGCTGATTGGTAGCCCTTGAAATAAACCCTGCAATTATATAAATGCAATAGGGTCATTAAGTATATACATAACCCTGTATTAATTCCTATTTTAGTAGCGGTAAGTGGAAATGAAGCTGTACCTTTCTGCATCATGGGAGTGAATGAAACTGACCAGACACTGTCATTGTTTTTTTTATTTATTTACTTACTGACGAGTTGGTTGCAGTTTCTTCACACGGAGCTTTTCGTTGTACCCCGAGGTCTTGTATTCTTTTCATTGGGGTAATGGAAACCTTGAGCTGGCCGTGACATTGGCCGCTGAAGTCTGTGATGTTGTACCAGCCGCACACTGAAGGCAGGCCACAGAGCAAAGGCGTTAGGTCGACTGAAGCAAATCCAATCACTCGCTCCATTTCTGTGAGAGAAACAACATTGGACATTGCTTTTTTATAATCATTACACTAAATATTAAAATCATTCTTTCTGCATATCTATTATCTACCTCCTTTGTGCCAAACTTTGAAGACAAGAGATTGCTGGGAATCCACAAGAAGGTCCTTTGATAGTCTGTAATCAAATTGTTATTTCCATTACGCAACCCACTATAAATGCGACTTCCTTATCCATTCTTTTTTTTTTTACACAATATAGTTAATGCTGTACCTGCACTCGTGTTGGTGGTCCCACACTGGACTGTCACTGTCAGACACAACGGCTGTAGAGACTGGTTCAGCGGAGTCTGAGGTGACGTAAGAAACACAGCAACACAGATTCCCTTCACTGCGGTCTATGAGAGGACAACCTATGGACAAAACAGGTTTAATAACTTTGCAAAGAAACACAGTAACCATAAAGAGCATCAACAGTCAGATGAACCTTTCAGATTAAGATGCATGGCTTTATCCACCGTAATATTGACAGGGAATGACTCAGAATCATCGGTCTCTGTATGATGTGCAGATGTGAAGTCTGTGTTTCTTGTTCTCTGAGGTGATTTCTCTGTAAGTTTTAATGGAGTGGGAGAGGCAGCTCCATCGTCTGCCTCATCAGAAAAAAGTTCTTCTTCTTGGCTGTTGATGTCTGTAAGCGCGGTCATCCTGGGGCCCGGGCCTAGTGCCAGTGTAATGTGAACCCTGACAGCGGCACCCTCCAGATCAGTGGCGGAGCGGCTGAACATTGGGTAGACTCCTGTGAAACCCCAAATGAGTCATTAGAAGGAAAACGTCAAATGAATAAACAATTTGAAGAATGGCGTTTTATTTACCACTAAGTGTGAGCCTCTGTTTGGACATATTTGCGAGTGCGGACAGATCCAGAAACACTGAGCCCACCAGTCGGTCTGTGTCACAGGGCCTTTGAGTTTTGACTTTCGTAAACGCAACCCACATTTGAATCTCGAGTTTTTCTTCACGGAGGTACCAAGTTAAGGGTTCAGTTCTTTTCAGCTCCACAGAAGTACTTCCTTCAAAACTGACTGTGGCCACGCTCTCCTCCTGGCTGTCCTCGACAACAGGGTGCTTCATGTGAGAACAAAAGGCCTCCTGGTCATAAAACTTGTACCTGAAGTAGCAGTAGGTTGAGCGCTGCATCTCTCTGATGCCTGGCAGGAGTAGGCAGTGCAGAGGGATCCAGGCTCGCGGCACCGAGATGGTCAAAGAGATTTTACTCAGGCTTTCCTCCCAGGCCACATTATCATCTTCTCTTTCACAAATGCCATGAGCCGTGTCCCAGCCGAGCCCCTGAGCAGTTTTCATGACCCTTTCTCTGTCAGAGTGGTGAGCAAAGCTGATGGAAATTTCAACACCCCCAACCAAGACCTGCTGGTCCTGAGAAGATGTCTGCTCTGATGCATGCAAGCCAAACCAGCCTGAAATACCTACAGTATGGGGAAAGCAAAACAAGCTTAAATGAGAGAAAAATCAACAGTACCACATCTTGTACATATATAGATGACCTACCTGTTCTTTTATAGATGAGATCAGCCAGCGGTACTTTGACTGTACCCAACTGCACATCTTTTGGTTGGGAAGCTTCGACTCCTAAAGAGAATAAATAAATAAAACTAAAATTATAAAATAAAATATAAGTGAATGCATATATTCTTTTAACCGTGAATTTTACTCTACCTTTTCGGCTCTCTCTGTTCCACACAGTGAAAATGGCCGAGGCTTGCTCCAGCTGCTCTGCAAGACTGAAGGTCTCTCCAGTGCTCCTCTGAAGCAGCAAGTCACAAGACATTTCCATGTAGTGGTCAAACTCTGGACTGAAGCTCCTGGCCACTATTCGAGTGCATCTCTTCTCCCGCTCAGGCAGGAAGGAGAGCTGTGCTGTGATGTAGCTGTTTACACCCACAGACGTGTAGTAGCTGAACCGTTCATTTGTCTCAGCAATGACCCTGTGAAAGATGAGAGGAAACAAATGCCATCATTTACATATCATTGCATTTTCCAACACAATATTGTCAGTACTGTACATGTGGTAAGAGTGATAATGCAGTACCTCGCTGCAGCTTTCAGTCCAGACCCTCTATGGATTTGAATTACGAGTGTCACAACACGAGAAGCAGCTCCTCTTCCCATGTGTCCCTCTGGCCTCACAGGACGATGTTTGTATTGAACACAGACATCCAGCAAACCTAAACCATAGGGACATATATTTAGTTGTTATATCCTGAGACAGTTTGGCGGTTAGTCTCTGGGTCATAGACACCTGAAGATTTTTGCTGATGATTGACGTCGCTCCAAGGAATGAGTGGTAGTGAGAACATCTGTGCCTCGTTGTGCAGTCTTTGCATGGTGACCATTGCACACAGCTTGGAGAGTGGAAGCATACCCTTCGCCACAAGCTGCTCCCGCACATTTGGATAGTAATATCTACAGAGACCACTATATTATCACACCAATATGGCGCTGTAATGCATCATATCTTTATCATAATAAAGATGACACTAACCGGCACCACACTTCAAACTGCACACCGCCCCCACTGCTCAGGCCTTGGCAGGACAGAGCGCTGAGCAGGACCTTCTGGATGGGGACGCCTTCTGGAGCCAGCAGCACATGTCTCTCAGTGTGGCCAAAAACTGGGTCAGGAACACAGAGTGTGGTGGTGGTGCGAAAGGATTTTATGTTGACGGCTGCAATAAAACTAAAAGATTATCATCATGATAAAAAAAAAAAAAGACATATTTTGTTCATTATGAATTAAAATGTTTTTTTTTTAATAAATGCTTTATTAAAACAGATTACTTACTACTTTCTATGAGATCTGCATTTGCAGTGAGGTCTCCTTCCTGATAGGGGAAACTGTACTGAATGTAACAGTCAGCCTCACCCCACACAGTGGACTGCAGCGGCGTTAATCCTACGACCTTTTCCACTTTTATTACAAACAGATGTTCCTGCATTATTTCATTAGAGGTTCTGGTCACCTGCAACACATTTAATACAAATGCATTCCAATGTCTCTACCTGAAATTAATGTGCACTTTGGTATTTTCGTATTGACATATTCATACAACTATAAAAATGTCTGGGTATTGCATTGCTCTAACCTTATGTACTTTTGAATGAGGCTGATGATCCAACAGGTGGATCGGCCTCACTTCATGACCTGGTGAATAGTCTTCACCTCTTGCCGTCTGGAGAGCTGCAATCTGCTCTGATCGCCCCATTGCTAAAATAACTCTGAGATTTCCTTTGCAATTTCCTGAGAAAACATCAATGACAGGCATGTAGCAGTCCACTCCTAAAACGGGGTACTGTGCTTGGAGAAGCAGCTGAGCAATCTTCTCATCTCTGAAAGAAGGTTTCAGGAAAAGAAAGAGCAAACTAAGTATTCACTGAATAAAACAATACTCAATAAACACAGCACAACCTACCTAAATGACATATAAAACTGGTGAAGAGGTAGCTTAACAAGGCCAAGAAGTTGATCCTGCTTTGGGTTTCCAATCTTCTGCCACACCTCGATTACCATGAAATTGTTGTTCATGCGCTCCAGCAGTTTAGATGTTAAAGCAACTGGGGTCACCTGGAAAAAAATACATGCAAAATTTTAAAAAGTAACTCCTACATATAATATAAATTAGGTGTTAAAATATCTTCAGAGTATTGGACTATACAATAGAATATAAAGAACAAACAGCATGAGGTAGCATAGTCTTGAAAAGAAGATAAATTAGTTTTCTCATACCTGCATAAAATTAAATGTGGGGTTTGCTTGGCCCCAAACAACATGGGATCTCACAGTCTCATCACACCAGAAGAGCTTACAGTTCAAGTAAACATTTGGGGATTGCAGCGGGGAACACTGAAAATCTCTTCCATCAGGCACCATGACTAAGGTGTGCAGGAGCACGTTTGTGTCCTCCTCTTGATGAACTGGTTTGCGATGAGACAGAGGAGAGTAAAAATGGTTGTGAAACACAGGTTCTCCTGTGGGTTTTTGAGGACTCCTGGAACCATCCAAAGGCCCAAATGCCACATCTGCAGAAACTTTCTTATTCCCAGGTGGAGCTTTTACTGGAGTTGGTGATGTGTCCCAGGGAGTAGTCTCTCTTTGTGGCAATGTGCTATCAGGTATTACTGAATCATTCTTTCCTGTGATGAGCTCAAATGTCAACTAGAAAAAGAGACATTGAAAACAAATATCTGCATAAAACACAAAATGTAATTGCTAAAATAAAACTCTGTACCTTTAGCGGCCCAATATTCGTTGCTTTTTGCTCTTCTTCTACCCTCACAGGCAGCAAAAGAGACTGAGACAGTGACTTGCTAAGCAGCAAATTGCGTAGTGGGTGAATGGCTTTACCAATAAAGGTAGGCTAAAAAAATGCCCACAAATGTGTTACAAACTTAATTACAACAATAGTTCAATGCATTTTGTGGCCAAGTTATTGAAAATGCACTATAAGCATGTAGTGTACCCTTTCTTACCTTCTTTTGGTCACTTCTACGCAAATATATCTTGAATATTAGGTTTGTTTCCCACCAATGTTTGACAGTTGCTGTGTTTAAGTGGACAGGGAACACGGAGCGCTGACTGAACTTCACAACTGTAACAATAACACGCAGCTATTATCTTTTTCAAAAAATTTAAAAATACTTAAAGTTCCCCTTTTTGGTGATGGTAAAGTTTCCTACCATCGCCAACAGTTTTACTGGAAATCGCTCTGGTCGCTTCTTCAGCTTTCTTATGATGTGCTACAGACATTCGGGGCATCAAATACTCAACAAAATATGTGCTGTTTGGGGAAAAAATGTTGTGAGATTTTTAATGACATTGAGACAATGTTTAAAAATGTTACAATTTTACCATCTTTTAGTGGATAAGGGCCGTGGAGGTTTCCCTTTGCTGACATTTTTCAAAGAAGTGGATGGGTTTTTACAGGGAACCGCCAAAGAGTCTATACAGACCCTCAACAGCTGAACTGAGCTCAGGACTGTCAGCTGATCTGCCGTAAGACTCAGAGTGTTTGACCTAAAGGTGACAGAGGTCAGTTTTTTTTTCGGTTTAGTTGCAATTGATACTGTATGTACTATAGCTTACACTCCATAGTCCTTGCTTTCAGGGTACGTCGGTGGTTTGTCAGTTTCACTTGAGGGGTAATTTTGAGGCACTATCTGTGAACCAAGCTTATCAATGATCTGGAAACACACAAACAAATTATTAATCAATCACAAATGAATCCAAAATGCCAAAATACACAGTACTTGCAGGAGTTTTGTAGAAAAGATTTTCCAACAGGCTCTGATCGTACTGTGGGTCATTCAGTTCACTGTCTCCACACAAGCTGCTGGCGTTGGACAGCGCTGATAAGTCATCCCACAGAGCAAGAGATGTAGTACTGTGATAATAAAAATAAAGCACTTTACGGGCCAAATGACAAAGTAATTTAAATTTTACTGATTAAGGGAATAGTATTAATACCTGCCCAGAAGCAGATCCACAGCCTTTTGGTCTATGTCAATAGAGGTGTCCAATCCATGATCCGAAACAGCAGTTACCGCACAAGAAGGCTCTAGGCTAGTATTTGCCTGCAGTATATTTTGAAGTAATATACCAGAGGAAGTGAGGGGAGGTCTGTCAAAAAATGCAACATAAAAATAAAGTGTTAAAAATAAAGCAAAATTATGAGTTCATTATCTAAATATGATGCATTACTGACTTGATGTTCAACAGGATATTGTCCCGTGACAGCGGAAGTGGAGCATCCCTGAGTGTTGAGGTACAATCTACGTCAGTATTAACAGCTGAAACTACCATGGCATTTCGGAGTTTGTTTCCACGTTCTAAAATCACTATTAAAGAAATTATTTCAGCAAATTTAATCAAGCACTTTTTATGAAGATGCAACATTTTTGCTAAACTGTTTCTTACCGGAGAGTAAATCACTATTTGTACCAGTACAACTCGCAGGATTTGCCAAACTTTGGGTGGTCTGTGAGTTACCTAGTACTGTTTTTTGAGGCAAAACCTTGCCTTGATTGTTATTTTGAAAATAAAGGTGATCCTTCCCTCTGAAATAACAAGGGCATAACTGTCACAAATTGAATTTTGAATTATTACACCCCCACACCCACAAATGTAGTTGTTGTAAACCTTGGTGTGCTTCCTCCAGTGCATCCAGAAAACTCTTTTCCATCGTCTGTGGATACGGCCTTTGGTTCACGAGACATAAATTCCTGAGGTGCTTTATCAATGCTGATGTCCGTTGGTGGGCATGAGCTGCTACTGTCATATGCTTCAGTCAGAGGCTCCAAACAAAGTGAAACCTATTAAAAAAGATATATGAAATGTCTATTATAATCTTGACAAAACTTTAATCAGGATTGAAAATGTAAAAAAAAAGCAGTCTTAACCTGCAACTCTCCCATTTTCTCTGATGTTGGAGAAACAAGTGTATAGAAGCCACTTATGGAGTTGGACAGAGAAAGACGGGGAATGCCAGCCACTTGAGCACGTGCAACTGGTAAATGGTCAGGCTTTGTGAGGACTTCAAGCACAATGTAACCCATGTCTGTTTGGGAATAATCAATAAGTGTACTTTAAACGATAAGAACACTTAAAAGGAATCATCTGCAAGTGTGAGGCTTTAAACAAATGTGTACCTGTAAGGTATGAGGTGAACTGCTTTGGTCCACAACGGATGGGAAAACACGCGGTTGTCTTGACTGACTTCTGTGATGGCTGTGATCCATCTCTTGGAAAGAAGTGTGTCCCATCTGAGGTCTCGCCCCACCAGCGTAGCCTGACAAATGTAGCTAAAGGAGGTTTGTGCACGGTCCATAGGAGTCTGCTGACTGACACACGCAGGAAGCATCTGAGCTGGCCCTCAACTAAAGGAGGAAGACTGGTTGATGGAGAAATATCGCTGGAAGCTGCAACACAATACACATTGTATTGTATTAAAATATACTTAACTGGCACTATTTAACTATAACTACAACATATTGGGAAGGCCATGTGAGAATAGTTTAATACACTTACAAGTAAAGCTATACAACTGTAACTGTTCAATATACACATGGTGGCATAAAAACTAAATATGAGATGCAGGTCGTCAGATAATGTGATGTCCACCTTATGCACACAAACTTTATTATATTTCAAATGCCATTACTTCGGTCTTCGGATCAAAGAAAACTTGGCTGGGCGATCAACTCTTGTTAGCAAAACAGCTAATGCTAACAACAGATTACCTTTCCTTTTGCTGCTCCCAGCTTTAGCGAGTCTCTGTTTCCTGCTCTTCATGTCTCAGCTCAGTAAAAAAGGGCCACAGGTTGCAGCAGATAAACATTTGGAGGACATAGTTGTATCACATCAAAGGCAATAAACAATAACAACAAAACACATGCTTCATTCACACTTCAGCCACTGTCAGCGCGCAAAGTGTTTCCAAGCAACAACAGTTCAGCATCCCGCCTCCACGGCCGCGAAACCCAAAGGCATCATGGGAAATTGAGTCCATGCTATTCTGTTCAGAGAGCACGGTCATAGGCGAGTAGAACTTTTAGAGTAGTTTTACCATGTAGTATGTTTACTTCTACTTGAGTAATATTATAATGTATGTACTCTTACTTGAGTAAAAAGAAAGTAAATGTTTGGCTACTCGTTCCACAGTGAGTAAATCTGGCAAAAGCTGGTGGCAAAAGCTTCATGCAAAATATAAAAAAAGTTATATTTTTCTGGCATTTCCATACTAAATTGGACTAGGGTTGGTGGTATATTGCAGTATATTGCTTGCCTGGCTCTGCCATACTCTTCACTATGGAGGACCGTGGCTGCCAAAACTATAAATATATACATAAATAAATAAATAAATAAATAAATTTAAAAAAGATAAAATTTGCAAAGAAATGCGTGCAATTATGAGAATAAGTGCATTTATTTCTGTATTTATTTATTTATATATTTATTTATTTCTGTATTTATTTATTTATTTACATATTTATTTATTTTTGTATTGATTTATACATTTATTTCTGTATTTCTCTATTTATTTCTCTATTTCTGTATTTATTTTTGTATTTATTTATTTATTTATTTATTTATTTATTTATTTATTTCTCTATTTATTTATTTATTTCTCTATTTATTTATTTATTTTTGCATGTATTTATTTATTTCTCTATTTATTTATTTATTTATTTCTCTATTTATTTTTTTATTTATTTTTTTATTTATTTATTTCTCTATTTATTTATTTATTTCTGTATTTATTTATTTATTTCTGTATTTATTTATTTATTTCTCTATTTATTTATTTATTTCTGTATTTATTTCTGTATTTATTTCTGTATTTCTCTTAATGAGATGCAAATCATGGGGTGGGTCGGGATGCCTCTGCTGTAAGCTCATTGGTCAATCTTTTTCCTTGCTCCAGAGCTTGTCCAGCATAGACGGCCATGTTGAGATCACTGTGTTCTCGCTATAGCCATGTCAGAACGAAAAAAAAAAAGAAGCATTCTTCCATATGCAGCAATTGCATTGTGTGTGTGTTTTTTAAACAAATAAATAAATTATCCTTTGCTCTGTGTCGCTGAACAGCCTCCATTTTGGAGTGGTGAACGGTTGCATGTTGGACCTCAAGCATATCTAGTTGGGGACTGCTGTGCTATGTTCTAATGAGCTGAGAAGACTGGCGGACAGGAGAATCTGTAGTGTTGACTACATTATTTTCCGTTTGGATCAGTTACGTAAAGTCCCGTCGCCAGACGTCAGTCTTAAGGCGGCATTAGTCTTACTATAAAGAACATATTTTTCGGTATTCGCGTAGCCCTGGCGCACACTGATCATTACATTAAATATAATCAACAGCAAATATGACCACACCAACTACAGCTGTAACATCAGTCCTCGTGGCGGAAACGTCAGTAGGCCTACATGCGTTTCTCCGAGCTGAGCCTCCTCATCAACACATTCTTTTACTCAGACTTGAACTTATGAGGGAGGCGGACTTCAGCGCTTTGTAGTAAAATACACAGAAGCACCTGTCACTGCCTTTGCCAAAAGTCTCTCACGAGCATCGTGGACTCTCAGGGCGGAGGATGATCGTTGATACCCCTCTATCATATCAGCTATATTTTATTTTGTGCCCAGACAACACGGGAGATGTGCGCAATTCCCGTGGAGGGAACCGTGCCAGAGAAAGAGAGAGAGGGTCCTCTCTCTCCGTGAGGAGGAAATAGTTAGGTTACTTGTTGTGGAGTTTGGGCTGGTCTAATCGGGCAGAAAGCGCGAAAGTAACACTGTGCAAATGAGTGATCTTTGCCCAATTTGTAGTGGTTATACAGCAGTTCTGCAGGCCTTCTCGTGGTTATACGGCGTATGTCTGCGTATCACGTAGTCTACTACACCACATCTGTGTCGGGGGGGGCGGGCATGGCCCCGTATGGCCAGCCCATAGCGACGGGTATAACCACAAGAAAACATGCAGGATGGCCGGATAACCACGACAAACCGGGCCAAGATACGTATCACTCATGTGCGAAGTGTTACTTTGCGCTTTCAATCGGTTTAATACACCGCACGCGACGAGCTCTCTCGCGCAAAGTGCGTACATGTACATTACAGGCGTGCGCTGAGAAGCGCCATGCTGTCAAGATGCGTGTGCCCACTACAAACCACTACAAATTGGGCAAAGATCACTCATTTGCACAGTGTTACTTTCGCGCTTTCTGCCCGATTAGACCAGCCCAAACTCCACAACAAGTAGCCTAACTATTTCCTCCTCTAGCACGGAGGCGGCATTTCATCCCTCTCTCTCTTTCTCTGGCACGGTTCCTTCCAAGCTGCGCTCGTGCGCAATTGCGCACGGCTCCCGTGTTGTCTGGGCACAAAATAAAATATAGGTGATATGATAGAGGGGCATCAACGATCCTCCTCCGCCCTGAGAGTCCACGATGCTCGTGAGAGGCAAAGGCAGTGACAGGTGCTCCTGTGTGTTTTACTACAAAGCGCTGAAGTCCGCCGAAAAGTCCCCGCGTTCGAAGTGTGCGTTTTACACTCTGACACTGGAGCTTTCAGTGAAGGCTGAGAGAGACTGAAAAGTGGACGCGGCCACAGCACTGACCGAGCCATATTCATGGTACAAACGGTGGCGCGAGTGTGGGGGTGTGTGTGGGGGGAGTGTGGGGGTGCAGGCGCTCGTTCTACAGCCCCAGAGTCCGGTCGTTTTCCACGCTCAGAAACGTGTTTTCGTTGCATCGGCGCAGTATTCTGCACAGACGCAAGGCCCAGCTCATTCAGCTGCTTTTGAAAAGGACCTCACTCATAAGTTCAAGTTTGAGTAGAAGGATGTGTTGATGAGGAGGCTCAGCTCGGAGAAACGCATGTAGGCCTACTGACGTTTCCGCCACGAGGACTGATGTTACAGCTGTAGTTGGTCTGGTCATATTTGCTGTTGATTATGTTTAATGTAATGATCAGTGTGCGCCAGGGCTACGCGAATACCGAAAAATATGTACTTTATAGTAATACTAAATGTGCCCCTGCGTGGATTTCATATGCCCCCCTGACTGACGTCTGGCGACGGGACTTTACGTAACTGATCCAAACGGAAAATAATATAGTCAACGCTACAGTTTCTCGTATGCCTGTCCGCCAGTCTTCTCAGCTCATTAGAAATTTCACTCCAAAGCGAATCCATTTCTATCTCGAGTCTCCGACTTGTTTGGCTAGCTACTAGTTGTTGTAAGGGGTAGTAACATAGCACAGCAGTCCCCAACTAGATATGCTTGAGGTCCAACATGCAACCGTTCACCACTCCAAAATGGAGGCTGTTCAGCGACCCAGAGCAAAGGATAATTTACTTATTTGTTTAAAAAACACACACACAATGCAATTGCTGCATATGGAAGAATGCTTTTTTTCTTTTTCGTTCTGACATGGCTATAGCGAGAACACAGTGATCTCAACATGGCCGTCTATGCTGGACAAGCTCTGGAGCAAGGAAAAAGATTGACCAATGAGCTTACAGCAGAGGCATCCCGACCCACCCCATGATTTGCATCTCATTAAGAGAAATACAGAAATAAATACAGAAATAAATACAGAAATAAATAAATAAATACAGAAATAAATAAATAAATACAGAAATAAATAAATAAATACAGAAATAAATAAATAAATACAGAAATAAATAAATAAATAGAGAAATAAATAAATAAAAAAATAAAAAAATAAATAGAGAAATAAATAAATAAATAGAGAAATAAATAAATACATGCAAAAATAAATAAATAAATAGAGAAATAAATAAATAAATAGAGAAATAAATAAATATATAAATAAATAAATAAATACAAAAATAAATACAGAAATAGAGAAATAAATAGAGAAATACAGAAATAAATGTATAAATCAATACAAAAATAAATAAATATGTAAATAAATGAATAAATACAGAAATAAATAAATATATAAATAAATAAATACAGAAATAAATGCACTTATTCTCATAATTGCACGCATTTCTTAGCAAATTTTATCTTTTTAAAATTTATTTATTTATTTATTTATTTATGTATATATTTATAGTTTTGGCAGCCATGGTCCTCCATACTTCCCTGCTCATTCCACGCAGGGAATTAGTCTGGTCATGGAGCAATTGGAGCAGTTTGAAGGGGCGGGCCTAACGCGCACAGATTGTCAGTGAAATAAACCAATTAGCGATTAGCGGACGTGACGACAGCTGTGTCCAATTAAACAAATATGAAGTGAATATTAACTCACGCGGAGAACGCGAGGCAAAATCCTTGACTACTTCATCCAATAATTAGTTTTGGCTGTTGTTAACGTTAATTGAACTAAAAACATAGAGGTGCAGCGAGTGACGTAACCTTCTCATTTCACTGTGACGTCGTGATTGGTTCGGCTCGGCCTTAGCCGCCAATCAACAACTTGTCTACCGTGCGTGGCCAGACCCACCTTCTTTCTGCACCTTCTTTCGTGCAGAAAGAAGGTGGGTGTGGTTTATCAGGCTATATTGCAGTAGTAAACAGTACATGTCTGTGATCGACCACTAGGCGGCGCTATTGGAATGTGGTGCTGGGGTTATGTGCCGACCACAGCTGTAAACTACCACCGGTCAGGCAGCAGAGGCTGCCTATCTCAGCCTCTGCTGCTATATATGCATACATTAGTATACATACATTAGTATGCATATATCATATCATAATTTATGCTACTGAATCGTAAATCAGACTTTTACGCTCAGACAAGTTACTCAAGTAGCATGTTCTCTTTACTTGAGTAATTATTTTGTTCACTTACTCCTTTTTGAGTAACATTATTTCAAAGTAAACATATACTCTTGAGTAAATTGTTTAGCTTCTCAACCCACCTCTGACGGGAGTTAGTGTGTAGATCCCTGAAGTAGTTTTTTGTTTTGTTTTTTAGATCAATGGTGTAGGTCTACTGTCAAGTCAGAAAAACAGTATTTTATTTGACCACTAGAGGGAGTCATTGAATCATTGCAACTTTTACAGCGCTCTTCAAGTTGCATTTCTGCCATAGCAAGATTTTGAGAAATATTTTTTTTTAATAATGTTAACAATAGCTATACAGGCAGAAGGCCTAATGATGTAGATTTATTTAGGGGATATCTTTTGTAAAATAGGCCAACTAAGTTTGCCAGAATGGCCAACTACGTTTGCAAGAATGATTGTCAATCATACATACAAGCCTGAATTATTCAGACATGACAACCACATCGAGAAAATTGAGACTGACCAAAACAAGAAACTTTCAATCAATTTATTTTTAATGTGTGGCCCAAAAATAAATAGCAAAAAAAAAAAGTCCTTCAGATAACAGTGCATAACATATGACCTGGTACTGAATGGAAGTTTCTCTACAGACTGTTGCAGAGGCAAACATGGCATTTTACAGCCTATTACAGCAAGTCCAAATCAGCACTGTTTGTGAAGCAGATGCCTCTCTCTCTCTTTCTCTCTCTCTCTCTCTCTCTGTCCTGCACAAGTTTGAGAAAATGTGGCCCCTGGGGATTGATTTCCAACTCGGGCTGAAAACGCAGCTCAGTTTCACTTCGTCCGTGTCCACTGCCGTCCGTCTCCCGAGGGCTGTTTGGGTTTGAGGCTGATTCACACATACAGCGTGCCCCTCTGCTCAGCCACGAGCCCCTCTCATTTGCTCATGTCGAGGGGTTCACAACCGAAAAGGCTTCCAAACATATGGTTCTCTCCTTTCACTCATTGGGATTCAGGGTGCAGCGATGGTTAAACTCTTGACCATATTCATGAATCCACTTGTTTGCCACTAGAACAGACCATGCAAATAACAAAACTTTAAACAAGTGCAACAGTGTCTAAAGTAAACTGAAAACATGCAAATGCTCTCCACTGCTGTAGACTAATGTGCCTCTGTTAGTTTAGCTGACAGCCACACACATCTGAGTGCAGTGAGTGGAGCAGACTGATGCATGCCCCTATAGCAGGGCCAAGCAGCAGCAGCTGAGATTAAGTTTCCAAGATGAGCATTTGGAGTCTGAAATCGCCAAATAAAATACAGATGTTGAGGCCCGGTACAATATCCCCCATATAGTACATATAGAAAAAAAACTAACTGAAAGTAGGCCATATTAAAGCCACACTGTGTAACATTTCACATGATAGAATAAAAAGCCTCACAACTTTGCCGGGAGCGGGATATCACCAGCTCATCTTCATGGAGTTTGCCAAACATGTTGTTTAAATACATTAGGTCCTCTTCCAAATGCTTTATTTTGATAACCCGCCGCAGTAAGGGCATGTTTGCTATCACTGGCATATTTGTTTATGTTGAACCTTGAATGTTCCATTGTGAGGCTGTAAAATATCTTATTGATGATAACAAATAATAACTCTCACCCCATTTGTCCCCGACGAGCACTGGGCAGCCTGCATGAAGCGTGTCAACATCTCCTTCACCATTTCTGTGAAGATTCCACCAGAAAATAGCAGCGTTCTGTCGAAACACAAAATATTTCACGTATCTTTCATGCAACTCTCACCTTATTCCTTATTCAAATAAATATAAAACCTAAATGAAAGAAGGCAATGGGGAAAAACTATATCGCACATTCACAAGAAGTGTGAAATCCTGTTAAGAAGACATGGTGGAAGAGACCTCGATTTTACTGCAAGCAATAAAGCAATTAAAAATCTGTCTTGCTCATGTTATCAGTCTTTTATTACAGTCAGTGAAAGTTTATTTCCCAAGGTGGCTTTTCAAAACATTACGCAGAATCCAATTTTCTGCCTGAAACTTTGGCACTGCAGCACAAAAACAATATTGTGAGTAGAAATATACAGCCTTAGCATTCTGACAGCAGCAGCACAACATGTAAAAGGGAAATAGGTTAAAGAAAACGCTGGTAAATTAATGCAGACTTAGAAAGTAAACAAAGTGCTATATTGTACCGTATTGAAGTAGACAGTGTGTTTTACCTCGTCTACTGGGACACTGAAGTTGGCATAGATGAAGGCAGTGGACCCACCTGCCTCGACAGAGCTGAGCTGTGGAAAAGGACATTCCTTCACACTGTGTCTTGTCTTGTGTGGCTGTGCTGCATGCATAAGTTGCTGCATGCATGTTTTTTTCCTTTTAAACACCAAGAGTATGCAAATAATAACAAAATGGATTAAAATGTATCATCATTGTTTGTGTTTGAAACTGCTTCTTCATCTAAAAAGTGTTTTAGAGAATAGTCAAATTATTATTGTGTGGTCTCGAGCATAAAAAAGTTATAGATGAACTTACGTATATCATGAACGTAGCCACTCGATTTCCAGTGTTTAACTTATACACAGGACTTGTCGGCACCTATAGGTCAAAGCACAACATGTAATACAACACTTTTTATTGTGAATAAAAGTAAATGGTGACTAAATACTTACTGTAGCATGGTCAAAGTGAGGTTCATAATGTCCGCCTATTCCATAATTAACGACTTGAAGGTACTCGCCAAATGGATGGTTCACATTTAGACCAGTTACCATGGAGATCCGCTGGTCCAGCTTCCCAGTAACAGCATGGGAAGAGTCCTTCAGCCATGCACTGGGGACAGAAATGAGAGTTTATGAGTGAGTTTCATACAAAACAAATGAAACCAAGCTTTAAGGATTTTTGTACCTTTTGCTGATGCGATACTCGGCTGTGGCTTGTCTCTCTCCACTTGCCACGACAGACCTTCTTAACTAGAAAAGCATGTACAGCAAGTATTTTTATAAAAAAATATTCATCTTTTTGTTTTTTTGTCGACATCCAAAAGCACACTAAAGCCTCAAGATGTCTTCAACTAAATCTGTGTCTGTGATTTATAGTGAGTGAGTCATGAAGCCAATTCTAAATCCCAAACACATTTTGCTCCAAGTATAGAGTCCTCGAGTGAAACTGATTTATAGTTTTGCACATTAAATAAATGAATAAATAATACATCAAAAAGACAATTCATATGGCAATTTAAGCCATTAACAGCATCCAAACCATCAAATGGAAAAGCTAAATAATTTATCTTTGATCTTAACCACTAATTTCATGGGTAGCTCAAATTCAATACTAGACTCTTAGTCTGTTTTCAATCTGCCCACACACTGACATAAGGATGAAATAAGTACAGGACTTTTCCATCTGAGCTAAGGGCGGAAAGCCTGACAAACAATGCCAATGTTTAACAGAAAGTATAGGGTACCAGCCCCCAAATATTATACAAATAAACTGAGGCAGTAAAATATATGCAGCGAAGGAACCTGGAAACATAAATGGTAGGTTTCTAGAAGTTGATGAGAGAAGACATGTTTCAAAGTCAGACACAGTAACTCTGTTATACAGCAGTAACATGCTGTTTTCTAAAATGTTTACTTAGGGTCTGGAAGCAGAGGTTTTATCTTGGTTTTAAGAAGTGGAGCAAAAGTTTGAAAGACATTTGGCACCTACTCCCGGCCGAGCAGTCATCTTGATGTCTTCTGCCTCTGTGTCAGTGATGAAGTCATGATAGAGAACCACAAAGGGCTGCAGACTCAGGACTTCACGTTTGGCTGGACAAAGAAATAGACCTGGCTTTCCACCGGTGAAATAGTCGCAGAGAAGTCTTGGGTTCTGAAAATGTCTTGGCTGCAAAAAGTAACATAAAGAACATAAAGATCATTAAAACATCATAACATGATTATAAATAATATCTAGAATATATATACTTCAGCTGGAGTAATAGCTATTGCACTTCTCATTATGCAAAATGGGGAATGCATAAAGAGAACACTGGCTTTGAATCTGTTCATTATTACAACGTGGTACATGATGTACAAAGAAGTTGATGATTACATGCGAGCCGTGGTTCTGGCAGAGTCTCTCATAAGCTTGTCTTGTTCTCAGATATTTTGAAGTGGGTCTCCTAAGCCCATTTCCTTTCATATGTGGCCTCACCACCAACAACTTCTCATATTTCTCAACATTTTGCAGAACACGCTCATTCACTGGATCTGAAATAAAAAACACACAAAAACTAAACTTTTCGACATATTTTAAGATGAAGGTTTATGAGAGGGAACTGGCAGTAACATTTACCATGATGAAGTAATTCCTGGGAAAGACTCAAAGCATGGGAAACATTCCCTGTCTGAAATAAAAACAGTACTGGTGATAACTATCACACATTGTATGAAATAATGACACTGAAAAGGATATTTTTATACTTTGAAGTGAGAGAAAGCGAGGTGGTCCAGCGCATCCTCCAAAGTGCCCTGATTTTCTGGGCTCCGGCTGTGTCCTCTGAAGAGATGCACCGACTGCTCCAGCCACGGCACTGAATGGTAGTAATCTTCCTGCTCATAAGCCACCTGTGACGAGGATAAAGAACGCCTCTTTTAAGAGAGTGTTTTCTTATAGACAGTTCACATGTGGCAAAGCTGTGCCTTGTTTTTGACATATTCTTCTCAAAAAGACCTGACACGGAAACATACCTTAAAATAAAACAATATATGCATTAGCTAACTGTAGTAAGCCTGTCAGTTAGTCCAACTCATCTTGAAAACATAATGAAACAAGACACACAGCCACACAGGGATCATCATTCTAACAAAATGTGTAGTTTATTAGGCCAAGACTGGTGAATCTATTAACAGTGTTGACCAATTACTCCTACATTGCCTTTTCAACATGGTTCACAATATGTGATATATTTTAGAAATTGATCTTGTTTTTTAATCTTGTGTCTTAATTTAAAACATTATCTAAATAAAAGCTCCCTGCAAAATGGTTTTGACAGTTTAATATAAAGTGCAAATCAATGCAAACTCTCTCACAAACTCTTGTGCAGAGATAATGACTTTTCCATTCAGCACTGCAATCCCACATAATGCCCTGCCTTTAGAAATCCCCACTGTGCTTAAAGTGTGGAAGTGCAGAGAATTCCATGTGTGTAGGAAAGTGGAATCTCCTTCCAGTTTTTTCCAATAAAGATTCCTGCAACACATGGTCAGTAGTGTTAAAAAGATATTGAGAGGTTACTGCTAAATATATAATGTATGTACGGATGTTTTTTTTAAAAAACTTTTTATGAAGAAATACACATTTTTAGTTTTAGGGTGTAAAGATGTAAATAAAATTGAGAAATAGTGCCCACCCACCCCGTCTGTATGTGGTGTGTGATTGAGTGGGTGGTGGTGATGATGGTCAGAGGTCGTTGACACATTTTGGCAAAAAATGTTTCCGTAACTCAGCCTGAGGTAATTCGAGAAGTGGGACGACATAAAGCGCTTTGATTACAAACCAGCCCATAGTTCATGTGCGGTTACATGGAGAGCCAACGGATAGTCTGACAGAGGCAACAGTCATCTGCGAGAAGTGCGAGTGGGAAAAAGATGAAAGAATGACTAGATAGCCTCTCTAGTTTATCCTAAAGTATACGTTGTTGTAAAAATAACAGTTCTATCATTTTGTGTGATTTGCTTAGGGCCTAAAAAACCCTCTTACCTTTCCGACCAGAAAGCAGTCATCTCCAGAGAGAGGGACCGACACCAGTGGCTTATAAACTTCATTGGTTCCTCTGTCAGTCGCAGTGAGGAAATGACCCCTGACGAGAGCCGACACCTGCAGTGAGTACACATCCTGGAGCCTCAGCAGTCCCCTCACAGCCCCCTGCAAGTCCTCCAGTTTGGGCAGAGCCGTCCCGTCCCGCTCGTAACTGGATCGGAGGCCTGGACACAAAGGACCAAAAGGTGAACTGCAGGGGGTCAGAGCTGTGCGGAGGATTGGGTGTTGATGGTAACAGACTGCCTGGGAGGGTTACTCATCACCTCCATGTGTTCAATGTGTGTGAGGGAAAAGCTAGCTAACCTTGTAAGTTTTCCATAGAGTCATCGCTGTAGACTACATTAGGCCATTCCGAGTAAAGGCGTTTGATGAGGGTGAAAGCCAACAGTGGGTTTGCCAATGCAGATGTCTGGCCTTGGTACACCTCGGAGTGGAGATGGGAAACTTTGGCATAAAAGCTGTAAGGGAAAGCATGGATGAAGAGGCAAACATCTATAGAAAAGAGGAAAAATACTTATTCTGTCCACCCTTCCACAATTATTAAGGCCTCAATTTATGGGGGAAAAAGTCCAACAAGTTCTAGTGACTACATCCAGTCTGAATCAGAATGGAAACTATGATAGACAGAACTAAGTTTGGACTGACACATCACATTAAATCCCTAGGGGCCAAAGCTGTGATTGTCAATTGACTTTACAGCACTTTTAGTCAGGCCTATGTTTATGTCTGAGCATAGCCTACTCACCGCCTGATGTCCTGCAGCCTCTCTGACTCTAGCTCGATGTAACCTTTGAGTGAATCGATAAGTTTCCGCTCCAGGCTGATGGCGTGCTTCACGTTCACGAGCGACGTATACATTTCAGCCAGGCACAGAGGCAGTGAAGTCCAGGTCAAGAGGAGCAGACTGAGGAAAAGCCGAGGGTCCATCACAGAGTCAGTGGGTAAGTGTCCGCTCACACTCTCGATCTGTGGACTCTGAGCTCCGGGGCAGAGGCTCCAGAGAGCGGCTCACGGCGAGTCTGAACGTGTCATGATTCATCCCACACGTGCGGTGCGGACAGAGGAGCGGCTAATGCACGGGGCAGCTCTACAACCATGAACATAACCCACACTGTACTTTAAACGATTAAAAACATATAGATTTGAACAGAGCAAACTTTACTTTTCAAAGAAATAGACACACATTTATCAATATGCCCTTTGCCACCGCTCATGTATAAGGAGCTCGGCAACATTCTGCCCCCTGGCGGACAATGGCAATATCAATAGCAAATGGATCATTATTACATTATACACACACTATGGCCTAAATTCACAGAAAAAAGAAAGAATTAAGTGAATTCTAATAAACAAACTATCAAAAAAAGTTCACTCAAAATGACTTATTGTAATGCTTGTGTTTTAGTAGTATATTATGCAAAACTGTCAACCTTTTATTTAAAATAGTTCTCAAGACAGAGCGAATCTAAACAAGACTTAGAAATGCATATAACTGAAAGAATCTTATCTGCACTCTTGCCTCTTACTGTAATTGATTAATTCTATGTTGATGTTTTTATTGATTGTATTTGTTTTCTTATATTTATGCAACTGTGAAGCACTTTGAATTGCCTTGTGTATGAATTGTGCTCTACAAATAAACTTGCCTGCCTGCCTATTTTACATTTAAAGTGAAACAATAATAATTTATCGTGTCATAAAAGTTTGAAAAGGATGTTAAAGATCATTTCAATTAAATACACATGCAATTGCACAATTTCCATGCGAAGTGGAACTACTATCTAATGGCATACTACTTTATGTGCTCTCAGTCACTGAAAGACAGCCAAAATTCACAAATCAAGTTGGATAATCATTTATTGACACAGTTATTCAAGGGCGATCATTTAACAGAAGAATCTATCAAAGTGACTTTTCTGTATAATGGGAGTAACTGCCATTCACCCTCATGTCTTAAATAGGAACATAAAGCTGGTGGTCCTATATAGAAACATTACTCATGCCTCATAATTCAATCTGAACATATAGAAAACAGGTTAGCAAATCGTAAAACAATTTATATTTATGTATGTGAACACAACATTGCAAAGACTTTTAAAATTTTAACAAATCTCAATATCCTATTTACACAGTATTTTCTCTGTATGTCTTTTATCAATATGAGACTAATAAGAGCAATCACAGATGTTAGTATTTTACTGTGGTATACGTTTGTCATAGGTCCAGACTTTCTGAGAGCAGCGCACAAGTGTTTTCCTGATACACGCCCTGAGACTCTGGTCCCTGAATCCATAGATGAGCGGGCTGAGGAAGCGAGGGATGAGTATGAAAGTGAAGTAATTGAAAAAGGCCAGGTCCTGGGGCTGCCATCCATGTGCCACCACCAGTGTCTCCGTTATGGGGTGAGTGAAGGCCAGCATACAGAGTACAAGCTGAAAACCATGCAATAGCACAGTATACATCGCTCTGTTCACTGATGCCCTGTCCTGCCTCAACTTCCTTGTCTCCAACAAGATGCGCACATAGGTAAACAGAATAATGACGGCTACCACTGTGAAGAAAAGTATACTTGTAGCTGCTTTTAATAGCATTTGAATAGGGGTTGAATTCACCACAGCAGTTTTGCACAACACTGGAGTGGAAAAAGGGTCCACATTTGGGTCTTGCTTCCCAATGGAGAAGTCAATCAGCGGGAAAAGGCAACTGATCATCCAGAGAGTCAAAATGATGGCCCAAATGCGGTCAGAGCGCCAAGCGGGTGGACACTGCAGTGGATAGACTATAGCAACGTATCTTTCCAGGGACATTATTGCAAGAATTAAGGGGGTATTCTGGAACGTAGCGGTGGATATGAATAGTAAGGGAATACAATAGACAATAGGGAATTCAATCTGATATACAAAAAAGGCAAAAAGCACGACAGAGGTTGTGACTTGAAGGGCATCGTTGATCAGCATGTAGGCGAAAAGAATGTAACGAGATGTGTCCAGGAACTGACGATGAGAGGCAAAAGTGTGCAGCATCACAGAGATACAACAAAGGAACATGCAAACCAAAGGGATCACAATGCACACTTTCACAATGACAGGGAGCACATGGTGAGATGTACAGTTAGGTGGGAAATCACAATTGGACATCTCTCCTAGCAGTCAAAGCAAGTCGAGGTAAAGTAAAACCTTCAGTGTAATAGTTAGCTAATAGTACAGGAAAAGATTTAGGTTTGCATGGGATGAATTAAGCCATATCAGCAGATGCAATATCGTTTTAAACAAATCTCTGTTTCATGTGTTCTAAAGCCTGATATAAGGATACACATCTTCTTTCTACACTAAAGCCTGAACCCCAGTATCTCACACCACCCTGGTCTATTTCCAGTTAAGCTTGGAGGTCAATTTATCTGAAAGCTTGTGCTTGCAGGTGCCTGAACTCTCCGGAGATTTACCACTTTCCTGTCACAACTCCCGAGGAAGAAACAGGCGTCAGAGGGAATTGTCAGGGCTGAGTTTTGCAAGTTATTGTAAATTAAACTTACCATAGAGACAGAAAAAAACAAGTTCATTGGTTTAAGAAAGGTTTACCTTAACATGGTCAAGTGAATGAATACAGGCAGATGATTATCCCACATATTAAACTGGCACAGACCGGTCGGAGTGCAGACTTGCGTGTTTGTTTTGGGCTTAAGCCATTGCAAGTGGAACAGTAAAGTGTGTTATTGATTTGCTGAGTAGACGATCTTTAGTTACAGGGTCAGTGGTGCATTTCATAATCCCAGTCTCAGAAAATGACCAGCAGATGTCACTGATTGGCGTAAACTTACTGCAGTTCATATTTCTCCCCATCCACAATCTATGCTTATATGTGACATATCGTTCTGGAACATGCTCATACCACTCCTCAGGCGCTTTACCACCGATTTTTTCATGTTATTTGTTTTGTTTTTTGTCGGGACAGCGCATGTGAATGAACATTATGTGGGACTCATGCATGTAAATACGGCATGGGGCTAACTTCCATCCATTGTCCCCCACTTGGACCCTCAAACATACTCTCACTCAATCTGGCCTATTATATGTTTTTTAGTGGTAGGGGAAACCAGAGTACCCAGAGGAAACCTACACAGACACGGGGAGAACATGCACAGAAAGGCCCCATCTGGCGGCTGGCCATGGATGGAACCTGGGACCTTCTAGCTGTGAAGCACGAGAGCTAACTGCTGCGCCACCGTGCCGCCCAGTGCTCGCAGATTGTCCAGTGCAAGTAGTCCTTACAGCACAGCCTGCACTTGCTGTCAATCTGCTGCTTTAAAATGTTTTTAAGTTGTATCTGGTGTTAAGTGGTTAGTCCTGGGCTGCATCTTCGTTGGTACCTTTATTTTATCAAACAAAACATTAAGAACTAATACTTATTTACAATGTTGGCCTAAATGTGCTTAATGCCCTTAAAGGGACAGGGAAGTGGATAAAAAAAAAACAAATACTGTAGAAATGTATATATAGGGAATTAAAATCATTAACTCCTAAAACAAACAACTCATTTACATAAGTTGTTAAAATTATTCTTAAGCCTGTGTTTAAAAGCAGAGAGAGTGATTCCAGCTTTAATGTATATTGGGCAGAATTACAGTCATTGGCAGCAGCAAAGCGAAAAAGTACGAGGCAAAGGAGGACTTGGTTGGGGGAACTTGTACCTTTATTGCCTGTGATGTGTGATATTCAAATTTATTTGGCTTTACATTACCGGTCTGCATTTTCTTTCATGCATCAGCAACTCCTCATTTTTTTTAAACCTCTAATAGAGTATAACTAATTTTTGTCCAATCAATTTGCTAATGCCAGGTGCATCCGTCTTGCATCACTTTGCCGTCAACATTCATGTTCTCTGTTAATCACAGACTTGCAGATTATTAACATGGACCTCTGAAGTCATGTTGAGCAAACATTTGACAAACAGGTTGACTCTGGGTCTCTTGGCTCTTTGCGCAGGTTCTGCGTCAGAGCTGTGCTGCAGGGGATTGGACCAAAGCTGGACAAGCCCCCAAATGTCCATTTGTGAAGCTATGATGATAAACCTGCAGTATTTGTTCAGACTAACAAGGACGTGCACATCTCCAAAGTATTTTTTTAATTGTAGTAAAATACTTGCATATTGTACATGCAAGATGTTTAGATCATATGCACATAAAGAAAGTTGCAGAGACTTGTTATGCATATGAAAAATACTTTGTGAGGTTAAGGTCCACAGACATTGACGTTTGTTGTAAATTGCTTTGTAACTCATTTATTCACACAAAAACACAATAAAGTCTGATAAAGGCTTGGTGTTTTTCTTGTCGGCACGTCGTGTCAGTGTGATTGTGCGCACTCTGATAATGTATATACGCAGTCAGAGTCAACAGATCAATAGGTTTTACGCAATACTAGGCCTATAAAACACCTGCACTTGGTCCATCGAGGTACAGCAGATCACAGACCTCAAAGCAGCCCAAACTAAAACCTCAGGACGATCTCTAGAGCTTTTCCTTTTTTCTTTAAAAGCAGGTTTCTAAACTACTGCAATATGCAAGCTGTTCGTTGTTCAATGTGTGCAGGTCGCATTGCAGGTGCACTGCAAAGACCGACCAACAAGAGATTTATAAGGTAAGTCTTTGCATTTTAACCTCTGCATTTTGTATTATTATATTCAAATGTATTTTTAACAGTGTTTCTCTTTTGCAGTTCTGACAATGGTGTACTCGGCACTCTGAACTCTTCTGCTCAGAAGCTGCAGGACTCCACCAACACCACACACATGAGCAAAGCCTCTTTAAGTGTTGGTCTAGGACTCTATGCCGTTCCCTTCACACAGGTAAGTCACAGAAATACAATGATTGTGTGTTGTTGTTTTTAATATTCTAGTAGCATGACCATATTCTTACACTTTTTGCAGCAAGTTGAAAACCTGTCCTATGACTCTCTGATCAGAAGAGCTGCATCAGTGGTCACTGACAGCTCCAGCACTTTTCTGTCTCAGACCACACTGGCTCTTACTGATTCTCTTGCAGAATATGCTAAGGTATTATGTTTTTCATTAAATACATTAGATTAGAACATGGAATATACATATGCTATACTCTACTGGTTGGGCTTGGTAGTGAATATTCTTGTTTGTGTTCAGGCTGTCCACACTCGCATTGCCCTCCAGAGACAGTACTTGGCCACCTTGGGAAAGCTGAGTCCAGCTGAGGACGATTCACTTTGGAGGCTGATCAACAACCAACGTGCAGAGGTAAGTCAACATTGCTGAAAAACTTGCAAAATCAGTTGTTTAATGTTCCATTTAACAGTTGTATGTTGTTGTAGGCAGCTGATAGACTAAGTCAGTGCAAGCACTATGAGACAACTTGGACGTTTGCGATGGATATGTCAAAAATGGCAGTTGAGGCAGCCTACGTTTCAGGTAAGAGAAGTGCTTTTCATGTGTAACAAAAACAGGTGAAATTAAATTATTGAAGCTCTCCTAATCCAAATCGCATGTTAATTTGAACACATGTAATACAGCTATGGAAGTTCTGGTGCCTAATATTTTTGTGATTTAATACTGATGAAACCCCTGTAGTAAATGTTGTATTTCTGTTGTCAGGAGCAGAGCAGGCGTCAATCACAATCAGGACCAACATTCAGCTGTCCCAGGCCCAGATCGACGAGGCAAAGAAAGGATCTGCTGAAGCTGACAAGAAACTGGCCGAGACCAAAGCGGATGAGATCCAGAGAATGGCAGAGTACCACGCTTTTCTCCAGGACAATGACCACGACATGCATGAAGCCTATCTGCGAGAAGACTAAGAACAGTCAGACACTTCAGTATGAATGTAGCATGTCTTTTTAAGATGCCTTTAAAATAATCAAATGATGTCTGCTAATGACACAACACTTTATTATATTTAATGTAGCAATGTTGGACATGGTGGAAATAATTATTTATTTAGCAAACTAACAGATGTCTGTCGCTGAAGGATTTGTTTATTGAATATTGTATATATTATATTTTATTGATGTAATTTATTTAAAACAGATACACTTGAAACATATTGTACTTTTTCATATTTGTCAAATAAATAAAAACTGTGAAGTTTACTTGTGGGTGAGTGTTTTCTTTAAAAATAGATCATAGATTGGCTGTTATTACCTTGTGGCCTTCTGATGATTCAAGGTCAATTCCTTGGGACCTAATTAAATTGTCATTAAATATTTAAACTGCTTTGTTTATGTTAGCTCTTAGTGATTTATTAACACCTCAGAACAAAGCAATGTTTGCTTTTGTAACATAATCCCCTCCTGTATTTATGCCCACAGAGATTTGACAACTTACTTCTTATCCAATGTTGTTCGTTTCAAAACACACTGTGGCCAATCTACTTAGTTAGCAGGTCATGTTAAAAAAGCTTTTAAATTGTGCATCACAGAAGAACAACATATATAAAACAAAAGGTATTCAATGTTGTCAGTACCAAAAAACAGTAAAAAAGTGTTGCTGGTCTCTCTCAAACATTAGACCAGGAATGACAAGGCAACATATTGAGACAGAAAGGTAATACCATACTTGCATTTGAGCTTTAGTATAAATTGAATTCATAATTCTAATGTTTACTATGCTCATCACGAGTAAACAGCGATGTATACTTGTAATATAATCTAACAGAAAGCTGCTAAACCAGGGGTGTCAAACTCATTTTGGGTCATGGGCCGAAATTCAGCTCCCACAGCGGCAGCATATACTTGCATTGCACTTTACAAGCCTGTGTCTAGAGCTACATAGTAGTAATCATTGACTCCACACTCGGTGATGGTAAGCTGTTGAAGCCACAGCCGCCCTGGGGCAGACTGTCCATTTACCATGTGGCTACAATATGTTGTTCATATCCTGATCTCTTATTATATCAGTGCCCTCTGAAAATCTTTCCATTTTTAATAATGTAAGCTTCCTCCTAGTGGCTGGAATGAGCATTCTGGTTATTCTTTAAAAATGTATAACTCTGCACAGGAATGGGCTAGACTAGAGACTTTATTTTCTTTTAAATACTCTGGAATTTATGCTCTACATGCTGGATTAAATCGCCACATGTTTGACACCCCTGTGCAAAACTGTACAACTGGAATGCATTTATTAGAAACGTAAAAATAAAAAAGTATAATTTAAGCCACTTAAATAGTAAAAGTATTTTCAGTCTCGTGCTTTAAACTGGTGAGCTGACTGAAGTTCATTCAAAAGGAGAATTAGTCACATTTCCTTCGAGAGTGACTTAATCTTAAAGCTCGCTCGGTTCAGTCTATGCTGGACGTATCAGAGGTAGTCATCCTCACTGGACAGCTCTTCCTCTTCTCTCGTCCAGCTGCTGCTGTAGTAATGACTCGTGCCCTCGCCTGGGTCACTGCTGTAGTAGTTACTGGGGCCCTCTCCGGGGTCGCTGCTCTCAGCTGAGCTCTCCACACTGAGCTTTGAACTTTCCGAGCAGGCAGAAGGACTGCGGCTCATCCTCCACAGCTGTTGGGAAAAGGTCCGTCCCCAGCTGCAGTACTGGCCAACTGGACGCAACATTCGGATAAGCTCACGGGCCTCCTGCCAGTAAGAAGTTCACTTGCTATGGCCTCGCGCTGAGCGTGTTTTGTTCATAGTGGTCAACATTTGGCTAATGTAAGAGGTCAGCAGGTCATCCATCTTGTATCCCTGTAAACAAAGTCAGCATACAGAAGAGCTTATGGCAGAAGCATAACCACATTTAATGATAAGAATATAAACATATTAACTCACCAGCGAAGTCTCACACAGCAACTTGCTTCCTTTGACCAGGTTTCCAATGGTGATATGGAAGTATGTGTTTCCACTACTCCAATTGGAAATATTGGTGAAGGGATGAGTCGTCAAGATGTCCTACATGAACCACAAGGTCAATGACAAACCCTCAAAAACAGCCGTAGAATGAAGTGGCACCTAACCCTAAAAATGATTACCTTTGTCTTTGGGTCAATGAGACTGACTCCATGCTTGTTGATGGCAATTAGCAGAATCTCTGGGTACTTCGTCTCTGTTGTTTGCTGAAAAAAGATCCATATAAGACACATTCATTTGTTTCAGCTCATTCTACAATGATGAATGTCTATGTTGTCATTTACCTTGACCTCAAAGAAAGCAGATCCAAAAGTGGGCCATTTGTAGATGGTCTTCAGGAACATTAGTTTGGCTTCCTCCCTTGATTTACCAGCTTGTTTATTGAAGAATGCAATAATTGACTGTTGAACACGATTTATTTTAGATCACTTGTGGTAATTTTATTGAAAAAGTATCACATAATTAAAAAATTTACCCGTTTCCAATCATCTGGTGACATCAGGCGAATGACATCTTGAGGTACCAACTCTCTGAGCATTTTGGGAATTGTAGGAAAATGTGATTTGTCATCCTCGAACTTAACACGATAGATGAGTGCTGCAAGATGGAAAACCTCCTCTCTGGAACATTTATGGTAACCACGCAGATACTTGGGCAGCTCCTACGGTTGAAAAGTAGTAGATGCCATTATTCAGTTATAAGAGTAGACTAAAAAAAAAGGTACAAAACCGTTTTACAAACCTGATAGTAGTGGAAAATTGAATCTGCAAAAGTATCTTTTCCCGGAACAGTGGTTGTCCATAACTTCTTCATAAAAAACACCTGATATGTAAGAGAGGGAACAATACCTACAAAAAGATCTCAGTTGAGCACACAATGTAAAGCAGGGCCAAAAATACTACTCAGGAAACAATAACGCACCATCTTTGGCTGGCCGAGATTTCTTGATCCAGTCTGTCAGATGCCTCACAAAGTCAAAGAAGAAGTCTCCCTGTGGAACACTGATCACCTACATGAGTAAAAAGCAAATCAGTTATGACACATTGCAAACACAATACGCCAAAAGTGCTTAAATTAACTTATTGTAACCTTGTCTGAGATCTTTACAAACAGGCTGAAGCCTTCTGGAGTTTTGAGCAGCAGTCTCGTTGCTATACTCTGGCACAAGTCTTTTGCTTTAGTGCTGGACTCGACCTCGAATGCCTATAATAAAAAGAGAAGGAATTTGTAACTCATAAAGCAAAACAAAAAACTGTACATTTCTCAGCTTAACACACCTCATCTGTATCATCAGGGAAGTAGACCTTGTGAAATATCTGTGTTGTTTTGTGCTGAATGGCTTCAACTTCCACCAAATGAGGAGGATACTGTCTTGATCCATTACTGCAGACGCAAATCAGGTCAGTGAGCAAATCGTGATGAACTATTTAGAAGAAAACGATGTGTGTTACCGTAAAGCTTTGTGAACTCTTTGCATGCAGTCGCTGGACAGTGGGTGGTGTTTCTTGGATTGAAGGAAGCGCTGCACGTGTGGCAGCAGAACATTACTGGGAGGGTACAGACCAGTGCACAGCCAAAGCAGCTCCCAGCCCTTCTCCTCACTGTACCTGCAGAGACACATGTTTTAAATACTCTAGTATGCTTAGTTCTTGATATGAAGTAACTAGTGAGTGACCGACAAACTGACTTGATGTGGTTGTCCGTGAGCTGTTTGATGATCTGGCAGTAGATCTCATCTTTCACTGGTTCAGCCTTCAGTGCTCCTTCAAAAATCAGATCTGTCAACTCATTCACCGAGCGTGACCGTTTGGAAGGGTAGTCTCCCATATACTTCATCATGGGTGAGCACAGTTAAGGAAAGGTCATTTATTTTCTACAATAGTACATGTCCTTAAGCGCCTGGATGGGAGAATGTGAGCGAAACCTGGTGGGCTGGGAGAGTGTGAGGGAGCGGTGTGGTAATGGTGGTCGGGTGGTCCGTTGGCACAGATGTGTGCAGCCGCCATTCTGTCAGTCTACCTCAAGGGCTACTGTGGCTACATATGGAGCTCACCACCACTGGGTATGGAATGAGTATGGAAAAAAACATACCTTGTTTGAAGTACTTTGGGTAACTATGTCATGTGAAAAGTGCTATACAAACAAGGTTCCCCGCCCCTCCTTTGGCCTGGTGGTACTTGAAGGGACAATTATTTTCTGAGATGGTATTTGGTGTAAAAGATGGAAAACCTAATTACATTGGTTTACAATTACATTAACTGAAATTTCGGAGCACTAGTGTCGACACAATCCCATTCTCTACTGATGATGGTGAAACATCTTTTTGAAAAAATGTGTCTCTATTAAGTGCAGTTACAACTTCAAGCAGAGTTCATGAGCAGGATATCAATGAAGGCCATGCATGCTTCCTGGGACAGGTCTTCATGGTTGACCACTTTCTTGAGCAGAGGCAATTTAAGGGGCTCTCTTGTGCAGCTCCACATCTTGTCCTTTCCACGATTCTTGGTGACCATCACTCTACTCAGGGTATGTTTCGGTGGAGGCCTAGAATGTAGCAGGCATAATAAATAGCAATGACTCAAGTAGAAATAAAAATAACATTAAATGAAATCAATAACAATTAATGCTGTTCTTTGTGTTTTTTTGTCTTTTCATAAAACATTGATTGTGTTCTTGTGATCTTTTAGAGTATCAGGCTGTAGTTGTACCTGAAGTAGTCATATGAGAACTCCTCCAGTGTGTACGGTTTCAGCCTCTCGTCGGTCTCTGGCATCATGAGTTGAGAGACACGGACAGACTGCCGCTGGTCTGGTGTCATGGTAACCAACGCCTAGATCACAAAAACATATAAACAAAAATAGGCAACATCACAATATCACAACTTCACATTATAGGACTTGCTATGTTAAAATGGAGACCTGGGTATTATAGTAAGTCTATGGGAGAGGCAGTGTTTTTGTAAGAAATACATATCACATATAACATATGAAGAACCACCAAGCTGTAGCAGACCAGTGGCACATTGTAAATCCTGCCAAGGGTTTTGGAATGATCCTATGACACTCTACTAAAGAAAAACTTTATTTCTGTTCTTTCTGGGGGGTTGAATCATCTTGTTTACAATCAGAACATTAACTTCAGCAGTTTGTTTAATACAGAGCTATAACTCTGAATCTTGATTTGATGTAAATGTTTGAGTCCACAAACTAGCCATGTTAATCTTATGGCTTAATGTCCTGCCAACTGACTGAGTTGAAAGGAAAATTAAAACCTGACAAATACGATGTTGAACTAAATGTCAGTTTTTGTTTCATGTGGTTAGGCCTAATGATTGCAGAGACCATACGTCTGGCCAAAACATCTCTATTTTCACTGGGTAAATAGCAAAAAGCTAATTCTACCATAGAGTTCTTTGTTGCCCTCCATCTCAAGTCCAAACATTAAAATTTTTAAAATGCTACAAAATTCATAGAGCCAACAGTACTCTCCCGTCCTGGGACAGTGCTCTTAAAATAGTTTCCTCACCACAAGTTCTTGCTGTGGTCTGGTCATGGAAGGCAGGACATAGACACAATCTGCAGGGAAGTCGCCCCTTTTGTTGGTTCTTTCATTAACTCCATGTGCCCATCCAGAATTTAGGACCTGCTCCCCTGTGTCCTGGTCCAACAAGATCAAGTCTCCCTTCTGAAAACTAAGGAATGTTGAGTCCTCTCCAGCTGTGGATGGAAATCACACAAATTCATACAGTAAATACTTTTTGAAATATTTTGTGAAAGAGTGAAAAATATTTCTTGATCAAACAAAATGTGATTGGACATAACTGAATTTAATGTTTTTCTTACATACCACCAAACAAATATTTGGCACCACTAGATACATATAAACCAGGTTTGGCAAAATCCACGTCATGCACAGTTTCAAAAGTAAACCATAAAGCCAATTATGAGTAACCCAAAGCAATAAATCAAGGGTTTTAAAAAGCAAACAACAGAAAAAAGAATTAAAACGACACATTGAACTAAAATGACCCTCCATAAAAATGCATAAAAAAGTAACTGGCAGCAGAGGGACATGCAACTCATGCAATGTCTTAAATAGGACTAACTTTAGCAATCCCAAAAAGCGAATTTTGTCTTCTTGTATAAAACTTGCAAAACCTTTTCTTTTCTATCGGACCTATGAAAGTTTCAGGGTTTGAAATAACCATTTTGCATGACTTCAGCAGTTCTAATGAATGAGGAAAATAAAGTCAATAGATTAAAGTAAACATAAACTAAAACTGAACTGGCCTGGAGTTAGTTTAGATAACATGACAATCCTGCTTACTGGGGTTGGGATTGTCCTGCAGCGCGACAACAAACTTGGATCTGTTCCTCAGGCCTTCCAGGAACGTGACCACTAAGTCTCGGATGTCCTCTGCGTTGTTGGACGTAAAAGTGTACTCTTCACCTTTGATTGTGGCCATCGTGAAACTCTGGCCCTGTAACTTTCCTCCGCTGTAAAAAGCCAACATTTACTTTCACAATGTGTAAATAAATAACGGAGTTTTTTTCCCATGCACTGCCTGAGATACCTGTTGCTGGAGACTGCACTGATTTCTGGAAACGAAAGCTCCAGCAGAACCTGCTCCTGCTCATCCACAAAGTAAACTCCGGTCCAGTTCACCGCCACAATCAGGTCATTTTTAGGCAGACTGGGACCTGTCATGTACACAGATTCAAAGTATACAGCACAATCTTAACTATTTAGAAAACGCATAAACAAAGCAGGCTTGTTATTCTACTTTCTAGACCTGTGAGGAAGATAAGGCAAAACAGAACTCACAGTAAAATAATTCATATGGAGCCAAGGCTTAGAAAAACAGCAATTAAAGGTGCACTATGCAAGTTTACATGCAAAAAAAAGTGTTGATATTTGTGGTTATTTGACCATGCAGTGACCCAACGGCTGTATGAGAGGTCAGCATGGCCGTATAAAGCTCCAGGACCAATTGTTTTGTAGGTTTTCTGGTGAGAGGGTCCATCAGCAGTGCAAACCTTCAGAACAGTTGATCCTGGAGCGTCCTAGAGACCACTGTGATCGAAGTAAATGGTTGCATAATGCACCTTTAAGGTCAATACAATCATTACCTGAAAACTTGAAGGCTTCATAAAACCGTGAGAAAAGAAGAGGCCACTTGTGTCGCGCGAAGTCCACTACTTCCTCCTTCACTTTCAGAGCATCAAACCTTTTCTGAGTGTAGATGCTCTGAGTAGAGACAGGGACATGCGTGTAAGTAAATATACCAGATTAATCCAGTTAATATGTTGTTGTTGAGATCCTTTGTCATTCGCTAACATAACAATTATTTTTCAATCGAGTCGTCAGTATGGACACCTTTTTGTGAGCAGCCATGATGAAATGGGCCCACTTCTCCACCCCCCTGGAGGAGCTGATCTCTCGGTCTGGGATGTAGGAGGGGATAAGGCTCAGGAGGCGCTCCAAAAGGATCTCCGAACCGTAGTCCACATAGTACTGCTGAGAGGCCAACTCTGCCAAATCATCCTGTTGTAAGGCAAACAACAAGCAGCCACTCAACAGATATTATTATCAAGCCAACCAAAATCACATCAATCACATTTGTATCTGAATATTATGACATGAAGGTTTAGCACTATATTGTCTTATGCAAATCAATTAACTATAGAGGCATTACCCGGTCACAACGGTATTCTCCAAACTTGACTCCTCGGACAATTTGCTGGTAAATGAGGTTAGTGGCCACCTGATCGTCAGTGGGACAGTGCCAAGGGGTGAAGATCTCCTTTCTGAAAAACAGCCTCCAGGGGGCATTCCTCTCCTGGGCGCCCTGCTCCTTGGCGTACTGCTCACACTGCGACACCGCGTCCATCACATGGTCGTTACCGCTGCCCAAAGAAGAAACCTGCAGGATGACAAACAGCGGGCTCAAAGCTTAAAAAAAACAACCTAGTAAATTACAAAATTCTTTTAGAGATTTTCCAAATATAAAATGATTACACTTTACTTTATCAAACAGGGCGATGTAGAGGGAGAAGCCAAATCGGTCTCTCAGGTTGATTTTGTCGGACAGGGCGTGGCACAGCTCCCGGGCCGTGGTGGCTGAGTCTGTGAGGAGTGTTTTGGTGGTGCCATCCATAAAGGTCACGGGCAGCATAATGGGCTTTTTGGACTTAGTGGCCTGCAGCTCAAGCCAAGATGGAGGCTGAGTTCTTGTTCCGTTGACAAATGTTCTTCTCAGCCGCTCCTCGCAGTATGGAGCGTAACCCACTGGTCCACCGTTAATGAAGTTCCTCAGATACTGATAAAAATTTAAAAAAAAAAAAAAATCACAAATCAAGGAGTTATTACCATATTTGCATTGTTTTATTCTTACGTTAAAATACAACATAAAAGTATTATGAAACAATAAAGACTAACCTTGACAAACTTTTCAGTTGGGGCAAAGCAACCAACACAGAGAGAGATGAGGATCCAGCCGCGAGCATGGGAGCTTTTAGAGGGGTTTTGACTCAGCTGTTTACAGATCTGACAATAGATCTCATCCCTAAAACATAAAGGGGAGTTTGCACAGTTAGTTCAGCAGTGATATGCACAGTGCAATGGCAGTAAAATACAGTACCTCAGGCCTGGTCTCAGGATGCCGTTGCCAATAATGAAGTGAAGTTTCTCTAAGTTCGATGTGGGACGGTCCTCAAGCATGCTGTTACCATGGAGACCAGGCTCACCATCATTGAGGCGTTTAGTGACCTGAAAAACATGACAGTTTAACAAACATGCCCCTGACAAGCAGAATCGATTACTTAATAAATGGCTTTGTTTACTCAATACCTCCTCTGTGATTTTGGATTTCTTCTTGAGCGTCAGTGACACTAGTTTGTGCCGTACACTGTTCTTCTTGTGGCTCTCAGTGGGAGTGGTCTATGAAGGATACAAGAGCTAAATACAGGTTCAAAATAAACATAAAAAAATTGATAAATAGCCCTTTGATTATTTTCACCTCTCCCTCTCCCTGCAGTGCAGCAAGCTCTCGTTTATACGTTTTCTTGCCCAGTGTCTCATAGATTTTGGTCATGATAGGGATCTTCTCACTGCCATCACTAATGGCTGTGTGATACTTGGGCTCAGGCAGATCCCCCATAAACCTTAGCACAGTGATCCACACTGCCAGGGAGGCCTGTAAAAGGAAATGTATATGTTATATAATGAAAAGCAATGGTGGTACTACTTATAGGATATACATGTCCTATATGACATGTATATCCCATGAAGTTTACCCACCAGCTGATCTCCTTCATCATCATGAAAAAGCAAAGGCTGTTTCAGGGATCGCCGGACATATGTGTGTGTGGTGTTTCCCTGGAAGTAGGTTGCAGCAAATTTAGCAAATTTGTATTCAGACAGATCCTCCTCGTCATCATCTTCAGGGAGAGGAAGAGCCTCGTCCAGATCCTCCTCATCCATCTCGTGGTATGTCCGCTCCAAGTCCTGCAAACACAGACACAGATGTGGTATTCTGGATTTGAAGAAAGAACATTTAACCAAGCCTAGTTGCATCTTCTCCCTCACCTCAAAACCTGCAGGAGCTTGTCCTTCTTGCCCTGGGAGGGAACTCGTCGTTCCCAAAAACCCGAACATCTTGTCCACCATGTCCGAGTCATTGACCGGCTCCTGTCGGGCTTTCTCCATCTGCTCCACCAGCTCCTTTTTCTTGCGGACCTCTTCCTTCTCCTTCTTCTCACGTTCAGCGTCCTCTTTGGCCAGCTGAGCCAGACGCTCCTGGACAGAGACAATACAATCACAGTTAAGTTTTGTTTCCACTGTCACGACCAATCAGGCTCTGTGATGAATATGTATATCTCACCTGATGCATGCGTTCAGCCTCCTCTTTGGCTTTTTTAGCTGACATCTGGTTCCTCAGTTTGGCTTCTTCAGCGAGACGCATCTTCTCTGCCTCGAGTCTTCTTTGATACTAAAAATTAATGAGAGACGATGAAAATGTATACCATATCATAGAGATTCTGTATAGTCAGGTAAGATAAGGTTCACAACATAAAAACTAGATGGTTTGGCTGTTACCTCTCCCTTCAGCCTCTTGTACAGCCGGCGGGCGATCATGCCCCTGGTATAAGCCTGGATGGTAATAACGGCCCACAGCCGGTGTCTAAAGGCCCGCCGTACCAGGTAGCCTCGGCAACGACCCTGAAAGCCTGTGATTCGCTGGCGGGCCACATGATACGAGGCACACAACTTCCTGGATCTGACCAGAGCCTGCAGACGGGAGAAGCCTGCTCGCATCTGGAACAAAAATAAAAACACACAGCCAAATTCTCCTGTTTAAAAGCACATCAAAGTCAGTAAGGAAGACTTGTTGCTAATACTGATGCAACTCACAGCTCCATAGTTCTTTCTGCATTGGTAGCCTCTCCAAGTCTTTTGAATAAACACCGCAGACTTCCTCATCTTCAGGAAGTTAGACCTGTGGTAGACAGACATTGCTTCACGTAACTTTGCAACAATCCTTCAAACACACAGTGAAATTATGAAAGTGAGCAACAAGGCACCTACCTGTCCTTAAAACCTCTGACCACCTTTTGGATGAGAATAACTTTGTCGGTGATGGCTTTGTCCCTCTCAATCTCCAGCAGCATGTCATGATGATCCTACACAACAGTCCACAAAGTGAAAATAAACAAAACAAACTTAAATGGTGACACTATCTGTACCAATGGAACAAAATAGCAGAGCTGACAAAATAATGAGAGTTAGCAAAAGTTAAAAAAACCCAGCAGTGAAAAACTCTCGCCTGTTATCTCTCAGCACATCCTGAGTGGGAAATGTGGCCACTGCCCTGCTCTGACCTCTCTGTACAGCCTCTGTTTCCTGAACCAGCCTCACACATTGGACTTCAACCAAAATCATATTCAAAACATGACATTTACTTCTTTGGAGATTAAGCATAAAGCCTGTGATTGTTTTTTTTTTTTTACCTTGAGGAAGATCTTGGTCTTTCCCATCTGCCAATCATCATCTCTGCCCAGGACAGCCTCAGCAATCCTCTGACACGTTCCCCTGAGGTCCTCCTGTTCAAACAAATGCAACAAATAACACCAAAAACAACATTCCAGCATGAAAACATAGTGGAAAATGTTCCTGTGTATCTAGTCCACCTGTTTGTATGCTGGTTTAACTCCAGGCATCAGCACCCGGTAGCGATCCACAAACTCCACAAAGGTGTAGCGGATGGGATATCCCGCCCGACGGATACGAATAGTCTCCATCATCCCGGAGTATCTCAACTGGCGCACACACAGCTCCCTGTCAAACAACTATAAACAGATACAATATTTCCAAAGGCTGAACAAGATATTGTAAAATAATCATGATTGCATATGTCAATTACTCATAGAAATGGCTTAAAATATCACAATTATTCTAACAACAGAAGTTAATAGTACTAGCTGTCAATTTGAATATAGCGTAATAATATATAAGCATTTAAAATTCAAAGTCACAATAGAACTTTTCTTATATATATTAGAAATAGACACTTACCATGGGCTTCTTGTACTCATTGGGTTTGATGCAACGTACGAAAAAGGGCTGACACACACTGAGCGTTCTCATGAGCAGCTCCAGGGATCGTTTGAACTGGCTGCTCAGAGTGGGCGAGCGCTTCCTGGTCTCTGCTCCCTGTCACATGGAAGAGACCAGTGTCAAAACAATGGAATACTTTTCCTGGATGTGACACAAACTGGGGTATTTTCTGTTTCCCCACATAAGCATTTTAAGCTTAGAAGCTGACTTTATTAGACTAATGGGAAAGTTATTTGTGTTGTGTCTAGATGCAGTATAGGTTTAGGTTCAGGAAGCATCAACATTTCTTAACTCTTATTATGTCAGAGTCTGATATCGAAAATATTTAAATAATGTGCAGCTGATGGTCAAGTGGTTAAGGCTTCTGCATATATATATGGAAAGATCAGTGTTCTGTCCTTAGTGTCATGGGTTCAAGACCTGGCTCTGACACTTTGTCTGAATGCATGTTCCTGCTTTCTTCATTAACAATAAATTCATTATATTATATTTTTTTAATTCTTAAAAATAAATCTTCCTCTCTGGTCAGTATCGAGGCTGTAACTCATAGACCTATAGTCTTTATTCTTTCATACAGAGCAGCCGAAACTTTTCACACCAAGTAACACCTCCTAACATTTTTGACCTTGCAACTACCAGCAGGCCAAGATCAAATCAGGACTACAATAGACCTAGTTTGGACTAAATTATGTCTAAACAGGGTGTGAACCATGTCTAAACCAGAAAAACACTAAACAAGTGGTACTTTGGCAGTTTGAGAAATGCAGAGTTAGACCAACTGAACGAATCTGCAGTTGTTGAATAGGGTCTAAATACTTATGTGGCATTACAGTAACAGTGCCAGTATGTCCTTTTTATTATTATAAAAGACATTTGAATAATTTCACATTTAGACTGTTGCATAATAGAACAAAAACAATTGAAATAGGCCAGGTTTACTACAACTGTATGTACGCACTGTGTTTGTTTAGCAACATATAGAGCTGAGTGTTGTGTCTGCTCAGAATGACCTGACCTCAGCATATGGGTTTATTCAAACATAATACTCCAAATACTATGTTTTTGACTGTGGTTAAAAGTCAAAGTATGTGACTTAATGAGGACTTTGAAAAGGACGTGCTGTTGAGAAACATGACTCGGTGAAGTTTACCTTGGGAAGACTGTTGGCAGGAGCACACACTGAACTAGCAGGTGCATAACCGCACAGAAACTGGTGAAAGGCACACACATGCACAAACACACAGGGACAGGGCAGAGGACAGAATAAACAGTAATGTTAGCAAACTGCTGGACATTACTCAACATGCGAGTGAAGAAGACATGCACACCTCACACAGGAAGTTTGAATGTAATGTGTTATGTACTGGTATATAGCTAATAGAAAATAAATCAGTGGTGTTACCATAGCAACATCAGCCTGGAAGATTTGCTTGATGAATTTGTTTTTGGAGGAATGCACCAGCTGAATGATGTCCCCATAAAGAGTGTCACGGTTCTTCTCCAAGAAACCTACAGGAGCATATTATTTAAAACAAAAACAAAACTGCACCCTCAAATACTGAGACGTGTAAATGACAAATACCTTTGGTCTCATAGTAGACCACTCCTGCGAAGTGCTGGATACCGAACTGTGTCTCATAGTTGTTCTTCGGTGGGATGTAGTTGGTGTTTAGTTTGTGCTGAAAGTTTAGCTTGTTCAGCATTGTAGCATCTGTGCCCTGTCCGAAATAACACAATGTAAGTATCCTCAAACTTGCCAAAACTTCTTTTTTCCCAACAATTTCACAATCTGAAATTTGAAATGTTTTAGGTCAGTGGTTCTCAAACAGTTGTAGTATTTGGCCTTCTTCAGGTGGTACTCAGGGTCATCTGCAACTTAAGACTTTGTTCATTTTTGTAGAGATAATTTCATTATACTTTAGTAATTAAGTGATGCATTCAAGTTTGGCATTTTCTGGTCATTTCACCCAGTTTAGACACAATTTACTCCAACTCCATTTTGAAACCCACTTAAGTCCTGATTTTATATTGATCTTAGCCAAGTGGCAGTTGGAAGGTGAAATGTTTTTGAAAGGTTTGAGAACCACTGTTTTGGGTCACTGCCAGTGACGAAACCCAACATCAATTTTGGATACAATTAACCACCAAGGTCTACATTTGTTGACTATATAAACTACTGTATAGGGTGGAGCAGTCAGTAGAGACAGTGCATTGGATACCTTGGGGAATTTGCTTTCCTCATCAATCAGGGAGATAATGTTCATAGGTTTGATGGCGATCATGTCCAGAGCGTCTTGATTATCAGTGAATTCGATGTGCTGCCAGTTGATGTTTTCCAAGTTATACTCCTCCTGCTCCAACTTAAAGACGTGTCGCACAAAGAACTGCTGCAAGTTCTCATTGGCAAAGTTGATGCACAGCTGTTCAAAACTAGAGATACACAAAATAAAAAAATTATAAATGGACACTTTATTCCTTGGCTTTTGTGGTCATACCTGTTGACGGCAAAGTTCTCAAACCCGAAGATGTCCAGGAGCCCGATAGATCGGCGAACAAATTTAGGCTGCATTGATTGGGGCTTGTAGATGGCAGCGTTAATCTTCTCCACAATCCACACAAACAAGCGGCCATAGATACCCTACAAACACAAAAGAAAATGACATACAATCTTTCCAAGAGCGTCAAATATGGTAAGTTACCTTCACAAAAGCATCTCGCACATCCAAGGCTTGGTCCATGCTCAGAGGAGTGGACACAGTCTCCCCGCGAGTGATCAGAGTTCGGCTGGTCAGGCAGTTCTGCAGATCTTTACAATCCACCTGAACGCAAGTATATTACAGTTATGCTTTTGTTTATTTTTTATTGCAGTGGATGATAAAATGTGGTGTATTTACCTCCAATAATGTTGCCGCTGTTGTAAGATGAGAACAGCGGACCACTTCACAAGCATCCAAGTTGTCATAGTTACGAGCTTCAAAGACAACACAACGTCAGCATCGCTATTCTTTAGTAGCCGTTACTAAAACATTTGGACCTACGCAGACTATCAACTAATCAGACTTTACGTGCTTGGCATACCCTCATACTGAAGATTTCCCATGTGCAAAATGGCAGCCAGCAGTTTTGAAATTTCCCAGTTTTCTTTATCAGTGAACATCAATACCTACAGGGCGGAGAAAGTTAACAAAGCTGGAGGATTGGACTTTTTATATAGAATGAAATAACTACCTTCATTGCAGAGCGAATGTTGGAGTATTCTTTCAAGTCATCACGTCCATCACACACTGTGCAGTTTCCCTAAAACAAATATGTTGGTTTTACAATTAGAAATTACAAAACAATGTTAAACACAATATGTTATTCAATGTATACATGAAGCCACACGTAATAGTTTCTCACAATGGTTAAGTAGGTGTAGTCTGTGGCTTTGCTGAGACCCAGTTTCTTCTTCTCATCTGCAGTCATGCCTTTCAACATGCAGTAGAAAACGTGGTAGTTTCTCTCATCATATGCCTGCACAGAGCAAACATGCAAGCATTATATGAGGTAATAAAGAAAACGCGCTTTGCATGTCCATAATCACAATGTGAGACCTGTCGACAAACTCTGGATTTCTCCAAGAGGTACTGCTCAATCTTCGCTCCTTCTATGGCTCCTCTCTTGTTAAAATGGATGTCGATGTACTTTCCAAAACGAGAGGAATTGTCGTTACGGATTGTTTTAGCGTTGCCAAATGCTGCACATAGAAGAGCAGAAATGAGACACCTACGTTCTACTGGTATTCCAGACATAGGCTTGGTTTACAGGAGGTTGTTCCTACCTTCCAAAATGGGGTTGGCCTCAAGCACCTGCTGCTCTATCCATGAGTGCTGTCCACTGATGGCAGCAAGGAACTGAAGGATGAGTTTAGTGCTCTCTGTCTTCCCTGCTCCAGATTCACCACTATAATCGAGCACAAAAGCATTAACGCTTTAACACTTCATAATATTAGAATTACATATTTAGCACATGTGCCTATTGTGCTTAGCATGAACTTTTTTATGCAAACCTGATAATACAACACTGGTCTTTGTTGTTCCTTTGCATGTTAAAGTAGCAGTTGTCTGCAATGGCAAAGATGTGTGGTGGCATTTCCCCAATCTTCTTGTTGGTGTATAGCCTGATCTGGTCAGCTGTGTAGATGGGCAGGAGCTGATATGGATTAACAGCCACAAGGATAGAGCCTGTATATGTCTGCAAACAGAACAACAAGGCAGATACTAAGATTTCAGCAAATCACGGATAGAGTTTTTTTTGTTTTTTTTTGTGCTATTGTTATAAATAATAGGTGTTGAAGATCTTGTGCGCACATGCAACTGTCGGTCAGAGCAGTTAGCTCATCGGGGTAGGTAAGGTAACTCTGATCTCGCAGCTCAAATGGTGATAGATGACAATGAGGACGTATCAGTGTTGGTCAGGAGAGGAGTGGCGGCCATGTTAGAAGCAAATAAACATGCAGACGGCATGCAGCACTGAGTCGTGCTACCACCAAGCACTGACATAATGCACTAGTGCGAGTGCAGATGCTGACATTATAAACGTATTACAGTGAATGCAGTAACATACTTGACACCATATTCCATGCGAGTTCAGGATATACATTTCCGGCTAATTTTTATCATTGCCTTTTTTTTTTTTTTTTTTTAAGTTCATCTGACTTACCCTGCCACCACAGTTAGTCTTCAGAGGAAATGGAAGAGGAAGAAAGCAGAACAGCTCAATGAAGTGGACCAGAAAGGACACAAGGCAGGCACAGGAGCAGTAGTTTTAGGGAGATAACAGCACCAACTACTCACATAAATTAGTTTTTCTCTGTATCTGATGAGCAGGTTACGGAGGATACCGGCCTCATTGAGGTCTCCCAATCGGATCATGTCCTCCACTCCATGAATGGAGGTGGGGTGCATTGGCTTAATGTTGGTGGCATTCTGAGGTGAGATCCAGTGTTCCTGCAGAAACATTATAATTCTATATAAAGATTTATGACTAAAAATTATACATATATTTATTGACAAATCAGTTTGTAGTTTATGTAAAGCATATTTGACCGTTTTAGGCAAATATGCTAATAATGAAACATAAGGAAATAGCATGCACAGGATGTGAATAACATTCCTATTAAAGTGTTCAAAAAAGAAAAAAACTTTTAGCTTTATCTCTTACATTCCCTTCATCGTCCACAACCTGGATCTGCCCTGAGTCGCAGAGTTTGACCACTGCGCCGATTGGCACCTCGAACTCACGACCGGACTTTGGGTCTAACCAGACATAGTCGCCCTGAAAAATCAAACAACATTAAAATGTCCTTGTTTAGTCCAGTGTAAATCAAGTCATATATGATGGGATTATGGGACCAGCATGGGGCAATGTGTTTTTCTCATCAACATGTAAATCAGACAATTTCAAAAGGTCATTTAAGTCCATGTATTTGGGTGAAACAGCTTGCCCTCAATGTGACAAGCAGGCATTTGCAGAAAAAGAGGTGAAGCCAATAGGATCCTGACCAGTCAATATGTGAAAACCAACACTTCTGTGTCTTCTGGGAGAACTAAGACTTGAGAATTCATGGCTTAACTTTCAGGAGTCACTTCACAATATCAAAAGCTATTTTTTCAATCAATGTTTTATAATGAAAATCCTAAGCAATCATAAAAAAGAAAAACAAAGATGAATAAAACCATTGCCTAACACCAAAAATATGAAAATCAGCAATAAAAAATGTATAGCATATTTTAATTAATGGAACTATTTGAAAACAAATTGCAAGACTGATTCAAGTTCAAAGAAGTGTACAGTACTGGGATTGCTGGTATGCCAAACTAAGCCCACTCCATAAGTAGAGGACACACAGTTTTGATAAAACAAAGACGATGTACCGGCAGCAGAGTGCTATGTTTCACCACAGTGTTGACGTTTCGCAGAAGAGACCATTTAGCCAGATCCTTCTCATAGAGTTGAACATAATCCCGACGCTTGTACATCTTCAGAGTAGAAACAAAATTCCCAAAAGAAAATAATTACAGCTGCAGGTCGGGAAAAAAATTATATCAGTGTCTTTTCCTGGCACGCTCAGATGAAATATATCCGAACATCAATAAACAGCATCTCCATTTACAAACAAAAAAACAACTAAAATACGTTTGGTGTAACATCAGAGGTTTTTGCGGGACGGTCCTGCTGCCCTGCTAGGTGTCTCATTTTGTAAACCCAACCCCCTGCAAACTCATCTGTTGTCAATAGCAACAGGATGCCACTTCCTCCTCAGGTGTGTCCTTTGGTGTGGGATTTCTGTGCACTTCATATTTTAAGTGTCTCTGCTAAATGATCAGTTAAAGGATTAAAACATTTAAATTTTGTATCTTTATGAAACAATTACACAATTATTCATTTGAGGTGGACTTTATCATTGCTGAATTTACTTTACTGCCAACTTTTTGTATTTTTTTGTTTTGTTTAATCTGCTGTTGTAGCAGTAAATATGTTTTGAGTAAGCTGTGTGATGTGCACGAGTGTGTGTTACATATAAGTCACTTTAATTAAGCAAATTCCTCACCTGGCAAACTGAGCCTCCCGAACATTACACCACTAAGCACCTGTCAAACACCCAGAGCCTGTGAGTGGAGGCTGGGCCTACCGCGAAGCGTCAGAAGCCACTCTCTGAATTATTTATCACGCTAGGATGTTTGGTGTCTGTCTTGTTTGTCTGTTGTTTTTATCATTTTTGGGGCTGGTTATATTAGTCTTTGGGAGTAAACCTACAGTTGACCTTTTCTAAGTGATATAACTATCTTCGAAAGCACATGGGTTTTTGTTATTTTTAATTTGTCTGCATCATAGATGCTTTAGTAAAGAATAAAACAGGCTTAAAAGGTCCATAAAAACTAAACTTCCCCTTTGCGAGCGTCTCCCCGCAGTGGTATGATCCTACTGTAGAGGAACAGAATAATGGCAGTCATAAGGAGACAATGGCCTTGCAGATCCCCAACATATATTCATCAGTGTCAGAGACGGAAATGTCTTGCCCCAGATTACAACAGCAACGGGACCACCAACCCTCGGATTTGAAGCAAACTGGCTATGCCCCGTAAGAAAGTAAATAAATATAAGTGTGATGATATTCTCACAACCTCGTTGTAAATAATAGATGTCAGTCATGAGCTTATGTCACCACTAGGGAGTCATAGTTTACAGCATTTACATTACAATGCAGTACATTTCATAAAAAGAGAATAAAACAGGAACAATATGGACATGGGACAATGCTCTTGCTTCATGACAAGGTCAAGGTCAGTACATTTCATAAAAAGAGAATAAAACAGGAACAATATGGACATGGGACAATGCTCTTGCTTCATGACAAGGTCATGGGTTTAAATCCTCAATATTCAGGTTGGTCCATAGTGAAGGTACAAATACAAACTTTTCATCTGATCTATATCTATTTCATCATTATGCACTATAATGACAAATAAACTAATCGACTAACAAGGTTTTGGCAAGGACATGGACTCTCACGGAAAAAAATAAATTCTGAATTCTCATGTTAAATATGTAAAGGTAAAATAAAAATGTGCTATTAAGATAAAATCTTGGCTAAGTCAGCACTCTCCAAGTGTGACGGTGACACAAAACACACTGCTGATATTGTCACATTACAGGATAGTCAAGTATTAGACTGCCCTCTGTTGGAGTTTAGTATGACGTACATCTGTACAAGGATCTGAGTTTAAAATCACCCGTTTCTGAGCTATAGTTGCCAGTCTGCCAGGCACCATTAAAGTTCTGTGCTCACAAAAAATGCAATACAAGACTCACTTAGTGACACTCATTTGCATTTAGATTCACAGCTGAGAAATAATAAAGGTCAGAGGACGTGGCCAATTAATTCGGTCAGTCATTGTAAGTGTCATTTTTATGCTTCAGTGGACAATTAACATTAACCTTTAGCGAATCCTCCTCCTCTGATTAGCAGCTGCACATCACTTTGGTCTAAAGTCAACTCTAATGTCACACACATAGGCAGTGTTCAGTATTGCTTTGCCCCTACATTCAGGTTGACACTAGATATTATTACCTTGACAAGTGTTGCAAATCTGGAGCTGAGGCGACGGACGTTTGGATCCCAGCCCTCAGGCAGCCAGTCAGAGTCCCTTCTGTTTGTGTTAATCGCCATTTAAAACTCATTTAAATCCAAAATACCCTCTTGAATATCATGTTGTCTGACTTAGCTGTAACACAGCTAAACGGATAAGACAATAAATCTATCATCTCTAACAAGTCGGCATAACACATCTCAGCTGATGAGTTTGGGGTGTGCAGTGAGACCAGAGCCTGCTCAAAGGGTGAGGGGCATCGGCTGATCTGGGTTTTATTGGCTTGCCCCATTTTACTCTCCAAAGTGGAGGGGGAGCTGTCAGAGCAGATTAGTTTATCAGAAAGGATGACAAGTTCAACAACACATAAAAAAGACCACTATCATCAACGAGCCAAAACCGTCACATACTTTAACTTGACAAATCCGGATTCAATCAGATATAACTAGTAGATGTATGAAGCCTTGAAATCAGAGGACATTACAGGGGTTAAATAATAGGCAATGTGAATCAGAAGAACTGTGAGATTCCTGTTTCCTGATGACTACACAGCAACAAAGGCGGCATTCATAACCAGCTAACATAATGTGTTTACCTGCTGCAGAATCACCATGGTCCAGAGTTGGATCACACTTACTACGGGACATCAGCAGCGTCCCGGATTCTGAGATGAAGAAGAAGCACACGTTGTGCTAAATATTAGTGACAAATATAGACAAATCCAGCAAGCAATAAGCTGTGCAGACACTAGACAGATAGATAAATGTGACTATTGGTGGTCGAATGCATTTGAGCCAAGTTTACTAATGGAATCTATACAAAAAGCCCTGGGGCAAAATGCAGCAGACTAAAGGGAATATTAGGCCTGTGTGAACAAATGGAAACTGTATATTGAACACCACTGTGAGTATTGTATTTAAGAGTGCATAACACAAAAAAATCCCCAGAGATTAATTTGATTCACTAATTATGAACAGGACTTTTGCAGCCAACCAGCCAAACACTATTAGATTCTGCTTTTTGCTTGTAACACTTTAGCCTCACTAACCGGCAGGCCAATTTTGAAGCGTACACCATTGAAGCTCATTGTTCTCTCTACATAAAATCAATGCAAGACCATAGGCTTTTACAATACTAAAGATTATCTGCACAAATGGGCTTGAACCTGCGATTAAGACTAGTCACAGTGGCCAGTGAGAGGAACAAGTTCATGTCAAACCCTGACAGCAGCTCAAAAAATGCTGAAACTATGGCTTATATCATATATGTGATATTTATTATTATTGCTGGTTTTCACATTGGTTTAGATGAATAACAGGATACTATTTAAAGGGAGTGGATAACCCCATCTAATATTCATATGTCTTCAATACAACATTTACAACAGGCCTATCAATAAAAATGACACATTAACGTTAGTATAGATACAGTAGGTGTTTTGTATCAAATTAGTGTGAAAAAATACATTTGACTAAAACTGCATTTCTCTGATTATTGTCGACAGAGACTTTAGTGTCACATGATCTTTTTGTGAGCAGGTGCTATAGCAGTTTTTCATCAGGATCAGATTTACATGGTTGGGAGCAGCTGGAGGTGCTTTGTGCCTGTCTGTTTATGTGTATTAGTGATGATACATAATTCATTCTCCTTTCATTAAGTGTTATTTTAAGCCTTTGACTTTTTGACACTTGGCAGATTCTCGACCTAACTGGCGCAGACCTTTAACAGTAGAAAGTATTTTAAAATAAACTAAAAGCAAAAGATGTGGCTTGTTGCACAACATAAATACAGTAATCTGTAAATGTTTGAACATTTCAATGTCGAGTATCATTGTAAATCCAAGTTTAACACCACACCATACATCCTGTCAATATACAGTGTTTTAACCTACATTTTTGCAGCAGTTAAACTAATGGACACATCCTATTTGAGTCTTTTATTCCAGGCTACAACTAACTACTGCAAAAAGCTCTGCACGAACAAACTAAGCCACACACAGAGTGTACCCATCAATATTTGATCATCTAATTACCCCAACAGAGGTCTGGAACAAAGGTTGAGCGCCCTTGCTTAGTTCAGTCGCTATAACATTGGGGACACATTTTGAAACTACACTGTCCTGAGAAGATTTTAGGGTTCTGGCTGCGTTATAAAGTCTGACAACTGTTTACACACGTGGCTGTAAGATAAACTGAGCCTTAGTTCGCACATCACTGTAGATTTGTATCTGTAACGTGCACAGAAAGGATCCATTACACATTGTACATTGTTTTGCAGTCAAATCTCATTCTCTTATTCTCTGAAATTAAACACAATATTGTTGTCTTGCACAAGTGCCAAGAACATGTACTGTAACATCAACACAACAAGTAAAACTTTCAATACAAACGCAGAAATACTAAAGAAGATGAAATAATACTTGGATATTGTAGCCAAATCAATATCAGTCACAATGGTTCAACTCCCAACAAACAAACAAATGACTGGTGGACAAAGTGTGGTAATTTCTCCTCACCTTTTCGTGCACACACATACTGTAAAGCAGATTATGCATCCGAGCCCATGCTGTGATAAGCCTATTAACTGACCTGTCCTTTGCCTTTTGTGTGTGATTTGAACTCTTCCTCTTCTGTTATTCTTCTCCTTGCTCTGCCTTCACATTTTTTCCACATGTAGAGTTGTGTTACCAAACAAGCAAAGCCACTTTTTGTGAAGCGGTAGACGCAAGAAATTAATCCTAAATCAAATCTGCTATTTTAAATGCTCCTAGTCTTACCTCTGTCTTGGAAGTCCTTGTTTTCCTGAAATGTCCTTGTTCAGATTTTGTGGATTTGGCATCTAACCCTCATCTATCTCCTCTCAAGTTATCGGATGGGAAAACTTGCATCCTTGCATCATTTCTTCTTGTAGAGTGTGGTGAATGACTGCCTCTCGCTCACTCCCTTATTGGCTTTAAGTGTAGCACGACTGGCCATTCATTCACTGCCACTGATCCCAGCTGCAGAAAAGCCGACACACAAGGAGAGAGTCAGTGGGGGACGATGAGGTGCAGCCCCAGAGCAGCTTGTAATTAGACACAACATATGATACAAACCACAGGATTATGTTTCGGTTTAAGTATTCAAATCTAAAATTCAAATTATTGTATAAAATCATTGTATAACCAAGCTTGTTTTGAATATATATTTAAATAAAAGAAAAATCATAGACATAGATATTCTTACCATGTTCAAATCTGATCATTCTCATGAAAAATTCCACAGGTGCCAAGAGACTATACAAACCCAGTTCATAAAAGGTTGTGCAGATGACAGCATACTGCATTGTATAGCATTGTCTCTAGGCCACATATAATGTAAAAGATTTAAAAGTAAAAGAGATTAGAAATAAGAAAAATAACAACAATTTATTTAGAGCTGCCATGATTGAAACATGTCCAACATTTTGCAAAGAATTTATTTGAAGTTGACAATCCCACTGTGCACAAATGTACATGTGTTTTCATGAAGTGGGTTTGCATAAATAACAAACAACAAAATAGAGAACTACATGGATCACAGCTTGGTGCTATATGAAGCAGCAGTGCTGTGCTGTTCTTTATATTCATCAGTTTGGCTTGAAGCTCTCGTCCTCTTCTCTTGCTCCTCTCTGTCCGACCTCAGTTCTTGCATGGTGAAGTAATTTTGAGGGGCCACAGAGTTTTCAAAGAAGCCCTCCTCACAGACAGAAGGAGAGGGCTCTGGGAGGGCAGTCTGAGTGGGAACTGCATTAAATAAAATGGAGCCAATGATGATGACGACCAGTGAGACCAGGTACAGTCCAGAGAACTGAAAAGAGAGGCACAAAACCGTGATTGAGGGTATTCTATAAATCAGTGGTTCCCAGCCCCCACAAATGAATCAAAACATTAAAATAATAAGTCCAACAAGGGCCTGTCTGCTCCTTATTGGACCTCAGAGGCTGATTCACGGGAAAGCTAGCCCAGGGATTCTGATTAGTTGCTGAAATCAGCAATATAATAATATTACTTATCCAGACGGTCAATTATACGCATTAAATTAAATTAGATAAACATTGAAACTTACAGACCATCACTTTAATGAGAGAAAAATCTCAAGGACATAGATATTCTTACCATGTTCAAATCGAGGAAAAAAAATGTCATTGAGTGTTTGTCTAAAATGTTGACTAAAAACCAAACGTATAAATTAGAATAGTGGCTCACAACTAATGCTGAATCTGACCCCACATTCCCCACCTTTCAGTTTTTCAGGGTTAAGGATTCAGGAACTATCATGGAGGATCCAGCAAAGATTTGAGATGATATAATGGGGTTTAATGAGAGTGTTCTGGTAGCTGTTTTGTTCCCCAAATCCATCACATCGGTCCAAAAGTGTTCCTGAAACTACTAATTTAAGTAACATTACCTTTACTTAACATGACCATGGCCTCGACATGACGAAAAATATACATTTCAATTTATTAATAAATTCTTGTAGATTGACCTGATGTATCAGACCAAAATAGTAGTATATCATTAAATGATCATACCGTATAGTGGAAAAGGAAGATCCCAAAGAAAAGGCTGAACAGGTCTGCAGTAAGTAATGACAGATTTACTGAAGTGGCACTGCTGAGTTTGATCACAATAGGCATACAGCTGTAGAGCGTGTACAGGCACAAGGCAAATCCACAAAACAGCAGCCCTGGGAAATCACACAAAATTACTATGAATGCCGTTACATTATAGTAAAAACGTTTTTGAATCCGTTTTTTGCCTACAAATTAACCATTTATAAAATATACAGACCAACTTTCCAATTCCACTGGATGGCAGTAATTTTAGTGCGTTCCAGAATCACCCTATTAAAAAAAGAATTAATTTTCAATGAATTACTGTGTTAAACAGGAGATTGATGTATCAAGTATAAGATAGTGATGTTGACTATCAGCAGGAAACTCACATCTGAATAGTGCTGATGACTGAGCCGAACAGGCCGACCATGCCCAGGAACTCCTCTCTGCTCAGATTCTTCACTGTGTACTCCTGGCACACGTTTGAGACTGCGTACAGCGCCGCACTGAGTAGCACCAGACCATCTCCTAATAAGATGTTTGCAGCTGAAGACACAAACACAAATTTAAAAGGTTAGACTTGAACAAAAAAATACTATTTTATTATCTTGTTATCTAAAGGCTATTTTATTGCTTGTGAATACAGTACGTTTAAACATAACACATTTCACACTTTCAATAAAGAGAAAATTAACCTTACTGGAGCCCTGGTCTCGTCCAGAAAGCAAATCTGCTCCCACCATAGCTCCTACTCCGAGCACACAGACACACACAGCGGCATAATGGACCGGCCTGTAGCGGGTCTTTAAAATCCACCAGGACAAGACCATGAGGACAGGAACCACAAAGCAGTCCAGCAGCTGGATCCATGATGTAATGCATAATAAAAACATAAAAATTGCTCTTGATTGACATAGAACTATATTGTATGATTATTGCACTCACTTGGACACTGGTGATGGTGGTGTACTGATAAGCTTTTACCACACAGTAATTGGCCTCCACATCCACCAAAGACAGAAGGATGTACTTCCACCACTTATTTTTGAGGATCTGTAAAATATTTTCATCCCCTATGTTTTAAAGGGGAACACCCTAAACATCAGCATTCACGTCCAGTAAGCTTACACTGCATTTGGTCAAAGAGGAGAGACTTAATGCCAAACTTTATTTTTATGTCTTTTCTATTAATGTTGGCTAATGTACCAAACAATCTGTGTCACATGATCTTTAGGATATATGTGATTGCATGCTACTGTGTTGCTTTGTACCTTTTCTGCAGACTAAAACTGGAGTGTAGGTAACAAACAACAGCAAATAGTTCAGGAAGCTCTGCATCATCGGAGTATCCACATGAAAATCAGATGCCAGGTACTGTGAGGTGATTGCAGTGCCACAGATGAGTGCAGCCAGGCCCTGCCCCATAGCCAAGGTCTTGGCCAACTGCCTGGAGAGGTGGTCAGTTATACAGTAAGTATCAACATTTCATTAAATGATTGAACAAGGAATGTTAATTAAAAAAGGAACACACACAAACTGTATGTTATATTTTAAATGCCATGATACCAACCAGGTAAAAAGTTGATGCAGGTTCTTCCTCATTGTCTTCCAGAAGGAGTTACTCAGATTGTCACACGTTGGGTCCCTAAATACCTGCTGAGACTGTTGAGTAGTCATGTCTCTAGACAACACAGAAATGCCTCTAATCACTTCCAGTCAAAGCTTCAAGACAAAGCTTCAAGACATGCTCACTGCTTTACAGCTGAATGATTAACTCACTCAGAGGGCAAAGATTACTTTTACCGACGTTTCCATGTGAATAGGGGATGAAAACTTACTGTGTTGGTAAAATGCAAAATTAATTCAAATAATGATGAGAGTCATGTGATATACTGTTTCTTTTTAAATATATTTTGTGTGATTGATTGATGATGTTGAAACACAGGGAAAAATCATTTACAGTGTATTTTGAGACAGATATTTTTGTCTATGATTTTAATGAGGTCTTTTTCAATTTGCCCAAGAGAAGTTCATATAAACTGACAGAGGTATTTCAAATGATTGAACTTGTTATCACATAGTGTTATCAAATAAATTGTTTTCTGCCCAATATTTTAGGACGTTTAGATAGACTACAAAAGTTATGCTGCTGTTTCCAAATCATATGCCACAAGAAAATAGATCATAATTGGGAGAAATATACGAAGTAATATCAAACATTAACAACATTTCAAATGAGATCGACAGCAATAAATAATTGACTGATTGAAGTTTTTGGATTTGTTTCCAGTTTTACCCATAGTCCCATGTCTTTACCTGATCACAGCCTGCCTTTGACCTGCAGATCTCGCGAGGCTTCCCGAGACGATAAGTTGAGGAAACATGGCGTCGTCTAATTTGTTAAAGGTAAGAAGGTTTTAAAAATATCTTCTGTTGACTGTTTTGAGCAACTTCTGTTACTTTATCTGAATCAGTAGTAACCTTGCAAACACTATTTTACCAGAACTGATATTTACAAGCGCTTACGATAACAATAGCGTTGCTAATAAATAAAGAGAAATGATGTGCGTCTTAAGTCATAGTCTGTCATTGTTATCACTACCAACCAGTTATAAATCCAAATTATCCGCAATAGTCCACGTTTCTTAATAAAACCCGGTTTACGAACCTCTACCGCAGATAAAGCGCAGTTTTATTCGTCGGTGTCACTCAATACATTTGCTTTCGTCAGTAAATCCTGAATGTGGTATCTTTGTTTACATTGACCGTATGGCACGGTCCGCTATTTGCTGTAAAACCCACACAGATAATCGTTACTAATGCTATAGCGGCTGCACTGATTCATTTCCCTGTTAGTTAAAGAGCCTATAACACCTTGTATTTGTATGTGACAACGTTTTGGCTCTTTCATTTCATTTTTACCCCTATGTCTTCTCCAGAACAAGGGGTCCCTACAATTTGAGGATAAATGGGAGTTGATGCGACCCATTGTTCTTAAACTGCTCAGACAGGAGCCAGTCACGAAGCAGCAGTGGTTTGACTTGTTCTCGTAAGTTACTGTTTCTTTTTGTCACTCTTATTGGGAATCCCATCGACTAAAAGCCCAGCACAGTTGCATCTTTGGACACAGCGTTTCCTAATCTTCCAAAATTTGCAACTTCATTCATAGACACAAAAAAATGTGGATCTTACCAATTGGTGTTTCATTCTTTAGAGTCAGAAATGTCTGGGCAGCAATGCATTTCTTAGTGTCCACATATAATTTTGTAATGAATGTTATTCTTACTTCAGAGATGTCCACGCGGTCTGCTTGTGGGATGATAAAGGACCCGCCAAAATTCATCAGGCTCTTAAAGAAGACATATTAGACTTCATCAAACAAGCACAGGCTGTATGTGGAGCAGAAACATGATAAGATATTGTGACTTCATAACAGCTGATGATTGTATTTTTGCTGTTTTAGCGGGTTTTGAGCCACCAGGACGACACAGCGCTACTAAAGGCCTACATTATTGAGTGGAGAAAGTTTTTTACTCAGTGCGACATCCTGCCTAAGCCTTTCTGTCAGCTGGAGATTACACTAATGGGCAAACAGGGCAGTAACAAGAAATCTAACATGGAGGACAGTATTGTGCGAAAGGTAACAGTCTAAAACAGAAAATGATTTTATATGAATGGAGGTATTTATTTAAATGTTAAATGTTGCTTATTGGAAATACAATCCTTATTTAATTCCTGTTAATTACTGAGGAGGACTTTAGACACAAAATGAGTAGCTTCTTTTATTTTTCAGCTAATGTTGGACACTTGGAATGAATCAATATTTTCAAACATTAAGAGCCGGCTGCAGGACAGTGCCATGAAACTCGTCCACGCTGAAAGGCTCGGTGACGCCTTTGACTCACAGCTAGTTATAGGAGTCCGTGAATCGTATGGTAAGAGACTATTATGTAAAACAAAGTCTTCAGAAATGTAATCCATTATAGAAGTAAGCATTACTCAAAATGTAAAAATGTACGCCAAATATAGAAGACTAGTATTAAATGGGCTGATAGTGTCACGAGTAACCAAACATTCTTGTTTCTGTCCAGTAAACCTATGTTCAAATCCAGAGGACAAGCTGCAGATTTACAGGGACAACTTTGAAAAGGCCTATCTGGATTCAACAGAGAGGTTTTACCGCACACAAGCTCCATCTTACCTGCAACAGAACGGTGTTCAAAACTACATGAAATACGTAAGAAAATTAATTTTCATTTTCAATCACTCAACACTTTATTTATAAAACGCTTTTTGTACACAAGTGCATTACAAAGTGCTTTCCATTTAAAAAGACATGTAAAACATTCTCGCCCGACCCACCCTCCCAATATTTACATGTATCACAATGGTCTTGTACACACACACACCTACACCCCCTTGCCTACCCCTCTACACACACACTCACACATAACAGAATAAAAATCAAGTACATAATGCTGGGTACAGATGGACTACAATTACTGCTGAAGTTTTGTAGGTCAAATTGCTATGTACCTTAAAAAATCAGGTTGTACTTATTGTTTGAAATGTTATTTTGCTATTTGTATGTATTGTCATGCCATGTTTTTCCTTGCAGGCAGATTCAAAGTTGAGAGAAGAGGAAAAGAGAGCACTTAGATATTTAGAGACACGCCGTGAATGTAACTCTGTTCAAGCAGTACGTCACTCGGTTGCAAAATTAGTTTTTCATGCATGGCCTTTTCAAATGTGTTCAATGTTTTTTTTTGTTTCAGCTTATGGAATGTTGTGTGAATGCTCTTGTAACTTCGTTTAAAGAAACGATCCTCGCAGAATGTCCAGGAATGATCAAACACAATGAGACAGACAGTAAGCACTAAACATCACCATTTTTCAAACCGCTTTCTCCTTTTGTGAAACCCATGTTTTGTTTTCGGCAATCAGAGCTACACCTGATGTTTTCTTTGATGGACAAAGTTCCCTGTGGAATTGAGCCAATGCTGAAAGATCTTGAAGAGCACATCGTCAGTGCTGGATTGGCCGACATGGTGGCCACTGCTGAGACTATTACTACTGTACGTAAAAGCGACACTCAAAACAACGGTAACTTATAAAACGTTCAGTGTCTCACACATGTATGTTGTATTTTTCTACAGGACTCGGAAAAATATGTTGAGCAATTGCTTACTCTATTTAATCGCTTTAGTAAACTAGTTAAAGAAGCTTTTCAGGATGACCCCCGCTTTCTCACAGCCAGGGATAAGGTCGGTTATATTTTCAGTTGTTGGTAATTTAGTCGATCTAACTATTTTATATATAATTTACTTTTTGTTACAGGCCTACAAGGCTGTTGTCAATGATGCCACAATTTTCAAACTGGAGTTACCATTGAAGCAGAAAGGGTAAGTGCATTATATATGTAATTTGTAAGTTAATGTTGAAGATGTTTGTGCTAAATAATAATGCATTGATCTGCCTTTTTTGTTCATGTAAGTGTGGGCATGAAGACACAGCCCGAGTCTAAGTGCCCTGAGCTACTGGCAAACTACTGTGACATGCTTCTGAGGAAAACACCACTCAGTAAGAAGCTCACATCGGAAGAGATTGAGCTCAAACTCAAAGAAGTGGTGAGTAGTTCTCTTTGTCTGTGTCAATGGGCCTCATCCATGCTCATATTTTTTACAAACAAATCTTCATATTGCAGCTTTTGGTGTTAAAGTATGTTCAGAACAAAGACGTCTTCATGCGGTACCACAAAGCGCACCTCACGAGGCGCCTGATCCTCGACATTTCAGCAGATAGTGAGATTGAGGAAAACATGGTGGAGTGGCTGAGGGTGAGATACACAGTGATGCATTTCCTGTCGCTCCAGAAGGAAGAATGAAGCTCGTAGTGCCATATTTCAGTGGGATTAACATTGTCTTTTTGGGGCGCCTTTTGCTTTTGTAGGAAGTCGGGATGCCTGCCGACTATGTCAATAAACTGGCCCGAATGTTCCAGGATATTAAAGTATCAGAGGATCTAAACCAGGTCTTCAAAGAAGTGCATAAACACAACAAGTTGGCTCTACCAGGTGCGTAAATATTTAGACAATAAGTTAACAGTATGATTATCGCATTTTTCACTTTTTAAATCCTTTGAATCTTTTGAAATAATAAATAAAAAGAATGTTATGTGTGTCCTCTCTGCAGCGGACAGTGTGAACATTAAGATCCTGAATGCTGGAGCCTGGTCACGGAGCAGTGAGAAGGTTTTTGTCTCGTTACCAACTGAGCTGGAAGACCTGATTCCCGAAGTAGAAGATTTTTACAAGAAGAACCACAGCGGCCGCAAGCTCCACTGGCATCACCTCATGTCCAACGGCATTGTGAGTGAGAAGGATATCTCAGTCTTTAAGTGTGTTGATATATGTTATGAGCGTGTTTTATGTCTTGTTTGTTTACCCTTGTCCATCAAAGATCACTTTTAAAAATGAGGTGGGACAATATGATCTGGAGGTGACCACGTTTCAGTTGGCTGTGTTGTTTGCCTGGAACCAGCGCCCGAGAGAGAGGATCAGCTTTGAGAACCTAAAACTGGCCACAGAGCTGCCTGATGCTGAGCTGCGCCGCACACTTTGGGTCAGAAAAATACACTGTTACATTTTAAAAATAATTTGGATAAACAATGTTCAAGTACCTTTTTATACTATATTTTATAGTCTCTGGTGGCTTTCCCTAAACTGAAGAGACAAGTTTTGTCATACGACCCACCTGTTAACTCACCCAAAGACTTTACAGATGCTACGCTCTTTTATGTGAACCAGGACTTTTCGCTCATGTACGTTTATATACTGAAATAAGGTTGTGATACATCTGTACTTACTCTCATGTGATCCTTACAATGTTTTTCCTGCGATACAGTAAAAACAACAAAGTCCAGAAGCGAGGAAAGATAAATCTAATTGGTCGATTGCAACTCACAACAGAGAGAATGAGAGAAGAAGAAAATGAGGGAATTGTGCAGCTCAGAATCCTTCGAACTCAGGTACAGACCGTGCATTAGGCTGTTTGGTTTTCTTAAGGTCTTATATAATTTGCTGGTGCGAGTCATAAAAGTGGCATTTTCTCTTCAGGAGGCCATTATCCAAATAATGAAGATGAGGAAGAGAATCAGTAATGCTCAGCTGCAGACGGAGCTGGTGGAGATCCTGAAGAACATGTTTCTACCTCAGAAGAAAATGATCAAGGAGCAGATTGAGTGGCTCATTGAACACAAGTACATAAAGAGAGACGAGGCAGACATCAACACCTTCATTTACATGGCCTAACAATGGAACAAGCCACTGCAAAATCAGCATTTATGAGCCTTCAAGAGGAGCAAGGTACAAAAAACATCAGTGATAAGAACGTGACTCAAAGGCAGTATTTGAAGAATTGAGCCTGTCCGTCCACAAAGTGGATGTGTTTATGTTGCGCTTGCCTTGTGTTACAGCTGTTTTAAGATTCCAGTCAGTAGACTTTTGTCTCTACTGCCCTCTAGTGTCAATCAGGCTTCTACATTGGTTGGTGGTGCCTCTCAATGGTTGAAGAAAAGTTCTTGACAGTTTATGAATTTACTTCCTGCCTTACTTTGGGACATGGGAGATGTAGTAACAAGGCGCAAAAAAAAATAAAAAATCTGATATGCTTTTTAAAGCTTTGCTTTCACGATGCCACAGTTGCCATCATTTTGATGTATTTTCAAAACTGAAATGCAAAAACCTGCCGTTGGGAGAATGAGTAGGGATAGAGGCACATATGGAGAGGATATGTAAATCAGTATTTTGCCAAATCTTGTGTGAATGTATGTGTGCATGGTGTGGTATTTTAGTCGTATGAGTGTACTTTCAACAGCATGCTGCTCAATATAGTTTATTTTGTTTGTTGTGGATGATCTGTCACATTGCTGTCTGAAAAATCAGACCAGGTTGCATACATCTACTCTTGATCAATGCACTTATTTTAATGTAGTATTTATTTTTTTCTTTTGTTTTCAAACTAGTTTAAAAAGTCCTTGTAAAATGTTCAATACCAGAGTGGCTGACTGCTCACTAAACTCTCACTTAAGGTCTAAAAGTATATTAATAGTCTAAAAATAAGGGATATTAATGGGTTTTTACTTTATGTAACGACTGTGACGTTTCCCACAAGACTTTATGCTACACCATTGATATAACTGTGAGAATCATTGTACGGTAGTATTGTATCTGCCTTTTAGGCCGACATAAGTAAATATCCAGTGTTTATTTTGTTTGCATAAAGTACAAGGGCTCACCGTCACATAGGTTGAAGACAAACAATTTATTGTTTGTAGAAACCTTTGTGATCACTTGGACAAACATTGGATGTGTAATCCAGTTTAAATATAAAAAAAAAATGTTTCAACCCATTTTGCTTGACATTCATTCTCCAGTGGAGGCGCTTTTTTGTGAATTTAATTTAAATAATGAATCCAAGACTAAAACAGTAACTCAAGACTAAAAAAGTCACAGTTGTCACAACACTAAAGATACATAATGGACGGTGAAATTGTGAAGCATTGCATTAAAACCAATTATAATTATTATGAGGCTGGTGAAACTATGAAGTTTGAATTTTATAGACTTCAGCAGAGACTTCAATGAATAAACAGACCTGTCAGACACCTGTGAACACTTTGTTTTAAGCCATGCTCAACAATAACTGTTGACAAATTCAGTAATTAACTCGGACTGATTGCTGACATTTTGTAAGGGTATGAGTGCAATGCTTTTCATCCTCCACTAGGGGGTGCCTGCAGAGGAGAGCACACTCACCTGTAGCCTTTTGTCATGACTAAACTTGAACTAAAAAACAGCCCTAAGCTTGAATGTTTGCTACATGACAAACACTTTCAATCTTTGGAAGGGCGAGCCCCAACTGTTTCTAAACTGAAAACTATTTATTTCTTGCAGAATAAAAGACACCTCTAAAACACATCCTTTTTCTCTGTGTTTCATGTTTGTTTGCAAATTAGTTTTTTTTCTTCCTTTTTAAAGGTAATACAAGGGTCTTTATCAGAAGTGCTCAAGTAAAAACTTTATTAACAAAACTGAAGCTCAAGCTAACAGCGTTCTACATCCGTCAACTGCTAAAAGTGCCACAAGAATATCATAGTTAACAGTTAATTATTAAATAACAGCCATTCAAATATACTGCAATATATATAGTATTGGATAGTTACTTACTCTATAGACCTTTGTGATATGGACAAAATCTACAGAAGAGGGCCCGGTCATGCTCAGCCTTTAGCATTATAGTTTCAGTAGTGATGAGCATCCCATAACAATGAGAACAGTACCATCATACCATAGATTGGTTACATAAACACAATATAAATGTTCACATCTGCGTTCTGAGAGGTTTTCAAGGGTAGTACCACCTATTTTAATTCACTCTTGCCTCTGCTGGAACAAGCATGCATTCAAATTACCATATTATGTCATACGTACTTGTTTCAATACTTTTTCATGTGTCCACTACAGTGATTAACTTACAATACAAATTACATATTTAATTCAGCAGTGTACATTCTTGATAGTTCATTTCATAATAAGTGTAAACACTTAAATCACAATCACGCGTCGCTTACAGTTAGAAGTTCAATTAAAGGGCCGCACATGAGTCTGGTGTAGGCACGAGTGGAAGTAACATTACAGACTGTAGGGTGACATTCAAGCATTTTTAACCTAATAATATTCATCCATCACTGAATATGAACATGTGCATAAGAAGAGCACTACAGTATACTGCTTAAGCATTTAACATCCAAGCACTGCAAATGTATTTCTTACTTTAATACTACTAAATTTGTTGCAAATGTATAACGGTTTTAGCTAGGTCATCCGAGCTATTGTCAGTGAGTGACTGTAGGCACAGTGGAGATGCAGCCTCATTGGTGTGGAGGCCCATACAGTGACGGTGAAAGGATGAGGAGTAGAGGATACTTGAGTCTAGGCCATGACCCACTGTAGGACGCTGGTGTCTTTACCTCCAGTGGAGATGAGGTGACTATCATCATGCAGGAAGGCAACATTGGTCACATGACTGCTGTGGCCACTGTACTCATGGCTTGGAGCCTAAAAATGAGTGAAAGAATAAATAAATGAAGATCAAGTTTTTTTTCTTCTTTTAGGTTTACCAAATATCTATGGAATTACTGACCCTTGGTTGTGAACTGGGGAAAGAAAACAAGTGCACTTTCCCAAAATCATCGGCAGAAGCCAGAAGAGATCCATCATGTGACCGACAGGCAGCGTTGATGTCAGTACCATCTGCACCATCCGGCCATATACCTGAAGAAACAAGCAAATAATCCAAAAGTTCACAAACTGACCTTTGGGTTGACAGACAAAACAATAAATACACCCTGAGCATGTGTAAGAAAGTGCAAGAAATATTACCAAAGGTGCTGAAGCCCAGAGTGCATGTGGATGTGGCCCATTGCAGGTTACGCACTATGTCCGTGTTGGTCACATGTCTTCCACTAGGGGCCTCCCCTAGTTTTAAACAAAACAGGTTATTCACACATCTGAAAGTTATTATCTGCGTTTACACTGATGTGACTTACAGAAGAGGATCTCATAATCCCCGGAGTTTGTGACCAGGTATTGGCTGTCTTTTGACCAGTCCAGGTGAGTTACAAAGCTGGAGTGACCCTGATACATTATTGATATTGGATTGTTAATTATGTTGTTTATGTTTTTATTAATGCTTTTGTTCGACACATACAGTGCATTTACCAACACGACTGTACTTCCTGCCTCCCTCGGACACTGCGTAGATGTACACAAAGTTGTCATTTGACGCGACAGCCAAGAAGTTTCCATCTAATAAGGGACAAAATGGTTACAGATAATAACTTGGCTGAAAGGAAACTAATAATTGATGTGCAGTTTGGCAGGCAGGGATTACCTGGAGAATACTTGACATTGGAGATGATCTCATTACCATCCGTGTGCATTGAGACAAGATCTCGTGTGTCAGTGTCCAGCACCAACCACCTAAAAATAATAATAATAAGTGTCTATTATTTATGGAAGCTATTTACTCAGAACAAAGCATAAAAGAGAGAAAAATAAAATGCAGAAAAGCATAAAATAAAAAGTAAATTAAAATTCACACTTCATATGCCTGCCACCTACATGTATTCAGCCTACATACACACTGTTATGTACTCGACCTTAAGAGCTCGGATGTTACCACCAGCAATTGTAGATATACTGTAAATTTATTGTCTGGATCTGACTATGTAGGCCCAGTTGGATGCAGTGCAATACTAAATTTCCCTTTAAAAATCTAAATGTTAAAAGTTGCCTGATGAAAAGAAGCAGTGTTTCTCACCTTCCAGTCATGGTCCCCACAGCCACAACAGCCCCACTGGGATGGAAGCCTGCAGACCGGCCTGGATCCTGTGGTGTTGCATGGAGAATTAAAGATATATCATTTTGTTTCCATTTACAATAAGCTACAATACGCTTGCTCACCTCAATGGTCTTGCTCCAAATGGGCTGGTGGGTGTTGGTGTCCCATAGATGAACATGTTTATCTTGAGAACAGGTCACAAATTGCTCCATGGTGGGATGAATGTCCAGACCCCACAGCTCATCCGTGTGACCCTGTGAACCAGCACAAGGTTTGGTTATTCTACTATGTATACGCTTTAATCGCTAAATAAAGTAGAACCATAAATGATAGAAAATACCTGTACAATTGGAGTTAAGGTGTCAGGGAAAGCTGCTCTGACTATGGCGTTTTTGGTGGTGCCAACAAAGAGCTCTCCTTGTTTTCCTTCAGCTACTGCTCGGACTGGTCCAAATGCTTCGCCCACCTATGAACAAGGACTTTTTGTTGACACTAACCAACTAACCAAATAGCAGAGTTTAATTTTCACTCCTCAGACCAGTTGCCCTTTGTTCAGCAAAACCATCCATGCAAACCAGTATAAATACCACCATTTGTGGTTGACTACTATGTAACTTACCTCCATCTCAGACTGTTTTTTGTAGTCACGGTCCCACAGGACTAGCTTGCGGTCCTTCCCTCCCCCAGAAACCAGAGTGCCATCCTTCAGCACACACAGAGAGAAGATGCCTCCCTCATGGGCTCCAGACATCACCTGACTGATGCGGTTCCCCCCTGAAAAAAAAAAATACAAATATTGTAAGAAGATCATGGCACTGACACACTTGGTTACTGCACCTAAATGTCTAGAATCTCTGAGAGATATGAAATACACACAGACACATTCAATACTAACAGGCATACCTTTTGCCCAGATGTAGATGTTTCCACTGGAGTCTCCTGTTATGGCATCGCCATTCTCAGCAAATGCCACACAAAGTACATACTTTGGTTTATCGTGTTTCTACAGAAGAGTAACAGATATATATTTAATATGGATAATCCAAGAATATATCAGTGAAAGTTCAAACTCTAATATTTCTTCTTACCTCAAATATCCCCTGTCGTTTACTGAGAGTGGTGCCTTCCACGGTCCAGAAGTTGATGTGAGATTTGCCACAAGTAACAATCAGGTTGGCGTCCATAGGATGGAATGCAGCACCCAATACAGAATCATTGGAGCACTGAAGATAAATATGGAATGAAATTGTATATAAAGTGGTAAAAGTAATTTCATTGAGACCAGTTCAGTTTACCTTAACTTCCGCCAACTGCTTCTCTTTCTGCCAATTCCAAACAGACAGGATGTGATCGTTGGCATCATCCACTGCACACAAGAAAGCACCTCCATTCTGCAAATAGGAAACAATGCATGTGTTGCTATCAAAGTCAAAGCCTGTCTGCTGTCAGGAGTGGACTAAACCAATAGGTTGCTTACGGATTTGGAGAAAGCCACACAGGTGACAGCGCGGTCAAACACTCCCATCCCGAGAACGTGCAGCGTGTTAAGGCTCACAGAGTCCCACACACGGACGTGAGGAGCAAGAGACTGCACAGAGATTCATTTAACACATGAAGACTTGTGTATGTTTGTGGCTGTGTGCAATTTAATGCCATCTTAGTTGTAGCGTTTTTTTTTTATCGTAGATACATTGTTTACTTTTTAGGACCCTCTTTTGTGCTGTGTCATTTATGTATTGGATTTTTTGTTTTTCAACTGTGCATTAAATTACCTTCAAAGTTGTAAAATTTTAAACTATGATGAATAGTGAACGCTTCTTGTATAACCTAACAATCAGTCAGTGTGTTACTTTCAAGGCACCTTTCCATCTTTGGTGTTTCCTGCGACTTGGCCCGTTGCAATGGTTACCATGTCAGGATGCACGCTTAAGCTGAAAGGAGAAAAACACAGTTTTAATCATGGAGAAATAAAATCTCCAGTGTCCAGAATCCAAACAAGCAGAAAAGTATTTAACAATTTAACTAAATGCCCTTGCCAATTGATTACACATTATGCCCATCTTAATGTGCATCTAATAGGCCTATAAAGCAATGCAATGTTGACAAGAGCAGGGTGAACACTGACATACAGCATAGCCCTGTGTATCATTATGAATTCAGAAAACTTTGTCATTTAAGTATTAATTTGCTCACCATTTGACATCATCGTTGTGGCCCAGGTAATGTCTCTGTTGCTGCTCCTCCGTGTTGTAAAGCACCACGACTGACGCATTGAAATATACAATCTCTCCGGTCGGCAGCAAGTACAGGTTCGAGCGGCAATCACGCCCACGATAACCATAACTGCTCCACAATTAAGGAACAATGTCACACGAGTGTAGATCTGAAATTGACTTGGCTTTACGTAGTGTATTGTGAACGTTTTAGGCCATACAGTAAATGGGACATAAGGAAAATCTAAAAATAAAACATTAACATATTTGGTCTTACACATACAATATATCAAGGATACACCCACTGCAGTTTCAGTTTGCGGTCAGGCAGCGCAGCCTTGTGGTCAAGGCTGTAGCTCTCCTTCTGATCGTCCGGGAGGTGCATGGTCACAGGACGACCTCGGAGGAACATTCGCACATAGCCGTCCTCTGGTCAAAGACAAAACTGTGTTATTAGTCATATCATTTACACAAATATTAGGATCGAAATAGTCACTGACAGCTGCCAATTCGGTAGCTGTTTGAGATTAGCTCAATGTTTAAATCTCCACAATGTACCGTCTATAACAAAAGATAACTGAGAGTGAAAGTCATTCGAATGAACCATACCTGCATTAAAGGTACACTCTTTGGATTTGCTGAAAAAGAAAATTACAATTATTTAGAAGCTGTGGTCATTCTGATGTAGAATGTCCTGTGTGCATATTAATAACCATGTTATGGCTTATTAATGGGACTAGACGAGAGTTTAAAAATGTTAAAAGTATGTATTTTCTACCCCCTACATGCTCTAGCAATGTCCTAATGTGTAGAATGAGCCCAGACCAATTCACCACAACTTCTGCTGGAAACCTGCAGGTGGCAGTGGTGAGTGTGAATGTCAACTTCCATCTAGTCCCTTTAACACGTGCTGAGGATTGGATGTATTGTTTGGAGAACATGAATGTGGCAAGTAAAATACCAGAAGATAACATGAAATGTAAAATTAGGTCACTTTCATTTGCCAAAGGTGCACAGTAGACTTGGTTGTGGCTAAGCTGAAGGGGCAGCTGCATCATCTGAGCTGTCAATCAATCAATTCCCACTGTCCCTCATGCTCACTCAGCAGCAGTCAGTCCCCTGTCAACCAAACACTGAAGGATGCTGCAGGCCTCAGCTGAGGTGAACGTCACTATGCAACAATCGCACAGTAAAGAGAGATAAGACCAATATTGGCTTTCCAACTCAGCACCAGCTCATAATGCGCTGCTCTAGGTAAATATTTGCTCACAAGAAGATACAGTATAATTTTACACACTGTTTGGGACTGACACTCTTTGAGTTTTCACCTAAAGTTAAAAATATGTTAATTTCTTATTACATAAATTGTATTAGTTCATGAAGACGTAATATGTTAATTGTAAAATATGTCAATTTTCTAAGAGGGGGGTTAACTGGGAAGCAGAGCAGACAATACGACCGACTTTCATGGAGGAATATAAGGTTGACTAAACGTGCAAGCTCTGTCTGCCTGTGTGTGCTGAGAACAGATGGAGAGGGCAATGCAGGGCGTGGTTTCTTTGAAGTGACCACATAAAAGCCGGGTTGGTACCATTACATTACACAGGACAGGAGCATGTGTGAGTTGTCTGCCAGTCTGAAGAGTGGACAGTCTCACATCCAGTAATTAAAGCGGTGCATGCTGGGAAATTGGCATGGGCACAGCGCAGGAGGGCCACAGAGTGTAGCAGAGAGCAATGTGGTAGGAGGCCCAGTCACCAGGTTTCAGGAGGGAATGCACAAACAGGGCATTCATTAAAATGGAGCCAGACGAGTGGCTTTTTACTCACACTCTGAAAAACACTGAGCATTACTGAACAACTGAAGTCAGACTCGGAGCCATCATTATGACCATGGTCTTTATCAGGACTTGTTAAAATCTTCCCCCTTTCAAGGAAGACACTCATTTTCCATCTCTGCAGATCAAGCTCCCAAGTGCTTATGCTTGGTAACACTAATGGACAGCTCAGAGGGAGCCTTGAAACATTTCACAGTGGCCAGAGTGCTTCTTTAAAAGCAAGCAGAAACAGATGTATTACTTGTAGTTTTTTTTTTCTCTAGTTTATTATTTGAATGCCTGTAAAATGCATTTAACTAAAAACATTTCTAATAAGTGTGTGGATAGTGGAGGCAATACATTTGTGAGCTAGTGGTCGCAGCTTGTAAAGTGAAGCAATCTCCAAGTGCTGGGCCCATATCCGGATTCATTATGAATGAAGGTCTGCAGTGAATGAGAAGAGACCAGCTCTAATGAGGTAAAGCTCTGCAGAGCAGGAACATATGAAGTTAGATGGGTCTTGATTTACTAGTAAGGCATATTTAAAGAGGACAGAAAGTGTAAATATTATTAAACTTTGTTACAACAGCCATGAATGGGTTAATTGCTACCAGGAACTGGCTGGTCATGTTTGGTGCATAAAAAGCTGGAGGCTGATCAATGTTATTGTTACTGCACAGTCAGCAGAACAGCTGCCAGCAACACACAAGCCTCATGCAATGGATTCAATAGATCATCATGTTCTAAAGTGCAAAATTAAGCACTTCTAGCATTTTCTTCATTCACTTTACTTGAATTCAGTATATTACATAGGGGAAAAGAAATTTGGCTAATTTGACAAAAGATATATCTTTTTAAATCTATGTTAACATGTCTTCTTTTGATGAAAAAGTGACAAAGAACTAACATGCAGTAGTTCTATTGTAGTCTTCATGGAAATGTTTTGTATTCTTCAGAGCCAGCTGGATTATGTTTCTGTGTTCAGTTACTATGCTGCTGCCCCTCCCCATTGCCCTGCAGCCTGAGCCTGTAACCGCTGCATCAAACATTTCGTGTGACAGTCAAAAAGCCACTTCCTCAGATAAATAAAAAGGCTGAAGACTATGTTAACACTGAACATTTTATGAAACACTTTTACTGGCAACAGAGACAACTGGAGACAGAAAGTATAGATTCTCATTGTCCGATCAAGAAAGAATGAAACATCAAAGCAGCAAGCAACAATTATGTTACCAAGCCCCATTTAGCAATCCAAAGTTGGGTCACAAATAATATTGCACACTTTTATATATTTGTTTTCCATCATAATCTTTTAGTTAGTGTTTGTATTATATAAAAGCTACATTTACCTGGAGGACTTCTTCATGACGACAAGCTTTCCGTTATTTAGATAACAAGAGTGTCAGAGCCGTTCCTGTATTGAGCAGCAACACACAAGCAACTTCCTCAGCTCTCAGCCAACTTTTAGCTCTGCCTGAGAAGAGCACCATCCAATCACAGAACACTTCCCCCTGAAGACCAGCCCCTCCGACAGATACTCCGCCTCCTCTTCAATGTTTGCATAAGTAATACCATCAACACAAAGGCCAGGCAGGAGAGGATCCAGAGAGTGTTCACTTTGTTTTTTCTAAATGTTTGACGTAACTGTGTTTTAGACATACTTTATTTTCTAGAGTGATGGTGAGTGATGTTGAGGGATATTAAGTGATGTTGTGTGCACAGCTCAGCCACAGCCCATTGGTTCCTGTTGATATTTTAGATTAACTATAGACAAATAAGGTTTTCTCTGTGACCTTAAGACAAGAAGCAAGATCTTCCAAAATGCAACAAGAGCGTAAATCTTGCTTTGTAGCACAATGCATTAAAATGTTCTCATGAAATTAACTATAAAGAGGTGTGATTATTTATTTCACTATACACCATGCAGAGTAGCATTACCTTTTGCCTCCAGATGAGCTGCTGGATGAAGTGGTTCTGCTGCGACTTTCTAACCCTAGTTCTCTCTTCACAAGGGTCAAACGCTCCGTGGACTGGCTTTTTCTGAATGTGACAAAGATCAGAGATCATAAGAGCCTTTGTTGCTGAACCACGTTTCACATAAAGGTGCCCAGTGAATTGAGTACTACTTTGAGAGTAGATAGAAGAACAGCTTGGTTAACTTCACATACAGTATTTACCTCTTAATAGACTGCAGTGTCTCTTTCTTTGGAGATGAAGGAGAGGAGAGCATGCGTTTCTGCTGGACATAGCCATTACTCAGTGGTCTGGAGGGAAGAGCCTGCAGCAGCTGACGCACTGAAAATGACATTAGCCACAGCATTAAGGCAAACGTAGATATTCAATATGAATCCTATAAATCCATTATACAGTAACTGTTGATTTACTGATCAGGTTAAACAGAAATAAATAATTTGACTGTCGTCTCTCATTATCAGCCTATCGCCTTACCTTTGGTTGGAGGGGTAACAGCAGCCGTAGACAAAGGTCTCCGTGCTCCCTGTTGAATGCCCAGACTGTGTTCCTCACAGTAGCCCAGGCGCCGCAGAGCATCAGCAAGAGCCGCTTTCAGAAGCTGGATCTCATCCTCCTGCAGCTGCAGCCTCTGCTCCAGGTGGGACACCCGATCCTCCATGTCCATGTTACTACTGGCCGACACCGTGTCATCTACAGGCAAATGAATATAATGGTTAAAAAATCATTTAGACTTGGGCTTGGGGAAACAAAAATTAGACGGAAAACACCTCTGGCAACAGATGAGAAAGCTTTCTCATACTGATTTGCTTAAAATGATTATGTAGTATGATTACCAAATATTGATTGATTGCTGCACACTGAAATTACACAGATTCACACACAACAGTGGTACATATTTTTTCATCTGTCTTGCCACTTCATGCATCACTCATTGAAAAACTCCAGACCAGTTTCTGTCTAGACATGGTCTGCCTCCACTAGACACAAATTATCCAAGTTAAAAAGCCCAGTATGGATCATTGTGGCCTATACTTTACCAGATTATAGGCAGAATATTTCTAGAACAGAAAGAAAATAGTCAATGTTCAGTTTTTGTAAATTGTGGGAGCTGGTGCAGAGGACAAAGAGCACACTGTTACTGTTGTACCATATCAGTCAAATGAGACAGCATCAAGCAATGCATTTGCATCAAGAAGGTTAGAGCATTTTACCAAAAAAGGCACTTGTGCAGGCAGTGTGCTTCACACAGCAAATATTGCATTCAACATTCTGCCTTTACCTTAACAAACACCTTGTGGCATGTTATGACCATGATGATTTAAATACATAAGGAAATGTTTGTACAACAATAAACTAAATAATTGCAACAACTACTATTACACAGAATTGTGCAATTTTATTTATCTATTTAATTTTGTAATGCGCTGACTTCATCCATTGGATCTTCTTTCTCTATTCTCAGCTAAGAAACCAAAGATTGTAAGGCTGATAATTTTCAGTATGGTATAAAGTTACAAAACTCTGATCAGTTTCAAAGTCAAATAGAGCATGTCATTTATGTACAGCAGACCTCCTGGGCAGTAGGAGGTGCAGATGGCAGGTGGGAGGAGAGAGAGGACACAGCGACTGGTCAATGACGAAACTTCATAGTCACCTCTTGTGTGCAGTGCATGGTGAATTCATTACTGAGAAATGGGATTGAGGACGAGATAACAGAGACCATGAGTACGAATGGAAGCAGTCCTTTCTTTTGGCATTTAAGAATTGCTAAAACGGTCTGTCTGCTGATAATCAAGGATCCTGCGGAGGGTCAGAATTTTGCATTCTTGCCATTTCTGACTTGAACAGTATATGCCGACATCATCACAACAGTGGATTGAACATAAGGGCAGAAATTCTTTACAGAAATACAAAAACAATTAGCTATTCTGAGAATGAATACTTGTAGACCTAGGATTACTCTTAAAGGTTAGGGTGTGCTATATGTGTAAACACTAAACAGTAAGAGTTAAAGACTGTGAAAATCTGTCTATTCACATTTGTGTTAAACACTGCAGCACCTTCACTCTCTGCCCTTGGATCATGATTACACACAACAGTGGTTTCCCATCATTTCTCCAATAAAGGCTGTGAATTTGAATTAGACACAAGCATTAAACAATAAAGCAGCCATCAACGTCCATAGCTCTTTATGACACGGCATCATAAGAAAGTAGGTGCAGTGTGGAATCTAATCAATGACCACAGCTCAAATGGATGCTAAGGGGAAAGGAGGAGGAAGAAAATGAAGAAATCAAATCAGAGAGATGCGTTGGGGGTGAGACATCGTGTCAAAGTGAGAGAGGGAGGGATGCTAATGGACAATAGGGGGTCAGTGTGGGGCAGTGAAGCTATAGCTCAAATCTCTTCTTGCCTACCTGCCATAATCGCCTGATCACTCCTCCTGTCAGTCAGTCTGTCCAATCTGTCCGTCTGACCACAGCAGTGTCCGCTAGAGTCCACTGGCTCACACTCCTGTCCCCCCCAGAGGCTCCCTAATAGCACCGGCACTTTCCTTGTTTCTGCCCCCTCCCTCCCTCCCTCCCTTATTCACACAAACCCCTTCAGCTTCACTTCCTGGACCACTCCCATCTCTTCATTCTGTCTGCCTCCTCCCCCCGTCGCCTCGTCGTTTTCTTCAGTCAGGGTTATCCACAGGCAGTGGCACAGGCGTGAAAGAGGGAGGAGCTTGGAACACACAGACACACTGCACCAGCATCAGCAGCATGAGGAAGACTATAGGCACTGTCAGGACGAGATGGGTCAGAACAGAGTGGATCAACCAATGAATGACACACACACATACACCACAGAACACAATTATAAACACAAGCCAAATACTGTGACTATTCTGTCATTTTATTCTTACGACAATCCATTTTGGACAAATAATGGAACGTAAAATAATATATTTATTGATATAAACACAAGCAAATTAAGCTGTAAATTGAAGCCTAAATTGGTGTTAAAAAGTGTCATCTGCAGTGGCCAGTGAATTGTATTGTCTATAAAATTGCTACACTCCAGTTTGAGTTCTAGTTGTGCATTGCTGTTGATGTGTGAATGCGCGATTGACAGTGTAAAGAGTGTGTGAGATGGAGTTTGTAGGAATCACTGGTCTTGTCCCATTCAATGTGTGATCTCCAACCCCAAAGACTGGAATACACTCATAATTGAAAGCAGTATTTCTAAAAAAAAAAGCAGAAATCTAACAACCAAATGAAATAGGCATTTTTACACCAGATTTAAAATCTATTCTCACTGATTTCACAGATCACACGTCACACTTATAACTTATGGGCAACAGGTAAAAAGTCATGATCAAAAGATACAGTCAAGGTCCATTGCTGTCAGTTCAAGGAGATATTTATTATCCATTTTATTAATGACCGATCTTCCCATTAATTCAAATTAATATAGCCATAAAAAAAAAAATAGAAGAAAACTAAGGTTTGAAACATGTTTAGCTCTTGTAATTATACAGCTTTACTCCATGCTGATACTACATTCTCATAGAGAGGGGTGGTGGTGGTGGTGTAAAGCAGACCTGATGGACAGACACTCTCTGGTTACAGCAGATGGCAGAGAACAGGAAACTGATCAAAGCACAAAGTTGGACTGAGCCTCTTCCAAATCCACGGGGTTGAACATGAGCAAAGTGAGCAAACGGATCAAACCAACAGAGAAGCACAAAGTGAAACACTTTGCCTTTCATTAACATGAAGGACATCAGGGAATTTCAGATGATCATAAAACAACATCACACAGCGGGTATAAATGTCTTTACAACAGTAAAGATTTGCATTTGATTTGTGTAAAAGGACGGAATGAACAGCATGGAAAACAACCATAGCAGCAACAGCAGCAGCCTAAATGGTTTCACACTTTAACCTATAGGATTGTGCTGTTTTCATCTGGCATTTCTTCATGCTCACAGCCCAGAACATATCGGGTCATTTCAGGACATCGGCTTCAGCGGACACATTTAATAAAAACAACTCACCGTTGTTGCAATACTGTAGCAGCAGGTTGGTGCTGTCATACAAGCTCCCACACGATGCTACTCTCTCCGACATCCTCTTCTAAATTCCAGCGCGTTTTCCTATTATTTACACGCCCTCTTCTTGTTTTCTTTTGATTCTTTCTCTCTTTCTAGACCTCACGACTTCAGCCACCCTCTTCTCCTTCATTCATTCAGCATGAGCAGAACAACACACATACACACACACACCTGTACCTGCCTCTGCTGGTGGCCTCTCTCCACCGCTGCCCACTACTACCATCAAGTCACATCAAATAAAGAAAACCCCCGGTTTCAAAATAAAGGCAGGGCACTTTCATTGTAACCCTAAACTTATTTTACAGTCATTAGAGGCAGCCTTGATTTTTGTTTGGCCAAATCTCTATCATATTGCTAAAAATTAGGCAACATATCGATCTAAATAAACATAGGCTATGAGACTATGGCAAAAAGCACGAGACAAGCACAAGATTAAAAACTACAAATAGCCTATTGGTCTAATATAGGTTAGTTATCATAGTGATCAAATATAATGACTACACCTATCAAAACAGAACAGCTTTCGAAAAACAAGCATTTTAAACTGTGTAATATTTGACATTCCATGTGCTTCTTTTATTTTGAAAGGTATAAAACGTGTTTTACTTTTGTGTCATGACAGAAATCCTCATCCTTTTCTTCCCTGCATATTGTTACTATAGCAACAGTCTCCCCCGTTTATAGGTGATGGAGAGCTTGTTTGTTTCATCTCATTAAATTAAATAATGGTGTGTTTGAAGTGTAGAGTGCGGCATTAAAACATGCTTGTGGACAGGTTTGTGTCTAAGGTAACACAACCCAGCTAGATGTCCTATGAATATTTCATTTAGAAGAAACGAATGACACCTGTCACTGTGACCTAAATTCTGACCCAGACCATTAAAGTGAAACTTAAACCAATGTACTGCTACTGTATAATGAGTAGAACAACAGATACCGGATGTAATTTGGCTCCATGATAACGTAAAATAATCTATGACATTATTTTGTTTTTTGACCACTTGGTGGCAGTAGTCGCAGTATAATGAGCATAATGCGTCCATGGGTTATCAACACAAAAGAATTGTTAAAGTAAGAAAGAAAGAAAGAAAGAAAGAAAGAAAGAAAGAAAGAAAGAAAGAAAGAAAGAAAGAAAGAAAGAATGGGCAGGATCATTGATTATGTTTTCATAAAATGTTGGCTATTCTAGTCTTTGTGAATTTTCTAAATTCACTCTTGGTTTAAACGAAATTAATGTGTGACAATATAAAAAACAACAAAAAACAACAAAAAACAGCCAACTCACTACACGCATGCGCAATGATTATGTTATTGTCACGTGGCGGTTGAGGAAACGTTTTCCATGTGGACTGGACATGACGAAATTTACTGAAACTCTCTCTACTAAGATGCGATTTTCGGCCCCAAATGTTCGAAGGGCATTCATTCTTCCTCAGATAAAATAGTTAAGTTCATTGTTTATTGTAAAACAGAGTTATAACCGGTTTATAATCGAGCTAAATATTACTAGTATCGCAAGGAGCAACAGGTTTGGTAAAAGTCGCCCGGAAACAAAGTAAGTGATATTGCTGGGTTCCGTTCTTTAATAATGTAGCGTTGCTCAAAATCATATTAGCTTACTTGTTTTTTATTTGTGTGCTGCGGTAATGTAACCCCCATTTAAACTTCGCAATGTCTGTTGTTTCAATCACAGATGCGGCCAAGACAGAGAGGGTCCCACCTGGGCTTGCTGTTCCTGGCCTCTCAGCTGATTCATGTGGGTTTTGACAACATCCCCCCTGTGACTCTGGGCATCCTGGGACTAAATGCTTATCTTTATTTATTTCCTGCAGCTCCACTAATGAAGGTATCATTACACACTATCCAATAGAATTACAAAATGAAGTTTACCACACAATTTGTTGAACATGTATTAATTATGTTCTTTTCTCAGGCATGTGTAAGTGTAGACCAGGCCTACAGGCTCAAAGATTGGCGCCGTTTACTGCTGTCCCCATTCCATCACGCAGACGATATGCACCTGTACTACAACATGGTGTCACTGCTGTGGAAAGGCATGAGACTGGAGCGGCGTCTCGGTGGACCCTTTTTCTTCTACTTGCTGTCAGTCTTCTCTGTGCTCACTGGACTGGTCTACTTACTTTTGGAGGCTGCACTAACAGAGCTCACACAGGACGATTCCTACAGCATGCAATGTGCTGTTGGTTTCTCAGGTATTAATCACTTGTGACAATCAGCTTGTTCTTTGATTTAAATTACATATGTTTTGTTTTTATTCTCCTAGGAGTCCTGTTTGGTCTAAAGGTCCTTGTTAACCACTACCTTCCTGGTGGTACTACCTATTTAATGGGTATTCCTGTCTCAAGTCGTTATGCCAGCTGGGCAGAGTTAGTGCTGATCCATGTAACATCCCCAGGGTATGACAATAAGATAAGTTCTTATCTGTAGTCTTGCTGCCCAATGCAGTATTTTATGGAGTTGTGTTTTTTGCTCCACATCAGGTAATCCTTTGTGTTTGTCTTTGCAGAACATCTTTTATCGGTCACCTGTCAGGTATCCTGGTTGGTTTGCTCTACACTTCCGGACCTTTAAAGAGCATTATGAAGAAATGTGCAGGTATCACTTAGCTTGAATTTGAGTAAACTATTTGTTTTATAAGAAATCTAAAATACATATTATGAACTGTTACTTGTCCAGATATGCTCATGTTCAACGGTGCTGACTACAGGCCGAGAACACATTACAGTGCATCAGGTATGTATCTTTAACTAGTTACTCTTAATGTTGTTTGTGAGAATTTTGATTTTAGTCCAATTTCTTTTAATTTCATTTCGTTTTGCAGGCTACAGCGGTTTCGACGCAAGATATAGTCACTCTGATGGCACAACAAACTCCTCTCATACAGGGGGGCTGACAGAGGAGGAGCAGTTAGAGAGAGCTATCAGAAACAGTCTTAATGACAGGGGTAAGTATATATATGTAGCTTGCTTTAGGACCTACATTCCTATATGATATATATATATATATATATATATATATATATATATATATATATATATATATATATATATATATATATATATATATATATATATATATTTTTACAATATAAGAATCCATTTATTGTGTGTTTTTTAGAGCAAGCTCGGCACAGAGCAGCACCTCCACCTTATGGCTTCCAACTGTCTGAGGAAGAAATGAGACAGCAGAGACTAAGGAGATTTGACCACTAAACTTGGTGGACTTGTCACCCTGTTTGCCTAAAAAAATGCCTAAATCTTACCAAACCAACAAAAAGTCAGTTCTTCGATCTTTTGTTTGGTTTATCAGAGTGTATTAGAATGATAGAGGTTTTGATGTTGATGCCAAAGTTACCGCTTCTTCTTTGTCTTTTTACTGTTAAGTATCAGCAGTGAATTTTAAGTCAGTGGAAGCGCTGCATAAATGTGAAGGTGGAAGTCTAATACAGTCCCTTTGTTAGACTCCTATGTACGTTTACATGTTTCATAGGAGTATTACATAACAGGCCCTAGCTAGCCTATCCCCCTGAAGCCCTTCAGCACTATGCAAAGTAGGACAGCCAAAATCACAGCCTAAATCACTGAACCATTATGTCCCATAAGTCCAACAAATTCACAAATGCATTTGAACTGCATACAAGGTCCCTGGCCATTTGTATTTCTACTGAATTAAACATTTAAGCCTAATCGTTTTAGAAGCATTGAGTATTTCAATCAAATTTGTAAAGTATAAGCCTTGAGCAATTTGTGTTCATTCGCTGATGTTGACAGGATGATGTCTTGAACCCTCCTTTACTTCTCGCTCGCCCAGTCATCCATCACTAATAATGTGGCTGACTTTGTTCACTGGTCATTGTATGTTCCTGACCCGAATACAAGCTAAAACGAACTTCCTGTTTCTTAGTCACCCACAGAGATACTTAAAAACATTAAATTAATTGTGGGCTCATTTGTAACCCATCAAAGTAACCAAATGCCATCAATCATTAAAGTTATTTTTGTTTAAATATTTTAACTGACAGATCTATTTTTGAAATAAAAATAAAGTGGAGTAGTATTTTTGTTGTTGATGTCATTAATGGCCATGTTTGAGTTTGCTAGTAATAATCATATTTTGTGATGCTGTTTCATATTAAAAAATTGTTCTGCAATAGCTATAATTCATAGCTATTGACCTAATAAGCTCTAAACATTTGCTCATAAACATTGAGCCACTGCTGTCTATCATGTCCCTCAAATGTGAGGTGTTCTCAGATGGTCAGAATGGTCGTCTTAGAATCAAATAATTGGCGGTCTGGATATTGGTCATTGAGTCCTTGGGCTCAACACTTCACCCACCTTGCCTGCGTGACTGTATGTACTGTGTGAGAGTAATTGGTGATGGTTGGAGGGGCCATTGCTGAGGTGAATGAATATTGAATGAATGAATGAATGAATGAATGCATGAATAAAAGAATATTCGGACCATAAACAAAACATAAAAACACGAACTTATATGAACTAAAAATACAACCTGCCATGATTGAGGCAGTTGTGAGCTCAATATCAAATCAAATGTGCAGCTCAATACATGTACAGTTTAGGACAAACAATTTTGTTTTGCCTTTTGCACATTTTAGATAGGGCTGTCCGAAAAGGAGTGGGGGGGAAGTAAACACTTATTTAGTCCCACCCCTTTTAAGTACTCTCAATATCTTGTTCTATGTACTTATTAGGCGTCCTTATAACAATAATTTGAGCACTGTGATCTAAATCCAAGTTGTAAGGAACACAGTGTGAATACGACCCACCAATCAACATCTGGTTTACAACACAACAGCTGAACATGAAGAGTCATATATTTTCTTCAGATACATACTTATAGAATATCCATTCTTTGTATTAAACTGTCCGAAATTTGGACATTGTTTGAGGTCTACATGTAATTTATTCCATATTTTAGGACCACAAACGGACACAGAAGCTTTTTTCTGGATGTCCAGGCATGGGCAATTTTAAACAGCTACACATCCTTGACATGCAAGGAGAGTATTTTGTTCATTGATTGTTCTTATTTCTCTGATTTGCGATACAGCATCTTTTGTTATTGAACAATTCCTCTTTAACCTTCTAGTTTTCTGAGCACTGAATGCTGTCACTTTATTTTCCCCACACTTACCACCCTTTTTTTAATGTGTCTATCTCTCCTTGTGCTTCCTCTAAAAGTGCTCCCCCAGAGCTTGTCTCTGCATCACTCAAGTTTCATTCTATTTGTATCCTGCTGCTGGTTTTGATCTCATTGTGCCTTTTGTGTCTTTATATCCCAGCTCTACACATCAGTATCTGGGTGACCCATTTTTGTAGTGCTCCTTTAAGTCCTAGGCATGGGCTATTACTACATTATTAATTAATTCTCACATTTTTACCTCAGTATCGATGCAAACTAGGGCTTAATTGCAATACTGCCTTATTGCCTATTTGAGATTATAAATTAAATTTTATCTTTGGGGAAGCGTAGCCCAGATTAGTTGGGCTTGTAGAGGGTAGCATGCATAGCAAAACGAAATATAACAGATTTGACATGTTATTATTAATACCTTCCGGTAATGAGAGGGCCTGCTGCGCGCGTTGTCTTTTATCCCAATAATTGCACCTAATTGGGTAAGCCACGGATATTGCCCCGCCCACTTTCTCATCCACCAGCGCTGACCTGCTATAAAGTACCAACCGCGGCAAATAGCGCACGTTTTTTTTTGTGGTAACTGAGTGGATGAATGACACAAGGGCTCCTATGAGGAACTGCAGACACCGGAGCACAAAGGACTGATTGAAAGGGAAGCCAAGGTGGCGTTGTCTGTGCGCTAAGTGGATGAACTAAAATGTAAGGAGTGCCGGTGAATAGAGGAGGACGCGTCGGGATCCGCCACTGCTGCTGCCTGCATCCGCGGCTCTGCTGCTCAACGATGCTGCTGTCTGCTTCTTGTCACTCAGCCTCCCGACTGACACCTCGCTCGGACAGCTGCACCGCGGGGAGCATATGAGATCATGTGAAGAGCATCGTTTGGAGCTCAAGGTGCTTTTTTTTTTTGCGCGTTAAAGCTTTACATACCAGGGCTAGTTTTTTCTCTCTCTTTCTAGTCGCATCACTGGGCTATCCTTGAAGCGGGGTAAAATTGGGAACCCACTCATCTGTGTTTAACGTACTGTTCCCTAAAGCTCCACATATGCTGATTTTGTGTTTAACATCTGTGCTGGTGGATCCTTGAAACACTGCTGCTGCAGCTAGAGCACATATGGGTACAAGCTTTCTGACGGCACCCACAATAGTGCAAATTTCCATGAAAACCATCATCTTTCTCTCAGAGAAGTCATTTCTTTTATAGTGTTGAATTGATGAAGCCTTTTGGATGAAGGGTTTTCAACTCAAAACCTTGTCCAAGTGAGGAGTCTACTTTTGGTTGTGCAAAATTGGGCAGGCACATTCATGTCAAGGAATAAGGCATAGCTTGATTTTGGATTTTTTAAGTGCTCTCTCAGTTTTTTTTTTTTTTTAAATATATATATATATGGTATTTTATTAATAGTTTACTAATAAAAACGAAAATAGCACACCTGCAACCTTGGAAAAGGTATTAGACAACTATTTTACCTTCATGGAATCGTCAGTATTCAGGAGTTTCATTTCTGCTCATGCTTTGTCTTCCATCCAGTGTTTTTGAAGGTGATTGAGTCCTAGATTTGGCGGCGGTGCCTTCTCTCTCTTCAGAGATTTCCAGCCCAAATCTGGTCGGCTGCCACCTTTCATGGCTGTAGTGTTGAGACGATGGAGAGTCTTATTGGTGCTGAACGTGCTTGCAGTCGGGGGCTTCATGACCTTTTGGACCAGATGCAACACACGGAGTTTTCAGGCCGGCGATGTTGACATCGAAGGGAGCAGGGGCCGCAGCAATGGGACCCTGCCAGGGTCCGACATCAGCCACGAGCTGCTGCTGAAGAGGCTCAGCTCACTGGAGGATGTGGTTTACAGGCAGCTCAATGGTAAGAGGCTACTTATTGATAATGCTTTCATCTTTCGATCTAGTACTTCATTACATTGTACATCATGACTTACTCTTTCTTTCTGCGTCAGGACTATCCAAATCTCTTGGCCTGACAGAGGGCTTTGGAGGTCGGGGTAAAGGTGGACTTCCTGCCACTCTATCTCCACTGGAAGAGATTGACGCCAAACCCCTGAGGGACAAGTATGGCTACAACGCCTACCTCAGTGACAGGATTTCTCTGGATCGCAGCATCCCAGATCACAGGCCCAGCCAGTGAGTGCATGCTGACTAATACGTTCATTGTTTGTGTGCCATTTGTCTTGCCACTGCATGCTTAACGTGTAATGGGAGTGCACTAACATTAGTTATTAAGGTTTCCCAATTTCCAAGATTATTTACAGGCTGCGAACATAGATCTTTATTAACATACAAGATATTTATTTACCATAAAACTTTGATGTGATTTCCCCAGCTGCCTGTCGTCCCATGTTTTATGGACTGGTGGGCTTTGGAGCCAGATTCCAGCTTTCATTTGCAACACTGTCTTTTATTGTTGCTTGGATCACAGTGCTGTGTGAAGTGTGTATCTGCAGGCTTCACAGTAGCTCAGTCTCAGAGGGCTGCTTTGTTTGGCTGAAGGCACAACTGGGGCTGATAGTGGGAAGTCTGGCAGAAAGCGATTCAAATACACAAGACGACTGTTAAATGCATAAATGCAGACAAAAATTTCTGAAGTAAACAATATACATATATAAATATATGTAATATAAATTATATATACTGTATGCTGTACATGATAGTAAGATTACATGTTTGAGGCTTTTTTGTCCTCTCGCTCTGTTCCCAGATGTAAAAGACTTAACTACCCTAGAGATCTACCTCAGATCTCTCTTATCTTCATCTTTGTGAACGAGGCTCTGTCCGTGATCCTGCGCTCCATTCACTCTGCTGTCAACTACACACCTGCCCATTTGCTCAAAGAGATTATCCTTGTGGACGACAACAGTGATGATGGTCAGTGATGACTTTTTACATTTTCTCTAGCTACTGTATATTTCTGGTTATTTGCTGCTACACATTTCAAGTGTGCTTACACACTGCCTAACCCCACAAAAAGTTGCCACATAAAGGTCACACCCTGGGCCGCTTTTGCTATGACATTGTTTCAGTAAGCTTCTGTATTGTCATAAGATCTAGTGTTGCATTAGGTTTTCACCAAGATCTTGAATTGATGATGGGAGAATGTGACTGACCACAGTGAAAATCCTTCTCCAGCACATCCCAAAGATTCTCAATGGGGTTAAGATCTGGACTCCCTGAACCAGTCTTTCACGAGAGTGTGATCAATACTGGCATTGTCATCTTGGAATATGCAGCTGCCATCAGAGAAGAAGAAATCCATTGATAAATAACCTGGTCATTCAGGATGTTCAGATACTCAGCTTTATTCATTCATTTGAGAGGATAACCCCTTGAGATGCAGCATAGTCAGCAGATCTCATTCTTTGGGCACATAGTGTTGCTGAACAGTGGGCATTAGGTATGATGGGCGCATCACTTTACCTGCTCCTCTTCTTACCCTGATGTGCCCATCACTTTGTAACAGGATAAACCTGGACTCATCAGAACATCATCTTTTTCCATTGCTCCACAGTTTAATCTTTATGCTCCACAGAAAATGTAAGTTTTTATGCAGTCTTAATGCCTTGAGTTCCCTTCGCATTGTGCTTGTGAAATGCTCTTACTTTTCTATTTGACTTTGTCAAAAAGTAAACACAGTTCTTCCTCAGAGACGATAGGCTCCACTATCCTTGCAGTTTTAAATAATGCGTTGGACAGTTCTTATGCCAGTTTTTGTAGTGTCTGGAGCTTCCTTAGATGTTTCTGCTTGATGCACACCCATGATTTGACCCTTTTCAAGCATACTGAGGTCTTTGCCACATTCATGGAATTTGTCTTTTGACATGGTTGTTTCAAAAATTAGACGCCACTCACAGCATCACTTGGGTTTAAATGCCATTTTGCCAGCTGAAAGAAGATCACGCATGCAGCAACTATCCAATTGGAGGCTTGGAACTATTTTCTTTAGTTAAAGTTCCAGGTGGTGATCTTTTTTTGGTCAGGCAGCATATTAGTTTACTTCCTCAGTTTTCTCAGTGCCAGAAACAATTGTTGTTTTCTTCATTTTGGGGTATTGCCACCTCTTTCTTTGATAAGATTGAATTTCTATGGTAAGGCACTCATTGCCAGAGTATGAAACAGGCTTTGTCAGACAAACGGAGACAGATCAGTCTCTACAGGTAAAAGAACAACGAGGACAGAGATGTAAGTATGGGATGGGTAGACAACCGATTTGCTCAAAGAGTGACTATATCATATGATAGTGTCTCTTACAATCTGAGAATGTGTAAGAGGATATCCGGAAGAGCGCAGAAAGAAGATCAATCTAATAAAACAGAAAGCCAAAGCTGATAACAGAGAAACAGGAAGTCGTAGATTTGATTGCCAACCTCCAATTCGTCAGTTGAGGTGCAATTGCAACGTCATTAAACTTTGAATAGGAAAGAAATAGCCCTCTAGCAATCTCAGAATAGTATCCATATTGGGTTTTTAAATAAAATATTCTAATCAATATATTGTTATAAAGTCTGTGATAGGTGGTGACATGGTGGCGGAGCAGTTGGCGCTCTTGCGTCACATCAATAAGTCCTGGGTTCAATTCCTGGAGCATGCAGGCCTTTCGCATATTTCTCTTCCCGTGTCTGGATGGGTCTTTCGGTGATGCTGTGATCGCCCACTGCTCCTTTTTAAGGGTCGTTCCAGCTGCATCAAAGGATGGGTCAAATGCATAGGAATTTCCCTTTGGGGACAATAAAGTTCACATTAACCTTAAAAAATAAAAACTGCACAAATTGTTAGTCTCCATGATCTAGGCCACTCCAACTGAAATACACATAGCTGTTTTTGTGGACTGAGGTTGACATGCAAAAAAATCCCAAAACACAACTTTTAATCAATTAATCAATTTTGCTTGAACAATACATAAAGGAGTACAAAGGCTACCTCTAGGTTTGGCATTGATCACTCTATGGCTATGTGGTTATGCATACCCATAAATGGTTGAGCAATTAATTTAATTCACACAAAGCTGCTTTTAACATCTGTCAACATAGTCAGATGGTCTGGAGCATGTGAGAGTCAATTTCATCTTCATGTGGTTAATGTAAGACTGAGATGTGCCTCCAGCCACTCTCCACCAGTGTTGTGTTCCCAATTCTCCTTAGAGGTGATGTCCAGTCATGTTGATCAGGTAGAGCCCCTGAGGCAGAAACACAGGAGGGACTCTGTCTCTGCTTTTGACTTTGGATGAACTCTGTATTTCCTCAGAAACATAAGATACCAAAGAGAAAAGTGCTGCTCTGTTTGGGTTCACTTGAAGGGTTAGAGAAGGGTAATTGGGACGTTTTAAGCAAAATAAAATGGCAAAATAAAGATGTGTCAGATGTCAGAGAAACAGAAAGGATGTTGGAGAATGGCTCACCTTGAACTTGAAGAGTTGAACTTGAAGAGTTCTATCTAAACTGCCACTGAAAAGAATAACCGCATGCTTGTCATTTTGTCTTAGATCTATTTTAAATAGATTTTAGTAAAATTCCAAAAAGCAACATTGCACACTCATAACGCAGATTATTGATTGAATAAATATATCTTGGACATCAGCTGCCTGAGTGTGCAATGTTGCTTTTTGGAATTTTGAAGATTTTCCTCAACATCGTGTGCGTTGAAGCCACTTCTTTATCAAAACCACAACTGAAGTTACAAGTTTTTACAGCTACACAGGTAAAGAACAGTAGTAAAAAGAAAGTAAATGAGTAAATAAGTACACATTTCGATACCAGTATCGGCTTTTGAAATGTTACTCTTTATTTGTATTCATTCTCATTTATCAATCATAAAATGTACTTACTGTATTGCAAGCACTCATTTGTGTCAGCAGCACAGCTTAGTATTTCTATGCTTTTGTTTTTTGCTGCAGAGCAGCTAAAGGTACCTTTGGAAGAGTACGTGAACAAGCGATATCCTGGTCTGGTGAAAATAGTGAGGAACCAGAAGAGAGAGGGCTTGATTCGTGCCAGAAACGAAGGTTGGAAAGTGGCCACTGCCGAGGTGACTGGCTTCTTTGATGCCCACGTGGAGTTCACTCCATACTGGTGAGTCCAACTGGCACACACTTTTATTGGGTAATTACTGTTAAGTCCATCTTCATTGTGATGGAGATAAAAAAAAATACGTGTTATAAAATAAGGATGAATGCAAACAGAGACAGACAGAGACAGACCAATAAAACAGACAAAACTGAAGCTGCATCTGTTATAGAACATTCACGGCTATAAAATAAAAATTAATTTGTAAAATGCGTAAGCGCTGCAACATTGCACTGACACAGTTACACAAGACTTCTATTGGTTTTACTACTCTCTTTGCTATCAGATGTGTACGCAAGCCGTTCATTCAGCACAAACAGACGCATGCCCTCCAGAGCTGTGCAGAATCAAATGGAATTGGTAATAAAGTTTCTGCTACATCAGGGACTTTGTGAGTGAAGTGAGAGTGGAGGTGTTCAGAGACAGCTGCTCCATGTAGCTGCACATTAGTAATAGCAGGATTTGACATTAACACTCAAGCCATCCAGCCAAATGCTGGTAGATCTTCATTTTGGAAAGTGACATATTTACTCTCGCTGGCCACAGGGATAATTTAACAGTTTATTTTATTTTATTCATTTGACAGGGACATGTACAGGAGCATTAATCAGCATATGAAAAGATGCTTTGAATATGAAACAAAATTCAAGTAATTTTCTTTAAAATACGATCTTAGATATTAATTCTCCTGGGTGAAGTCCTTAGTGCTCATCTAATGTGGTAGACAATAGAACAATTATGTTAAGTTATTTTTAGTTATTTTTAAAAAAGACTTGTCACTGTGGCCGGTGAAGTAAACAATAGACGATGAGTCTAATTACAAAAGAAACTGAAGTGATGGTGGGTTGTGTTTCTTCAGGGCTGAGCCAGCTCTGGTCCGAGTTAAAGAGGACCACACGAGGATCGTCCTGCCATCAATCGACAACATCAAACATGACACCTTTGAGCTGGAACGTTACGAGAACTCAGGCCATGGCTACAACTGGGAGCTGTGGTGTATGTACATCAGCCCCCCCAAGCAGTGGTGGGACGAGGGGGACATGACTGCTCCCATCAGGCACGTGTTCTTCGTCCTGCTTTGAAATATGAAAGTCTTGTATTATGCACTCTACCTGTATATCACTGTCTTTTCTGATTTTTGCTCTCCAGGAGTCCTGCTATGATTGGTTGCTCCTTTGTGGTCAATCGAGACTACTTTGGCGATCTTGGCTTGCTGGACTCTGGCATGGACGTCTATGGAGGAGAGAACATTGAGCTGGGCATCAGGGTATGTGTGCCAGTTTTTTCCTCTGTGTTCTTGACCCCTGCAGTAAATAGAGCAGTGTACCCCGCCCAACATGCCAGCGCTGATGAATGAGCCCCATTTAGCTGGGTTACGGCTACAAAGCGCATCTGCATATAAGTGGGCCACAAAGCAAAAAGATATGAATACACTGTTTTACACATTTTACACAAGTGAGAATCTTACATCCCATTCAGAGAAGGAAGCGCCAGCCTGATAAGTCTATATGATGTACAACACTTGTATTTGTAGAGGGGGGTGCTTGCCTAATCTAATTGGTGCTAATGATAAATTGAAATGTCATCAGTTGATCAACACTCTTTTTACTTTTCCTCAGCGGCATCTGAACCTTTGGCTCTTTGTTGTGAGTAATGTGTTGTATGTGCAGGTATGGCTGTGTGGGGGCAGTATGGAGGTGCTGCCCTGCTCCAGAGTAGCACACATCGCTCGTGTGAAGAAACCTTACCACAATAACATCGCATTTCACACACGGCGCAACGCTCTCCGGGTCGCTGAGGTGTGGATGGACAAATATAAATCCAATGTCTATTTGGCCTGGAACATACCCATGGAGGTAATACAAGTCTTCACAATACTTGAAAAGCTACATTGACTTTTACTGAGTCGGCCAAACAAAGCATGTTGTTCGCAGGAAAAGGCAGCCATTAAGCAATTTTTGAAATGTGCGATTTTACTCATGCAGGACCATGGCATTGATTTTGGAGACATTTCCGAAAGGGTTGCACTAAGGGAACGGCTACAGTGCAAAAACTTTGAGTGGTACCTCAATAACGTGTACCCTGAGATGAGAAGGTACAGCAACACACTGTTCTATGGAGAGGTGAGCACTGGGAAGGTTTATTTATAAATGGGAAAATAATCGGGCCGATACGTTATGTAATATTTTACTTTGTGCAACTAATTATTGGTTATGTATTTCAAACAATGTCAACCTAAATAACTAATGAAACAAGGAGTAGGAAAGCAAAAGGGATTGATTAGTGTTCATTTACTGTCTCCATGTTTTTATTCATTCATAAGGTATTCAATTCAAATTAAGTTTACATTTGTGTAGATCAATAGTAGTTTCAGAATTACATATCTGTTCATTGCAAGTTTGTAAAATGTGTTGATATTTATTTGTAGATTCGGAACAATAAAGCCAGCCACCTTTGCATGGACCAGGGAATGAAGGAGAACCACACAGCGTCACTGCACCCGTGTCACGGCTGGGGTCCTCAGGTACATCCCATCATGCACCCATTATCGGTGTGAATCGAAGTTCTTTCTCAGCACCAGTGCACGTCCGCTCAGTGCTTTTAGAATGAAATTGTTTTATTTCACAGCGCGCTTCGAAAAAGCCCAGCGTCAGCCTGAGAATGTGATTCCGTCTTTTGAATTTCTATATGGTGTAGTGGGAACAAAACAAAAACATGCAATGAAGGATACTGAGGTAGAGTTGTGTTCAAAAGCTGGAGCGATCAGTGATCAAAGTCAGCTTTTTTGTCAAATTCACCACATGTAGAGCATGCACATAATAGAAATGTGTTACGCTACAGTATATAGGCAAACACACAATGGAGAGAAATGTCCTAAATGAAGAGTGATACCAAAGATCTTTTCACTTGCTCTGACTGTGCGCTGGAGGCGTCCCATGGTGAAATGACGGCATCCCAAACAACGCATTTAAAAAACTATATAGACATTTTCACTTAATATTCACAATTACACTAACCTCTCCCACCTTAACCGAGTGCATTTTCTCCAGTTCAGCTTTACCCAAATCTAAAAGGTTACAGCCTATAGGCCAGTGTAACACCTCATTTGAAAGCTAAGACCTACAAAATGTATGGATCTTTTTCCTTGCGTTGTCGTCAATTTTTAAACATTTTTTTCCAATTGCTTTTTTTGCCATATATTCATCGCCTTTTTTCATCACTTTTTTGTTACTTTTCTGTTGCCCTTTTTTGCTTTTTCGTCACACATTTTTGTCACTTTGTCATAGCTTTTTTGTCAAGTTTTTGTCTGTCTATTGTTGCATTTTCATCCTTGTTTTTGTCTCGTTTTTGTTGCCATTTTGACCCAAGACGTTTTTAGATTTCGGTTGAGCCAAAGTGGAGAAAATGAGGTGAGGGTTAAGAGGCAAAATAAGGATCTTCTTATATTGAAAGTAGATAAATTACTTAGAACATATTATCAAAATCATTGATAAATAATAAAAGAAGGGCAGGTTTCAGTCATTGAGAATAACTTTATCTCAAAAACGAAATATACAGTATCTTGCCTCACACTTTTTTACCAGTGATCTGTTCTCGACCTTTTTATTATGATGTGGCACTGTGCTTCTCTCAGTTAGGACGTTATACCAAAGAGGGGCAGTTGTTCCTGGGACCCCTGGGCAGCACAGGCGATGACACCCGCTGTGTGGTGGATGATCAGAACAGCAGCCTTCCTCAGCTCCTCAACTGTGACAAAGTGACCAACCTCAAGCAAAAGACATGGCACTTCTCACAGGTCAGTACATCAGCAAGTGTTCCTCTGCTTTTCTTCGTTAAATAGTTTTATAGTTAAAGCCAAACTGCCAAACATTTCAGTGTGTATTTTTTACCGTGAGTGGGCTCCTCACCTCAGATCTAACCCTTACAGGACATTACCAGCTCACCATACAGAGGGTTTACATTTATTTGGTCCAAAATGTATTATTTATTAGTGTATTAGTATTTGAAATTATGATTACAAACTGTTAATAATTTGTTATTAATTGAGGATTGGGACTCACCATATTAAGTGTTTTGCTCTACATCATTGATTCCTGATGACTATGAATAAATTGTCTTGTCTATATAGCATCCATATAGGCCAAATTGCACAGGAACAAATAATATATATAATTTCCTTTTTCCGTGCTCTTGTCACATCCATTTTTGTGCTCCCCAGAACTCCTCAATCATCAACCAGGCATCAGGGCGCTGTCTAGAGCTGGTGCCGAGTAAAATAAATTTCGGACACCAGTTGGTCCTGCAGCTGTGCACTGGACAAACCTGGACTATCAGGAACACTATGAGACAGGAGGAATAGTCCTTTCGATGGGACGGTGGCTGTGTCTCACAACTGCTCAGTCGTTTATGAGAAATGAACTACGCTCCAAGTTGGACACTGGGATTTTTTTCCGGTTGGGTTCCGCATGATAACTTGTTTTTCCCTTTTTTTTAAGTACGTTTTTGATGTGATATTGCCACAGATTCTCCTGTGCCACAGAACATAATATATTTATTAGTAAAACAAGTCATCCCTCATGAGTTAATGTATACCGTGAATGTGAGAAGCCAAACATGAAGACATTTGCCAGAGGAGGTGGGTAGTAATCAGTTACATACTCAAGCACATATTCCTGAGTAACCTACAGTATTCTTTCCCCACACAATACTTTATACTTATACTTTGAGGTGTCAGGACTCTTACTTGACTAAAACAATTAGTTACTCTTTTTGAAGTGATTACATTTATAATTGACAGTATTGTATCGTCCTTTTCCTAACATATATTCCTCTATCAGTTTTATGGAGTTGATGAGAAATGTCAGAATCTTCACTTAATGTTTTGTCTTTTGGATTACATCACTACTGACTGTCACAGTAAAATTATTTCATAGCGATGTTACTCTTACTTGAAAAAATATTTCGGCTACTCCACCCACCTCTGAAATTTGCAGACTTTTTAACCTCTGTTTTTAGTTTCTATATTTGCTATACTTTTTTTGTTTTGTTTGTCAGAGCAATTTTAATTACTTTAATGTTTTTCGCCTGGTCACGTTGAAACCTGAGGGCTAGTTCTTTTAACTTCTGTAGCAGCAAATGCAGTAATTGTAGCATGATCGTAACCGTATGTATGCTCACATGGAAGCAGTCCAAGGGAGTTTTCTGTGCCATTCAACGCTGTTGCTGATGGCCAAATATAAATGAGCTGCAGCCGTTAAGCACTTTTGAACGGAAACTTGTATAATAGGAATTGTATACAAAAGTGCCAACTGCGGGTAATTGGGGCTCTGTGTGATGTCATATACTGAGTTTGATGTTGGGATTGTGCTCCTCAAATATGTCTTCCAATAAACTGCTTTACTGGTTTTACTGATTTTTTTTACTGATATGAAACTTATTATAGATATTATACAGTACTTAGTCACAAAACATGAAGTTAATTTATTTAGATGCTATCTATCTATCTATCTATGATCATTTACAGACAGTACAGGGGCCCTATCGAGAAAGGCCTCAAAATCTGTGAAACTCTCGCCTGTTAATGAAGACTTACAATCATACTTTTAGTTGTGGTGCATTTTGGAAGCTAAATATTTTCAGCTGGCTATTTCTTGTAAAAATAAATAAATAAAAGACTCCTAACTACCATTGGTTGAGGCAACCATGTTCTCTGGGATCCTCTTCAGCCCTTAGGCAATCTCCAGATTTGCCTACCTTATTGTGAGGGCTCTGAAAAGTGTCCAGGGGTGGCCCATTTGCTCTCTTACTTAAAAGGCAGAATTAGCATTACATTTTACACTCTGGACTGGTGTGAAAAATTAGCATGCCCAAGTGCTTCTAGTGACTATGCACAGCACAAGCAGTGAGGAGAGATAAGACACAGGGCCCTGTCTCAGATATGGGGACATGGACTGGGAGTAGGGACAAGGGGAGACACAGGCTGCATGTTAAGAGCTTGCAGAGAGGAGCAGGCGGCTGAACAACAGGACAGCACATTGGCCCATACCATGAAATCGGATTAATAAATGCCCGCCTCCTTGATCCTGTTTACAGAAAATGACACCAGGGACAGATGGGGCTCAGCACTGTTACATTATGACAACTGTGCATTAGGCACCCACCGATGTCTTCACATTTTACACACTGGCTCCATGAATTAGAATGAGTGTCATCATAAACGTGCAGCGGTTTGGATGTTCCTGTGGTTATCCTTTGGGCTAGTTACAAATTACATTTGAGCACCAAATATTTTTCAAATAGGCTTAGTCATAAATAAATATGCAGAAATATACAGACAGAACTGAATATTCTAAGAGAGACAAAAATGCATAGCCACACACCAGGTTTTAAAAAAGGTTTACTGTATTGATCTTTACTTTTGTACAATCTCAAGTATTTACATACAATGCTATTTAATAAATATTTGCTTCTAGACTATATGTTTAAATGCTGCACATGCAAAGTATATGTAGAATGTGCTTGTCCAATAGTTATTATTTCTATATACAAAACATTGACGATCTGACCACCATGCTACGTGAGTCACTTAGTATGTTCCCCTATACACTCACAAGTCCACTCTCTAAGACTAAACTACATCACAGCAGTGTAGAGCTAAGTCTTTCATTGTGAATAAAGTGTAAAAAATATGAACTGCAAAATCCAGTGATAATTTCATTTGTGACTGAAAACCATTCACAGGTTTAAAAGATTTCTTCTGCCAGAAGAGTTTGAGTCCGAAGATTAATTATGTGAACGTGCAAGTGGCACTCCACCTGCACATATACGTCGCTGTGGTTGACCCATAGATTTTAATAAAGGTTTATATATTATATCTATGTGTAGACCATACAGACATGTAGACATATAACAAAACAAAATGTTCAACCCATGTTTCTAGATCAGTGGCTCTCATATTTTAGTGTGTGTACTTCAGGTGCATGCAGGGCCATCTGCACTTTAGACTATATTTCATTTCAATCAAGCTCATATGGTGTCGAAATTCTATGAATCTAACCAATCAATCAAAACCTTTTAGACCCAGTTATTTCTGAGTTGGGAAAATTTGAGAACCACTGATCGAGGCAAAACAAGAAAGAGCAGACCACCCCTAGAGGGCAGTCTTGCACAACAACACAAAACCATGATTCTAGAGTAAACCTCAACACAGTTTAGCAGCGGCAACAATTTAGGAACCACAAAAGTACAAGTAATGGCTTTTAAAAATTTGTTTTATCTTATTAGAGTAATTTAGTGAGCAATAAATTGGAAAATGTCATTGTTTCTGTTTATATTCAACATTCATATTTGTAATTTGCAAACATTTACTGAACTGAAATGATATATATTTTTTTCTGACTAGAATATTATTAGCTTGATCTCCAGAGGATGTATTTCCGATTCCAATTTGTCCAAAGAGCTGATTAAACATGCTAAACTGATACAATATGCTTATCCGAAATATAACACTTGTTTGTAAACACAAAGACGCCTCTGCTTTGTATGGCTTTCAGATTTGGGCATTGACCCAGTGAGCAGAGTGCACCAACAAGCAGACAAAACACAACCATACTGAACGTTTTAAGGATACAGCTACAGGACACTGACACATGCATTTACTATGGAGCATATTAGTGTGGATAGAAGTGGTGGATTTACATGATGGATCAGACAGGACTAAGTGCAGGAGTCCAGAGGCTCATTGTAACCAGTCTGAGGTGTGACAGCCCTTGACACACTGTAAAGGGATTAAACATACAGTCATTTCAGACACTTTAAGTACCACACAGGAAGCTCCAGTGCCTCTAATGGCGTAATACAATGTGTCTTTTATATTCTCTGACACTCATTGTCTGTGGTGCATGCCGTTCATGCTTTGCATATGCACCAATAAAATGAAGCCAATATTACACCATAAAACCACTCATGGGGTCTAAATCTTCTCTAAGGAACTCCTGCTCCAAATTATTATGTTGTTATTTTGCTTTCAACGTCAACTGAGTCATTTAAATTCCTTGGATAAAATTCTACAGTAACAATTGTATGTATTTATTTAACCTCTTAACCTCCATCTGAACTGAGCTCATTTTCACCAGTTTGGCTTTACCTAAATCTAAAAGCTCCTTCAAAAATCTAGAACAACAAATATGAGTCCCACTGGCTAAAAAAGGCTGTGTTTAAGAAATCTTTTGTCCCCCGTGCTGTGGGAATTCTAAATGAAGCAGCCACAGAAATGAACTGTTCTTATATATGTGTTTTTGTTTTATTTTTTCCCTATTGGACATGTTTGTATTGTCCATAGTCTTGTTTTTCTGTGTGTTGGTGAGCCAAAGATGAATTTCTACCTCGGTAGACAATAAAATTCTATTCTATGAGATGAAAATGCAAAAAAGTGACAAAAACGTGAGAAAAAAGAAAGGAAAAACATAATTTTAAATGGTTTTTTTGTGTGTTAGTTTTTTTAGATTTGGGTAAAGCTGAACTGGGGAAAATGGACTCGGTTAAGGCGGGGGGTTCAGAGGTTAATCAGAATCTCTTTTTCCATAGGGGACCCTGTTTTTGCAGACATACGGACAATATGCAAACTCCACATAGAAAGACCCCCCACTGTCTGGAAAAAATGAAAATTTAACCCAGGACCTTTTTGATTGTTCAACATGCAATACCACATCTACAAAACATAACCCCACAAAACAATGATGAATTTGCAATTTCCCTCACATCTTGCCTAATCTAAGTTGTAATAGCATTCTCATTCCTTGTAATGAGCAGGTGCTGATGTGAGAAGCAAGATTCGTTTTCCTGATTGTACACTCTGAGGTGTGGAGCTTTCCTTTAGTGACTTTGTATTTTGGTTTTGCACTGCGTATAGAAATCTGTCAACTTCCTTTCAAACTTCCTTTGTACTAGAACCATCCACGGGCTTTAAGCTACTTACTTTCATCTCCGGTTGCAGGGCACATGAGCTGACTGCAGCACCTCAGCGGTTTCCCAAGTTCAAGAGAGAAAGTTGCTGATTTTTTGGTGGTCTGGTGTGTCGTCGTTGCCGTCCTCCTCACATCCAGCCGCAGTAATGAGAAGGTGGCAGCTGTGTCCCTCCAGGCTGCAGCGAGGCGATGGTGAAACCTGCTGGGAGCCCCTGCACGGACAACGGGTCTAAATTATTGCATCGACAGTAACAGTGATGTGAATGTCAGCCCTTTGGTGTCCCTGTCGAGAGGAATGGAGGAGGAGGTGAAGGTGTAGTCCGACTCCTCGCGCTGGCTTTACAGTTTTCAGTGGAGACTGGGGGGTAACAGGTAAAGTCCGGAGCTGTGACGGGAGCATGTAGCAGCGGGGCGCGGTCACTGCCGCCCGCGTCACTCCATGCCGTTCCTCAGCATCTGGTTGGCCGCGATGAGCATGACGCTGATGATGAAGGCCATGGCGAAGGCGCAGATCAGGCTCTTCCTCACGCACGTCTGACGGTTCTTTTTGGACGGGTGAACTGAAAGGAAATAAGATTCATCAATATTTGTCGATTCAGTTCCTAAATCACCCTAAAATGTTGCTAGTTGTAGCATTTCAACAAATCCATGACTTGATTATAATGCTTTTGACTTCACCTGTCAAAGGCTTTAATATCAAATCAAATAAGAACATTGGAACAATGACTGTAAACATTGTGTATTATAGTGAAAGTCCATATGAATATTATAACTATTTGGAATAGCTGACTTGTGACCAGTTGGATGTAATTACTAGAACTTCCTCAGTGACCTATTGCACAGAGCGCAGCCTCGCACCAAATCTATTCTCAAGTTGAAACTGCTGAAGTCATCAGAAAACTTCCTGGCTGCTCCAGCAAGTCAGAAGCTTAATAAAAAAAGGTAGCACAGGAATGCCAATCCTGTGACATGGCTGTCAGTAAATCGCAAGCTTGGGGTTGAAAATTATTATCCTGCTTTTCAGTGATAAACAGAGCGCATGAATAAAGTTAATATTGAAAATGTTGTGACTAGGAAGGAAGGGTATCTGTTGAATAAGCCAGAGCAAATTGTATTTAGTGAATCATTACACCCAGTGATTTTAAAGCAGTACTAAGTAACTTGTTTACCTTAATAAATCTTTCTGTAGTCCCTCTGAGGCAATACAAGTGTTAATGGGGTGATTGTGGGTCTTTCATCTCCCACCTGGTGTCTCTGGCCAGAAAACCACAATTCTAACTTCGCTGCCTACGGGTCGGAGGCCCCAATACACACTAATAGAATCATGAAGAAGAAGCTAACAGGCTAACAGGCAGAGCAAACAGCGGGCTAGGGCATCTTAAACAGTAGGCTATTTACAGCCAGTTTGAGTCAAAAATGTATCTCATTGTGTAATTGGATGTACAATATCCCTCCCTTCCTTTACTCTCACGGACAATTAATGAGAAAAAACGCAAAATTCTACGACACCTGCAGTGGTGCTTATGGCCTCTAGGGGCATGAGTTACTTAGTACTGCTTTAATTTGGGAGCCTAGAAGAACAATGGAGACAGAGAACAAGAAAAAAATGTAAGAAAAAAACTAAAAAATAAATAAATAAATAACTGCATTGGAGGGACATGTTACATTGATAACAAAAACAATGTAATGTCTTATAAAACAACTACAGTATAAAAGTGTTCATGGAGTGGTGTAGAAAGTGGGCCACACCTCATTACCTGCCTAATGTCTGCAGTGGTCCCCCTCTCAGGGGCTGATCTGGGTGGAGGGGGGCGTTTTATGAGGTTACACAAGGTTCAGTGGCTCCCCTCACAACTAATGTCTCTCTCTCAATTTTACACTCCAGTCCTGCAGCAGCATCCTGTGTGTCTCCAACTGGCCATCTGCTGTCTGCGACAGCACTAACTTCTTAATGGACAAAATGTCAAGGTGTAAAACTTGTTGCATTTAGTGCCCTGGTAAGGTGGATCAGAACATATTTTGGTCTTTTGTAAGGTTAGAATAGTTTATATGTGTCTGCTTCATACTATAAGATCAATTATTGCTGGAAATTGAGATAATTTACCTTCAGAAACATACCTATATGAAACTAGTTTATACCATTTGCTTTCCGTATAACAATTGTCATTTACCACAGCTATTTTTAACAGTGTGGTGAAGCACTATATAAAGTGTAATTGGGAGACGCTATAACTCAGACAAGTTACAACTGGGAACAACTGTAGCCGTGAAACGAAACAGCTTTTAATCCATTCTCAGTATATGGCAGCTGTCATGTCCATACATCATGTTTCCAGATGCTCTACCCTGCTGTGGTTACTGTTTATAGTGGTCTGCATTGATCGTGGAAGGAGGCGGAGTGAGGCCGAGGGGGAAATCAGGGGCCTCTGTTGCCCACTCATCCATCAGAGAGCCGGAGCAGAGGATGGATAGTTGGGTATGAATGGCACAGTGACACTAAACATTGATTATACTGACTGAGCACTGCTGAGGTGCAGCTTCACACTTTGTGCCGCGGCCGTAAAGTCTGCCGGGTCGTTTTATCACGTTGTTAATATCAGGATTGGGAACTCATGTTTTCCGTGGTCATACACCCTATAGACAGCTAGGGTCCAGTGCTATATGTTCAGACCGCAGATTACAGTGGCAATAAAAGTAACACTTAGCGTATAGTGTTTATTGATTTTTATAGCTTTATGTGACACTCAAAATCGAGTTAAGGTGACAGGTCCTTAATACTTTTACCTAAGGTGACAGGTAAAAGTATTCATGTAATTTTAATATGTAGCCACTGGAAAACACAAAAACAACTATTTGAGGTTGTCCTAAATGGACACAGTGGAGGAAGAGAATCTGAACATCTCCCCTCGTTGCACAGCTGAAGTCCCACCTGTCGGGAAGTTCATCCATGCTGTAATTTATTCATTGTCACCTCACTCAGTTGTGCTATTGTGTCTCTCCTGGTTGAATTGTTTTCTAAAAATCTTTGGCTCAGCAGCAGAAATACAGAGGAAATTGAAGTGGTTGAAAATCTGTGCCGTAAAAGTTTGTCAACGGTCCCTCCGGGGTGGAGCACTAGTGCATACAGCAGCTGCTCCAAACCGGACAGCTGTGCGCTCACATCCATCACACTGCACGGTCCATGTACTAAACTGTGGGGAGGAAAGTGTCACAGATGCTCACAACTCAAACCATTGAAAAGGTGCATGCCCCTTTGAGATTGATGTCCTAAAATAAAAGATTATTATTTTGTTTTTTAAGTATGACCAAAACCTTTCCAATTCTAGCTCATAAGAAGTGGAATGGGGCCCACTGTTGTACGCATTGAATTGAATTTGCTGCTAACTCCTGGGACTAGTCCATCTGATTATGTGCCATACTCTGTATAAAATGTGGTAAGAAAGTGCTGATTTGGCAAGATATATCCACAAGTGCATAGTGGGAGAGCTGACAAGTTAGTGCTCCTGGTTTACAGCAAAAATAATTTACATTCTACATCCACAGGCCGGTGTAACTGTGGTGTCCCTATGGTCTGACTGTGCGGCACAAGATGCACACTGCCTGTGTTTCACCTATTTTTGTTTTATTTCTTTATATAAGTCCCTTCATTTTCAATAAGACTCTTCGTAATATCCAAAATATTAAGTAGTGAGTAGTAGGGACTATTTTTAATCCCAGACACAGGAGCCGACCACTGTGGTTTGACATAAATGTTGGATGACCAGTTTTGCGCAGTGAAGCCATGCATATGTGATGTGCTTCTGAACAGGTGCCCAACTGACGGCCGTCCCGACCAGCCCTACCAAATCAATAAATCAGCAGGTGCACTGTCGCACAGCCCCGACATGACGCATTAGCGTCTGTCTCACTCACAATGGGGGCTATAGAAGTGGAGACTCACCTCCCTCAAACTCTGTCTGGCAGTTGCCAGCGTTCTCCTTGAGGGACTCTTCCTCATTGATGATGATGTTCTCGATGTCCTTCATGGTCAGATGATCACGAAAGGCGTAGAACAGGATGTGTTTGAGCTCCTCCAGCGTGATCTGCTGCATGTCGAACTGGGAACACACACAATTTATTTGTTTAGTGTCTTTGCAATTCTGAAATTAAAGGACCTGCACCCCAGCGTTACCTTTTACAAAAGCTTGGTGGAGCTTGTTCATTTAAAATGGTTTCTTGTGGTCCAAACCCATTCCTAATTGTTGTAATGCAAAAAATATGTTTCTCCGGGAATGAGTTGATAAGCTTATACCTGCAGTGCACACCTTCCCGGGATTTAGGGCCCCTAAATCACAAATGAATTAGGAGGCAGATGGTTCTAACCTCCTTGTGTCCTTGGCACCGCCTTGCAAATGTTGGTGCTGTGGTATGAATATCCGTACTTCGCTATGTGTTTGGTGGAGGTAGGGGAGAGACTATTGCATTAGAGGGTATGCAGGTGACGTCACAGCATTGGAACAGCATGGCGGACAGAGGCCAAATGAGTCTGAACTTTGAAATTTGTAATTGTTTGTTTTAAAACTAAAACTTGGACAGTTCTGTTTAGAATCAAAGTGCAAAACCGCTATTGGCCAAATGAAATGCTTTATGAGTGCCAAGCAAAATAAAATAAATACATTTCCATAATGAAAATGAAAATGAAAAGTTTGGGGGCAGAGTTGGAGGGAGTATTGACCCTCATCGCACTGAGCAAATTCCCTGTTTACAATTGAGCATCAGATTCTGTGGATGAGTAATTGCTGTTGCTAAACTTTTTATCTGTTGTTTTTCTGCTAGAGAAACGTTACCCTTGGGGCCAGTAACAAAACCACAATGTCTTTCGTTATCTCAAAATGATGCAATGGAAGGCAGCTGAACAGATGAACAGTGTTTATATTCTACTCTTAAGTGGCATTAACGGCTACAACAGGTGCAAAGACGACGCCAGTAAATCAAAGCTATAAAGAGAGGAACAAAACAAAGACATTGGGTATTGTAAGAAAAAAATTACGTCTGGCTTTTTCATCAAGGTCATAATCACTAGTACAAAAGCAGCCCCCAGTCTTTTTCGTTCCAGTTTGTTGCACTGCATCCATGAAACAGTACAAGTAAAGTGCAACTAAATGTGGTCACTGTTGAAAAACACAAGCATCATAAATCAGTTTGCATGTTTACATCCCACCACCTGTTCCCATACAAAAGCATTCACTTTAATTAAGGCGCTGCATAAAGTTGCATTGTTGATTAAATTAAATGCACCAGAGTTATGGGCTGTGGGAGTGATTTAGTGCTCACTGTTCAACGTACAGGAAGCTTTAGGCCACAAAGAGCTTTGATATAAGGTGTAGACAACAACCACAGCACTTGGAAAACCCACCTGCTTACTCTCAATTTTAGCAACTTCCTTGCAGATCATTGTTGCCTATTGAATTGTATCATACTGATGACTTGGTTAGTTGACCCAAATGACTTCCTATGGCCCTTTTGATATAGACCAATGCTGACCCATAAAGTGCTGTGGTTTAGGACTCGGTGAGGCCCGGCCTGTCTCCAGCATGAGCAAGGGGGGGCTTTAGTTTGGGAACCACTTCTCCAAGCTCTATGTCATATTAATAAGATATTCAAACTGGTCAAATTAATTTTCTTTTCTTCTTTTTGCCCACAGGCGTAATTAAACAGGGCAGTTCAGTGTGGAGGGGGGAAAAGAGCAAAGCGAGACATTCAGCAAATTGTCAAAGCTGGGAGGCAATTTCACAACGCTGAGCCTGTCTAACTGTCCGACATCAGCACTGCAGCCTGCAGCCAAAACCACTGCCGTGCAGCAGTCTATATCAAATTCTTATGCTTTGACAAATTTTAACCCAACACACTCTCACACAAACACCAAGGGAACGTAAGAAAGAGATAATCTGTTATCCTGCCATTCTGTTATGTTGATCAACATAACAGTTGTGCACAAACAGTAAATTATAGCACTCTTCTTTAGCAATCAAACATAGAGCATAGCACATAATGTCCAAGACATACGTTTGCCAGCCCCAATAACTTTTTGGATCAAACTGTATTGATAACTGATGATTTTGTGACTGATGTGGAGAGTGAGAAGTCGTTGGCAGGCCGCTGGACGCATGTACGGACTGAAGCATAAATCACACTGGGCTCAGCATCATTTGTTATGTATGGAGGGGGCTAATGAACGCAGATCACGTCCCACATGGTAATAAGTCCACTATACTCTCATTACAGCGCTGATGAAAGGTTATGGTTCAAGTTTTCATCTTTAGGGCCCCGCTCACAAATCTAAAGGAGCAGAAAATTAATGATCCCGCAACAAATACAATTCTTCAGACAAACAAAGAAGTTGAATAGGTGCAGATATATTCAATAGCAAAGACTAATGTATCAAGGCTTTTAGGATGTAGAACTCCTGTGATGGCGAGCAGTGAACTACAGGTACGAGGAAAAATAGAGACAGCCCTAGCATTTTATTTACAGCAGTGGCACGCACTTAACACATAAGAGTGCACGATTTGTTAATGTCATGCCTCCACCAGAGCCCAGGGCAGACCTGCTATTCAGGCTCCCATTGACCTTTAGTAGAAAGTATGGAGGAATGTCTCTGCATCTGCAGTGAATCATACAAATGGAGGTACAGCTTCAGAGTGAGGTCTGTTGAGAGATGACTTCAGTCTCTATGATCAATGCATGATTCTGAACTAGATCTGTTAATGAGTGACAGTGCGGGAAATTATGTTTCTGACAACATGGTCCTGCTCTTCTTTGTCACAAGGTAGTTCTGATCTAGTGGGGCCAATAAAGTCAATTTAATTTGAATAAGCTTAATAATAAAAAGGTTTCAGTGTAAGTCACTGCAGATATTTTAATACTGTATGTCTGGATGATAGAGCGCTATCGACAGATTGGAGTCATCGAGAAGCCCAAATATTAATTATTTATATCAGTTCACATGTTCCACACAGCAGCCTTCACAGTGGGACTCTTTAAATCAGTATCAAACTCAGATCAAACATATTCAAAAGGTCAAATTAAATCTCTGACCGTTATAACAACATTACCAAACTAGTGATTGAATGTAGCCACATTATAATATTGAGTTGACAGTTTGGGTCAGATTTATTCATGTAGTTAACACATTGATGACTGAAAGGATTAAGCCCGTGAGTTCTCCATGTTTTCTGCTCTGTCACCACGTTCAATAGACAATGCTGGTTCCATTAAGTCCAGACTGCAGGTCTATTAACTGCATCATTAACTATAAGTGCTTTCTGAACGCTTCACTCAGCCTTGGAGCGACACATACTGTTGCACGCCTTAATCACAATTAACCCCTTTATTATCCAATAATGTACTATGTATCTCAACACAAATCCTTTCAAGTATCACAAGTATTACTAAAGTACAGTCATACTGGAACACTTTTACCTTTTAAATTTAAATTGTTTCTATATTACTATGGAGTTTGCATGTTTTCTTTTGGTTGGTAGAAAATAACTGTTTCTACTATTTTCTACAGTACTTTTTACAAACAGTTTGCTTAGCTATCTAATAAGTTAACTAATATTTAAGCATGGTAGAAAGCTGGCATAAGCCTCAAAAACCAAATGAATCCATTGAATGTTTGGACACAGTGCCTGCAGATTAGGGCCGGATGACGTGAAATACATAATTATAAATCAAGATATTTTGTTCTCTCATATTGGGTGATGTTTGATGATTTTTGAATTCTACTTTCTCTTTTTAATATATATGGTTCATGAATTAGATATTTAAAAAAAAAAAAAGTCAAACATTCAACTCGTTCAAGCCAAGATGTTTTAACAATAAAGATAAGAATTTGCATTTTGCCACATCAGGCCTCAATATATGAACAAAGGAATAAATAGAGGAGTATGAATGCTCCCTGAACCTCCTCGAGCATTTTCCCATTCATATTTCATCAGACGTCTGGTCTCTGCTCGCAGCAGCTCACACATGAGGCGCCGAGGAGCTGCCAAGCACAGATCTCCATAACACTCAGCGTATAATGAGATGCTCCAGCTAATCCACGTCTGCGCGCAAACGCCTGCAATTAACGTCCACAGAATGAATGAGCTTGGAATTTAACTTCAGAAATTCTGTTCACTGCATTAGTCTAAAAAAATTATGTAACATGTGAATTTCATAATATTATACACTGTTATAGAAGTGTTAATTAAAGTGATCGTCTGGAAGTCTAAATGTATTACAAATTTTATAAAATGTGCAAAATGGATCACCTGGTCTTGCTTTTATATATGCTATTTTTTTGTAAAGTCCCTCCTTCCCGGATCTCAGTAACTAATCAGAGTCTAGAATCCTCCCGCGTTGACCAATGAGACGAGCTTTTTCCTGTGAACCAGCCGGTCAGGTCCAATCAGGAGAGGTGGGGAGGAGCTTGATAGTTTACTTTTGAAAATTCTGTTCCTTTTCTCCTCATTTTACAAATAAAGAAGGGCTTTCTGGTAAAAGAATTTGATCGTTTACTTTCAAATTTCACTCCATCTTTCCTCGCTTTGCAAACTTACAGACTATCACTTTAATGAGGGAAAATAAAATAATAAAAACCTGGATCACACACTTAACCTCTTGACCCCCATCTGAATCGAACACGTTCTCTCCAGTTTGGCTTTACCCAAATTTAAAAGCTTATTGAAAAAAATAAGTCAAAATAGCAACAAAATTGAGACGAAAACGAGGATGAAAACGCAAGAAAAGTGTGACAAAAACGTGACGACAAAGTGACAAAAATGCAACAAAAGAATAACAGAAAAGTGACAAAAACGCAACAGAGAAGTGACAAAAAAAGCGATGAAACAGTGACAAAAACGGCACAAAAGAGCAGCAGAAAAGTGACAAAAAAGCAACGAATATGCAACAAATGAGTAACAGAAATGTGATGAAGATGTGACAAAAAAGGATGAAGCAACACGGCAACAACGCAAGGAAAAAGATCCGTGTAGATGAGTTTTGTAGGTGGGATTTAAGAGGTTAAACTTTCTTTAAAATATGTAGCTGATTTGATTAAATAATAAAGGATATACCAAGTTTATGTTAGACATGAGGTAAACAAATTGAATATACACTATTGTAAACATGTTTCATTTTGGTCATGAGGCAGATAAATACAAAGGTTTGGGTTATTATAGGGAAACTATCCATTCATTTCTTACATTTCTTACAGAGAGTACAATGGACTGTCTGGTTCAAGCTGCCAAACATAATACTTGATCGTTGCACAAAACAATATATTGCTAAAAAGTGTCTTTCATGGAGAATGCCAACAGTGAACCTTTTATCACCTCCACTTCCAGTCACCCCAGACTGCAGAGCTCGGGCCCTTCACTGTGAATTTATATCAGCATTACCACCATAACTACCGAACTGTCAAACCAGGAAGATTTATTGAGAAAAACACCAAACTTAATGTGTGCCACAAGAGCCATCACCAGGCAGACAAATAAAATCAAATAGAGGTCATGTCCCAGAACACTCGCATAGGTAAAAGGGCAGCTGCACTGACCACATGGGAAAGCATCAAATGGTCAAGCTGGTGAGCAAAAATCGACAGCACTCACACGCTGACAAATCGCTGATGTGAAAGCATAGGTGAGGGAATTCATTTGTAAAGTGCATATTGAGACATGCTCATCAAAGGGGACCGTTTTTCATTCACTCGGTTTCAGATCCTCAAACCATCTGTAGTCACCCACTCTTAAACCTTACAGCGTCCCTTCACAATCCATTCTGGGACTGCACTTTCGAGATCAGATAATCAGCCATTTTCCAGGTGGTTGGCGGCATTGAAAAAATAAAGCCTGATTAATTTCAGCTCATAATTTTTCCTGGGTAAAAGTACAAAAGTTGAAAACCAAACATTGCTTTAAAATAAGGTTGTAAACAGTGCCAGAAAACAGAGCTTTCTTACAGCTATGATGACTAAACAGCACATTATAATTGAACTTCACAGTCACCGGTTGGTTTAAAGAATGAGGAAATCAAGAGTGAAAATGGCCTAAAACCACAGAGCCAGTTATCAATAGTCAATTACTGTAAGGATGATTAATCAGCCAGGTGTCTGCTTTTCACTGTGAGGGCTGCAGGAAGCCCGTTAACAGCACCGCCCGATCCATACGCCGGTCCAAAGTGCTGCCGCGGAGCAGAGAAGTCCAGAGAAGTCCAGAAAGAAAAGGGAGGTGTAAATCCATCGTGAGTTAAACTTTTCGACTTAAAACTTATACAATATTCATTGATTTAATTGAGTCCAAAAGGTTAGTGACGCGACACTACGGGTGTTATAGCAACCATACATTTTATATTTTTATTTATCTGAAATCTTACTTGCAAAGGATTCACTTTATGTGATGTGTAAGAGAGTGGTCAATGCTTTTGTGTCCCATTATTAAATTTTTTATGTTTCAGCATTTTTTCCAATCCTTTTTGGTCGGTCACTGAGGACGACAGATCCATTTTTTAAAATCATCTTTTTGGAGCTCCACCCCAGTAACTGGACCCCATTGGCCCTCCCTGTAAAAAAATCCTGGCAACGCCCCTGTTTTCTTCTATCGCCAAACTCTGAAATGTGACTTGAGAGAATCTAATTACATGATTTAAAACAACAACAACAACTGACAATTCACCTATTCTACGTGACCATTTTCAAGCAGGTTCCTTTTCATGCAATTTACAAAGAGATGGCATTGTTGTAGCCTGAATACTTTGGCACAGATATTTATTTTTCATTTCAAAGGGGAAAGAAAATCTGTTCTGCTTCAATTTTGGATAATTTTAATCAAAACATGAACTTCTCAGCAATCAAATAATAAGTTATCAGACTGCCGTCAAAAGGGACAGTCTTTTAATCAGATCCCAAAGACCTGGTTCACAAAGCCAGGAATTTCAGGGTGTTTTTGAGCGTAGCACAATAATCCTCACCTCAGTTTTTGCCCTCTGGTTATATAAGTATGTGTTTTCTTGTGCATGGCCATTCATATTGATTTGGCCACATGATGAATATCCTTCCTGACACAACCTTGGCCATCTTCAGTTATCTAGGCTAACCGAAGACCAAAAACCTGCCGCTTTTTTCTTGTGAACAATGTCGCTGGCATCATTTTGATCTGCAACGGGGCCTAAGTATGAAGATAAATCACCATAAAAACTCTTAGTAGCAGGAATATAATGATGAGTAATGAAGCCCAGATCGTTTGAACTGCTGTTTCTCATTCTACGCCTGTGTGCCTCGAGATCATGGTGGTGCTTTGAAGTCCAACCTGGAGAAAGCAAGCCAAGTCCCAAACTGCTTTGAACTCAACAGTGAAGAGAAACTTTGTTTTTCAACTGGAGCTGGACAGATTTGTGACTATTGATCCATCCAAATCAGGTGTATGCCATGTGTATCAGTGATAAGTTCCTGAAGTAGGAGAACGTCAAGGACTAAAATATTTCTTGCAAATCACAAAATACGAACTCACCCTACAATCTTCATATACTACCCTTACAGTATATGGCGTGAAATGCGCTTCCTTACTCAGCTCATAAGAGACCTAGGGACCTCTTGAATTTACTTACTCAGGGACTCATTTAAAGCCAGCTGTTCTGAGAACATGCTCATTCCCATCTGAAACCAGCTTCTAGTATAAGCAATAAAACACGAGGTACCCTTCATTGCCCCTGCCAGTACATTTGACCCATTCCCTTGCTGCTGGTGACACCTGTCAGAATCAATGGGTGACTGCGGCATTCAAGTACCTATCTCCAGATCTCAAGCCACGTTAGGAGGTAGGAGTATGATGGGGGAAACCAAAGTGCCTAGAGGAAGCGCGACGTCCAGTTTATTCTCTTAGAAAGAAGAAAGATGCATCTCTCTGACACAAAGGCTGATTTTGCGTGACAAAATGCCAGAAGAGAATGTCAGTCTTGTGTTTTTAAAGAAAAGCCTTTTGCTGTAACGCACCTCTCCGACGCTCGCAGCTGTAATGAAATGCATGAGTGAGGTAGCCAGACTGACTCACTTGTAATTACAGCCGCGCTGAACATAAGGAGGAGGGGTCTCGGTGTGAAAAAGCAGCTGCAGAAATGTCAGAGCATGGAGAGAGCCTGTTTGAATCATGTAGCAGCGCTTGATACCATACAGAGAGGCAAAGAGGAGAACGCACTTATCGAGGGGCCCGAGGGTGCTTAAGACTCCTCTCCTCCTTGGTCTTACGTTGGCAGCGATGTAACACTCCCACACAGCGCACATGTCTGGGGCCGCATTCTCAGATTAAGCCGTTCATTGTTGCTGAGCTACATAGACCAAAAACGCCAGGCCTCTCCCTCTTGGAAGCCCAAACATGTGGCAGCAACCTCTAATCTAGCCAAGTTCGCAGCAGAGGAGAGAGAAATGCTATCAGTGCCACCAGAAGCTCTGTTTATAGGGGGCACAAGCGCACAAGGCTGGTTGACAGGGGGCTGGCATTGAGGCAGAGTGGATTTTATATCGTCACAAAGCGGCAGATGGCTAGAAAATGGCAGTTGACTTGTTGCCTGTAGATCTAAACATTAACATTCAAGAGAATATTGTACTCATTTTGTTGTAGTTGTGTTCAAATTTACATTGATCAGCTTGTGTGTGGATTGAATGGTGTTGACTAGCACTGTATCTCCACTTCACACCACCAGCTCTTGGTTCACAACACAACTGTTCCCTCTTTAAACACAGCAAACAGATATCATCTCATCACAAATGGAGAAATAATTCTGTCAAAAAAAAAATCTGTCACAGCAGAGAACCCTTTGGAGTGAGAAGCGCATTAAAGCACAAACAGAGGCTTTTATAAAAATAGAAAATTATCATAGTAAACAGTTTCAAAATGTGATATTCTCATCAAATTCAGTGCTGGAGTTTAAGTGACACTAGAAAACAAAGAATTTCTCCTTTATGCAAAGTCAATCACAATCTTCAAGACCTCCCATGACGCAATGGGCATAAATTGTGTGTAAAAAAGAAAACAGATAATGTCCGTAAAATGCTGGGGAGAGCTGCAGCTCAAAGGACGAGTGGTGCGTATTGATGTGTAGCAGTTGATTACAGCCGCAACCCGATTACAGTTCAATGATTTTCTCCTTTGATTTGCGTCCGAGATGGCCATAGTTTAATGACTATGGTAATAAATACAGATCACATAGCAAGACAAAACCTTTGGCCTGGAAAACAACTTTGTGGTAGATGAAAAAAACATTGATTTTTATTCATATAGGCTTTAATTTGTACAAAATGTTCACGGTCAATAGCCATAAAGAGCAGTTGCTAATACAGAATAATGACCAGCTGCAAAAACAAGAGCATAAGAGGCCATGAAAGACACGGAATAAGACCTCATTGCATATAGATATGTATAAGGACATCACCATTCCTGACATTATACAGAATCTTACATTCAATATTAATCAAAGCGGGAGACTGTGACAGGAATTAATGAACACCACTTCAATAGAAATCCTGGCATAAAGATCAAAAGCCACCAGCCCTTACATCCAGATGATTATTCCACTCTGAGATCACCAAAGTTTAGCCTTGTCTAATCTTGTAAATTGAGTTTGTTGTGCTGAGTGAGGCATTGCTACAACTTAGTAAAGCCCACTTAAAAGAGGCAAACATTATCTCTTGTGGACAAGGCTCTCAACACTCCCTGTAAAGCTCACACTCCCAATAAATAAACCTAAGTCTGGGGAGACGGCTTTTTCTGACTTTTTCTAACAAATGATTATCAGAGTGCCTCCGATCCACCCCTCCTGTCTCATTTGCTGTTGGTGGTGGCGGGTTGTTATGCAGCACCACAGCCCCATGGGTCGCGGTGGAGTTTGGGATGGATCAGAGCACCGGACAGAGAGTTGACCCAGAACGGAACGCACAATGAACCTCTGCTAAAATATGCATCAGAGCAACAGCAGGAAATGTCACACAACCATAACATCAGGGAAGACTAATCCTTTGAATGTTACATCAAGCTGAAGAACTGAGATGGATTCCAGTGCTCTGTAGTCTATTTGGGAGCTCTGTTTGTGGTATGCAATGACACTAGTACTTGTATAGAGTTAATGAGGTTTGAAAGTTGAAAAACAGACACACTCCAGACAACTAAAATGTCATATAGTTGTCTGATACACAAGACAAACATGCAAGCATAATCTACTATATTTTCATCATCAAGGAAATAGAATCGTTACCACAGCAATAAAGTAAGAAAAACAAAAACAAAATATTGTCATTAGTGGTCAGAACATTTCTTGCACCATTTACCAAACCCGTATGTATTTATGAAGCGTGCTCTGTTAGCCGTCATTAACACTAGGCAAAGTATCATCAAATGTTTGCAGTTGTCCGCTCCACGGATTCATAAGTATCCAGACGACACGATCAAGAACGGAGGTAAGTGCTGTGAAGAGCTCTGGCTGCGGAGGAAAGTGAGTGCGGTGCCATCTCTCCAGCTGGGCCGCACATTTAGCACCGGTCTCTGTCCAATAAGCCATTCACAAGTGCAGTCAACCTCCAACTGAGAGAAGGAAGGCTCACGCTGACAATCTGAGCAACAGTAAATATCAAAATGGGCAGAAGAAAGGGGGGGAAAAAAGTCTTGGAGGTGTCAGGTGGAGAAATGAAATGTGTAAAATGCAGTTGAGGGATTTGACAAGGCGTTGTGGTGGGGTTGTGAGTCATGTGTGATGAATATGTCACTGCTAAGCACTTAAGTCGGGATCAAGCGGTGATGATATACTTAATGGTTCGATGTTGAAGAAGAGATTTTGCATGTGCAGGTTTGAACATGGTGTATACAGTGTTTTCAGATTTCAGAGCTCAAAACAAGTAGGATTAGTAAGAGTAATTGTAGTTTGGAATCACAATTTGAATAGTTGCAATTAACAAAGGAGGCTGCTTTATTTTGTGATTTAAGTTACTTGACAAACAAAACATTGCTTTGACCCTAATGCAGCCGAAGAGTTATCCTTCATTTATATGACAGATCAGGAATTAGGATACACTAAAAACAGGCAATTCTTTGGAATATTTTGATAAAATATTAAAGTTGAAAGCACTTATGGGGATCCATAATAAAGATTACTCTGTAGTTTGGACTTCTACAAGCAGTCGCTTTATATTGAGTTGTACTCATTAAGTATTAATAAGGTTTTAATAAGCATTAGTAATCTGTTTAAGGTTGGTTAAGGTTAGGATTATGGGATTATTAGCATGTTAATAGATAATAGTATAATAAGCAGCTTACTAATATCTATACAAGCATGTTATTCATAGCCTATTCATGACTAATGCTTATCAATACCTTAATACTTAGCGAGTGCACCTTAATATAAAGGTGTTACTGCAAAATGTTTTAGTTGCAATGATCTGCAATGTCTTAATTCATTCTAAATGCAAATAAATGTTTTATACTGTGAAAAATGTATAATAAATAAATAAATGGTCACATTTGTATCGCGACTTTCTACCTGCTTTTAGGCACTCAAAGTGCTTTACATCAAGGAACCAGTCACCCATTCACACGCAGACACTGGAGGCAAGGTGGGTATCTTGCCCAAGGATACAACGGCAGTGTGTACCTCTGATCACAAGACGACCTGCTCTAATCTCCGCGCCACTGTCGCCCCATTAGATTTAATGGATTTTAAAAATCCGTTATCAATTCTTCTCTACTTTTATTTATTTATTTGTTACTTAGTCGGGACAGTGCATGTTTCTAGGGGAAACCAATGGAAAACTCCTGCGCGACTGAGAGCTTACTTAGGCATGTTTCATACAGTCTCAGTCTGAGCATTTGTGAAAGACACAGTTTTGTACAGAGAGGAGCAGGTTTGCTTTTGCAAATATCTGTAAAAAAAAAATGTTTTCCCATTGTCATCCAACAGTTGCTTCCCTGAGAACAATAAAACAACACAGAAATAACAAAAGAACTTGCACTGCCTCGACCGAGGAAATTAGTGAATTGAACTGTTGAGAATGTGACCTATGGGGAGGATGACTGAGCACTAAATGAGTCTCTGCGTCTGAGTCATATACCACAGCCCATTAACAAAGTAAACTACAACGTACACAACGACTGTATCTCCTGCACCCTCATCTGTGCAGCGAGGGAGGAAATTGTCCTGGCAAATCACACTATAAAACTGATTCTGCTGCTAGTAAACGTTGGATTGTTCAAATATGCAATATGTTTTGTACAATAATGTACCAAAGCGGGACTAAACCTAATAGCAAATTCTTTTGGTTTTCAAAAAGATAAAAGAAGTGTGTACATTTTTCAGTGTTAACTGTGGTCCAAACTAATTCCTTACACATTTCCTGTATGAGTTTATATGAACATTTTCCAATTTTCAGTTCACAAAGGTCTTTTTTACCCTATGTAACTGTATGCGGTTTCAATATAAGGACAAAACAAACGGTATTCCTTTACTAGAAAAATATCCAGTACATGTAGCTTACATGCTTATTTTGTAAATCATGTTTGCTGAGGCATAATGTCATCTTCTCACGGGACACCATGATTGGATGTCAGATGACAAAAGCATGTTGATTATTTAATTTAATAAATTGGCATCGACAAAGCACACATTTGAGGACACAGTCGGCCAAGAGTTTTGCTGCAGGGACAAGTCAACAGCACCTTATTTCAGAGGTAATGGCATTCAAGACACGACTCGACACACAGTCACTGGAGGAGACAACTGGCAGCCCCGTGCGCCATCAGCAAGCACCGCTGTCCCAACAACACTGTCATTTTGCCCCCAGAAAGACGTCCTGCGGGTAACACGGTGATTATAAGAGAGCCAGCAAGCGCTACTGTTAATGCCAAGTGTCCCGCCCTGGCTCTCCCTCGCACCTGCCTTATCTGTCTCTATCCTCTCGCTCTGTCCACAGCAAGCACCTCCCTCATCCATCACCCTCTCCTTCACTCAATCAAATCCAGACCGTTTTACTCCAGAGCTCAAAATATCCCTTGGCTCCGTCTTTGTTGTCAGCTTTTTTTCTGGCCCTTCTTTCAGTCTGGCTATTCTAGTGGAAAGACTACTTTGGCTCATGTGTCCAGGGCTATAAATTGGCCGCATGTCGTCCTTGCACGTTGACTTCCATTTTAATTTGGACAGAAGGTTTTCCTTGTTGCTTTTGGATAAGGGGGCAAAAACTCTTTCTCACCTAAACTCACTCCCTTTGAGCTGGTGTCTAAAGTCTGTAGTAAAATCACTCAAAACTGGTTGGCCTGAAAAGAATGGGATTGTCGGATCTTTTGTTGCACCGCATGGCAGGGATAATAGAAGCACCCAACCAAATGATTATATGTATGTAGAGTACTACCATTACTCCTGTTATGACTCCTTCCAAGCACAAGAAACTAATTGAGTCAGCACAGTAATAATCAAAGAAAATAGTGCTAATTTACTGTCTTTATTGTGGGTACAGGTGAGGATTATGCCTAACAATATTACCCTAAAAATAGTCCTGTTTCTATGTAACTACTAATTACCATGTATTTTTTTATACACTTAAAAATCCATATTCTAGTACTGTGATCTGGTAAAGAGATGAACAAACAACAAAAGTGACTCAATACTGGCTAACATTTCATATGCCACTTATTAGTATGGTTTATTTGGACCATTTCTTTGAATAATGATTGATTTAAGCCTATACCTGCCAGAAGATGGTGTCTATTGTGCTGCCCAGGAAGCCCTCTCTTGTTTCTGACGACAGGAGTTTGGGTCCGAGGATCGTCATGAACTCCTCAAAGTTGACCTGTCCATCGCCTGCAATTGCAAGAAAGTCACAAATCAAACGGGATATTAGTGCGGGATGCAGATGTGAAAAAAGTTGCTTTAATTACCCGTGTTTCAATCCATCAGGTTCACTTTAATTATACTCAAATTAAACTGACTGCACAGTATTATAAAAAACAGAGTTGATAAACATTGCATTACAATTTCATTTTAAGCTCCAAATTGGCTTTGCCACAGTTACAGGTGCTTGATTTGGATTTTGTACCTTGCATTGTCTCTTCAAAACCCTCAATACCCACAATATGTGCATGTTGTTTCCTGAATCATTGCCTCGAGGCAAAGTCTGCCTCTAAACTATAGACCGGAGTCGTATTGATTCAATAATAGTTTGGCAGACGTATAATTAGATCCCTAATTACCGCAATTTATGGGAATGTACTTATCACACTGAGAGAGTTTGGAAAAAGATTTAATTCGAGCATCTGTCTCATCAACAATCATAATCCTTCTGTGAGACGAACCGCAGCGAAAGGAGCTGTAACAAAGACGCAAATTGAGTTGAGGGATAAAAAGACAGCACAATCCCTGGGGATGAAGTACTTTGTCGAGAAAGCCCGATTCATATTTTTACAATACAGATAAAAGTATATTTTTCAGTGGTGGCATTTAATTACTGTGTTTTGGGCGGGACCAGGACAAACCCATGTCTTTAAAGGTCCTATATCATGCAAAATCGACTTTTTGGAGCTTTTAGCCATGTTGTTATGCTATTTCCTTATCAAAAACACCCCCAGAGTGGTTTGTGGCTTCATTCACGCAGCTCTCCGCAATCCTCCTGAATCCTGCTCTCTGAGCAGCTGCTCCTCCCTCTCCTGGTGAACGACTGAGTGTTCAGTTGTGTCGTAACAGCGGAACGGAAGTGCTCGACGTCTGTAATGTAATGTCTTAATTCTATACTTACGGCCTGATTTTAATTTGTAAAACAGCTTTTTCATTATTTCTGTCGTAAGAGAGAAACAAAGAGTAAAAAATGTTTAAAAAAAAAGAAGAAAAAAAAGAAAAAAAAAAAGGATGTGCCCGAGGTGCTTCCAGGTCAGCTGAGGCCAAAACAAACACATCGCGTCTGAACAGATCAGTCATGTTTGCGCTGCAGCTGTGAAGATGGAGCTCGTTACCTACTCTGGACACCTGTTTTTTATTCTTAACTAACGATCATGTCACGGACGGAGAAAAAGAAGCGCGTTTGGCTACGAGGACGAGGAGTTTATATTCAACCTTTTTCAAGAAGAGGCCACTCAGCTGTTTTTTTCTCCGGGATTCAGCGACTATCAGCCAAAATATTGTTTTTCTGTGACTGTCTCTGATGGATGTTTGGTGAACCTTCGCCAGAATCAAAGTGGATTAACTTTTATAACCAACGCGAGTCCCATAATGTAAACAGCGATGGACCAGAGTGGTGAGTCAATCCAAACGCGGGTTAGCTTGTGTGTTAGCATATTAGCATGTATGTTAGCCATTTATGAAGCTGTGTTGCAGATGTCAACTCCGTATAACTGCATCGTGAAGTGACTTCACTTATTGCTGTTTATTTATATTATGGTAAAGTATGTGCGGAGAGAGGGGGCGGGGCTAACTGAATCGAAGCGTTGTGTCTTCCGGGTTTGAAAAATACCTCCAGAAAACACTTATATTTATCACAAAAATGAGTGCTCCATAATGGTAGAGGTACAATATATCATATAAATGCCTATACTTAACTTTGGAATGGCTAACATAGCATGATATAGCCCCTTTAAAGCAGTACTAAGTAACTCATCATGCCCCTAGAGGCCATATGCACCACTGCAGGTGTTGTAGCATGTTGCGTTTTTTGTTTTTTTGGCGTGAGAGTAAATACTGCGCTGACAGAAAAGACAAAGGGAGAGAGGGATATTGTACATCCAAGTACACAATGGAGATAATTTTTTTTCTCTCAAACTTGGCTGTAAATACTGTTTAAGTGGCGCTAACCCCCAGTTAGCTTTGCCCTTTAGCCTGTTAGCTTCTTCTTCGTGATTCCATTAGTGTGTCCATTAGTGCCTCCGACCCGGTGCAGGAAAGTTGCAATTGTGGTTTTCTGGCCAGAGAAACCAGGGGGAGATGAAAGACCCCCCAATTATCCAATTAACACTTGTATTACCCCCAGAGTGACTACGGAAAGGATTTATTAAGGTAAACAAGTTACTTACTGCTTAAAGACCTAAATCAAAATTTGAATTCAGAATCGAAGACCTCAATTTCAGTATCCTGGTGAAGTTGCATGTGAAGTTGTCTGTCTTATTTATTTTGTTAAAGTTTGGCCATATTCTGTAATTAAAATTTTGCTGAACTGACCCTCAATACTCATCCCATCTGAGCACCTGGGACGGCCAATCACACTGAAACCTCGACATGGCCCTCCTTGAACGACCATCATCCTCCATCCTTCACGCTCTTCAACTCCACATAAAACACTTCTTTGACGCTTCCAGGACATTTTTGTGATTGTTAAGTTCTACCACACAGCTCTCCATACGGCTTATCGCTCCGTCTGAGGAGGTACTTGAACCTGCTCACAGCCCTGACTCACACCGTTGATATGCAGCGGGACAAGAGAGCGCACACGCCAGATGGTCCACTGAAGCGAGGTGTTTAAAGTAACACTGCTTATGCTTTAATATGTGTTTTCTAATTATTCACAAAGATACAAGATGTGGGAGGGGAGTAAAAAAATGTCCCCAGCGTGTAGTGCGTTTTAAAAACATCGGTAAAAGTCACAGAACCACATGTTGACAAACTGTTACACAATGCAGATTTGGGAGCCATTACTGAGGTTATGGTTTGAAAAACAAATACCAAAATGCACACATAATGCTGATAGAAATATAACGCAGGAATAGCAGGAAAAGTGCAATTAACGCTTTTATAAATTGGACAATGGAAAAAGGGCTTAATACTTAACCTATGATTTACATATTGTGTACACGTTAACAATGCAGCATTATTCAATCAGAGAGCATGGCGCACTGCTGTGATGTATAGGAGCCGGTGTAAGCCTCTGTCTCGCCTGATTTGAGTGTGAAGGGCACTTTGACTCTGTAGAGATCACAGGGTTTGGTGGGAGAGCGGGCGAGGAAGCAGATAACCTGTCAGGACCTTCTCCAGATCAATAACACTGAGTTTAAGTCCCAATGCTCTCAACAGCCCATCAATATCAACAGCACACACCCTTACTCCGAAATGCACTTTCAGGGTGGGCACATTTTGAGGATGTAGGGCTAACCTCTGCATGGATAAAATATTACTAAGATGGAAGATTTCCATAAAATAACAAGAAGTGGTGGGTTTTTTTTTACGTCTTATGTAATCAGGATAGTGTCTGTAAATGGTAGATTGTCAATGAAACAAAAAAGCAACCACAAAGGTTAAAACTTGACTAAAATTAGCGAAGCAAAAAATAAATAAATTCTAATACCAATAATAAATGCCCAAAGAGCATAATATGAAGGAAAATGAAGATGTGTGATGACACCAGAAAAGAAAAAGTCAAGTTTTTTTTTCCTGCTACATGCAACCTGTCAGTGCTCGCGGAGCTTCAGACAGAAGCAGCAGACCAGGCCCTGAGGCTCACACCACCAAACATCTCCAGAGACTCAGTGAGCATGACTCACAGCAAGAGTCCTTTAACTTTTATATATGCTTCAACATTAGCAAGAGATCCTCAGACAGACTGAAAAGTATAGAAAAAAAGTATTATCAAAGAAATTATCAAACCAAAAACAGCCTCAGAAAATATTTTAGTAACTCTAAATGAATCAAATGGACTTCACTAAAATTTTCTAAACTAACAATTGTCCCTTGTGGCCTAATCAGATTCACAATTATAATTGTAATAGCACAGAAAATCAGTGACGCCTGATTCCATAATTGTCATTTATACGCTGCCTTTTGCCAGTTTTTGGGATTCATTACCGTCTATGTGTAAGCCTAAATTCATGAAACTGTGTCTTTTAATGTGCTTCTCACCGTCCATGTCGAGTCTCTGCATGATAATAGCCAGCTCCACCTCGCTGGGCATGTAACCCAGCGACCGCATAGCCATCCCCAGCTCCTGCTTGGAGATGAAGCCATTTCCGTCTCGATCCAGGACTTTGAATGCGTCGCGTATCTCTGCCGACACACACACACAAGCAAAATGTTCTTAAGTTTAGTTTAGTAGCCAGTGTAACAGTAGTTTCTCAGTCTCTTTCCCAGACCATGTAAGTGAAATTGATTCTTGTTCAGATTTGGCATCGTGTTGTCCTTTGATGATGATGAACCAAAAACAAAAGATTTCTTGCCATATCACAATCTACACTGCATTCCAAACCAGCATAATTTTCGAATCTTTAACTGTTAGAGGATCATTTGAATCAGATTGAATAAACTTTCCAATAATAACATTATTTTTTTCAAAAAGACAAAATCAAAATGCACTGAATTATTATGCACAGCAGCGTTTCAATACATTTTATAGGTTGTAAAGAACTGAAAATGGTCATTGAATTTGCAGCAGGAGGTCATATTTACTAAAATCAAAAGCTATTTCATCAAAAACATCTTGACGGGTCCAGTTACATTTTAACATAGGAACATTATTTGATAGCAGCTTCAAAATTCTTAAATCCATTCAACTTGTGACTTTTTGGAGAGTTTCTGCTTAGATTTCTTTGCAGGGTGTCAGAATAGCCTCCCAGAGCTGCTGTTTGGATTAAAACTGCCTCTCACCCTCATAGATGGTTTCTTTGAGGCTCCAATGGTTCTCAATAGGGTTGAGGTCAGCATAGGAGGGGGGCCAATGATGCAGAGGTATTCTTTACAGCATGACATGGTGCATTGTCATGCATGATGAAGATTTTGTTAGGTAAAGCATGGAAAGAGGTTTGTCAGAAACTCATATTTTTCAGAGGTCATTCAGAGTCACACTTTTAGGGAGCCTAAAGGGGCTGACCAGCTCTCTCCCCATGATTCCAGGCCAAAACATGACTCCATCCCCTCATTACTGACTTGTTGGGACATGGTGGTCATTCACCAACCATCCACTACTCCATCCAGACTATTTGAAAATGAGTCTTCATGTATTTCTGAGCCACTGCAGCAGTTTCTGCTTGTCAGCATTCAATTAACAGTTTATGGGAGGCCGGATAGAAGGTTTAAGCACAACTGCAGCCTCTGGAGAGACCTACACCTTGATGTTCGGGAGACTCCAGAGGCACCAACAGCTTCAAATGCCTGTTTGCTGCTTTGTAGGAGCTGTTCTCTTAATCTGATGTATTTTGTGCCATTGTTTTATCTACACAAACCTGTGTGCTCTGACTTAGCCACAAATCTCTTACCAGTACGATATTTACGCTTGATCTTTCATGAAATATCGAAGGTTTTCATACCAAGTGAATGTTATCCTCTAACACCTAGTCCAAGGCATTCAACTATTCCGCGCTTTTCATGAGCAGAGAGATCCACTATCTTTCCCATATTGCTTGAAAATGATGATCTGCTTAATAATGTGGAACATCCTTCTTCAGTAGTTGTTCCCTTAACTGGGCTTAACCTGACAACTACTCATCCCAGGTCTCTGAGATTGATGTCAGTGATTCAAAGAGCCCTGAGATACAATACTATCCATGAGTAAATAAAATACATTTGGCATAATCATTTGGAATGCAGTGTATTCAACTGGAGTACTATGCTGTACATTATACATTAATAACATGCATAATTTAACAGCTGCTGCTTCACAAGGCACAAAGCATTTCTATAAATGTATAAAACAAGTTTGTTCATTGGGTTTATAACCAGCTTGAATATTCTGATTGAACAGATGAGCATGAAGAAGCCTCAGAAACAAACATTCATTATAAGGCAGTGAAATCTGTGCATGTTATACATTAAGAAGTTTGACTCTGTTCTGACTAATCCAGCTCCAAACCTAATACTGTTCAGTTTGCTCTGTGATATTGCATAATTAACATTTCCATCCACTTTCAAGAGTCCTTCCAACTCAAAGAGAAAACTAGTCGCTTTCTGCTTACGTCAGGAAAGAATAAATAGCTCCATCTGTAAAGCAGAAGACGACACAAGCGCTTACACTTAGACCATAGCGGCATCTGACATGATGAGACTGGCTCCGTGAGGCGCAGAGTGATGGATGTTGGATGTTGCTTGAAAAATACCGGAGCGTGACAATGTTGAAAAGCGAATAATTCTCGCCTCTGCTGGACACGACACCGCGACACTGCAGCCATGTGAAAGTGGCCCCCAAAACAAATATTTTCCTTTCGACTGCAAATCATTTATTTCGGTTTTCATCTTTTACTCTTCACACAGACTCTTCCAGCCTCTAATATCAGTTATGCCTCTGCTTTATAATGCTTTTCATCTGTGACATTTTCAGCTTCAAATGTCTTAAAGGTGTGTCTATATGATCGATTAAATGCAGGAGAATAAAATTATGTTTCCCTTCACAGCACTGCAATAACATGGAAGTAGGATGGAAACTACATGATGGGACAGAATACATTTTGCCGCCCTTTTCCCCATATGTTTCCAAGAAAATGCTGATTTCTGGTAACATTTAGTGCTTGTAGGGTTAGGATTACTTGCAATAATAATATATGTGAGTGTCTTTTTCCCCATGTAATTACCGTTACAACTATGTCATTTTTAGTTACGACGCTGCTTTCATCATATTACCGTGCTATGTGTTATTACAAAAATTGCCCCCTAATTTGGCTCTGCGCCTTGTCATCAGCTGCTACTCATTTCAGGACAAATAATCTCTTGCAGCATTTCCTGTGCGCGTGGACTAACAAATTACTGAACTAAAGCTGATCCAGTGATTGTGATACGGCTCCATCCATCATGCGATTATTATGGGCTGCTGATGCCAAGCTCCAACACCCGCCTGTGTGCAAATGATTCAGAACGGCACAAATGCTAATGGAGCGTGAATTATGAATCGTCCCATAAAATGTTGCCGAGGCTGTTGATGACAATGAGTGCCTACATTAGATAAGAGAAGGGCGACGTCTCTGACCTGCATCATGACAATATGCCGGAGCTTATACAAACAGATGCTCCTGAGAAAACAATGGATTAACATAATTTCAGACTCCTTTTACCGTCCATATCCAAGCACACCTTATTTCCAAACAAAATAAACATTTAAAACTGTAACAAATTGTGATGAGCTCCGCTATTGTTCATTTTCATCCCAAAATGAGATCCATAAAGTTTGTTATTTTCGGCCCGATTAATTTCCTTTGTGAATCTGCTCTAGACAGAGAAGCAGAGTTCGCACATTCAAATACTCCAGTCCATTTCACGCACAACTGCTTCTATCCATCATCTCTCTGAAACACTGAGCCGTTTCCCAGCATGCAGTCTGGCATTCGGTGCAACAGTGTGTGCGCTAAAAGAACAAGTGTGACAAAGAGCGTCACAATAGCTCCAACTTTACTGCAGCACAAGAGGGGGAGCGTCAATGTTTGATGACGATGGAGTCGCTCTCGGTTAAATGTTAACGAGGCCATGTGGCTTATAATTGTTGAATGATTAGAATTGCTTCCTGAAGTTGTCTCTTCTGTTTTATTCTCTGTACCGTGAGCCTTTGAGGAAAAAAAAAAACGTTTTTCTGATGCAGTGCTAAATAATGGAGGAGATATTTGAGATCAGAGCACTTACTCTCAGAACTGGAAACTCACAACTCGAGGTTAGGGACGATAGCCAGTTTTGAACTGACTTGACTTGATGGGACGTGACCACGGACTAAAATTTGTCATAGCATGTTGTTGTTGAGTTTGTTTAGATTGAGGTAGGGCTGGGACCAAATATTGTATCATATCGCAATACTTTTTGCTGCAAGTGTACTTATCAAGCACTCCTTTGTTTTTCAGTAATAGTTACACAACACTTTGCTACATTTTGTGTTAATGCACTTTTAAATCTTAACACTTCTTTAAATGTCAAATGGCATTTGGTTGATATAATTTGGACAAATGACTGTTGACCGTGAAAGCCCTTGTTTGAGAGTGGAAAAGGATTTTTGTTTGTTTGTTGTTTTTTTCCTTAAAGGTGCATTATGCAACTTTTTATGCAGAAATGTAATGTGATATTTGTGCGTATTAGAGCTTGTAGTGACGCAGCGGCTGTATGAGTGGTCAGCATGGCGCCTTTACTTTCCATCACTGACCTCTATGATGCTCCAGGATCAATTGTTTGGAAAATGTTCACTGCTGACGGACCCTCTCACCAGAAAACCTACAAAACAGTTGATCCTGGAGCCTTGTAGAGATCACTGTGATCGAAAGTAAAGGCTCCATGCCATCCACACATACAACCGCAAGGACAAATACGCACAAATATCAACTTTTTTTTCTTCATGAAAAGTTGCATAATACACCTTTAAAATCATAAAATGATAAAAAATTATGTTTTAAGAAAAGGTTTTCGGCTGCTACTGTGTTATTTTTTGTCACTTTAATGATACCATGGAAAACTACTACTGTCTTTTCCACATGAAGTTAAAGTGGGCTTTACAGGTGAAACTCAGAAAATTCGAATATTTTCCAAAGGTTCATTTATTTCTGTAATTCAACTTAAAATGTGAAACTATTGTATGATATAGACTCATTACATACATATCTCACTTTGCATGTAATGAGTCTATATCATATATTAGTTTCACAGTTTAAGTCTTATTTAACCTGTATTTAAACAACAGCCTGTAACACTGGCTGTGTCTCTGGAAGTATTGTTCTGAATCATCTTTTGTATTTGTGTTTAGTCGAAGTACGGCTGGTCTACAGCAGCTCCTCCATTTCTGTTCAACCTATGGTCTCAAGCATGACATTAAGCACAATAGTTCGAAAGGTATGGTTATGATTTGTAAAACCAGGAAGACAAGAACATGACATTTCCGAACTTTTCTCTGTGTGATGATGTTTTGCATGTTGTCAACATAATCAAGTACCTCGGGCACATCATCACTATAGGACATGTCAGATGATGAAGACATTTTCAGACAATGCAGAGTGTTGTATGCCCAGGCTAACAAACACTCTGTTGTACAGAAAGAGTAAAGCTGACTTTATTAAAGCGTACTGTACTCCCTTGTACACGGCTCATCTCTGGGCTCTTTATAAGAAAGCCAGCATGCACAGGCTGCAGGTGGCCTATAATGATGCTTTGCGTGTTCTTTTGAAGAAGCCGAGATGGTCAAGTGCCACCGAAATGTTTGTCAATACCAGAGTGAACACTTTACAGGTCATACTACGAACATTTATTTATTTACAGCTTTATGTGTAAACTGAACATGTCTCAAGTGAATAGTGTCCCTGACAATCATAAAACAGATGCGACACATTACGACTTGTGGAGACGTTGATATAATTGTCTTTTTAAAATGCCATCTTAATCGTTTGTCTAGTCCTTTTATTTTATTTTTATTGGACTACGAGTCCTGAATATAGTTGAATTGAACTGAATTGAATAACAAATTAATGCATTTTTAAACGATATTCTAATTTTCCGAGTTTCACCAGGATTTTTTAGCTCCACATTCACCATTGATGGTTTGAATTGTGCTATGCCAAGTTCATTCCTGTCGTGTCTTCAGGCAAAATACTACATCCCGCTTGCATAGGCTCTACTACACTAGTTTGTAAATATGCAAAGGCGATGGTGGTCCAGGCTCAGGGCAAGTGGCTACAAAGGCGACAAACTTACCTCACCACTCACAACCGTAAGTGTGGGACTTTATGTGGGAAGGATAAAAGCTCTTTGAAAAATATATGGATATTTTTTTCATTTGTTTTTGTTATTTTGGTGATGCAAGAGCAAAGTCTACAGGAAGATGGTGACTAACTGCAAAATGCATTTAAGCAGTTCAGAGCCTCTGCCAGAACAAAGAAAAAACTGGCAGCTAGCCTTTGAGAAAGTAAATCACAACAGCATTTCCATAAAATCAATTCATTTCTCAAGGGAGTTTAGACTATTGAAACTGTATTATTTAGGCTGGAAGTCTAGACGTACGAAGCATTGTGAATCGAGTAATGAAATAAAAAATAAAAAATAGCACAAATGCCCAAACATAAATGATATATGGCCTGCACAAACATTGGTGTCTGGCCTCTCTCCACAGGCTCAAGGGACAAATCCACAAGTCTTCCTATATTTAGTGTGGCTGCGAATAGGTCTCTGATTGTTGAGGCTGAGTGAGGTGCGCTGTGGGCTGTCACTGTGGGTGCACTAAGAGCACAGTGTGACAGAGCCTTATGCAGTTTGACAGGCTACATACTGCATAGTGCTGACTATACTGTATACAATAGAGTTACCCCACTGGAAATGCCACTCTTATTATATTTATACTGCCATCCCAGACTTTCACACTTGAGCTAAATCAATTTACTGGTTCAAGAGAGATTTGGTAAACAAAGGAATTTATAGCATCAATTGGATTTGGTAAATTATGCAGGCAAAACATAAAGGCTCTAAAACAAGCTTTTATTAGTATTTAATTAATTTTATTCTGGATACACTTTGCTCTCAAGTGACAACAAGAAGAATCTGAGGCAAATGAACTATAAGGCCACAGCCACCATCTGAGTGGCTGATAAATGTTGGATCACTGAAAAAAGCAACACATCTTTTCATCACTTTAGTCGGGGAATTTATTTACTAATTTATTTGACATTTATTTATTTCAAGAGGAATAGCCTCTTGAGAAGAATCATTTGGTTTTCGAGGGGCTGTGACTGTAACTAGGGCCACATCAGATCAATACTGTGATTTGTGTTTAATTTAAGTAGCGCACATTTAACTGTGTAACTGCTCACTCCCCTTCGATCTATATATTGACTGAAAAATTGTCTCCACTTTGCACCTGACTGTGCAGAGGTCCCAAAAGATGCAAAGTAAATTGAATGTTACCACTGAAATCTGCATGTTAGGCAAATTGTTTTTACACAATGAAAAAACAAAATAATATAAATAAAAGTTGAGAAAAGAGCCATGGGACATGTGTTATCTGCTTGGTAGCTACTGGCAAACAGATCTAGCACACAGCACTGCCCAAAATGGATTCTACATTTTCCTTTATAAAAAGTCTACTGATTTATTGATATGGAATGTCCCATTATTCCCTGACTACAAAATCCCATAGCTCTGTACCAAAAGTATAAAATATAAATAAAGACTTCAGGCAAAAACGTTTGACCCTGACAGACTGTTTTGCCCAGCAACCTCTTAATGCTGCAATAATGTTTGAGTATTTGGGAGGACTTGTTATTGATCAGGCACTCATGCTATCATCCTCCAATAGAGTTCAAAACAAAGGGTTCATAAAAAGGTTTTCAGTGGCCACAGAGAGAGAGAGTTGTGTGTAAAAGCTGGCGCCCTCCAGATAAGCTGCGCACGGAATAATGCATTACCCCTGGTCGGCTGCCTGTGATTAGAGAAGCACCACCCAGGACACTGCAACACACACAGCCCTCACTACAGAGAACTGCTCCCAAGCCACACAAATCAATACGCGCCTGCTCAGACCCGGGATTATCTGTGCGACCTCCTCCTGAAGAACAGAGGTGTGAAATCTATTACACAGCAAACACATTATCTACTATATGTGAACACAGATGGTACATGGACCAATGGTGGGTATTCAGTGTTCTGGATTTTTTCCAAAATGATTGTACTTTACTTGTACTGTACTTGACAGCTCAGTAACCAGGGATAATGAGGGATTATTACAAAAAAAAAGTAACAATAATTCCTGGTAATTCACAGTTTGGATTAATAATCATATGACCATAAAATAAACTAGGTTTGTGTCCTGTTCTCATTTATTACCATAATTAATGGGATTCATTACCATGTTATAACATTTTAATGTACCATGCTCTTTCCATCCTATGCAGTTACTGTGCTGTAAAGGGCTATCTTCAAAATTTGCAAATTGCTGATCAATATTAAAATGCCTTACACTGGCACTTATAAAGTATCAGTATAGCCACAGCTGCCCTGGGGCTAGGGCTGGGCAATTGATCAAAATGTAATTGAAATCACAATCTCTTTGATCAGTCTCAATAATCGTCATAAGACACATAGTTTTGGAGTTCGGATGAGACAATGGAAGCTTTTTGTGTGTTAAATGAAACTGGGGGAAAGCATTTGTTTTTGTTTGAGCTGATGTTTGTATAAAAGATATGTCTAAGTTTGTAAATCCGCTAGATTTATTTATTTATATTATGAAATAATACAATTTAAACGAATATCGAGATGATCAATATTTTTGCCTTGTCGTCCAGCCCTACCAGGGGCTGACTAAAATGTGGCAGCTAAAACTGCACCAACAGCCTCTCTCACCACCTCCAGTCACTGAGCACACCATGGTCACACAAGTGTTTGATTTCATGAGTTAAGCCCCTCATTTAGTTTCAGGATGGGCAGGTGAACAAAGGAGTTCCTCAATCTGACCATATTAAAGCCCTGGTGGTAACAGCACATATTCAGAGTTCAGACATGCCTTGGGTCAGACTTGGGTTCATGTTTGCTCATTACTTACAAAGCCAAAATATTGTACCGTGTACACTGAACACTAAAATGCTCTCCGCAGTGGCGCCCAACTGAGACTGTCAAATCTCATCTGTCAGTGGCACAAACTCCCTCTTATATTAACAAAGAAATTTGTCTGAGAATGGTGCATGACTTTAAGTGACTTGTGTGATGGCAAAGTAAATGATTTTAATATGAGCAGCAGAGTTTGTAGAAAGAGGATCAACCTCAAATTGTTGTTCTGTCATGCAATTAAAAAAAATTACGTTTACTTCTATCAGTGAAAAAGAACTCTGGTTTAGTTTTGTCCTGAAGCTAAAATTAAAAAGTTTGAAGCATGACACCTACAAAGTGTTTACAGTCATTGGTATGCGGCATATTCCTTCCACAAAGTGTTTCAAGTGTTCAGGAGTTTCTTGTATTTGACTTGCTTTATCACCTAGCTGACTAAGCAAACACACAGTCTGAATATTATCGACATTTCAACTTATATATACAGTATGTACGTATAAATAAAAGCTTCAATATACAAACAAAGTATATATACATCTCACCATCCAACTCCTCCACAGAGATACTGGCCAGGACGTCACTGTCGCTGTCGCTGAGAGAGCGGCTCAGGTAGTTGCCCTTGTACAGCAGCCCTGCCGTCACATGGTGGAACGGCATCTTGTCCCTACAACGCACAGCACAGAGTAGACACTGATTAGATTTCGCAACCCCAATTCTCCCAAAAGTCACACCCAATGTACAGTATACAACGACCTTCCAATCTCTTACACCCACATTTTTACTGCTGAAAATCAACAAGTTAGAAGACAGACTGGGAAAAAAACACATTGTTCACACCTGCCTAGGAGACAAGGGATCACCCGGAGTTCATCCATGAGAGACGTTCTTACACAGTGTATAACTTGTAACATAACTTTCTCAACGTAAACATAAGCCTTTTGACTCTAAGGCTTTTGTTTGTTTTCAATTTGTTCAGATATTCTGCATTGGTGTGCATTAAACATGGGTGTGCATTGAAAAACAAGCTCCATGGCGTCTGCACCACGGATCAGTCACAGCAAGAAAATGACGCTGCACAAATGAATATTCCTATTTATTAAAAGAAATAGCAAAGCTGTTGCTCTGAATCAGCCAGAGAGTAATAGTTCCATTTGCACGGCTAAAGCCGCCTAAACAAATTACCATTAGAGAGAAGCAAGCATAAAGTGAGGCATAAAGTGAGGGAGGTCTCATTCACTAAATAGAGATTCACAGAAACGCTGCCTCATATAACCACAAGCAAATAATTTGTTGTGCAATATATACATCTGTGAATTTGAGACAATTAATTATAAGTGAATTGCAGTGAAGGGCACAACAGGCGAGAGAACAGACCCCTTCTCTTTGTCTGATTGGTTTTCACTTTTCAGGACATTTTGATGGACTGTGGCACTAGCCGTTAAAGGGCGCTCAAACCTTTCGGAGGCACTCAAAATCTCAGTCATCCTCCACCCCCCCGCCCTACTCTGTCCCGAATTCAACTCCAGAGTCTTATTACTCACTCAAGGGTAAATCTAATGTCCCATGTGGGAATTGGTTTCTGCATGCTGGAGGAGTTCAACCAAGGTTAAAAATGAAGTTTTGATTTCAGACGAGATCAATAGTGGACAATGTTAATTTGAATATGCTGCAACTAAATGCCAATTCATCTATGAGGCAACTGTCATGGAAAGTAGTTACTGCTTGATGGGTTAATTATAAATGAGAAATATGTTTAACGAAGTAGGAAGAATGCCTGACAATATTTCTCACCAATTATCGATAATTATATAGACCAAACTGTAAGATAACTTAGCCAACTGCACTTGGTGTGGTGAGATTGAGTCCGTTTTTTAAAACAAATAAGAAAAGGAAAATAAAAACAGATAAGTACAAATCTGAAAGTAATGTACTGATGTGCTACCAGAGGACCACCAGAACATGAACCTACTCCAGTTATTAGTGTCACCCGTGGTACAGTTGTAAGAGGCACTGGTTTAGACAGAGCAGTGTTTCTTATGACTATGGTATGGGAAGTATCTATCCTTTTGCAAATCTTTGTAAACTTTTTTTTTTTACTATTTATTTATTTGACAGGGACATTGCACAACAAATGTGTTACACAGGTCAGAGATAGCTAGAAGCTAATTTTAATCTGTAGTCCATGGGGAGAGGCAAAGTAGGTTTATACACTGGACAATGTGCATTCTTACTTATAAAATGCATTCACAATATAAAATATGGATTAATACGGATAGTATACGGATTTGAAGTTCAAGCAGTACAAGCACTATATACTGAAATTAAAATATAAGAATTATACGGTGCCCTTTCCAGTAGATAGGCATAGGCGTCCTCGGCTATCACATTGGTCCCCTATGGCTGATGAGATTGACAAAGCTTGCAATATGGGTGTGCCAAATTGCAACAACCATATTATTGACAAAACCGTTTCAACACAGTATCATCCTTTCAATTGAATTGCATCACCTAATGTTGCAATATGATAATTTTGCGTTATATTGTGCAACCCTAATAGCTCCTCAATGCTAATATTGCAGGAAACACGGTGGGACACTTGAGTGGGTACACCAATTGTGTAAGTGTATCCCGTGTTTTTATGTTGATTTAAGTTTATATATCAAGAATATATAATAATAATTGCCACTGAAAGCCACACACAGATTGTCTCCTAACATCCTCCTACCCCATTCGTCCGTGGTGTGGAAAGGAGCCTCAGCTCTACAGCATTATGGGATTCGAAGTTCAAGCAGTGCAAACACTATATACTGAATTAAAACATAAGAATTATAAATTGCATTTTGGTGCCCTTTCCAGTTAATGGGCATAGGCGTCCTAGGCAATCACATTGGTCTCCTATTGCCAAAGATGGCCCTGGCCTCTCAAATACATACCTGTGTAATGAGAGATTATTAACTTTCACATTAGGACAATTGTTTGGTACAGCGTCTTCTTAACCAGGGCCTAGTGGGCATATACCCAACATAACAATAAGACCTAGTAGAAGTAAACACCATGAAGTTCACATTTTAATTATAAAATATAAAAAAAGCACAAGTGAAATGTTTAAAGGAAAGACATAATCCATGTTTGGTACCTCAGTGCAAATGTTTTCTATGTGCTGCTTAAAGCTCGAGCTGGCTTTCCTATCTCCATGCTGCATGTAAAGTAAAATCCTGCTTGGCCCATTTTACAGAAGTGGCCGATAAACTTTAATAATCTTCTTGGTGCTCGGTTGCTTGCTCGCTGACAGAGCAGTGCTCTTGTGTATTGTATGTATCGCTGCACTGAAGGAGACAGGCGGGCGTAAATGAACAGCGTGTTCTTTGTTCACAATCACTCATGCCCAGAGGAGTATTTTTCTACTTTGTCAGTATGATAACCATGCATAACAAACCAGCCTGCCGCAGCACCGAAGGCCTTTTGCTTTACGAGGTTAGTTTTTCACTTCCTTGTTCATCAATTATTCAGTCAGTTGTCATCATTTTAGTCCCCTATGCAGTACATTGGACTTCAGTGTAACTAAGGGCTATTCTTTATAGTACTGTAGTGCGACTTTGAATTTTGTTGAAAACTCGGGATAACATTGCCCCAATAGTCAGTAATTCATAATGGGGCAAATTGTGGAACAACAAAACCCCAAACTAATGAAAGAAAAAAGGAAGGGGCTTAATTCAGAACTGAGCACCTTAGGTCTACCACTGTTAGACGCGGACAAGTATGACTCACCACAGTAATCACCCATGTCTCAAGTCTGTCCAGTGTTGAAGGAGTTTTACAAAAAGTGTAGATGAAAAGGCAAGACAAGATCTGGATGTCTCGGATGTCAACTCTTTTCAAGCCTGTTTTTGTGGTTAATAAACTTCTTGTGACATCCAGATCGTCAAAGCCCTTTGATTCTCACTCTCCTGGACAACTTGTAAAGCTTCTCCAGTGTTTGAAACTCCAGGATGAAAAATGGTCCCTGCACGGTTCTCTAAACCTCATCAAGGCAAGACAAATTTGAACATAGGGAGAAAGTCGATAACCATTTCATCGTAGAAATCTGTCGGTACATGCTCTTGTTGGAAATAGAAGAAGTAATAATGTCTATGTTTTAGAAGCAAGGCTATGCTCTTTAAAAGGCTGTGTAACTTTGTCTGCTGCACAAGGGTTGACAACCTCAGCATCATTACGCTTGATTAAGTGGATGGAGGTGTGATCTGAACAAGCTCTTTGCCCTTTAGCGGCAGCAAAACACGCAGTAATCACTGGATTCAGGAAGTCATCAAAGCAGCATAGACCAGAAGAGTGTTGTTATTCATTATGTCACTTAACCAAACCAACAGACGCAAAGGGAAACAGCAGATGCCCATAGTCAAACAGAAGGAGAAGACTGAGATTATAAGACAGTGGAAAAATCAACATACATACATTATCACAACAAAAGAGATTTTCTAAGCGGTTTCCTCTCACATTTCCTGGCTGTGATCTGTTCCGAGCTACAAAGCTCTAATTTTTTTTTTTTTTACAGAAATGGGAATGTACATTTTTTACTGTGATACTTTTAACTTTACTATTAAGAAATTCAGATGATAATTGCAAAGAACATGTAATGTCGATGTGGACATGCGGCTTATGCTGTAGAATGCTGCAGAAAACAGAATCCAAACAGCAAATATGTGTGACTCCATCAAGCTGCTACATTTATCTCCTTGGGCTAAGAGTAATGATGGTAATTAGTCATGATTGCTTTTTAGAAAACCGGGCATAACATTTTGACCACCTTCAACTCCATCCCAAAAAAACACAATGTGTTATATAGATAGAGACAAGTGCAGTCCATAAAAGCTCTTGGCTAAACTCATGACAAACTCACTTGTGGAGCATAGGCTGTAAAATTAAGAATGGACTTATTGTGGCCTACTTCCTGAAACTGTAAGGAAATGGTGGCTGGCTCCATAAGTTTCTGGCTCCTATGGATTCCTCTTTAAGTCCTTATTCAACACAGACTTGTCATTCTGACCTCCACGTGTTCGTCTTAACATGCACAACATCGTCCTAGTTTATTTCCTTTTCCTACTTTTATTTTCACCCTATTCTAAACATGAACACTATTGGGGAAGCTTCAGTCCAAACATGCATCTGATGTCTCCTCACAGAGTCACAGAGTTCGCACTGCAGTTGCCCCTGTTCCTGACAGCCTGCCCAAACATATCTAAACACATTCCTTAAAAACAGTAGCACACCGTCTTTCAGTGTGGTGAGCTATCCATGGCAACAACAAAAAAAGGAAAGCGCACCACTCTACTGAAAGATTTCAAGTGTCATGTTGTGTTTTTTCTGGAAGTACAAAGAGGTTGTTCAGGCAATATTTTATTGTCCTCCTAAGCTTTACGTGGCATAGGCCTATACAATGGCAGGAGTTACAGCCCAACACGCGTGCCACTATAAGCAGATGAAAGCTGCCTTATTTTCACAACATAGTAAGTTTACATGATGCCATTAGCTGATTCAGTATTGCCCAAAGTGACTTCCAGTGAGTGAGTATGGGGCTCTACCTCCAAGGACACGGTGAATTGACACATTTTGTGGTTGGGTGCAGCGGCGGCAGCACTAGCAGTGATTGGACTGTGGCTTTAATCACAGAAACAACCTGTCGCCGGCCTGGTCACAGAGCAGTGCGTTTAGACTTCAGCATCAGGCCCGCGATTAGCCATCAAACATCTCCACACTTCTAAGGACACAGTGACGACAAAAGCACACTCCAGTCTGATGGCTAAGTGCATCAGACAAGTCTCCACAGTCTTTGCAAAACCACGGTCTATTAAGTTGAGCTCCTATCATTCTAAAGAGCTTGTAGTTAAAAACTGTGGGAAAGAACTTGTAGACTTGTACTTTCTGATTAAAAATGACACCTCTGTTTGGCATCCAGTATGTTAGAGACTACATAATAGTTGTAGTAATTGTCTCTGTTACATGGGAACAGAGCCAAACTCATAATTGAGACATCTACAGAAACACGGTCAAGCGAGGAAGCTACTTGAAGTTGACACTTCAAGGATAAGACAAACATGACTAATCAATCATGTTCTTTGCTCTGGAAGACGGCTGAGTAGACTGCAAATACAGTGGAGCCTTTACAAACATGTCCTCAAAGAACTGTGTAAGTGGAAAATGAAATGTGAAGATAATCAATGCTATGACCCTGTGCTGCTGAGGCAATGTTTCTCAACTGTACTTTCAAAGATTGACGTGAATAAGAGGACCATTATTGGCAAATACCTTACAACAAAACATTGTAATAATCCGACATGTGCGACTGCAGACCCCGTGTAGAGACAAATCCAACTACAGGCACCAAATGAAGCCGTCTGAAACAGAACAGTTTGTACCTGTGGAGTCATAGGCCAGCCTATAATTACCTAGAGAAATATCAAAATCACTTAGTCTATTCAAAATTACCCTGTCAGACAAATCTATTGTTTTCCGTTTAAAAATATGCATGCACAAATCATATTAGAATATTTCCCCCAGGCCAAAGGATTATTAATATGACAAAGTTTATGACACGAAGAAAAATAGAGCGATAATTAGAAATGCAAATCTTCTCTCATCATGCAAATTCTTTACTAGTTCAGCACTACACCAATGGCATTATTGCTTGGCTTATCCAAACTGATTTTGCACCTGCAGTTGGTGTCTACAATAAAAAAAACTTAGTGTAAACATAGTTAGATAACAGAGTACAGTGCTCCAGCAAGAGGGCATTAATGATTCAGAAAGACCCATTAACAATACGCTTGTTTAATTCACAGACGCTCTTTGTTCAAGGAGTTATGCAACAAATGTCTGGAGAGAGGCGGCACAGCTGTAAAAAACACTTGTAAATTATTGATGCTATAAAACACACAAGAGCTGAGAAGACCATTATTACTATAGATGGACATGCTGGTTCAATCAATAGCATTATGGATCAAAAAGAAGGAATGGATGGGTTGAAATGGAGCGTCCCAAACAGAGATCCCTTCCATGCCCTGACTCTTACCCCAGACTCTCATTGTACTCTTCAGGATAGCGCACCTCCCTATCCGGACTGTCCATCACCCCGTCCAGCAGGTAGGGGTGCCCGGGCAGGTGGGAGGGAGGAAGGTCTCCGTTCACCTCGGGGTACGTGCCTGTTGTTGGCGGGACAGTGCTCTCCATGGTGAGGTGCTCCACTTCGGTGAGCTCCTCCTCCATCCTCAGCCTGCGATGAGTCCAGCAGTGGCAGCAATGAGTCCCAACCAAATTGTCCACATCAGCATCGGCGTCCACGGCAGCTCAATATGTGCCAGCAGTGGCAGCAGCAGCAGCAGCAGCAGCAGCAGCAGGTACAGCGGCTCTCCTCTCCACACTATAAGCTCTGCCCTCCCTCCTCCCTCCTCTCTCTCACACATGGGGACAGTAGCAGCGGTCTTATTAGTGTGTCCCAAAGATTTGCTCGCGCTCGGCTGCCGCTGGCTAAATTCCATTGTCAACACACACACGCACGACTACAGACAAGCGCTGTGTCAATACTAAAGGGTTTTACACAGACAGGTAAGAAGCATCGAGGCAGTGCAGGCATGACGGGTGAGAAGGTTGAACAGATGTGCGATTTTGTTTTGGGTATGCAACAAAATCTGGTCATTATATCATACAATTGACATTGTAGTCTACTGCAACACTGGGACTTGGGGGCAAACTTACCATTTCTATCCCTAATAGATAGATAGATGATCAATGTTATCACACATTTATTTGTTGTAGATTAATGATTTTAGGCAATGTTTAGAATTCTAGGCTTTTTAAGCATTTTATATTTGTTTGCTCTGACACATGTCTCTGGTCCCTGGTCTGAAGTAAGACCTTTGGTGCAGTCATCACTTATTTTATCACCGCCGGGTACTGTCAAGCTTACAATGCATTTTACTACAAGCCTGTGTTTATTTCACAGCAAGAATGAGACAACACTGCCACCTTGGAGATAACTTTTTTATATATATAGCCTATATATAATATAATATTGGCGCACAAAAAACTGACACTCAGTCAATCTATGTCGTCCAGTAATGAGGATTTTGTGCACCTTGTCATAGAGGTTTGTGTGCTGGATATGAGTAAAATTATTTGTTATATAAATGATTCACAAAGACCAGCACAGGTCAGCACTAGAGGTGTGGACAGCTCCTGCGTGCGCCCTCGCGTGGCCCCAGCACTGCAGGACAGGGGTGACTGTGAGGGCGAGGTGGCCCAGCGGGGATCAGCGCAGCCCCTTGCTATAGACTTTGTTTTATCGGGGAAACCAGTAATAACATAACAAATAAACACTTCTGAAGTCATGCGGCACGTGTCCAAACAAAACGTTAAAATGATCCTAATACTTTTACGCATAAGATTTATAGGCTATATCCAACATTCTTTTCCAACAGTCAGCAGCATAATCAGCCACACGTCTTTATATGTGATGATGTCTTTAATGTGAACAATGCAGTAACAAGTTCCGCAGACACCGCATGTGCACGACAACAGGTGTGAGCCCTCGAAGCGCACGTTCACTGAACTCCAGTCATAAAGCCCGAAATGTTATAAATAAAGAGTAACCTTCTCGCCTAAAGAATGTCTAACAGGTTGTCATTAGTGCCACATACCTGTGAGGATGTGCAGGTCAGTGTCGATGTCCACGCTATCAAAGATCCGCACTTGACTCTTAATTAATCGCAAGATCAATGGGTGTCAAAGAGACTTTCCTCTATTCTGGAAACGCAGCGCGTCGATGTGTTCCCATTGTAAATCAATAACACGCGGGTGCCTGGTTGTGAGCTGATTCTTAATGAAGTCCAGGGGCGACTCCCTTTGTGTCACTTTAAACAAGCTCTAATCGGAATTAGCCATCAACCAAACCAAATGATAAAACTTTGATGAAGGTCCATAGAGTTATATCTGTGCCGTATTGCCAAAGGCGCGCGCAGGTGCTGCTTGGGTCTGATTGATGGGAGCAGTCCGGTGGATCTCGGATCAGTGCGCTGCGGAGTCAGAGCGCTCCTATTGGCTACTAGTGTCTATTGTCGTGTTTCCCTGAGCTTTACTGTGAGACAATACACACATCCAGTGCGCTTCCCCAGGTCTCCAAAGTACAATTACCTGAGAAAAGTAAAACCTAAGTCTACTTTTTCTGGCCACTGAATCAACCAAAAATAAAAGATCTTCCTTGCTCTAAATTACATGAAAAAAAAATTCAAACTCTTCAAAAATGATTTTGAGGCAAGATACTGCTTTGTTGATTTGTGTATGAAATAGATTTAATTTACATTTTAACAATTTTACATGTTAACGTTATTTCTGAAAACATGGCACAAAACTCAAACCTAACTAAACAACACTATCACAAAAACACGAAACGATCCATTTATGAATACCTTCCATTTATGAATAATAACTTTAATAATACTTTGGTGACTGGCAGGTAGAGAATAAGTGCTGTGTTGTTGAAAAGCCATTGTGATTTCTTTTGAGTGGTGAAGTGGCCAACGCTGCTATTTCTGCACCTACTGCTTTCTTCATTCTTATTCCTGCAAATCTGATCCACTAATAGCCTGAGCGGGACACTGAGCCTAATGTGCACTCTCTTAAAGCAGGGGTCTCTCACTAAAGCCACCCACTCTCGCCTGTCACGTGGTCACAGGCTGCCGCTGAACTGCACAGGTAAAGCAGTCCACTGTGTTAGATTATATGCACCATTATGCACTATTCACAGCACCAATATGACAAAGCATATGTACAGGAAGTGAACAGTAATAGAACTGTGCCATCTGCGTCGGCTAAAACAATTATTTGCACCATTTCATCAGAATCTTGTGGATAGGCTAGGGCTCCATATGTTTATGCACAATGATTGACGGTGCACATTCAATCATTCATAACACAAACACTTATGTGCTACCAATCACATGTGCCTATCGTACATAGAATATAAAGCTCATAATAATCAGAATTTGATCTTTGCTGTAAGGCTTCTATGGCTTCTATCTGTGATCTACTGTGTTTTGTCCACAAACGCAAGCCATTTCTTTTTCTTAGCTCCCCCTTTCATTCAGAGAGTTGTGGAGCTATTCCGATCAGCTGTGCAGACGCCAGCAAGTATCACATCGCAATCTGTGCCGAGCTCCTCACCAGTTCAGCGGTGCAAGGCTTATCAGCGGGCGGCGTGTGTGTAACTGTATGTTCTTGATAGAATGAGTCACACTGTCCCGGCTCTGCTCTGCTGTGGCTTCATCACATGTTTTTCAATTACATTTCCAATTAAAGGTTTCACTGATAGCACCTGACAGCTGCTCAGGACAACAGCAACAAATACAGCCCTTCTTGTGCACTTCTGTAGTTTTCTATAATTTAGGAATCAATGGTGCCAGTACCCTAGGACATAACATAATCTCCAGTCACAGATAAAGAGAAGGCAAAGAATCAAATCAGCTACAACTTGGATGGCACCAATTGGCAAAGCGTAAAAGCCACAATTCTTATAATATATAATATACTAAATTCCTCCTAAAAAAATGTACATCACCTACGAATCTTTTAGACCTCAACAAAGGTCCAAGCTCATTGGTGTTACAGCTGTTGAACCGTTTAAATTCAGGATCAGGTGAATCTGACTTTGCATGCGCAATGTCCGAACAGTTAAATTATTTTCCATTACACTGTAACAACAATCGTAGCATATTACTTTGCCACCCACATGGAGTCAAGTCCATCTGCTCACACCTAACACAGAAACTACTACTGTGGTCTGATAGTAGTAGAAGTGAGAAAAAATATTTTGGCACAGTATGAAAATCAATCTGTAAAAGTGAAAAGTTTCTTTTGCATATTATTTCCTTAGTCATTTCCATAAGTGCTTCCCTTTGTGCAGTTATACACAATTGTTTACAAAAGTGCTTGTTCCGTTCACAAAAGCGATGAGAATTTTTGATTTATGAGAACCATTCATCACATCAATGCAAAAGCACATTGTAAAAAAGTATCAACATCTTTATCACACCCACGAGAAAGTATGCCATGGCTGACATACAGATGATTATCTGCCATCTGAAATAGCTTTACCCACAGTCTGAAGCCTGGCATTTTCTTTAACATCAGTCAGCCTATGTAATCTATATTTAGTGCTTGGTCCAGAGTTTCTGCTGAGCTGCCTGAACTTACAGACAGCCTCTCTTGGATGCACAAGACACATCTGTGCTCAATCACTTGTAGATAGAGGACTGACATATCGCTATAAGTAAATAAACAGAGAATCAAAGGAAATATTTTATTTACGGTAACTTTGCTGTCCATGGCAAATGCTCTATACATACCTGTCATTCTACTTTACACCAAGTACAAACCAATATAAAGACTGTATTGGTTTGTATCAATACATAGGATAGGCAATAGGATGCATGATGTATACTTTCTTGGATTGAATATGGAAACATGGCGGCAAAAAGTGTCATTCCTCATTACTGTATATGTGGTTATTGCTGCACAATGAATAGCTAAATCATTCTTATAGCAACACCAGCTGACTCAACAATCAGCATTAATCACATTATCACTGAAGTCTTCCATCTTATTTACAACATCGTGGTGAATGAACTTAAATAAAATGTTTGATAAAATGTATTTGTTCTTTGCTTATCTAATGCATCGAAATATCTGTGGCTTTGCAATCTGTATACAAGGCAAAAACCTCACTGTTTTTTTTTCCCTGGAAGATATTACGCTAATTCCATCATATTACCGTGTTGTTATTGTTTTGTAAAGTGCAACCGATTTGGTCATTTTTTTCACACTCTGATTGACAAGCCAACACATCACACAGCTCACACGTTCAATTATTTGTGGCAGCAGACCCGGCAAAGATTAGCTGCGCAAAAGCATGTTCCACACTTTAAAAGAGGCTAAGTGCAGAAATAATTACACAGCTGTTTTCATGGACGTGTTTTTTCCAGGGTCAGCGGGATAATTTGCGAGCTGGAGTCGACTTGAGTGCGCATTATTTATACTAGAGTGAGTTTGGGCTGAGGGACAGGGCTGAGGGACAGGGCTGAGGGACAGGGCTGGGCCCACTCATCAGTCACATACCACGAGGACCCAATGCTGCTGAACGGTGTGATCACAGGGCTATACAATATAACACAAACATATAAATACTACAGCTCACACTAGAATGCTAAATGCTCTAATATAGGTGTGGTTTATTGCCTCATCATTCAACATAACTTGGGTAAGCAGTCAGAAGCAGTGGGCAATCACAGTGGAGGATTAGCACATTTTGGAAGGTCTAGGGTTGATGGGGGAAACCAGAGCGCCAGACACAAGGACAACATGTGACCTCCACACAGAAAGGCCTATGCACTCGGGGAATCAAACCTGTGATTGGACTCATTGTTACTGGATACTAATTGACCTAATGGAAGCATGTACAGATTGAACAAGAGGGGCCCCAGAATCGACCCCTAGGGAACCCCACAGGTCAATGCTATTTGGTCTGAAACACAGTTTCCCATCGCAACATAGCAGAGTGCTAACCACCCTGCCTCCGTGCCGCCATTATGAACTGCTGACCAAGTTATTGTTTATGTTGGGGGCAAACACAGATCATCTCCCTTTACAAAACAAAGACATACAGACAGGTACTTTAGGTGGTGCCGTTTTGTCAAGTTAGTTAATATGGCTCAATACAACAGACTGAGCACGTCTACAACAAACAGGGGCTTTATATATGTCATATAGATTATTATGAGTATATTCCTGCTTCGTGGAGGTGGTAACATATTGTGGCGAGTTTTCAGGCCTGACCGTATGACAGCTGAGGCAGAGGGACTAGTCCGGGACACACAGGAGGCAATTAGCACATATCTGAACTAATCTCTCTGCACCCGCATGCATTTCACCACACATTATGAGACAGATTCCCTATGATTCATCACCAGTGACAGTGACAACCAAGAACTTTCAACGCCATTAGAATGCAAATCCTTTCCGCAACACAGACATCAATATACACAAGCCGACACCTTGCATAGTGGGTCAATTAGGTCGCTCACTTTAAAACTGGGATTAGTGAGAGAGCTAATCATGCAGGGGAATAACATAATCCTGAAAAATGCCCAGGCAAAAGCCATTAGCTTTGGAGAGTAATCGACAACATGGGGCATTGGAAGTGACAAATGAAGATTTATTTGAGCTGTTACTAAATGCAGGGTCAGGTATATTAATGTAGACATGCAGATTGAGGGTAAACATGAAGCAGCAGCTGAGCCTCACCCAATGTGGCAATGGACTGTGACAGCATGTGTAATGTACAGAGGCATTTATGCATCATTTTATCACAAAGGAAATCTGTGTTTCTCATAAAAGCCTGTGCTGTAGAGACAGAACAGATAGTATTATAAATGCATGCATTTCCAATTAAGTCCAATTTTTCCTATTGTACATTTTTAGTAAGAGGGGAAACCGTAGCACTCAGCGGAAGCCTATGACACATGGGGAGAACAAGCAAACTAAATACAGAAATGCTTCCCCCGGCCCAGGAATCAAATTGGAGAAGCTCCAACTGTAAGGCGAGAGCTCTAACTGCAGCGACAGTGTGCCGCCTGTTTTTCAACTTCTGAAGACCTGCACTATTCACAACCTGATTGTAAACACTGTGGACTGTGGAAGTGAGGGAGAGTCTGACAAACCCCAAGTTCTACTTTTTGATTGAACCATGACAAATAATGTAAACATAACCAATTTTTACATCTTTTAAACTGAGTGAAATTTACCAACACAGATAAAAAAGACCATAAATATAAAATATTTCCAAAAAAACAGTCACAAATAAATGCTTTGGAGGAATTGAATTTAAAGGGTTACATATTGAAACTACAGTATGCTACTTTTGTAAAATGTAAAATACTTTGTTTTGATGCAACACAGTCACTAACAAAGAGTAAAATATAATCTGTATGTAATTTGAAAGATGTACAGAGTGATAGGACATGATGTTTTGTGAAGGAGCTGCTGCAGAGCTGTGAATGTGGTGACCCGCCTTTAACACATTTGCCCGTCATCTGCAAAAGCTATTATCACCTCAATGCACCCTCGAGTGTTGAATAAATTACCATTAGTCAAGGGCCACACATCAAAACACCGCGTTATCAAAATACTGATTAAACTTTGTATGATACATTGACCCAAGCCATCCCAGCCCACCTCACAGCCTCCACTCTGCAGCAGCACCTTCAAAATTGATGTAAGAAAGAACAAAACACAGGAAGCGTAAACACCTGCAGCTATTTTTCATGGGTCTACAAATAAGGAGCGGCGCGGAGGTCAGTGACACGCGGCTGGGTCGAAGACAAATGAGGGGCCTGAACTGTGGAGCAACACCACCTGTGAGAATATGAGGTGATGCACAGAGTTCAAAACTAAAGACTGCAGTCAACATGAGGACAATGGACTTCTGTTACCTCTCCAACCACCGTTTTTAGGCAACTTCAATTTACTTTGGTACTGATAATATATTAACCAAAATTAGAGTCTCCCTGATCATTTAAAACCTGAGGAAGCACATCAAGAATTAAACACTAATGTGAATGTTTAGGAATACTTGACAACAATAATCTAAAATAAAAACTTAATGCATTTAATATGAGGCGTTTCATAAGCTTGACTGAATTGGCTGTTAATAAAGGGTAAGTGTCACACATTTCTCTTAGTGCTGCAGGGACAATCTCAGGCCTGCGGGCCAAATCAGTCCCACTGGCATATCTGCTGGACCCAAGATGATTTTGAGGACTATAATTGCCCCCAAAGGAGAATAAAGTACATGTTCAAGTACTCCATGTTATTTATGCATTGAAGATTTACTCTTATTTAAATGCAACAAATACAATATACAGTATTAGAAGAAAAGAGTCAGAGTATCGCTGGATCACCTTAGTAGCGGAGTAACAAACAAGTAACTTACAAATCAGGTGCTCGTCACACTCGTGGGGCCAAGCATATTTTGAAGCAAATGAGAAGAGTTGAATTTGCAAATAATTATTTAGTTAATTTAATTAATATATTATATTAATGATCTAGACCAGGGGTGTCCAAACTTTTTTCATCTATTGAAGTTCATACAGTGTTAAGGGCCACAAACCGGTGGTCAATGAAACATTGAACTGGATGCATTTAAGAGAGGTTTTAACTGTATCCCAAACCTTTATTTATACTTGGAGGCTTAATGCAGCTCAGTCTCACAGACAAGTGTTAGTTTCTGAGGCTATGATTATAGAGAATGATTCAATTTGCATCAAAAAAATATAATCTCTGGCAATGGGTGCCAATTCAACACAAGCTTGAGGGCCACCAAAAATCGGAATGAGGGCCGCATTTGGCCCCCGAGCCACACTTTGGGCACCGCTGATCTAGACAATAATGAAACTATTGTTTAATCAGATCATGAACAACAACACAAATATTATTATAAAGACATTTATTTAAAAAAAAAATACCACTGTACAGCGACACTACAGTTGACAACCGAATAAAAAATGGCAGAACATAAACATTTATTCACCTGCATTTGCTAAACATATCGGCAAAGGCTGATTCCAAACAATACAAAAATGATGGACGTTACTTTTCAACTTAATTCAATAAAAAATAAAAAGGCACTGGATTTTCATCACAAACGCAACAGACTAGAGTTTTTTTTAAGAAAAGACAAAATGCCTTTTTCTGCTTTCTAACGTAAAACCTAAACTACTAATATGCCTTTTGGAATAAAACAAAATCTTTTAAAGTTTTAGATTGAAAATCAAAGTAAGCAGTAAAGTGTGTATGCAGTGGACTAACGTAGCCTTGGCCTGCACCCCTGTCGGCCTGAGAGCACTTCCTAATGAGGATGTGTGGGAGGTGAGGAACCGGCACAGCGGGACGGGCGTGATGCAGCTGACTGAAGAGGACTAGACTCTAGGAAACGGTCAGAGAGTTCCTTTTAGATATAAATGTGTCTGATAATATGCTTGTAGGAAAAATGAAGAAATGGAGAAAACTATTGAGTAGTAAATCAATACAAGCCTAAATTAATTTTGCAAGGAATAAAAATCATTGTCCTTTCAAAGCATGTGTCAGCAAATAATTATACAAAAAGGAAGGAACCAATTTTGTCATTTGTCAATTTGGTCAGAATATTTTTTTAAGTGCTTTATATTTCTTTCTTACATTTAACTTTGGTCCAATTATAGTAAGTAAATACAGGGACTTTCTTAGTCTGGAGGAGTGGTTCTCTATTACTGCCGGGTTCCCCATGGCCTCTTCAGATCAATAAGAACGTCAACACTGCTCCGGACTTTGGGAATAGAGAGAATAGACGTGTCAAGCAGTGTTACTTTTTTGCAATCATATATGGAGAGGTTTGTATCAAAAATTGCCAAATTAATGCGAGTACCAGCACCCCAGCCCAAACTCTAGTAACTCTAATATGAAGCAGCTGGCCATTTTGCCTTAGTGATCAGTATTTGAAGATTCATCATTCATCAGCACCCTGAGATGTTTTTGGTTTTGTTGCGCCTTTGGAAGCGAGTGTCCGTGGGGTCAAAGCCCTGCTCCTCTGCCCCGAACAGAGCCCAGGTTGGAGTCTTGGCCATGTAGTCCAGAGATGAGAAAGTCTGCTCTCCCCCACTGTCCTCATAGGTCTGCACCAGCTCTTGGAAACGCTCATAGTCGATCCACGTCCACCACTCCCCATCGATATTAAACTGCACACACAGAAGAGCAAAGAGCAGCAAGTTTAAATTCTATGGCTATAACTGCAATACTCATTTGGATTACGATTTTCATGTGATTTGCATGAATGCATATTTTGGATAATTGCTTAGCGACAAGGTAAACTAGAGCGAGCCTTTTTCTACAGCTACACGGTAAGAAAATCTGCTCACATGCTGAATTAAAAGAACAAGGATGGGACTATATGGACACCTGCAATGAGAAGAAGTAGCTGCTAACACAAAGAAGACAAGTTTTTGGTGAAAGGAAATTGTCTAAAAGTACCTCCATTACTGCTGTTCATTCAACTCAACAACTCAAAAAGCAAAATTGCACTCCAAGTCTGAAGATTTGTATGCTCTGTAAAGAACTTCCGTTCAGAGATTATGGCCTTCTCTGGGAGTTACAGCATTAAGTGTTTTGAGGCTTAAGATATCGGCCATTAAAGTGAAGCTACCCACTGCAATGCTAATGAGCCTTGAGAAGAGCACAAAACCGAGGCGCTGTCTGTTGGGACTTAATGTTTCTGGTAATGAGTGGGGCAGAGATTTGTTCAGCCAGCATCTTGGCAAACAATTTAGACACTATGCAACAGAGGGACGCAACGCTGTTTGAAAGAGGCTGGTGTTTACAAATAGTCTGTTTACTGTGAAGGCTGAGGAGCACCGCAGGGGGCATATAGTAGTGTATAGGCAAATGCCAGAGGAAGTATTAGCAGGGATACTATAGAACAATCCTCATAGACAAACAGATTCCATTTTCCTGTCGAAAGTTGTGTGGAAAAGTTTCTGAGTTTGAACGTGCAGTATATAAATCTGCCACGGACATCTGGATAAAGTGGAATGGGTGCACATGTCATTGTTTTCGTGTGATATGGCTGTCCTTGGCTTTACCTCAAAATCCCCTCCGGATTTCTAAAGGGCTGCTCACGATGCAATGAGTGAAAAGTTTTAATTTGGGTTCCACTGCTCTTCAGAGAGAGCCATTAGTCAGACAGGAAGACGGCTCCTTAAGCAGAGCATTAAGCACTGATAATGTAATCCACATGGTCCAGAGTAAATTCGTCCAAAGAGGTGCAAATGACACCATAAGCAGTCTCAGTTTGCCAGTTTTATAAACGGCTGCGAGTGTGTGTTGACCTGAGCAGTACAGAGATGTGGAAGTAGAAGGGAGGAGCAGGAAGGAGGAGGAAGGAGGGGGAACCAAAAGGACTGCAGGAAATCAATTCAGTCAAATATAAATGGTGCCCTTGGCTGGCTGGGTTTTACTGGCCAAGTGATTTTCAGTACTTATTAAATGGAAAAAAGGGGGTTTTAGGAAGAACACCATGTTGTTCAGCTGCTTAAATTATTGACATTTCTACCATTTGTGAACGATTAAATACACCCAGACTTGCCCAGCAGCAATTTCACTGGACGTTAAGCACGGAACGGCAAACATTTGCAAATGCAACGCATTTTCACATCAGACCATAATAAAACAACAAAGAGCTCGAAGCTGTTTTGTGCTGTGAAAAAAACAGCTACTTCTGTTGGCATGAGAGATTGCATATTAATTAATTCATGAAAACCATAGGCCTGACAATACTATTAATGGTCAAAAAATGTCTAGAACAGTCTGAAACTAGCCAAAAATGCAAGCTTTTCTCTTTCTATTGCGTGGATGCTGCATTAAATTATTTGGCTCTACACCGCATCCTTCCGCTGATGTTTTATTTATAATCTCTTCTCTCTGTGTGCAACATCTCATTTTGGTTTCACTCACTATCTCTGAAACATCTAAATGAGCCGTCTCACTGATGCGTTGTTCATCAAATTCATTTTATAATGAGATATGAAAAGACAGATCTGTAAAGTCAAACTGTTTTACACAAAGTTATATACGTTCAGATGCATAACAGCAAATTATAACAGACTCAAGTATGCATTTATGCTGCTTACGTAAGCTCAGTCATCCAAGAACCTTTGTCTTTCATATTTATCGGTATCTGAACACACTAATATTTTTATTGCAATATAAAGTATGTTACACAGTGAGTTTTCCTATGTGATTATGTCAGATAAAAAAACAAAAACACCTCAAAGAAACCTTCACTTAAACATTTCTGAACGTGCAATAACAGCACAAAATGATTGATAACAATGGAATGGGGTCTGTGTTTATAGTGTAGAGTCTGAATACTTACATTATTTGATTTTACTGAAATACAATGAAATGAAGACCTCTGAAAGCGTCCTGAACCCACTGTACGTATTTACCTGATGTGAACATAACAGTCTGACCCGCACACGTTTTACCTTAGTGTGAGCGATGAGCAGACAGTTGGAGTGCTCGTGCTCACAGGCGATCTCGTACTGTGGCAACATGTCGGCCAGCTGCTGCACGAAGGCCACCACTTCCTGGTGCCACGGGACGTTGGCCATGGTCAGGCTGCTGGCTGTGCTCTCCCCACAGTATGTCACTCCCTGCACACCAAACAGAGGTGAGATTAAAACATTTACTACCAACACAATCTATTACTCCAAACTTTTACATTTTATTCTGATGTTCGAAAGTTATTGGTCTGCTTCAATTCCAGCCTTGTTGTAATGTGACAGATTAAAGAGAAACCTTTCTGATAGTTTGCATGCTAAACAATATGCGCCATGGGCTGAATACAAAGCGCTGGATTAGGCAGTTCGCTGATAACAGTGTGATTTGTGTGGATTCTCTGCGTGTTGTTTGTCATCAGAGGCAACATCAAAACAGAGATAAAAACAAGTCACTTCAAAAGAGAGATGAGAGATACAAACTCGCTATAAACCACATAGATTGATTTGTCACAATCTGTACTGAAAAGTCGTGAGTTACTGAAGATCCAAACAATGGGAGGCAGTGAACCTGAGTTTACCTGCTTAATGCATAATTTACACACATAATAACACAACAAAATGGCATAGAACACATGGTAGGCTTGTTCTGATCTACAGCTGTG